>NC_081303.1:11895000-12520000 GCF_030435805.1 Mustela lutreola | reverse complement strand
GATTTGAAATAATTCATTGTTTAATGGGTCTTAAGATGAAAGCGTTGGTTGGCATTGGACAGTTAACTTTTTAAAGGGGTCTTTTGTGGTAGATGGTGTGTTTTTTCCTAGTGTAAGCCTATTGCTGGCAATGGGCCTATTTAAGAACGGGGCTGATTTTTCCAATGAGAATGAGGTAATTTTAGGAACACAGTTTGTAAGTTCACATTTGCTATAATGGGCCAAAACCATAACCTGCCAATTTGCAATACATCTTGATCTTTTAATACTCTTATCTGATAATTGTGTAATTCAATTCCTAAGCTGGAAGTTACTTTGAATTTTGCAAAAAAATTTTTTTAAACATGAAATTCGGGAATCTCAACTGGGTAAAAGAAAGCTTCAAACTGTACTGTATCACATACATTCCTGATTCAACACTTAAAAGCTACAAACCATTTTATTAAGATCTTAAAACAGTTTACGTTATAGGAACATTTTGGTAATGACACATGAAATAGGATAACTGGTAAAATACATTCAGTGGGGTTTTCTTTACAAATGCTTTATTGGGTCTTTCTTAAAGGTTGTATAATGTATAAGACATCAGCTAAATGAGGGTTTGTATTTTTTTTTAATGGTGTATAAGCATGGGACAAGGGCTTTTTTTTTTTTTTTCTTTTTTTCCCAGAAGTGCTTTGAAGGTAACAGCCTTTAGATTTCAGTTGTTTCACTTTCATAATTTTTGAATCACTTACACGTAACCAAGTGGTACCATAGAATTCTTTTTTCAAAGGACTTTGTCATAATAGCAAAATCTGTGGGCACTGACTCACCTTTTGAGTTTTAGCAGAGAATTATTTATTTCTTTACAATGCACTTTCTAACCCATTTTTAGCATTATCTTTTAAAAAATGCTTTTATATTTAAATATTGTGGGATTTAAGTGTCTTTTCCAAAATAGCTTATTCCTATCTGGAAGAAAATGAGGGAAAATACCCTGAATTTTTAGGAGACTTAAACCCGATATTTAAATACGCTGTTTTATAGCAAAAATGCATCAATTTTAGGAGGTGCATCTCTCCTGCTGGCTCTTTTATATTTGAGCAAGATCAGTGTATTTAGTAGAATATGTGTTTAGAAACTTGTCTCAGTTTAGTGAAAAGGAGGTGCTGCATGTGCCTGAAATCAAACCAACTCCAATTTTTCCAAGCCAAATGCCGCCTTAGTGAGGAGAGATTTCCTTCTCCTTTGTCACCTTTAAGCTTCCGCGATTGTTTAGGAAGGGTTTTTTGAAGGGCATCTGTGTTGTCGAAGTCCGGACTAGAAGCTTAAAAAAGCCCAAAAGGGCAAAAATTTAGGTGTATGAATTTTAGCATTTTAGGAAACAATGTTTGAATAACTAAGGTATGTAATTTGAATAGGAAAAATTTCTATCAAGAGCACCTTGGAAAAATCTCAGTAGGTAGGAGACTGTTAACATGATTATATCCTGTTAACATGCTTAGTTAATTTTGAATTTTTGGAAAGTTTTGAGGGAAAGGGCCTATGGAACCTAATGTGAAGTATTTAGTAGGCTAACTGGTATTAAGTTGAAGATTCTTTTGTTGTTTATAAGCAGATATCATTTGAATGATATGTCATTTACCTGCTGTCTTAAGATGTTCACACATATACAAATACGGAGAATAATTCTACAATATAGAAATATTTATTTTAATGGAGTTTCAGTTAAGGCATAAAACAGTATTAAAACTCTTGGGAAGGTGGAGGGTTTTTGTTGTTTTTTAAATGGAAAACTGTCAAATACAGTGTTTGGCCATCTGATACGGGAATTGTAATAGCACTATTTTGATGTAGCTCTTACCGATATTATGTGGCAATGCTATTTTGTTTTACCAACAAGCTCTGGAATATTTAGCAGTCATTTTCACTGGCACAAGAGCCTTTTGTATGTCATTCAGTTTAAACTTTTAAACCAAAAATTTTGTGGTCCAGTGTCTTTGGCAAAAAGATGCTGAAGGGAATGTAACATACAATTACTATGTGGCTATATAGAAAAAGACACAAATTGCCATGTTATGGTCCTGCCTTGAAACAGCACAATGAAGTGTATCAATGTATTGTGTGATTCTTTATGAAACTTCCATGTTGTGTTGTGTCGACCATAGCCTGTCCTTTGGGCCAGATGTGGCACAGTTAAATGCAATTATCATCTCATTCAATGCAGATGCATATAAAATGTCCTTTAGTGCTGCAACATTTTACCTAACTTTTTGTATGTTTTATGACCGTGCGTTGTTTTCCAAAGCTGTTCCTACCTCACCATGAGGCTTTATGGATTGTTATGTATTATAAATGTTCTTTATGAGACAGACTACTGTGTTTCTTCTCATTTATTAAAAGTTAAGTAGAAAAATAAACTAATTTTAATATCTACTTCATTGTTTTGTGCATGTGGCCTCCTCTCCTACACCACGTTGGCTTATGTAGATTTCAGGTGTTTAAAGGGAAATCGCAGCTGAAGTGTTGCTGGGGGTGCAGGATGACCAGGCTAAAGGATAGTATTGGGGAAGAAAAAAAATGGGCAAAAATTGCAAAAGAAATAGGGCAACACAGCAAAGACTCACTAACATGAAGTATTCAATAGCTGTACAGTTTTTTTGTTAACAAACATTAAGCATTTACATTATGTAATTACAGATTAACCTGCTGCTTTTGCTACTTGCTATTTGTAAGCATAGTTACTAACAAGGATTATTAAATATTTTACAATTTCCTTAAAGAACTTGTGCTTCTGGCTGGGAGATAAGCAGAGAAAAATCGCAGAAGAAAATCATTTGGCAAAAAATGGCAAAGAGATAATAGAACTGATACAGTGATACTCCGAGGAAGGATGAAATTCTTTGGAAAGGATTCACGTAGGTTAAAACTGAAAGGAGGGATGGGGGCTGAGAGTCAAGGGCGCATAGAATGGAGGATTGAGGATCAAAAGGTTAGGACCAAAGAGAATGTTGTGGGGTGGCTGGGTGGCTTGGGTCATGGTCCTGCAACTGAGACCCACCTTGGGCCTCCTTCTCAGTGGGGATCCTGCTTCTCCCTCTCCCTCTGCCTGCAGCTCCCCTTGTGCTCTCTCTGTCAAATGAATAAATAAAATCTTCAAAGTTAAAAAAAAAAAAGGCGGAAGTGCCATGTCAACTGGTTTGCATTTGATTTTCTGGGAGGAAGTCTTCAGTGTTTGGGTAATTGAGAAAGTAGGAAAGGAGGCACCATAGATTTGGAGTGGCAAGTAGACAAAGTGAGACAGGAAGACAAATCCCTTTACTATGTAGTCAATGCTAAGAGAATGAACTACCCAAATACGCATGCCCACATCTACATATACCATATTTCAGTTGATTCCAAACATCCTTTTTATATACTTCAACATTTCTGAAGTCAGAATGCATAGAATATAATCAGTAGTATCTTACAGCGGTCGGCCAACTTGTTTTCTCATCTGGATGTGTCTTACTATCAAGGATTCAGAAAAGAATTCTCAGGCAACATGGTCTTTCAAGAAGTATTTGCCAACATTCCCTAGAACATAATTTCATGTACTATCTATGGCACATCTGGATGAAAGCTGCTGCTTTTGAACTAAACGAAAATAAACAGGGACAGCATTGTTTTTTGGAAGAATTTCATAGACATTTGTGCATCTTCCGAATTGACCATTCGTCCTCCCCACTCTGTAGGCTATATAGACTGTATGTGTGTGTATGTGTGTGTGTGTGTGTGTGTGTGTGTAATCAAGAAATTCATGGCACTTTGTGGTATTTGTTCATTTACAAACTTGCTTCACTTTGTTGAACAAACTTTGTTGTAGCACACTTTGTTGTAGCAAACTTTTGAGTCACAAACTGTGAGGTCCGGGTATATTTCCTCAGGATTTAGCACATGGGACGGGCACACTGTCGGATTTCAAAGGTGTTTGAATGAATATTGAGGAATGGTGGAACTGGAAGAAAAAATTCTATTTATAGTTAAAACACACTGAACACTGAAGATATAGTAATAATACTATTCATAGCTATAATCTGAGCATTTATAAAAATATACTAAGGGACACACGCTTTCGCGGAATTCTTAAAATTCGTTAGGCATATTTCATTCCCATTTTACAGACCTATTCAGCACCTGACGCAAAGTCATCTAGCTGGTACGTGATAGAGCTGAAATTCTACCCGGGAGTCCACCAAGTAGCTTGCTTTCCCCTCACTTTGAATCATTAACAACCAACTTAAGTAGATTAAAAATGAAGAGTTCTCTAATTTTCATCCAAGCAGCAATAGAAAGGCAAAAGAAATGAGGAAAATAGATTTTAAGGCATTTGCTATTTATTAAAAAAAAAAATCATGGTAGTCACCATATGAAGAATCAGAACTTTTCAGAGTTATTAGACTTTCTTACATTATGGTTTAGTGTCATTTTTATTTTGAATTACGTGAGGGACAAGAAAAACAATCTTTGTTAGAATTCAGGGCCTCTCCCTGTTTTAATCTAGCCCCATGGACAACTGTTAATCGCTACAAACTGGTAGTATTTTCTATCTAAGCTACCATATAGCGTTGTCTTGGGTATTCACTGCTTCTGCTGAAACACAAGAACTATAGCTTAAATTTCCTTTAATGCTGGAGACAGCAGGTCTGTGGGGGGTATGAGGAGCAGAGTAGATTGAATGAAATCAATGTGGGTGAGACACAGGGAGAGGACCATCTGATTTTCAAATGGGTGCTGTTAGCATTTGGGCGACATAATTTATCCGAGTCCAGGAGCTTCCCATGCATGGAGTTGAGAGACACTGGCCTCCTTCCACACAAATGCCAGTAGTTCCTGCCTCCCACCCCCAACAAGACACCCTAACTGTTTCAAATGTCCCCAGGGGAGGCAGAATGGCCCCATGGGAAACCATAAAAGCTAACTAGTGAGAACTCACTCCTCCAGCCTCTCCCACACAATCCAAATGCTACATCTAGGCTCCTCCATTTACATAGGCTGTACCAGAGAGGCTCCCTGTTTTGTTCAAACCTCAGTTTCAGGCACCATGCTTCCCTGCTGCAGAGTCACTTAGAAAATAAAGTCTAAAGGTGTGATTTCTAAGACTCCTAACCATCGATAGGACCAGGCAGACAGGAGCTCCTCTGATACGTTGAGCAGATTGTTCTGTTCCAGAAAGCAAAGCAAATGTGGCCATCCGATTTGGTCGTGGAACCCTCGGCTATCTTTTTGAAATATACAGTAAAAATGCATTCCTGGAAATATAAAAGGGGTTAAAGTCCATGCCTTTTGTTGAAGTGCAAATTTGAATATTCAAATAGAAATTTGAGAATGATTTACCCCACTTTTTTTCCTAATGGTGAAAATGTCTAGGACAATATTGGACAAAACTTATCAGGACTTTTTATAGCCTGCAACAACAGTGACCTTCAATGACACCCGCCCCGGGCTCTCACGTCAAGAGTCCTCTGGAAGGTGATAGCGATGCGGCAGTGTTTATTGTTAAAGCCTTTGGGTCTTGAGCTTCTACACATTATTAAAAGTCAATGAGCTGAAAGAAATTAGGAAGTATATCATGGTAGAATATTGATCCCCTAGAGATGGTCACGTCCTAATCCCCAGAAGCTGTGAATCTGTGACCTTGCGTGGCAAAGGGACTTCGCAAGTACACTTAAGTTAGGAATCTTGAGATAGATGGGGAGATCATCTTGGATAATCAGCGTGAACCAAATAGAATCATAAGAGTCCTGAAAGGAGGAAACAGGAGGGTCAGAGTTAAAAGATAGGATGACAGAAATAGGAGAGGCAGGAGCAGTGCTGCGGTTAGAGAAATTGGGGGCTGCCACACTGTTGGCTTTGAAAATGGAGGGAGAGGCCACTAGCCAAGGAATGCAGATGGCCTCTAGTAGCTGGAAAAGGCAAAGAAGCAGATGATCTAGGGGAGATCATCTGGAACGAGTACATCTCTGCTGACACCTGTGTCTCTTCCCTAAGACCCATTTTGGACTTAGGACCTCCCGAACTAGAAGGTGACATTTGTCTTATTTTAAACTACGACATTTATGGTAACTTGTTATAACAATGAAAAATGGATATACACACATGGCTGTGAAACGATAATGCATACAATAAATCTGTGATTGTTTATTTTGCTCTTGTTGGAGTTAAATTACAGACTAACTTGTAAAGAAAACTACAAGAAAAGGGCTAGACACTATGAATGGTGATACAGCTTTTTGTTGTATGCTTACGCAGTAATTGACATAGACTAAGTAAGTGAATGGAATGTTGATCTGCAGTGTTAATGTGGAAGGAGATGTTCCGATTGACTATGTGACGTGTAATGCAGAGTTTTCCTTAACTATAAATGTCATCTGACTTTGTATGTTGAGACACCAAGCTTTAGGGATAAATAATTCCTTAAGGGATTTGGTGGGAGTCCAGACTTGCTTTTGTGTTACCCTGAGAACCAATATGAGCAAAATGAGAGCCCAGGGGCAGTGAAATAAGCTTGTATGAACTGGATATGTCATCCTGAGGCCACCTGTGGTGACTACACAGTGACATTCACCACAGCAGCCTCCCCTCCCCTGTCTACTCCTTACGTTTCCTCCTTTTGTCCCACTGGGAGTCTCCGCTCTGTTCTCTCTGTCCCGCTCTTCCTCAGCCCAACCCCTTAATAAGGGACATATGACCTCGGCAAATTGAATACCCCTTGGAGTTTCAGTTTTCACATCTGTGAGATGGGACAGTGCATCCTTTATGAGGTCCTTGTGAGGATTACATGGGACAAAAACTAAAATGGATCTAGCACATTCCGTGTTCTGGCACTGTGTGAAATGTTCAGCTCATGTGATCCTTACAATCACTCCATGAACTAAATGTATCATTAGCTCCACTTATTTTTTTGCAGATTTATTTGTTTTGAGAGAGAGAGAGAATGAGAACAGGGGAAGGGGCAGAAGGAGAGAGAATCCCCAAGCAGACCCCTCCCCCTCCCCCAGTGTGGAGCCTGACTCAGGAGGTCGATGCCAGGACCTTGAAACCCTGATGTGACCTGAAATCAAGAGTCAGATGCTTAACTGACTGCGCCACTGGCACCCCGATCTCCATTTTAAAGATGAGGAAACAGGGTGAGAGAATTGAGTGCTTTCCATAAACGGTGGTGAGTAGGGGAACCAGGACTGAACCCAGCTCTGTCTGGGCAAGGTCCGTGCTCTTGGCCGTGAAATCAGGTCCATGGAGAGTCAGCCCGGCCTCTCATCACCAAGGCTCTTCCAGTTCAGCAGCAGGCGCGGCCCTGAGCTCTGCAGTCAGACACGCTGGCTTCAGATCCCAGACTCCAGAGCTGTGCGACGTTGGGTAAGACACCTAGACTCTCTGCTTTTGTTTCCTCATCTGCAAAATAAGGATAAGAACAGTACGCTCTTCAAGGGTGCTTTGAGAGTAAATGAATTAATGTAAGTAAGGCACTTTGAACTGTGCTTGCTCCTTGCTAAGTGCTCAGGAAACCGTGGCCAGTTAGTTTATTCTCTTCCTGTTTCTTGCTGTCTCCCTTTTTCCCATCCCTCTCTTCCCCAGCTTTTCTCTCCTTTCTCTTCTCTCCCCCTCTGTCTCTGTCTCTGTCTCTACCTCTGTTTCTCTGTCTCCCTAAACCCAATTTGTGACCCTTAACGCCTTGATTAATCCCTTTTTGGGGTTACTCTTGTACCCAGACCAGTTCCCTTCAGGGACACCACATTTCTCTCCGTCTTTCAATATCATGGGACATTGTTCCTCTCGGGCGGCTTCTGTAACAAACCCCATCTCGGGAGACAAGAGCGTCTGGAGGACAAACAGATGATTACCTGCTCGTCTGTTCTAGGACTGCTCTGGGGAATGGAGGGAAGGAGGGGAAATGATTCAGGCTCAAAACAAGAAAGGCAATTCCAAGGATCGCACAGGCCGTGGAAGGAGCGGGTGTGAGGTTTTCCATGGACTGCGGGGTTTGGTGCGGGCCGTCTGCCCTCTCGCCCACCAGGGCAGAGCGTGGGTCTAAGAGTTCTGGGCTATTTCTAACGGAGATGCAGGGATTCTCTGAGAAGTCCTTGTGAAGGCCAGTGCTATGGCACAGCGGAAAGAGTCTATGGTGATTTTCCGCTGCACGGGCCTTACCACCTGCAATTAATTCCAGAGACACATCAAAGGAGGTAATGACATTCACTTCCATTCTCCTCCTCCTCCTCCTCTTCCTCATCATCCCTCTCCCGCTTCCGCTCCCCGCCCCCCTTTCCTTCTTTTTAAATCACTGGGTAATATAATTTTCACTTTTTCAGATCTGTTTGAGAACCTCTGAGTGTGCAAGCAGTGAGCCTGCGGGGTAGGTCTGGGGGGCAAACCCCTGCGTCAGCAGCTCGGGCTCTTGTTACTGACCACCTCGGGTGCTGGGGGCACGTGAGCTGCTTTAGAATTTTCCTCTGCGTTTTCTCGCTCTTCATTGTAACCTAGCGGCAAGTCACATAAGGAACACCTATTTGAAATAGAAGTTAATGAACAGGGCACCTGGGTGGCTCAGTGGGTTAAGCTGCTGCCTTCAGCTCAGGTTATGATCTCAGGGTCCTACGATCAAGTCCCGCATTGGGCTCTCTGCTCAGCAGGGAGCCTGCTTCCTCCTCTTGCTCTGCCTGCCTCTCTGCCTACTTGTGATCTCTCTCTGTCAAATAAATAAATAAAAAATCTTTAAAAAAAAATTTAATGAACAGAAAAAAAAGAAAAAACAACCCACAATGATTTTTGCAGATTTGTTTCAACACCTACTTCCTTAGATCACTCTGCTGCGTTCATTTGGTAACTCTTATTTTTTTTTTTAAAGATTTTATTTATATATCTATTTGACAGACAGAGATCACAAGTAGGCAGAGAGGCAGGCAGAGAGAGGAGGAAGCAGGCTCCCTGCTGAACTGAGAGCCCGATGCGGGGCTCAATCCCAGGACCCTGGGATCATGACCTGAGCAGAAGGCAGAGGCCTTAACCCACTGAGCCACCCAGGTGCCCTGGTAACTCTTATTTTATAAAGCATGGAAGGGCTTACCCGCCTCCAAAATCCGCTGTACCAAAGAGACACGATAGTGCTGGTTCCATCCCATAAGATCTTTCATTTATTGGAAGTCAGACTGCTTTTGCCCACAGTGTGGGATTTGTGAAGGGTTCACAAAGAGCAACCTGAAACTTCTCTTACCTCATCGTTTAAAGCACAACACTTGCATTTTGTATGTATTAAAAAAAAAAAAAAAAAAGAATGACAGAAACAACAAATTTTATGACGTGTGTAAACTGGGTTTTGAAAGCTCCTTTTGTCTATTTTTGATGCCAGAGCACATGGTAATATTTCAACTTGTACTTTAAAACCATGTATGTGTATATGTAAATATATGTGTCCACAAATATTTTTTCTTAAATAAATAAAAGTCAGTCGAACGATTTAGGCCCCTTAGGAAACGGCAAAAAATTGAAATGTGAGATCACATTTAAAAGAGACTTAAAGAACAATTTTAGTGATTAATTAAATTTATATATTAATTTAAAGTAAAAATATTGTTTCCTGTGAATAAGGTACTCTACGCAAAAGTGACGAAGTTCCAGGACCCGGTGCTGACGAAGATACTGGTGGTCGTGGGAGTAAGATGATACGGACTTGAACGTAAAGGCCTGTGGCAAGTCACCGGACTGGGAAGGGCAGAGGTGTGGGGTGTCTTGAGTTCTTGGCTGTCCCGGTTCCTTTCCAGGGGCAGGAGCAGTGTCTCCGAGACGTCCGTCATGAACAACTCCACTGAAAGCTCAGGCACGAGGGGAAGTCAAGAGACAACAGAGGCACCTATGGTCCATCAGAGCTCAGCTTTGTATGGACACAGACAGACCCACTGTGCATCTAGTATGGTGGTTTGCTCATGGGTCCCAGAGACACACAGATGGGGGTTGGAGTCCTGTGACCTGTCCCTTTCCTCTTTATCACCCTGCCCGCATCACTTTGATCTGTTTGGAGATAACAGCAGCATATGCCTTGTGGGATTGTTGTGAGGATTGAAGTACTAATGCACAGACATCCTTGGTACAGGGTCTGGTATTAAATAAATGCTCAGGAAATTATTATTGGACCTCACTGCAGTCCTGGGGGCAAATGTTCTTCCTCGACCAACCACAAAATGAGGTTTAGGGAGACTAAATTCTTTTTTTTTTTTTTTTTAAGATTTTATTTGTTTATTTGACAGACAGAGATCACAAGTAGGCAGAGAGGCAGGTAGAGAGAGAGGGAAGCAGGCTCCCTGCTGAGCAGAGACCCAGGACCCTGGGATCATGACCTGAGCCGAAGGTAGCGGCTTAACCCACTGAGCCACCCAGGCACCCCAGGGAGACTAAATTCTAATCTAGATTATTTTCTTTAAAGATTTTATTATTTATTTGAGAAGTGTGGGGTGGGGGTTGCTCAGAGGGAGAATGAGAAAGAATCCCAAGCAGACTCCAGGCTCTCTCTGAGCCAGACGAGGTGCTCCAACCCACCACCTGGAGAGAACATGACCTGTAACCAGAAGTCCGGTGCTGAACCGACTGAACCACCCAGGCACCCCTAGATTAATTATTAAACTAGATTAAGTTATTCATCTAGGCTAGGCCTGCATTCACATCGGGGCCTCCAAAGCTCTTGATTTCTCCCTGAATGCCACACTTAAACTTTGTGGGGATTTTTCTAGGATTTCCCCATTCTCCTCTGAGGCACAGACTGATTTATTCATTCAACAAACACTTATCGAACGCCTCTCCCGCGGGGGGGTTAACGGGAGCGCTGTAGCAGTGGGCACAGACAGAAATCCCTGCCCGTAAGAAGTTTACAGTCTAGTAGAGAGATGAGATCAAGAAGTACCATGTGTATTAGATGAGCCAGGAATGGATTCGAAAGAGAAAAAAAGAAAGCGGCGAAGAGCCCTGGGAGAGTATGGCTGTGTTTGTGTGCCTGTCGGAGGGAGGGTTGTCGTGGATATTTTAGATACAAAAGCCAGAAAACCTGATATTCGAGTAGAGAGCTGAAGGGATTGCAGAAGCCAGCCCCCGGGGTTTCTGAGGAAACCAGCTTTCAGGCAGAGAGACTAGGAGGGTAAGGCCCTGGGGTGGGCGCTGGTCAGCCTCCTGGAGGCCAGAGGGGGATGTCCCTGGGGAAAGGTCTGTGCTCCTAGAAAGAATTTCTCTTGTATTTATTTGATCAGGCTGAGAATCAGCTTTCTTCCCCCAACGCAGGTTTTTCTAACACTTGGACTTCCCTTTAAACAAGTGGTTGAGTCACTAAAGCCTGGGGTTGAAGCAACACGGACCACAGCCTTGGCTTGGTGGCGGTCTGATTTGTTGTGTAATAAATGGCAGGGACTTCCTAGATGACTCAGCAGGGTTCTGTGCTGGAAAGTCAACCCCAAGGGTGAACAGCTCCAGCCCCAGGCCTCCTGGGTCCAAAGGATCCTTGGTAGAGCAAAGGAGGGACTAGTTCTCTGAACCTGACCATGACGTCATTTAGCTGCCTGGACTCCTGGAGATTTGAGCAAGTGCTTTATCGCTGAGACAGGGCTCTTCCAGCTTGATTTTGCCTCTCTGGGGGTAAAAAATAAAAGAGAGAGAGAGAGAGAGAGAGCCTGCTGAATGCGGTGGGTGAGAACATGGACTTTGGAACGGGGGAAATGGTTTAAGTGCTCGCTCTGGCAATTCCCAGTGCTGTAGCCTTGAACAGGTGATTGACCTGAAAAATGTGGCCATTCATACTTAAGTCTTGGGAGACTGAGTGCAAGCGCGGTGATGTAGAAAGTGTGACTAGCACAGTGCTAGCAGATAGTAGAACTTCATTGGAAGGTCCCCCCGATTATTTTTACCCTCTTGAGCATTCCCATGCTAGCAAAACAGCCACCCCACTACTCTGTCCGATTCCTAATCCTCACCCAAATATTGATACAATTGTGGCCCGGGTATGTTCAGAAGCTCGACTGAGAATGGATGGCATGATCTCCATTTTCAAAGCATATGTGCCTGGGAGGAGCTAGGCTGAGAGTAGGGGTACAGCCCTGTCAGACAAGCTGGTTAAATTCAGCAAACTTGATTCCCTGCCCTCCTCTTTCATCGAAGGGGTAGATGTCTTTCCTATCTGACTTAGAATGTGCTCTTCTCCTTGGGCCATTCCTTCAGCTCCTCATTTACAGATGGATCCTGGTGAATGGAAACCTGTTTTGTAGCAAGAGATCACTATTAAAAAAAAAATCTATATTGTGTGTCTGTGTTGTAACAATGTGGATACACTATCTCCTAAGGGCTTGGTCTGCAAATTTTGTGTTTGCAGAATCATTTGCTTTTCATTAAATATTTCTGTGGATATTCATGGAGTTACAGATCCAAAGGCTTTCCACTAGAGTTTTATTTTCCCCGTATATTTAGGGTTTGTACAGAGTGGAGGTATGGTCATTAGACTGGGATTTAACTCTTCTTGGGTGAAACCCACACGGGGCAGGGGAAGTCACTGAGTTAATGTTACTCACCAGCAATTAAAGGTCTCCGGAAACAAGAATTTGCATTCCACCTGCCTTCTCCGCTGTCCTAAGGCTCCTCTGGTCAGGGTGGCCAAAGCCATCTACTCAGCTCTGGAGTTTTAAAAAAATAAGCTGATTCTTAATTGCGCAATTTATATCCAGATTCATTCTCTTAGTAAACAATTTAAATGAGACTGACAAGGCTCAATGATGTTTCCCTTGATTTTCTAAGAGTTTTTGAAAAACAACAATGGATTTTGAATTTGTGAAAGGTTTTCATTTTCTACTATTCTAATCTTATGGTTTTTGTCCTTTGATCTAATTACCACCCCCCTGTAATCCTCAGTTTGTTGTGTGTCATTCAAGATCTTTTCCTATGAGCGTGTGCGTGCATGTGTGTGTGTGTACTGATACCTATCTGCATATATATAGGTACTCAATTAATATGGGTATCATGTCTATATAGGTATGTAAGCCATATTTGCATATGTGTGTATGCATATATCATTAACATGTAATTAATACCTTTATTAATTTATGCAGGATTGTTTTCTGAATTGGCTTGCAACTTGCTTCTTTATGCAACAATATGCAGTTCAGAGAGATTTACTCTTTCATTTGCAACTACTGCATAGTTTCCGTAGTGATAAATTTGTTTGCTCAGGCTCCTGCTGTTGGGTCTTTAGGGCTGTCCAGGTTTTCATTCCTGGAGACAATTTTACAATGAATTATCTTTAACCGCATTTCCTTGTGTATGTGCATCTGCTTTTCGAGGAGGCTGATTTTAAGAAGTGTCCTGGGGTACACGCAATTTAAATTTATCAGATACTGCCAAATTGCCCTTCGAAGGGCCAATTTAAATTCCCACCAACAGCGCATGAGAGGACATGAAAACTTTTCATGTTATTGAACTCAGAGTCTTGTCAAAAGTTTGTGGTACTTCCAATTTGGTTTTGATTCAGATGTATTCTGAATACCAGTAGAGTGGAGTATCTTTTCATGTCTTTATTGGCCACTGATATTTCTTCTTCAGTGAATTTCATATTCAGATTGTTTCCATAGCTTTCTCTTTTGGGTGGGTTATTTCTTTTTTTTTTTTTTTTTTTTTTTTTTTTTTTTTAATTTATCAGAGAGAGAGAGGGGGAGAGAGTGAGCACAGGCAGACAGAATGGCAGGCAGAGGCAGAGGGAGAAGCAGGCTCCCTGCTGAACAAGGAGCCCGATGTGGGACTCGATCCCAGGACGCTGGGATCATGACCTGAGCCGAAGGCAGCTGCTTAACCAACTGAGCCACCCAGGCGTCCCTTGGGTGGGTTATTTCTTTTATACTAATTTGTAAGGGTTTAAAAAATACATTCCTGATATTAATAATTCTTTTCTTCAAGGCTATTGCTTATTAAATTTTGTTTATGGTATCTCTTCATACACAAAACATTTATATTTTTGAAGTAGACAAATTAATTACAGTTTCTCTTTAAAGTTTTTGCTTTTTGAATCTAGTTTTAATAAGTTGTTGCAATCCCCATGGTAATGAACATTTGTTATCATATTTTATTTTAATAGATATACACATATAATTCACATGATTCATACATATATGTAATTCACATGGAATTTATCATCAGATGTGAAAGTTATTTTTTGAAATGGGTAAGTCTCAACTATATATATTATACATATATTTAAATGTATATATAATATATATTTTTATTTTTCATTATTTTAAAACAACTCACAAATATGTTACTCATGATTATTATACACTATTATTCTTTTAAAGCCTTGTCAGTTAGAAATATATATATCGAAGTACTTACATATTCCTAACTCACAAGCCTTTTTTTAAAACGATTTTATTTATTTATTTGAGTGAAAAGAGAGGGATCGGAGGAGAGGCAGAGGGGTAGGAAGAGGGACAAGCAGACTCCATGCTGAGCACACAACCCCATGTGGGTCTTGATCCCACACCCTGAGATCTTGACCTGAGCTGAAATCAAGAGTCAGACGCCCAACCCATTGAGCCACCCAGGTGCCTAACTCACAAAGTTTTTTTTTTTTTTTTAAGATTTTATTTATTTACTTATTTGAGAGAGTGAGAGAGAGCATGAGAGGGAAGAAGGTCAGAGAGAGAAGCAGACTCGCCACAGAGCAGGGACCCCCCCCCCCCCCCCCCGCCAAAGTGGGACTCGGTCCCCGGACTCCAGGATCATGACCTGAGCGGAAGGCAGTCACTTAACTGAGCCACCCAGGTGCCCACAAAGTTTTTTTTTTAAGAAGAAAAAAACAATAATCATACCTGAAAAATTAGTAAAAATGTCTCAGTATCACCTAATACCGAGTTCATGTTAAATTTTCCTTGATTGTTTAAAGATATATTTCCATCTTTGTTTGAAGTGAGATCTAAACAAGTAAGTGTGGGGGCATCTGGGTGGGCTCAGTCCGTTAAGCGTCTGCCTTTCAGTCAGGTTAGGATTCCGGGGTCCTAGGATCAAGCCCCCACATTAGGCTCCTTGCTCAGCAGGGAGTCTGCTTCTCCTTCCCTCTATCTTGTTCCAGCGAGCACTCTCTCTCTCTTGCTCAGTCTCTCTCTCTCTCTAGCTCAGTCTCCCAAATAAATAAATAAAATCTTAAAACAATGACAACAACAAATTATTGGGTGGGTATGTTTCTTGATTTTATTCTAATCGGTAGCAGTTCTGTCTCTCCTCACCATTTGTATGTCTTTAGGAATGGCAAGGAGATAATATTTTATTAGTTGACAGTCTTGGTTTCTACATTTTTAATCATTCACATCACAATACAGATTGCTAAATTTTTTGTGTGTGAGTTTGTTTTGTTTTCGAGTTCTTGACCTTTTTTTTTTAAGACTTTAGTTTTTGTAAGTTTTAGGTTTACAGGAAAATTAAGAGGAATGTCCAGATTCTCCTTCTACTCCCCCTGCTCTAGGCACAGCCTCCTCCAATTATCAACATCTCCCACCAGAGTAGTACATTTGTTACAACCAATGGATCTATATTGAACGGCTATAATGGCAGATTTTTCTCCCCCCCTCCCAACATTTATACATTTTATGTATTTACTGTATTGGACAGAACATCCTGAAACATGTCAAAGTATAGAGGTGATACTTAGCCTTTACCCACTTTAATGGGATTGCTTCAGTGCTTTAGGAAAATGTGCTACCTTTGTTATATATTTTGGTTAATGCCCTTTAACAAGTTTATGAAGTGTCGTTGGTTTTCTAAGAGTTTGTTAAAAAAAATCATGAGTGTATTTTGAATTTATTAAATGTTATTATTGTTTATTGTCTATTGAAGTGATCCATCTGATTTTCTTCTTTAATTTCATTAATACAGTAAATTATACTAGTAGATATGCTGATAGATTCTCTATGTAAAGTTCTCAGTTCAATTCTTTAAAAATTTAAGTTCAATTAATTAATATATAGTGTATTATTAGTTTCAGAGGTAGCGGTCAGTGATTCATCAGTTGTGTATAACACCCAGTGCTCATTACATCACGTGCCCTCCTTAATACCCATCACCCAGTCACACCATCCCCCCAACCCCTCCAGCAACCCTCAGTTTGTTTGCTATGATTAAGAGTCACTTATGGTTTGTCTCCCTCTCTGATTTCATATTCTTTTATTTTTCCCTCCCTTCCACTGTTTCTTTGTTTTGTTTCTTAAATTCCACATATGAGTGAGATCATATAATAATCGTTTTCTCTGATTAACTTATTTTGCTTAGCATAATACCCTCTAGTTCTATCCACGTCATTGTAAATGGTAAAACTTCATTTTTTCAATTGCGGAGTAATATTCCATTGTATATATAGACCACATCTTCTTTATCCACTCATGTCGATGGACATTTGGGCTCTTTCCATGGTTTGGCTGTTATGGACATTGCTGCTATAAACGTGGGAGTACAAGTGTCCCTTCAGATCACTATGTTTATATCTTTGGGATAAATGCCTAGTAGTGCAATTGCTGGGTGGTAGGGTAGCTCTATTTTTAACTTCTTGAGAAACCTCCATATTGTTTTCTGGAGTGGCTGTACCAGCTTGGTTTCCCACCAACAGTGTAAGAGTTTTTCCCTTTCTCTGCATCCTCACCAACATCCGTCATTTCCTGACTTGTTAATTTTAGCCATGAGCAGAGAGCCCGATGCGGGGCTGGATCCCAGGACCCTGGGACCATGACCCGAGCTAAAGGCAGAGGCCTTAACCCACTGAACCACCCAAGTACCCCTTGCTTTTGTTTTTGTGTTGTCTTTTGCTCCATTTTATTTCCTTTACTTATTAGAAGATTTTACATTCTACTTATATTTTTGTAGTTGCTTTAATGCCTTTAAATATTTAACATACATTCTTAAGCATACCTTTTTTTAAACAATGGCTAGAGTTCAATCTATTCTTTTACTTGAGGTATAGTTGGCATAAAATATTACATTTGTTTCTGGTGTACATCATAGTGATTTGACAATTATATGCATTAAAAATACCACAATAAGCGCAGCTACCATCTGTCACCATATAAAGTCATTATGACGCAACTGGCTATATTCCCTGTGCTGTACTTCTCATTCCCATAGAGTTCAAGTTGTCTATTAAAGCCCCTTGAACAGAAAACTTAGCATGTCTTTACTTTTCTTCTCTCTCATTCCACTGCACAACCACCCATGCTAATGTTTTTTACAGTATATTTTTAAAACTTTGATTAAAAAGTACCATAAATTTTACCATTTAACCATTTCAATGTGTGGTACAACAGTATTGAGTACACGCAAAATGTTGTACAAACACCACCACTCTCCATTTCCAGAACTTTTTCATCATCCCAAACAGAAACTCTGTACCTGTAAAACCGTAATTCCTCTTTACTGCTTTCCTCCAGATCTTGGTAGCCTCTATTATAAAAATTATATTTTTCTGCATTTACCTATTCTAGGTACCTTATATGTGTGGAATCATATAATATGTTCTTTTGTGTCTGGTTTGTTTCACTTAGTGTTATGTTTTCCAGACTCATCCGTGTTATAACATATATCACAATTTCAGTTTTTAAAGGCTGAGTTATATTCCATTGTATGACTACATCACATTTGGTTTATCCACTCACCTGCTGATGAACATTTAGGTCATTTCCACCTTTTACCTATGGTGAAAAATGCTGCTGTGAATATTGATGTGCAAATATGTTTGAGTCCCTGCTTTCAACTCTTTGGGGGTATATACCTACATGTGCAATTGTGAAACCATGGTAATTCTATGTTTAACTTTCAGGGTAACTACCAAAATGTTTTCCACAGTGGTTGCACCATTTTACATTCTCACCAACAATCCTCTGGGATTTCAGTTTCTACATATCATCCCCAACACCTGTCATTTTCCATTGTTTTGATGACGGTCAACATAATGGATGTGGAGCGGTATTTATTGTGGTTTTTAATTTGCACTTTCCTAATGAGTAGTGATATCAAGCATCTTTTCATGTGCATATTGGCAATTGGGATATCTTTTTTGGAGAAATGCCTATTGAAGTCCTTTGCCCATTTTTCATTTTGGTTGTTTTTATTTTTGTCGTTGAGTTCTAGGAATTCTTTATACATGTGTGTGTTTGGATTTTCTCCCATTTTGTGGGTTGTCTTTTCACTCTCTTGATAGTGTCCTTTGATGCACAAAAGTTTTTAATTTTGATGAAATCCAAGTTATCTGTCTTTTTCTTTTGCTGCCTGTGCTTTTAATGTCTAACCAACAAATCCAATATCATGAGGCTTTTCCCCTATGTTTTCTTTTCCACAAGTTTTAGTGTTCACATTTAGGTCTTTGATTCCATTTTGAGTTAATTTTTGTATATAGTGTGAGGTAAGGAACCAATTGCATTCTTTTGCATGTGGAGATCCAGTTTTTCTAATACAGTCTGTTGAAAAGGCTGTCCTTTCCCCCATTGAATGACGTTATTATGGGCTGAATTATAACCCCCCAAAATTCATATGTTGAAGTTCTAACACCCAATACCTCAGGATTTGACTCTATTTGGACTTTGGACCCTTAAAGAGGTAATTAAAGTTTAGTGGGGTTAAATGGATGGAACTTAGCCTATCTGACTGTGTTTAGAGGTAGAGTCTTCAAAGAAGTGATCCGGTTGATAAAATGTGCCTTTCAATCCAATATAACTGATCAGAAGAAAAGGAGACATTAGGAATATGTTCACACACACACACACACACACACACACAAAGCACCATTTGAGAACACAAGAAGATGGCCACTTGTAGGCTACAGAGAGAGGTCTCAAGAGAAATCAAACCAAATTTAATAATATTAAATCTTCCAATTCATAAGCATGAGATGTCTTTCTAGGTCATCACCAAGTGTAATTATTGATATTACCAAGTATAATTACCAAATTTATCAAAGGTTTCATTCTAGAAATTTTTATTTTGGTTTTTTTTTTATAGTAAATACAAATTTATATATATATATCATATCTATAGTTCTATATAAATTTATTTATATATATATCATGTGTATATTTATATACACCTAAATATAGATATGATATAATACAAAAAATATACATACCTGTACTTTTGTGTATGTACACACATGTGTATCTCACTTCACTACTTGAAACTCACTTATTCCTCATGGACACATATTTCTTTTTATTGGAAACATTTGTAATTATTTCAGAGAGAGTCTGCTTTGTCTGGACATGGAGTTCTAGCTTCTTTTATTTCCTATTAACATTTGTAGATGTATTGCTTGTCCTTTTTTAAAAAAATATTTTATGTATTTATTTTAGAGAGAGAGAGAGCACACAAGCTGGGGAAGAGGCAGAGGGAGGGAGAAGCAGGCTCCCCCCTGAGCAGGGAACCAAATGCAGGACTGGATCCCAGCACCCTGGGACCATGACTTGAACCGAAGGTAGATGCTTACGGCTGAGCAACCCCAGCGTCCCTATTGCTTGTCTTCTTACATCCAACATGGCTGATGAGGAAGCCCTCATGTCAATCTGAGTGTCTTTCCTTTGTAGACAGTATTTTTTTTTCTCCCTGGAAGTATTTAGGATTTTCTCTTTGGTGGTTCTGAAATTTCGCTACCATGTGTCTAGACAGAGTTGGCTGAGAGAGGAGGAGTAAGGAACAGGGTGCACTGGGGTTCAGGCCCCCACGTGTCTTAGCTGCATTCAGTTTCCACTTCCGAGGATGGGGTTCTCTTGGTACCACCTTCTTCTGAGAACAGTGACCTCCATATTCTCATGTACTTTCTGCCTCTTAGGGACTCTGCACCATTTCTGGCCTAGAAGAGGCTCCTCTTCCTGTTTTTGATTGACTATAAATTTATTTCATTTTCAAATTGCATTTTTCAAATGTAAGAGCTAAAACAAGAAAACTTTGTTAAGAAACATTAACTATCGGGGCACCTGGGTGGCTCAGTGGGTTAAGCCTCTGCCTTCGGCTCAGGTCATGATCTCATCAGGGTCCTGGAATTGAGCCCTGCATCGGCTCTCTGCTTAGTGGGGAGCCTGCTTCCCCCTCTCTCTCTGGCTGTCTCTCTGCCTACTTGTGATTGCACTATCAAATAAATAAATAAATAATCTTAAGGGGAAAAAAAAAGAAACATAAAAACTATCTCTACCATCTTGGGCTAACAAAGAATTCCTAAATAAGACACAAAAAGCATAAACGATGAAATTGATAAATTTTTCTCTATGAAAATGAAAATCTTTTGTTCTTTGGAGTACATTCTCAATAAAAAATGAAGAAACAGGCCACAGACTGAGGGAAGATATTTGTGAAACACATATCTGATAAAGGAATTATGAGCAGAATATGTAAAGAACTCTTATAATAATTAAAACCCAGGTCTTTTTTTTTTTTTTAAATGGGAAAAAGGGGCACCTGGGTGGCTCAGTCATTAAACATCTGCCTTCAGCACAGGTCATGATCCCGGGGTCCTGGGGTCGAGCCCCGCATCACATCAGGCTCCTAGCTCAGCGGGAAGCCTGCTTCTCCCTCTCCCAGTCCCCCTGCTTGTGTTCCCTCTCTCACTGTCTCTCTCTCTCTCTGCGCCAAGTAAATAAATAAAATCTATTTTTAAAAATGAGGAAAAGATGTGAGCAGACTCTTCATCAGGGAAGGGGTCTGGATAGCAAGGAGATACAAGACAAGATGTCCAACATCGTGAGAATCAGGCAACCACAAGTTAAAACCACAATGAGAGATCACTACACATTGGCTGGAATGGCTAGGAGGAAAAAGTGCTCATTCGCTGCTCATTGACTGCTAAGAAGAATGCAAAATTGTACAGCCGCTTTGGAAAGCAGATTGGCCATTTTTAATAAAGTAAAATAAATGCATATACCATACAACCCAGCAGTTCTCCTCCTAGGGCAGTTTCCTAGGAGAAATGAAAACGTGTATACACAAGCTGTGTGTGTGAGCGTGTACAGCTGTCTTAGTCCAAAGCTGGAAACGACCCATGTGTCCATCCACTGGTGAACAGACGAGCAAATTCCAACACTTTGATACTATGGACTGCTACTCAGAAATCATAAAAAGAACTTCTGACACATACTACATAGATGAATCTCACAAACATTGTGCTAATTGAAAAAAAAAAAAAAAAAAAAAAAGAAGAAGCCAGATACAAAAGGTTCACACTGTGTAATTCCTGTCAAATGACCTTTTGGGAAAGGCAAGATCATAGGACAGAAATCAGACTCGCTTTTGGTTGCCCGTGGCTGAGGGTTGGGGGGAGGGAATGGACCTCCCGTTCGCTCCCTAAAGGGACCCAGGGGGACTGTCATGGGGGCGGGATGGAAGTGTTTTACATCTTGATTGCAGTGGTGATTACATGACTGTAAACACTTGTCAGAAGTCATAGCTATACACTTTTAAAAGAAGCGAAATTTTTACTTTTATTAATTTTTTAAAGATTTTATTTATTTAAGAGAGAGAGAGAGAGACAGAGCATGAGTGGGGTGAGGGGTGGGCAGGGGCTTGATCCCAGGACTCCAGAATCACGACCTGAGCTGAAGGCAGACACTTACAGACTGAGCCACCCAGGTGCCCCAGGAGTGAAATTTTTATATGTAAATTATGCCTCAAAAAATTCTGACATTTAAAAAAAGGGTGAGCTTTTGTTTGTTTGTTTTTTCCTGCGATTCCTAGAACTTGAGCCAAAAGAGAGAGTGGTGGCTTGTGCTCAGCTGGTCATCCTGAAATGACACTCAGCACAAGGTTGCTAAGCAGTGCAAGCGTCGGCAACCACTTCAGAGCCCGCTGGGTCAGTCTGGCTTTCCTAGTAAGACGGTCATGTCTGTGGATGCACGGACCCGGCCCACCGGCCATCTTGGTTTGCCCAGGATGGAGGAGGCGTTTCCATGAGACTTGAGTGTTAACGCTGAAAGGTCTGGGCAAATTGGGAGGAGTTGGTCACCCCAGCCAAGGACTGTTTCAGATTCCATTTTTAATGTACCTACAATACCTAGCAAGGCAGAGGCACAAACCTGTTGACTGATGTGTTGTTGAAGAGACGTTCAATGGGCTAGTGACCGGGTCCAGGTGCCACACGAGCTGCGTGGCCCCCCAAGTTCATCATGAGTCAGAAGCAACCTTGACAAAGCCCGAACTCCTGCATCCTGTGGGAGAACCATCCCCCTCCTCCGCCCCAACAGACTCAGTGGGGGGTTCTTTGTCAGCCCTGAGACATTTCCTCTGCGGGTGTATAACCTCTCCTCTTAGCAGTTCAGGTTCTTCATGTACTAACTCAAGTTTGAGTTAAAAGGTTGCCTCATCTGCCCTTCAGGAAGGTACGGCTGTCCCCATTCGACGGGTGTAGTTAGAGGTCAACACACGGTGAATTGGGATCCGAACCCCAGTCCTGCTTGTCCCAAGCTCAGATACTGAGATGTTTTCTGAAATATCGGGTGAACTAACCCATGAGAATGGATAGAAGGCCCTCAAGTATGAGCTTTCTCTCTCACCTTCTTCTTCCTCCCTTCCCCGCAAACGGACGGAAACTTTCCTCCGCACAGGTGACTCCGGCCAACAAATACAGTCCACCGTATTTAAATTTTCCTGAGTAAGAACCAGGGAGAGAGGAATTTTCTGGAGGCAAGGGAGACAGGGAAATGGTGGATAGTCGTGACTGCTGGGCTGGGAGACAGAGGTCTGGAGAGGCGCTGCCCTCAGTCTGCGCGGCTGATACTCTAGTCTGGGCTGCAGCCTTTCCGGAAGCTCTGTCCTGTCTGGTCTCCTTTGCTGCTTACAGCCCTGCACTTGCAGGATGCCTGACCTGGGATTGGCCTGTAACCTGTGGTTGGTGACAAAGCGGACTGGGCTGCCCTGGCTCAGCCTGCTGCTCTCCCTGAGGCCCTGTAATCTCTCTAGGTGGTAGGTGCCTGGCAAGGCCCTTGGAGCAGGACCCAGGAAGTCAGCCGCTGGCAAACCTCCTGCAGCCCAGGGCACGAGAAGGTAGGAAAGCATCCCAAACTCCCAAGTGCCTGGGGATGGAATATTCTGCCTTGCCCGCTGTGATTTTCCTGCCCCCTTCTTTGGCAAAGCGAAATAATTAGGTGCATCTCGGCAGCTAAGTCAAAATTAATTTTGCTTCCCTCTGCAATGAGAGTCCAGCTGAGTTGGGCAGGGAGGGGGCCCTGGAAAGGTATTTCCACCTTGGCTTGACTTATTAGGTTAGTAGAAATGGACTTTTTGTTCTTACTGGTAGGTTATTAAAACCCTCAAGGAATGTGCAGAAGGCACATTTAGGTTGAGGAGCCCAGTGGGCCAAGAAAAGGCTGAATAAATAGTGCAGCTGTTTGCATCGCTGGGGTGTTGGAGAGACGGAGCCTTTGAGGAAGGGCTGCCCCAGGGCCACATCTCCTGCAAGGCTCATGGGGGCTCTGCCCTGAGAGGGGCTGCAGGCAGAGTCTGCTCACCCTCGGCCCCTGTCCTCTCCCACAGGTGAGAGGCTCCTGGCTTACTCCCTGGAGGCTTGAGAGCCTCACTAGCCTTTTGCCCTTGGACTTGATCGCCACTGGACTCTCTCTCGGTTGATGAGAGCGGAAGAAAGCAAGAGGGGACATCGGGTGACATGGGAAGTGGGGGATTGCTACATCCTGTCTGATCTGGGGCTTTCTGGAGCAGAGAGCTCTGAGTAGGGCGAAAGCAGGCTCCCAGTGCAAGAGGCCTGCGGGGAGTAGGAGGCCCCGAAGCCTGTGGCTTGTAAAGGGCTGGATTGAGCTGCTGACTCAGAGGCGCAGGGTTGATAACCCATAATTACAGCCCCGTGTGCTGTTGTGTCTTGTCCAAATGCAGAGATCTCTTTGGCCCCAGAACCCCTTGGCCACTCTAAGTGGGAGAGGCGTTTCTAAAACACACGTGCGTGTACCTCCGCCACCCTCAACTGCGCAAAGGCAAGAATCACCTTTCTAGAAGAGGTGCGCTCCCTCCCGGAGCCCATGGGAGCTTTTCTAAACCCGAAGGTCATCATGTCAGCCCTCCTCCAGATCTTTAGTAAGACCTAACAGCCCTGCTGGTCTGGCTGCTGCCCTGCCCATCTCTCAGCCCGATCAAGCAGCCAGGATCGCCACGCCCAGTCATTCGGTCAGTGCAAGAAATAGTAGTGAGGGCCTGCTGTGTGCTAGGCACGCTCTAGGCATTGTGGATGTTCATGCGATCCAAATAAAGTCCCCACTCTCATGGCATTTACATTCCAGAAGGGGAGTCTGGCAAAATTTATAGCAGGGTGGCAGGCAATAAGTGTTAAGGAGAAAAATAAAACAGGGAGGGCACGGGGGGGTTCCTATTTCTTAGGGTAATCAAGGAAAGTCTCACTTACGATGTGTCATTGGAACAAAGGTCTAAAAGGAGAGAAACACTGGGGCACCTGAGGTGGCCCAGTCGGTTAAGTAACTGACTCTAGGTTTCAGCTCAGGTCTGATCTCAGGGTTATGAGATCGAGCCCCACGTTGAGCTCCACAACTCAGCATGGAGTCTGCTTGAGTTTCTCTCTTCCTATTCCTCTGCCCCTTGTGGTCCCTCCACCATGTGCACATGCTCTCTCTTTCTCTCTCATATAAATATATCTTTAAAAAAAAAAAAAACAAAAACAAAAGAAGAGAAAGGGCAAGTCAGATATCTGGGGCAAAGTAGAGACCAGCACATGCAAAGTCCCTGAGGTGGGAACATGTTTTCCATGCTCCAAAAAAAGAAGGACAGTGTGGTTGTAACAGACAGAAGATGAGTTCAAAGAAGAACCAGAGAGCTTGCACTTTGCCTCTTATTCGAGTGAGGTGGAGGGTTTCGAGCTGAGTAAGGGTATGACCCTGACACATTTTTTTTTAAAAGATTTTATTTATTTATTTGACAGAGAGAGATCACAAGTAGGCAGAGAAGCAGGCAGAGAAAGAGAGAGAGGAGGAAGCAGGCTCCCTGCTGAGCAGAAAGCCTGATGTGGGACTCCATCCCAGGACCCTGAGATCATGACCTGAGCAGAAGGCAGAGGCTTAACCCACTGAGCCACCCAGGCACCCAGACCCTGACACATTTTAAATGGATCCTCTGCTGGCTTTCTTGGCAGTAAAATGAAGGGGGACCATGGCAGGCTCAACGAGGGCAGTTAGGGAGCTCTTACAGCAATCCAAGAGAGGGGCGAGGGAGGCTTGGACACAGTCCTAGCGGTGGAGGTGGTGGTGCTGGCGAAAATCCAGACCTGCTTGGCAGAGCTGTCAGGATTGGGTATGACAGAAACTGAGGAGTCAGAGATGAATCAAGTTTGGGGCCCAAACAACTGGAAAGATGAACTGACCACTTCCAGAGATGCCAAGACGGCAGGAGAAGCAAGTTTGGGGGTAGGAGCAGGACTTTGGTGCTGGACATTTTAAATTTGAGATCAATATTCAACATCGCAGAGAAAGTGTCAAATAGGCATTTGGATGTTCAAGTCTGGAATTCAGGGGAAAGATCTAGCTGGAAATATAAATTGAGGAGCCATCAGCTGTAGGAAGTATTTAAAGCCATGAGCATGGTTGACAATTGTCCTTATTTAAATTCATGACCACCCACCTCAATGGGCTCTTGAGAAGACGGAAAAGTCCAAGGACAGAGCCCTGAGGCACTTCAATGATTTGGGGTCAGGAAGATGAAAAGGAGCCAGCAAAGGACACAGAAGAAGCAGCCAGTGAAACAGAAGGAAAAGCAGGAGAGGGCAGTGTCCTGGCTGCCAGGGGAGGAGAGTGTTTTGAGGAACAAGTGACCAACTGGGTTCAAGAATCCTGGGGGGGCCAAGGGAGCTAGGAACTGAGAATCAATTATCGGCAATAATTGGTCACCTTGAGAAGGTGTGTTTTGTGGGGATTTGAAGTAGAGGTAGAGATAGCTCTTTGGAAGAGTTTGGCCATCAAGAAGCAGTAAAAGGGGGGCAGGAGCTGGTAGGGGACATGGGACTCGGAGAGGACTATTTTGAAAGACAGGAGAAACAGCATTATATCTAGAGGCTAATGGGAGTGGCCTGATAGAGGGTGAAAATGGGGTGATGAAGGAGAGAGACACTATTGGACTAAGGTCCTTGGGTAATAAACAAAAGAGGATAGACTCCAGTTTCTAAGAAGAGGGTTTGGCTTCAGATAGGAGTGTGCACAGTTCATCCACAGTAACGGGAGGAAACGGGCAATGTCTGGCCGATGTGGTGGGAGCCTATGAAAGTTCTCTTGCAAGTCCTCTCAGAGGGTGGGAGGGTGAGCGAGCAAGGCAAATGAGGTAGGATTGCTGGGGAGCCCCAAGGGTCCACTTGACCTCCCTTGGCTGTGAATTTAGAGTAAGATCAGTGAGCACGGTAGATGTCTTCTAGGCATATGTAGCTGTTGTGGTAAAGGCGTTAAATAGATGGGAGCTAGATTTAACCAAAATTAGTGTTTTTCTAGAAGAGTACAGTGAAGGAAGAGGGGCCACGGGAGTTGAGGGTATGCAAACGAGCGGCTCTAATGATCGACCAGAGCATCTTAACTGGGTGAGCGGGGCCTTGGGGAGGTGGAAGGGAAGGGAAGGGTGAGTAAGTCTGAGGAGAGGAAGAATTCCTGGCGTTCAGGTACCAGAGGGAGTGAACTGGGAAGACAGGAGGTGTGAAACTGAGATTATAGAGTTAGTGGTAATAACGTCTCTGGGGCGTGACCGTGAAGGTGAGCACCGGAAGTGAGGAGGAAGATGAGCTGACTGGGGCTGAGGAGGGGAAGGGGGGGCCAGCTGGGCCAGGTTGCCTGTTGGCTTCAGCCCCCCTTGCCCTCTGCACTCTCCTCAGTACTGCAGGGACTGGGGCGAGAAACTGCATTTCCCAGAATCCCCCGCCAACAAGCTTCTGAGTTTGTTTCCACAAACGAGGAGGAACTTACGCTAGACTTGGAAGAGAAGCAGAAATGTTATTGTTTCTCCAGCGGGGCAGTGATGGACAAGTACATGAGCTGTGGGTTCGTCGATAGAAGATTCGCAGAGGTCTGTGAGTGCTTTCGGTCACATCACCTGCCTTCCGGATGGAGTCGGATCGCTGTGGAAAGCTCCCTGTGTTTCTTGTAACCTCCTGACTCTCCGAAAGCTGGTATCAAATTCGAAGCCTGTGGCAGCTTCTCTGACTTGTTTTTCAGCCCTTACTTTTTTTTTAAACTCCCTGTATTGAATAGCTTTGTGCTTGAAACACCTGGAGGGGTTTCTAGTTGCTTTCTTTCTTTGTTGTTTTTTAGTATACTAGATTCTTCCTACCAGAAGGTTTTGTCCCTACTTCCTTCCCACAACACGCCCCCCCCCCCCATTGGAAATGCTCTGCTCTGATGCTCCTTTTTTTACCTACCTATGCTTCAGCTCTGCTGAAGGTTGATCCTTCTTGGTCAACCTTATTCCAATTATTTATTGCTATGTAGTGAACTACCCCAAAATGCATAAACAACAACCATTTTACTGTGGTCGGGAATTTGGGCAGGGGGCAGTGGGGATGGCTTTTCTCTGGTGGGCATTTCGGAGGCCCAGGGCCATGGGACTTCTTACATGCTAGCTCAGGGTTCTGGAAATGAGAGTTCCAGTGAACGGAGCAGAGGACTTTCATGTTCTCACCTCTGAAGTCACATGTTGGTACTTCCACTGGACTCTGCTGGCTGAAGCAAACTCAAGCCACCCACACTCGAGCGGAGGGACAGAGACTCTTCTTCTCCACGGGAGGAATGTCAAAATCCCAATATTTGTTTCTTTCCGTATTGGGCTCTTTGCATGTATTCCTTATGATGAGAATGTAAGTCAGAGCTTACACACTCAAACGCATGGCTCCCACAGTCAGACCAGGGAGCAAAGTTGGCCAGGTGTAAGAGACATTAAGGGCTAGTGAACTAGAGAGTGTTTGAGCTCCTGGAAGTAACCAGCCCCCTCTGGGCACTGGCTAATTGTTGTCCCTAGGGAAGGCATGCCCAGTACTGCTAGAGCTTCCAATTTTTCAAAAGGATGGAGAACTCAGGGTGTTTATATAAAGCTTTCCAATTTTAACAAGGCTGTGCCCGCCAACTGCCTGGAACCTAGTAAGCTCAATAAATAATTGTGGAAGAAATAGAAAAGTCTCCCTGAAGGCCTCTCACACACCCACCCCCGTGCCCACTGCCATTCCTATCCTGGGTTTCTGCTGACAAAGAGAAAAAAGAAAATACATCATAATGTGAGGAGTGTGGGTGAGGCGTTCCCACCCCTTGGTCAGGATGCTGTAGGAGATGATGGAGCAAGACAAGGAAACTAGGCTCCTACGTGGGCCTGGCATTTAGTCTGACCCACACAGCAAGTCACTGTGTTCCTCCTTTGCCAAATTTTTCTTTTAAATGCTTAAAATGATCCGAGACACATAACTGAAGGGCTCCCTCACACGACAGGTTGAATCTCTTTTGTTTTGTTAGCTCTGCGTCCAGGGCCTCGAAGCTCCTGCTGGAAGCTCCTGCTGTGGAAGGTGCTCAGTGGATCCTTACTTGGTGAAGGGGTGTCAAGTGGGTGTTAGGAGTAAGGCCCAGGGGGCTAAACACCTGGGGATAGGTCCCCGGATGGGTGAGGAAGCTGGGGTTGAAATACACACACACGCGTGTGCGCGCGCGCATACACACACACACACACACAGAGTTTGGTACAGAATATGACTCCCGCCGATGCTTTAATATGGAAGACGTTCCTTGTACTCTAGAGCCATGTTTTTGAAAATGCTTGTGCAATTTAAAAATGCATTTGTTAAAATCAGTTTCCCTATAGGCTATTACAGGAAAGAAGGGGATTAAGAGATTTCGGTAATCCTTGGGAAACATTACAAGCTTCAGGATTCTCGTCTATTTCAGGCAAAGCTGTGAATATTTAAATATGTGTTATAAATGCAGCGCTTGGGGATGAGAGAGCGAGGGGCAGAGTTTCGGAAACCTGGCAGGGGTGCGGAAGGGCGGCTTGGCCTCTCTAAATTTGCCTGCAGGTTCATAGCAGCGGAGACCATTCTCTTTTCCCTTTGGGGCAGGGGGATGAGGGGTGGTGGTTTGTTGTAAAGACTTTGGGAAGTTTTTATATTCTTCCAGGCAGAGCTCCCGTAGATCCGCAGCCAGGAAGCTAGAAGTTTCGTAGTGGCACAAAGGTATGGGGTGTGGTGCCAGTGAGAACAGAGAGTACAAGATCACCTCCTCCGGAGACGATGGCCTCCATGGGCAGCTGCTCCGCTGCTCCCCAGTGGCCAGCCGTCCTCCCCCACTACCCCCTGAGGCCGGCCACACTGGGGGTGCAGAGGTGGCCGCCTCTTGTGATATCACTGACAACAGCATGTTCACAAAAGATCTGGAGAGAACAAGCCAGCCCCACAGAGAACCGCAGATCTTTCTATAGCACTAGACTTCAAACCTGACTTGCCCGACCCCAAACCCTTTTACTCTCCGTGAGTTTTACAGATGAACCTCAAGTCTTTCTACACCACGGGGGGATATTTCTCAGACGGCAGGAAGTTAGGATAGTCTCTGGTGGTCCCCCGCTGGCCCCAAGTCATACACACCGTGTCACCTATCGGCTCGCCATCCAAGGCAGAATTCTGGCAGCAGCTCTGGGCAGCAGCTCCTCAGCTAGATGCCGTCCAGTGAGTCCAGTAAGAGGGGCATTCTCTCCTCCCCACCCCACCCGGGGGGCCACAGAGCTGCCTGCCCCTTAAACAGCGTGGGGCGCATGGCGGACGCTCTGCGGTAGGTGTTCAAGAAGGACTGGCCGTGATTTAACACCCACTGGGCACCAGGTGCAGGGCCGGCTTCTCTGCCAACTTGTTCTCTTTTAACCCTTACAGGAACCCTAAAAGATAGGAGCAGGTCCCACCTTACAGATGAGGAAACTGAGGTTTTAGGAGCGCGGTAGACTTGTCTGCACTCACAAAGCTGCTTAGCCAAGGAGCTAGGCTTGGAATGGAGTTCATCTGCCTCCACAGCAGTTCCTGTGGCATGAACCACTGGGTGGGGAGGGGGGGCTACATGTTGTTGGGGGGTGGGAGCAATATTTATGTTGCCTGTTCCCGGTGCTGAGGATATCCAGATCAGAGCAAGCAGCTTTTGATCTGTGTGGGGGTGGACTGGGGGAGGCAGCTTCCCCTGGCAGGGAGGGGTTTGCAGAAGCTGTGAGAGGAGTGAATGAAGGGAAACAGGTCAGGGCAGTAGGTGGGGCACTTGCCGGGCTGGGTGACAGGGGCAGGCTGGGTGACAAACTCCTCTGGGCCCCTGGGGTTTGGAACAGGAGGGTGATGAGGGCGGGGCCACGTGCAGAGGTCATGGCTGGGCTCAGCCAGACCTGACCGTCAGTCCCTGCTGTGGCGGTTTTTAGCAGGACACCAGACTTGCTCTGGCAGCTTCCTGGCTTCTGCAGGCCTTCCCTGCCTCCTTTCTAAGTCACCGGACTAAGAAAGGAGAACATGTCCACCTGGCCAGCTTCCCAGCTGGAGCCTCGAGAAATTCTAGCACACCAACAAGTGAGAGGAGAAAGGAGAGAAGGCATCTTGGAGCAGGGGAGATGCACTCCTGAGGGGTACAGAGAGGGTGAAGGGAAATAATGTGCTGAAGGAAAGGGCTTCTTGAAAGCTCTTGCCAAACAGGAGTTTCTGTCTGGAGGAGAATTCGCACACATAACAATGATAAGAAAAAATAAAATTATAAAGACCGTAATGATGATGATGTTGCTAATTTATGGCTCAGGAAAAAAATAAATGTCTGAGGAATGGCCTTGTCATTAGTAGTAGTGGAGGAGGACCCCCTAGGAACAGCCAACAGCACCCGCGGGGCACAGGCTGGAACGGAAGGGGACAAAGGAAGGGCTTCCACAGGCGGAGACTTCACGGGGGGGGGGGGGTGTCCCCTGGGCTGGGTCCACAAGGATGTGGAGATGTAGGTGGGCGGAAGGGAAGAGACGCCCACGTGAAGGAAAGGGCGTCTTGGAGGTTCAGAGTGAGGACTAACAGGGACCTGCTTGATTAGAAAAACTTAGATTGTGTGTGTGTGTGTGTGTGTGTGTGTGTGTGTGTGTGTGTGTGTTAGGGGAACAGGGACAGTGGGAGAGGTATTGGCAAAAAAGTAGGGTGACATCAGATTACACACACGGTGACCATATTCCGTAAACCGACAACCAGGCCACCGAAGCCGAGGGCCCAGCCTTGTGCCCCAGTGTACCCCAAACCCTCCCCCAACACAGCCTCCATCTCTCGGAGCTGCAGTTGCCTGATTAGTCCTCTGTCTCCCCCTGAACTGCGAGCTCCCTGGAGGCCGAGGGAGAGGGTCCCTCAGGCCATCTTGGAGTGAGACCCCAGTGCAGCACCACACCCACCCCCTTGGGTAACTCGGAAAGGGTATGTGACCCCAGTTCTGACTGTTCTAAGGCCTGCCTCCACGTCCTCCGCGCCTGTTGCGGGGTGTTGCAGACGCCCAGTAGGAGCGGTGAGGCCAGATGCCCGGGGGCCCCCACTGCTCTGCCAGCCCCTGGCAGGTGGCAGCGCGGGAAGGCCAGGGTGTCCCCGCGGAGAGCCAGTCCCCGCACAAACACCGTGTCACACGTGCCGGGTTCTTCATCCCCTTCACCGGCCTCACAACCCTTCCAGCTCCTGCCCTGCTCTGGCCTCCCTCGGGCCCAGATAAGGAGCTATTTTTGCTCTCCCCCCGTCCCCCACAAGCCTGTCCTGTCCGCTAGGCCTGAGCGGGGGCTCTCAGAAGGGGATTCCTGAAAGGCCCTGCACTTCAGGGGACAGGGAGGGGCCCCCAGCTGTCAGGCGAGGGGGAGAGGACTGGACAGAAGCGAGTGACTCAGAGCAGCCAGCGAGAGGGAGAAACAGGAAGGAGCAGGTGCAGGGAGCCGTGGGAGAGCAAGCCGTGGGGGAGCAAGTCGGGAGTTGCAGGTGGGTCAGAGCGGGCCCTGCGGGCACCAACGAGGACTCGGAGGAGGACTGAGGAGAGACGGGGGAGGGCTGAGGAGAGACGGGGGAGCGGGCAGAGCGCAGGCCCCCAACAGCGCCCAGGCTGAACCCAAGACCAAGAAATCACTGCATGAGTGGGTGGCTCAGGCTGGGACACACAGGCCCCCCAGATTTCGGAGCAGAGGGTGCCCTCAGCCCTGCCCCTGAGCAGGAGGCCCTCTGCCGCCCTCCCTTGCGGCCTCGTGGGCTCACAGGTCCAGCAAAGTGCCCAGAGAGGGCAGGCGTCCTGCGGAGTCTCTCTGTCCCTCCCAGCAGGGGTGAGGGCGGGGCCTCGCTAGTTCGGGATCTTTGGGGATGTTGATGGGGGGGCAGCAAGCAGGAAGTTCTGGACCAAGAGAGAGGGAGAGCAGAAGGGATACAGAGATCTAGAAGAAGGGGAGGTAGAGGGACTCTGAAAAAGTACTAATTTTGAAGAAGAGTGAAAATAGAGATTTTTTTGAACTTCAGTGTCTGCTGCTCTCTGGGGCTCCTGAGCAGTCAAGGTTTACTAGGGTATGCACTTTGTGGGTTGGTCACATCGTAGCTGATCTGTGAGCTGCTGACAGTGGACACCATGAGGAGGGGTGAGGCTGTGAGTGTGTGAGAGGGTGTAGGAGGCTGTGTGTGTGATTGTGACTGTGGGATTGCGTGTGAGGGTCGGGGGGGTGCGTGCGTGTGACTGTGCGATTATGTGTGAAGGTGGAATTGTGGGGGCCGGGTGAGGGTGTGCGTGTGCATGTGACCCCTCAGACTGGGTCGTGGGGTCCCGCGCGGACCTCAGACAGGACTCAACGTGCCTGGCTGGCGGGTTGCCCTCTGCGAGTTTGGCTCAGGTCCCTGCAGCCTCTATGCAAAGGACTCACCCCAGGAAGGAGGTGGGTAACCAAAGTCCCCAGTAGGGGGAGGAGGGATCTGTGGCCCATTCGGGGAGAGGTCTGAGCCCTAGGAAGAGAATCAGGAAGATGTTCCCTCGAAGACTGTGACTCTCCAACCAAGCATAAGACCAGGGGGAGATGCAGCCGCCCCAACGCCCCAGCTCCAAGCCATGGGCGGCAGCGGCTGGTGGCACTCTGGGAGGCAGAACCCCGGGTGGAGGCATCTGGGGGGTGGGAGCGGGCGATGGCAGTGGTCTGAGGCCTCGTAAAAAGGAAACCAGGAAAACTAGAAACCAGTGACGTTGTACTGTGGTCCGCGCGCACGGAGCGGGCAGAGACTGGGGGCTTGGGGGAGGAAGAGGGCAGGGGGCGGGGAGCAGGTGTACACAGCAGGAACAATTAAACACGACCCACTGTCCTCACTAGACTGACATCTCCCGAGGGTGTACTTGTCCGCACCAGACCCTGGGACCACTACCGACCGTGAGCCTAACACCGGCCCACCCGGTCCGAAGAAATTTGCCATCGGGGGAGTAAGAGGAGCATCACAGGCCATCATGGCTCCCTCTGAAGCAGTATCTGATAATGACGATAAAAGCAGCAGCACCACAGGGCCCCACGGTCCCGTACGTCCCCAGCCCTGTCATAAACCTTCCATACATGTTCTGTGCTGGAGCTGAGGTACAGATGAGGCACGAGAGGCATCCAGGGACAAGCCCTTGCCGCAGCCCCGGGGCCCAAGGGCACAAGTTCATCGTCCTCACTCTTCACCTCAATCCTGAGGAGAAGCTCCTGCTGAGGGGAGAGCGGTATTTTCCTCAGGGTTCTAGCATGGGTCAGGGAGGGCATCTGAACTCCCTGCAGCGGTCACACCCACCGCCACCTGGACAGGCTGCTCTCCCTCGTTTGGGGCTGGCTGGATCAGACTTGTCTAGACCAGAACACCCATGACCCCATCTCTCCAACCCATCTCGTCCACGGACACCCTCGGGGCCTCCTGGGGAGAGCAAAGCTTAGGAGGACAGGGGAGGTCATGAGGAGAGAGACCGAGCGAGGCTGAGCGTTGGGATGGAGGGGCCGGGGGTGGGGGGTGGGTGGCGTCCAAGCCTGGGAGGTGGGAGGCCCCCCAGGCAGAGAGAGGCCGAGCCAGCCAGCCCTCTTGGCCCACTCAGAGCAGTCCTTTTGGGGAAGGCAGGGCTGACGACTCAGAGGTGGGTGGGGACAGCAGAGGTAAGTGGGAGGCCCTGGTATTTACAGGGCTCAGTGTAGGAGAACAAATGTATTCCCAGACGGCGGCCCACCCACATTTTCTTCCCATTTCTGGTTCCATCCTGTATGCTGGGTAGGGGAGGGGGCACCGGTGTCACCAGTGCCTGCGTGGACACCCCCTCCTGCACACGGAAACATCACCGAACAGCAATCCCTAGCCACTCCTTGGGCCCAGGGAAGGATTGTAATATTTGGGACATACTTACACTAAAACATTATTCCTTGTATATCTGAAATTCAAATGTAACTAGGCTCCTGGTATTTTATCGGGCAGTCCTAACCAGGGATGTCCCCACCAGCCATGAGGCTGGTCCTCAGTGGGCCCATGGTAGAAACCCTCCCAGGCCCTGCAAGCTGACTTAGGGCCCCTTGGGCAGGGACTTTCAGGGTTCCAGTACTAGAGTGTGGCTGAGGGACGTAGGCTCCGGGTGGCACATCTTAGCCCTGTAGACTTTTCTGGCCATTGAAGAGTCAGATCTGGATCTCCTAAACCTCAGGAGCTAGAACAGAGGCCCCTTTGCTTGCTTACTGGCTGTATGGGATGAGCCCCAGCCCACCTTCAAGTGAGAGCTCCCCTTAAGCAAGAGGTGCCCCGGGACCTTTACTGGCCCCCTTGGAGCCTTTACCTCGAGTTTCTTGATTTCCTGATGACTGGAGAGGAGTCCTGTGGGATACAAGGGGAAAGGGAGGAGCTAACATTTATTCTGGGCCTAGTGTATGCCTGGCATTTTGTTTTCTAATTTAATCCTTGCAGGCCTGCTCATTTCCCTTTTGCAACTAAAGATGCCTTCATAGCGACATAGCAAGAGGCCCCTGATGGTCGCGGTCACAGTCATTCTCACCCGCAGGCCGGGAGCCCGTCCCTCCACCTACAATGGGAGCCTCCCCACTGGGCTGGAGCTTCCTTATCGCCCTTCCCTGTCGCCTTTTCTTTCTCCAAAGCACCCTCATCAAATACATTAAATAGGGTGCTTACTTGGTTTGTCATCCCTCTCCCCTTCCAGAACTTACGTTAAAAGAGAGCAGGTTTTCCCAGTCCATTTTGTTTACCAACAGCTTCCCTGTGCCCGAAACAGAGCCTTACACATACTGGCTGAATGAATCAAAGGTAACAATGACAGTAACAACCAACATTTATTTGGTACTTCCTTTGCCCCAGAATGAAGTACTTTACATATGTCCATTTACATACCCTCATCCTCCAACCCCTCTAGGAGGCACAGAGCCGGCACAGAGAAGCTGAGTAACTTGCCCAAGGTCACACAGCTTGTGGGCAAGATGCAGTCTGTTTGGCCCGAGTTCCTGGCTGACCATCTTTTACACACCCTGCAGGTGTCTGTGCCCTTGGCCTCTGCCTCTCTTGCGTGCATCCTGGCCCCGTGCTGGCACCCCTCCCACTCCTCTGGCTTGCCAGGTGAAAAATGTCTCTGCTTGTTTACTGCTGACTTGGTCTCTTTGAGGGGAGGGACCAGCCTCCTTCGCCTTTGTGCCCTCGGTGTTCTGTGCAGGGGACAGGCCCTTCCAGGGCTTACTTCCCACGTTCCTGGCTGGTTTGCACGGCAACCCTGGAACGTGGCAAGCACAAGGCATGACCACTCCACTACCCCCGTTTTACCAGCGAAGAAGCAGGCTCAGAGAAGTGAAGTGATTTGTTGCGGCAGGAAGAACAGGAGTAACCAGACGCCAGGCGGCCCCGGCCGCAGCCCAGCCGGGCTGGGGATCCGCACTCTCTAGCCCCACGGGTTCTGGCTGCTGCCCAAAGCTTTGGTGGGCACCTGCCTAACCACATGTCAGAACTGGGCCATGGCGAAATATCAGTGTGGGGTGTGGGGTATGTGCTTGGGGGGGCCGGGGGATCCAGCCAGGCTCTCTCTCTGGGGCCCTGTGGGGGCTGCTTCTTGGCACTGGAGCAGGCAATCAGGTGAGGTACGATTCCAAGGCTGTGATGCGTGTCTGCCAGGTGCGACTTAGAGCACACAGGATGCAAAGCGTGGTACATTTAGCCCGTGGCCGCTGCTCCGTCCCCCCTGCTGAGGAAAACCCTTGGGGAGCTGTTCTTCTGACAGAGGAAAGTGTTCTGTAGTGTCGATGACAGGGTGTGTGTGCGGGGCAGGGGACAGGGGGTTATAATGTGCAGAAACCCCGAAGACTCGTGGCTCAACCAAGTAAAGACAGCAGGCTCCCAGAAAGAACTCAGCCTCAGCTGGAAGCAGGTGGTCTGGATGTCTGTCCTTTCCCTCAGTGCCTGAGGGTCCCCTATAGACAGATTCATGCTGAGACCAGGGAATGTTGGGAAGAGGCTATATTCATTCATTCATTCGACACGTGTTGAGTGCACGTCTGTCGTGCACCAAGCACGGAACTAAGTGCTGAGAATTTAGCAGGGAAAATAATGTCCTTGCTGTCATGGAACTTTCAGTTTCAAAGGAAACAAACATTAAAGGAGTCTTGCTCATACTTAATCATTCTTAGCTGTCAGTGCTCTGAGGGAGGATTTCCAGATGCCCGGAAAGGGCAAAATAAGGAATTTCAGTCTGAGAGTCAAGGAAGGCTTCCTGGAGGAAGTGGTATTTAAGCTGAATCCCGGATGGTACCTGAGAATTCACTTGGCAACTTGCTAAGAGTTGGGGGAGCAGCGAGGGGCAGAGCAGCAACCCTTCCAGGCCCTGGCAGTGGCCCATGCTAAGACCCTGAGGTGGAAGGGAGCTTGGCCTCTGCAAGCCACACATCAGGGACTCCCTAATGACTGGTGTCGGGATCCTAACCTGATCCGGAGACACAGCTCTGGCCCTCGAGCATCTCCTTGCCCGACGAGCAAACAAGGGAGCTCAACCATGAGAACAGCTTTCCATTGGCAGCAGAGATGTGGAGGTCTGAAGCGGGGGCATTTGCCACAAAGGAACAAGTTCGTTTGGGAAGCCTTGCTGAAAACGGTGTGTCTCTGGTTTTGAAGGTGGGAAGCATCCTGATTTGGCAGGGGGTGTAGGAGTTTGAAGAGCCGTGCGCAAGGCTGAGGAGTGGGAACAAGCTTACTTTCGGTTGGAGCGGGAGGTGGGGGAACAGCTCAGTTTGGGTGTGTATGCTCTGTCTCTCCAGTTAATTTTAAAGCTACTACGAATTTCCTGATCACTGAGCACCACAAAAGCCCTGATCTATCTCATTTTATCCATACAAAGAGCCCGTGGAGGGAGAGACGATCATCCTATTTTATAGAAGAGAAAACAGAGGCTCAGAGGATGAAGTCGCCTGCCCACGGTGACCCGGAGAGGAGGCGTGGGACCAGGACTCAGGAGGAATGGGTCTGCTGTGCGGCTCATGAACCTTTCATTGCACTTGCCTTCCTAACAACCTGACATTTCAGGGGTTGTCCCTAACTGCTTTGGGGAGTTGTTTGTATCATAAGAATGGGCTGAAACCATGGTTAGCCCTTTGAAAGCGTTGACTGGTGACATGGTTGTGGTCATAGGACGACTGGCGTACCTCCCACCCCCCTTCCAGCCCACAGAAGGGCAGCTGGGAGCCCGTCATTGAGAAGGTTAACTTTAAGAGTTGGCTTCCAGGGACATGTCTCCTATTGTTGCCACCGATGTGACGTGATATGGCCTTTAATACGTCCACAGGCAGAAAAAGAAAAAGAAAGAAAAGGTCAGTGTAGTCCTCACTCGGTGGACTCTCTTCTGCCCCGACGACCGAGGAGCACTTGGGAGAATGAAGTACAAGGTCCTTAGGGAGTAGGCCACACTTGCGTTCAGGTCCTGGGCCAGTCCTTTACTGACAGCGAGGCCTAAGCAAGATCCTGGAGCTTTCCAGGCCTTAGTTTGCTTGTCTGTAAAATGCGGCTGGTCTCCTGATTCAACGGGGCAGGCGAGAGCGACATTAGCAAAGGGCTCAGGTGGGAGGAGAAGTCAGGTGTGGGGAGGAAGCCAGTTTCTGGGGGAGGAGCCCCTGCCTGGGCTCTTCTAGGAGGCGGCTGATGTGGGCTGGGGAGGGGACTGTCCCCCTGACTCGATCAGGACGCCTTTCGGACTCAGCCTTCTCTTTCCGGAGAGCAAACAGTAAAAGGGATTTGGAGTTAGACGCCAGTTGGACGGTGGGCACCGGGCTGAGCTGCAGAGTCTCTGCTCACGAAGGTCTTTGCAAGGAAGAGAGTTTCATCCCTGGCATTTGGGGATAGAGTTCTAGTTGTTTCCACAGGAATGACATACTGAGGGGAGGGTCGCTTAGAGCCCCTGATCTCCCGGCGCTGGAGGCCAGGCCACGAAGACAGTGTGGTCGGTGTGGAAGCCCAGGTCCAGTCATCCACAAGCACCGGATTCAGGGGCAGATCTGGGTCCCACTCACTGCTCACTCTGGACTTCATGGCCCAGCCCAGCAAAAGGTCTGCAAACTTTCCCGCAAGCCTCCAGGCCTGGCATTCTTACTTATTCCATCCTCTGGAAGGCTTTGGCCTGCCCTGGGGACCCACTTCAAGTGGCTTCCTTCCCTTGGCGACAGAGCCTTTGAAACTGGCTGAGGCATTTCCTGTCCCAGGCCGAGTCCGGCTAACGGGTGACGAGGCTTCCTCCCCAGGCTGCTGTGTCAGGCCTGGTTTGAGCCTGGGCCAAGCTTGGGAAAGCGGTAGGTGTTGTGGGGGGTGGGGGTAGAGGGTGTCTTCCTTCCAGTTCAGGACAGGGCTGGGGAAGGGGGAGGGACGGGCTGAACATGTACCCCTGGGGTCAGGCTTGGATCAGGCATCAGGGACAGGGACAGAGCATGCAGCCCGGTACTTCGAGAGCAGGGACACAGAGCTCTGTCGCTGTCCCCCTAAGGCAGCCGGAGATAGCTCCCTGTGGGCGCTGGACCCACGGCAGCCTGCTAGAAGAGCCAGTGTAGGTAGCTTTAAGCAATCACTTTACATTTAACTCTCCAAATGCTAAGATCCAAATCAGCTTTCAGCTCGGGGCTGAGACCCACTCTGCAGCTGCTTCCTGTTCCCTTTGATTTTGTTTTTGATGAATAAAAGTTGTAAATATCTAAGGTACCCTGTGACATTTTGATAGGCACGTCCATTCACGATCAGTCTCCATTCTGTCCTTCGGCACGAATCCCACCTTCTAGGGGCTTCAGGGGCTCCTTCCCTCGATAAAGTAGCAACAGGCCCTGGGATCACACTACCGGGGGCTGGGCCAGGTGATCCCACCAGCAGACCACGCCCTGCTGCTCCCCGTCTGGACAGTCTTTGGACATTCTGGCCAAGTGCCACGGGGCCTGGGGCTTGGGACGGGTTCCCAGGCCAGGCGTCTCCTCTTTCCTTCGTCCCCATCATTGCTCGAAGGTCTGAACCCACGGTGAGCCCCCCCCAGTGGAGACGCTGCAGCCGAAGTAGCAAACTTCGGATTTCTCCGACTACCAAGTGTCGGGCGGTGCCCCTGCAGGGTGGGGCAGGGATGAGGGAGGACGGGGTGAGGGCTGGGGGAGAGAAAACACAAGATCAAGGAGCTGGTTAGGTGGGCAGAGGCACCCGGCCTCCCCCTACATGGCCTAAAGGATCATGGGACCCGGGTGGGGGTGCCGGAGGGCTGGCGGATGACTGGGTGGGGCGGGGGGGAAGGCTTGCTGATTTGCATGCTATTTTTGCACAGCATTTGCGAGCTTTCCGAGGACTGTCTAGAGTAGGCCTGGGAAGGTGGACGCCCTCCTCTGGCCCCATTCTCTCCTCTCCCTTCTTCTCTGAGGCGCTGGGGTCTGCAAGCCCCGGTGGGGAAGCCGTGGACGGGGCTCCCCCTGCACCACAGCTCTGTGGGGGCTGCGTGGGTGGGGAACATGTCCTGCGCCCCCAGGAAGGGATGCTAGGGCTAGGAGAGGCCGTGTGTGGCGGGGGGTGGGGGGGTGGGGGGGGGACACACCTACTGGGAGGAGCAGGGATCCAGGGGTACAGGTCGGAGGAGGAGGACTTGTCAACTCCAGGCTTCTTCCTAGACCAGGGCCCCAGAGGAAGGAAGCCAGAGGAGGCGTCTCCTCCTGAATTCTTGTGAAGTTTTGTTTCTTGCAGCAAAGCCAGCTTCGACATCAAATGCCTTTCTTTCCCAGGGGTCCTGCTTCAGCCTCAGACCTAGGCCATCTCTGTATTCAACCCTGGGGTGGGGGAGGGGTGCCCAGGCAAAGAAGGATTGGGCCATCCGTGACAGCGCTCTGTGCCTTCCCAGGGGCTGGCTGGGCCCAGGATCGATCATGAACAAGGGTCCTGAGTGGGCTTTTGGGTGGGCCTGGGGTGCCTGGGCCCCAGCTGGCTTCTGACTGGTGGCTAATCCCAGAGTGCCCTGGGGCAGGACCATGGGTAAGCTGGGAGGAATTCATCCGATCCCGGGCTGTGAGAGTGCCACATCCTTGCAATTTTTCTATCTTACGGTTTTCTTGGCTCACTCTCGCCATCTCTATGATTTTTAAATCATGAATGTGTAATTATGATCCTGTGGCCCTGTTAGTCTTCCCAGGGTGCTTCCCCACTGATAATCCCGGCCTCTCCAACCGCCACCGACAGGCTCATGGTGTTTGGGGTGGGGACAGGGACAACTACCTTCTACCTTACACTCTTGGAAACCCAGCTCCACGGAGGTGGCCGGGTAGCTGGAGAGCAGCAGGAGAGAGCGCTTTGGTTGGGGAAGGCTTGACACACTGGTGAGGCCTCCATGGACCCCAGAAAGGGGGGACGGCCAAGCCACGCCTGGGAAGAGCATCTCAGAGGCTGTGGATTCAACTCCTGGGGAACAGCTTGAGTTCATCTCTCCTGAGGGGAGACCCGCCTAGAAGAGGCAGGAGACAATTTACTCCAGCCTCGCCGCCTGGCCCGCCTGCAGGCTTGGCAGACCCAGGAGCTCTTGGCGCACACACAGTCTGGAAGGCTCACGGGCTGCGTGCGCACAGGTGGGAGCCGGGAGGCATGGATGCGATCTGTCCACACTCGCGGAGCCTGTGTGTGTGTCCACAGTTCGGAAAACACTCACTGACTCTAGCGAAGTCGGGCTCCGGGTTGTTTACCTTCAGGAAAAGTTCCATCCTGTCCTAATTTGTGCACTTATGCGATGCCCGTGCTCTATGGTGCCGTGGAGCTCACGTGGCCCACCGCTCTTCCGTTTCACACCTGACAAAAGGGAGGCCAAGAGGGATCAAGTGACCTACCTAAGGCCACATGGCTGATAAGCAAATTTTCTTTTGAATTACAGAGTTTAAAGTCTGAAGGTGCCAGAGATTTGGCGGGTGACTTAAAGCCAGGGATCTTGCAGGAAGGGGGACAGGATTTTGAGTCCTAAAGGCCTGTGCTCACGTCCAGCTAAATGTGTGTCTTTTGACAAGTTCCTGAAACTCTCTGAGCATCAGCTCCCTTTTTTTAAAAGAAGGAGCCATCAAGCCTGCCCTCAAGGTTGTCGCCAGGCTTGCGAACCACATACATGAACGTTCGAGGCCTGGTGCATAGTAGACTCAGTAAGGTGTTCGGCAACTATTTGATAAGGGGGAAAAGCAATCAGTCACAATGTTATTTCATGACACAGCGTGGGCCAGGCTCTATGCGTGTTGCTGGGGGAGTGGCTAGAGCAGCTGGGCATGTCTGGGTAGGCAGCATGTGGGGTAAAGATGAGAAAAACCAGTATGTCCTGTGACAGGTCTCAGGGGATAGGGAATACAGAAGAGAGACTGATCTCAGATGGTGCATGTGGGGGTCTGGATGGGGCACTGGAGATTTCCTAGAATTGGAAGGATGAATAAGACTTACCCAGGCAAGGAGAGAGGGAAAGGAGATTTGATTTCATTGAGAGAACCGTCAGGACACAGACCCGGGAGCCACAGCGAGTCTGACACTGTTGGATATGGCTGGAGGGGCTCAGAGGGTCCCCAGGGAGGGGACTGGTGTGGACAAAGCAGGTGGCTTTAGGGTAAAGGGCCAGGGAGTCTTTGAAAATAGATCTATGCCAACACCAAAAGTTCTCAGCAGAAAATCAAATTTGGAAAATAATGAACCTTGCTTCAGTCGACTCTTTTTTTCTCAAAGTGTTCCTTCATTGTTCGCTAAAAAACCTTTTGCCTTTAATAAAGGTCACTGGCAGATGTAAGTGTTGGTGCAGAGCTCGGCTCCTTGGCGCAAAAGGAAGAAATTCAGACATACATGAGAAACGCAGGTAACTACCCATTTACTAATGGCTTAATGAGCTACTGCTTTGGGCCTTCGACCTGGAGAATACCCCAAGCCCCCCAGCTGAGATTCACCCCCATCGTGTCTCGGTGCACAGAATGCACCATGGTGGATGGTGGCCAAGGCCATGCTTGAGGATAGTGGGTGGCGAAGGGGGTTTTCAGTGTTTCATTCATTCCAGTCGATTCAACAGATATTTGCCAGGCACCATTCCAGGCATCTGGGCATGAGGGCAGAAATCAGACAAGAATCCTGCACTCCTGAGGCCTACAGTTGAATCCAACTAGCCCTGGTGGCTGACACCAGGTTCTCCAGTGAGAAACACTCAACCATCCCAACAAAGGGGGCGGAGAGGGGAGAGTCCGGCATTTCTAAGTCGGACCACATCTGGGCTCAGATCCCAGCTGTTGGAACTCAGGTAAGCGAGTTCATCTCTTTTGGGTCATCAGGGGTAAGTGGGAGGCACAGATTGTTATTTTCCAGGATGAAATGGGAAAAAGAAGGTGCAGTGTTCGACATCAAGACTGACATGTGAGAGGCACTCGGCATGATAGTCACTAGTATCCGTGATCCTTGGGACAAACGCAAAAGGTAAGTGAGTCAGCCAAAAAGAGGCTTTACTGAGGCAAAGAGCTGGTAACAAATTTTAGGGGAAAGTAGGGCAGCCCAAACTACAAAACAATTAGAAGGAAAGCTTCTCCAGGGTCAGGAGTGGGCTTTGCTCATTTTATATCTTCAGTGTCTATGCACGTAACAGGCATTACTACTGAGCCCTGAATGAATGGCTCTTAGGTCTTGGCCAGGACCCAGGACAGAGAGTCGGGCGGCAGACGGTTCCAGGAAGACACTCGTCCATGGGTTATTCTGGCCAAGAAAGGTCGACAGAACCTGGGACATCGTCAGGAACTGGGTCTTTTGTGAAAATAGCTAACCCATGGAAACCCACCAACACATTTCTGGGAAGAGTACAGAGAGCAAAAGGTTTGGGAGAGACCAGTCTGGGGGCGGGGAAGAGGAGGAAGACCTTGGGGGAAGTGCCTTGGAGGGTCTGTGGTAGGAAACATCCTTGTACCTTTGTTGACCTTACGCATCGTCAGAGAATCTGTCTCCCTGCACACCCGTGAGTACAGTAGCTTATGTAGTTCACTCTCGCATTCAAAGAGGGATGAGGGGCTGGGTTTCCCACTCAAGAAGAGGAATCCTGGATGCTCAGGACGGTCTTGGATCTGATCAGGGAAGAATCAGCCAAGGTCCCAATGAGAAGTTCCCCATGACCAGTCTAAGAGAGCCAGGGACACTCCCCAAACAGGGACACTTCTTTCCCTGGTTTTGTTGGGGGCAGGGAGGGGCGACGATTCAGGAACGTTTGGGCAATGCTTCGTCCTCGTGCGCTCACGGATTCAGAGAGTGTTGTAGCTGGACGGAGCTGCAGTCTACCCCCCAGTCGAACACTGAGGACAGAGTACTAGGGGCAAGCAGTGATTTGATCAGCGAAGCTGGGACCAGAACCCATACCAGCTTGTTGTTTCTCATGGGTCGGTGCACACAACTTGCAAATGACTCACACATATCATCTCCGAGCTCCTGACTGAGACATCCAACTGCCTACCTGACATCTCTTTTTGAATGTCTTAAAGGTTCCTCCAACTCAGTGTGTCTAAGACTGAACACTTCATCTCCTCATACTGGCTCCTGGCTCCGTGTGTGGTAACTCCACCCACCCAGCCCCGCAAGCCAGGAAGCCAGGAAGAAACCCACACACTATCTCTTTCTCATACCCTTTGCATCCCGTTGGTTACTGAGTTTGGCTGACTTTATCTCCTAAATAGTTCTTTAACCCCCCAACTCCTTTTCTCCACTTCCTACATCACTCCCGTGATGCAAGTTACCCTGACCTTTCGGGACCTTCCCCCTCTTAAGTCATGCAAGAGCCAGCTACCTGCTAGGGGCCCCTGAGCTCATTCTGGGTCATTCCTCACATTGTAGTCACGTGACCTTTACAGAGCACAAAACCTAGTCCTGTCGCGCACACACAGCAGCTTGGGGGAAACCCCAGTGTCTTGCCTTCATCTTTAGGATAAAGACAAACATTTTTTTTTTAATTTTATTTATTTATTTGACAGAGATCACACGTAGGCAGAGAGGCAGGCAGAGAGAGAGGGGAAAAGCAGGCTCCCCGCTGAGCAGAGAGCCTGATGCGGCGCTGGATCCCAGGACCCTGAAATCATGACCTGTGCCAAAGACAGAGGCTTAACCCACTGAGCCACCCAGGCGCCCCAAGACAAAATTTTTTACTGTGACTTCCAAAGTCCTGCATCACCTGCCTCCTTCCTGGCCCTGCCACCTCCTCACGTGTCCCAGGACACAGGCTCCTCCTGTCTCCACACAAGCCGCACTGCCCACAGTCCCACACCACAGCCACACGAAATGCGCGCCTTCCTCCCTTGGCCGGGGTCACACCTTTTCGTCCTTTAGATTCCAGCCCAAACTCCATTTTCTCAGGAAGCCCTTTGAGAGCGGGTCAAACTCCCCTATGTTATGTTCTTGAAGTCCCTGCCCAGCTCATGGTTTGTCCGGTGAGTATTTGGTGAATGGCATTTCCTCACTGTCCTCTAAGCTCCACGAGAGGAGAGACCATGTCTAGCCAGGCCCTAGGCGCACCGTGAAGTGCCTGGCATGTGGGAGGCACCGAAACATTTGCTCATTGGGAGCATGAACTAATGAAGCCTCCATTTCTCAGATTTTCTCCAAAGAGGACACAATGGAGAAAAATCGCCAGTTCGTGTTCACAGATGGCCTCCAGTGTCGCTTTCTGAAACCAGATGAGAGGTTAGACAGTGAGATGCATGTGAATTCGCTTGTGCCACGAAACTCAGATCCTAATAGTTTTTTTAATGTGTTCCTAAAGACGATCGCCACGTTCCGGTAAGTGGGAAGAAAAATGGACCAGAGTGATATGTACGGTAAGATTCCACGACCAGTTTTAAATGCACTAAAAATGAATAGCAGCAAATAGTGCGAGATGAGTGACCTTCCTTCCTTTTTTCTTTTTTGGTAAATTCTCCATTATGTACTACTTGGTAGAGAAATAAAAAGTATAAGATCTTTTCTGATTGCACAAACACACAATGGTTTAAGAAGTGGAAGGTCATGCGTTCACATACCCAAGAATGGAAACCGTATTTCCCCTCAGCCAGGGGCCTTTCTGAAAGTGGAAACCATTTCACTTCCTCTGTTTCTGTCTCCCTGCACCATCCTCTCCTCATGTCAGCCAGCGCTCTTAGTTCCAAGTGCCAGAAAACCAACTCAAATTAATTTAGGCGGAAAAGGAAATGCAGATGTTGGCATAGCCGGACAGTTCCAGGCCTGGTAACTCTCGGAGCTCAAGGGATAGGTCTTTCTCTGCTTCTTGCCTTGGCTTTCCTCCCAACCATGGCAAGATGCCCACCAGCAGTCCCAGATTCCTATGTCCTATCAGCAGAGAGTACGCCCCCACCCTGGCAAAAGTCTCGGCGCTGATCCCTGCTTGGACAGCAGTGGCCAGGGTGGGGGTGGGAGAAATCTCTTACTGGTCAGGCCTGGGCCAGTAGCTAACTTCTGGCTGTGGGACCTACAGGAACCTGCCAGACCGCAGGTGAGGGGTTCAGAATTGGATGCTTTGGCCAGAATAAGGGGCAAGGGGCGATGGGCAGGCAAAACAGCAGGTGACCTGCACACGCCAAGCACCGAGCTCTGCCCACAACACGTGTTCAGCCCACAGCACCGACTGGTTGACCTGGTTCTAGAACCATCTGGGAAGGGAGGCAAGTGGAGAGTTGGGCAGCAGGGCCTTGCGAGGTCCCACATCAGCTGCCGAACCTCCGCCTACTTCCATCTGCGCCAGCCGTCTCAGCTGAACATCCAGAGGGAGGCATTCGGAGTCTGCGCACGTCCCAGAAAGTGATGAGGAGGTGGAGAGCGATGTTTGCCAAGTCGCATGGAAAATTGCCCTTGAGCTTCTCCAAACACCGTATGCCCAGGAGGCCCAGCTTGATAACCAGTAGAACTGGGGCGCAGACTGGCCTAGCAGGCCACTCAGGAGCTGGGAGTCCCTGGTGGCCTGCTCCCCTGCCAGGAGGCCGGGCCCACTGGCCAACAGGGGCTGGTGAGTGCAGGTCAGGCTCAGAGGGATCAAGGAGTTACACAACTCCTTCTGCTGAGGGTGTAGGATGAAGAGGAAACCTGACGGATGTGTTTGGGAAGTTCCCTGCCCAAGGAGAGAGAAGTAACAAGATTGAAGCTGGACTCTGGGGCATCCAGCTTGATGCGCGGGTCGCTGTCGGAGAGACGGCCTGCCGGCCTCCTCTGTGACAGGAATTAGGTTTACTCCACGCTGTCTCTGCTATCCTTGTCCACTCGATTATTTCTGCCCTTGTGGTCCCAGCCCGTTTTGGCCACATAGCCTGGGTCACGACCCGCTGTGCCTGGGAGCCCTGGCAGGGTGCCGGTCCCTGACAGGAGAACCTTCCCCTCTCACACTGGCCCAGCCCCTCCTCTGCCTGGAAGGCGCCATCAGGCAAAGCTGGTTCAGACTGGAATCTCCGCTGGAGGGAAAGGCCTGGGGAAGCCTGAGCCCAAAATGCACAGTAAGGTGGGCCCCTACAGGGGCCTCCTGGTGTGGGGGGTCTTCTGGCAGGAGTCACCATTTCCATATACTCATCACTGGAGGGGGGGGCGTGGGGGTTGGGGAGGCCGGAACAGGAGAAAGTGACAGAGAGCCAGGGGGTGAGGAAGTGAGAGCAGACGGAGGCCAGAATCAGAGGCCACAGTGCTGAGCAGCCCCGAGGCCCAGGCAGAAGCGGGGATGTTAAGTCCCACCCTGCCGGACCCTTCCCTGGCAGCTTCAGGGAGAACCCGGGCCTGGCCCTGTCTGAACCAGCAGGCCACCAGCGAGCTCCTGGGGCCCGATGAGGCCATCAGGGAAGCCAGCCTCCTCCTCCTCAGCCCTCATCCTCTGTCCCCCACCTTGCAGTACACTTTTTCCTGCTCCCTGGGCCTCCTGCCCTGAGCTGGCCTCCTCTCACACAGGTTAGGAGAGGCCGGTGCCAAGCCTGTTTGCACAATTAATTGCCAGTGCTTGGGTTTAAGACTGACAGGCTCGCCCACAGGGGTCCTTCTTGATCTTTCTGCGGCCACTGAGAATTCGGATTGTCCCGTTCCAGGTAAGTTCTTAATAGACATTTAATGAACGAACGGATTAACGAACGAACACCTGTTATCTGATTGGAACCCCACGGCAACCTTTAAGGCAGCCCAGAGAGTTACCATTAGTGCCATCTATGGCTGGGGGAAACTGAGACACAGAGAAATTATATGCTACACAGAGGTACGCAGTGGCCAAGTGGGGTCAGAATCCTATTTTCCCAGTATCTGGGACTGCACTTTCCCAGCCCCGTGGCCTGTCCTTTTCACCCGCCCCCCCCCCCCGCACCCTCTCAGCCACCCCTTGGGGTTCAGAGAGCCAGACTGGGGGGAAGGCACAGGGATCCAGTGGGCGGGTTTGCACCCCGCTGCCTCTGGGCCGTGGGGACAATCGGTGTGGGCTGCTCTCTCAGCCGGCTGATACGGCATCATCCCCGTCCTCAGGGACCACAGCACTCTGTGGCTCCTCTCCCCTGGGATCAGCCTGCCCAGCACAGTCACCTCAGAGCCTCCACTGCAGCTAGAGTGAAACCTGGCTGCACGTGGCAGTGACCTTTGACCTTCTGGTAGACCAGATTAAATGAGAAGGGACCTCCTTGACTTCGGCACTGTGGGGGAGTCAGAGAAAGTAGGAGTCCCTGGGATTTGGAGGTGGGGGGCACCAGGATACTTCCTCACCTCCACTGGTGGTTGTCTGGCCCCCCTGGAGGAGCTCTCCTGGCGCCCAGAAGACTTTAACCTCAGGAGTGGACTTCCCCTGGAGGTGCTGGGAACCTTCTGGGGCTCCAAAACCCACTGCCATTCCTGGGCACCAGTTCCTTTGCCAGGAGGCCTGAACCTAGTGGAGGAGGGTTAACCATGTTAATTAGGAGTTTCTCATTGTCAACTAATTTATCTGATCTTTTCCAGAACAATTGTGGGGCGCAGGGGAGCTGAAAAAGGAATGATGGTCCATGACTAAAGCTACTAGCCACATGTGGCAATTTAAATTCAAATTCATAACATGAAATGAAATAAAAAGTTCCTTAGTTCCTCAGGCGCACACTTTGCACAGCTAGAGCTCAGCAGCTCCTGCATTTGACAGCACCGCTAGAGGACATCTTCAGAACTGCAGAAAGTTCCACTGGACAGGGCTGGGCAAGAGGCTGACCTTGGCTCCCTGCTTAAGCTCGAGCGCAGGCCCTTTTTAAATGTCCGGGACGGGGGGGTGTGGGTGGATTGGGGGATAGGGTTCTCCCGACCCAGTCATCCCAGCGGGGAGGGTTCAGGCTTTGTCCGAAGGCGCCACCTCCCCACTCAGGGTCATCCCGCCCCGGGCCCGGTCCAGGCGGGCGTCCCGGGCGGGCTGGAAGCCACGGGGCGACGGAGGCGCAGCCCCGCGGGTGAGGGGACCCAGCTAAGGATGCAGGCTGCTGAGCGCGCCGGGGCGGGTCCCGGGAGCTGGCCAAGGCCGAGCGCCTCGCAGAGCGACGGGGACACCTGCGGAGGGCGACCTGAGCCCTTCTTTCCCCCGGGGTCACCCGGACTGGGGGCAGCACCTGGTTCCCTCCGCGCCCCAGACGTCCCCGTTAACCTAGTGGTTAATTATTAATTCCTTCTCCCGGCTGGGAACGAAAGTTCCACGGGACTCGGGCGGGGAGGGAGCCTCGGAAGCGCCCCCAGCCGCTCGTTTTGCCGCGGAAAGCGGAGGCCAGGGCAGGGCGAGGTCCCCAGAGCAGGGAGGCCGCCTGTGGGGGAGGTGGGTGGGCGAGGGGGCAGGGGCGGGGCTTGGCGTTGCGGGGAGCGGAAGGGTAATGTTCTTGCCTCTCGTCGGAGCCCCCCTCCCCGACCACCCCGCCTCGGGGCGCCCCTGGCGGGCCCCCTCTTACCGACCGTTCCTCCAGCGCCCGCTGCCGGGGCCGAACTCCGCAAGGCGCCTCCGCCCGAGCGGCTGCTTTCATCTTCCCGCTCCGCAGGCCGAGCAATCCCAGCGCTGCGGCGAGGTGCCCGACGGGTCGCGGCTCAGGGGCAGAGGGCAGAACCCAGCCCAGGTCTTGCAGACGCAGGCCCGGCGTCGCTTTCTGTTCCCGCAGCTGTCCAGCCCCGGGGCCGCCTACTCCCCGGTCTACCGCGTGAACGACTACGCGACCGGAGGAAATCGGTGCACGGCGGCGTGCGGTCCTCGGGGCTCCCGTCCCCACCCGTTCCCAAGTCCTCCCGGCAGCCTGAGTCCTGCCAAGGATGCATGTCGCGCTACACTGTAACATGCTCCTGTGGGCTCAACGCAATGGCCCAGGGAGACACGGCGTCCGGGCCGTCCCCCTGCCGACCCCGCGGCCATCCCCTCTGTGCCCGAGACTTCCAGGTCCCGGTTCACAGGTGGAAAGACCAGGCAGGATGAAAGTGTTCCGAACTGAAAAGGCGAGATTAGGTCTCCCGGGCCCTGGGGTACCACGAGGCACGCAGGCGCCCGCACACTACGCGGCCAGAACTGGGCCCGTTACAGTCGGTCTGGGAGGTGCTGCCCTGCCCCGCACCACCCGGGACCGGTGGGCGCCGCGGGGGCAGAGGTTGGCAGGACCCCGAGGTTCGTCCCCCTCCTCGCCACCAGATGTCGCCTCTGCTCACCGTTGGAGCGCGCCGGGCCCGGCGGGCCCCAGGTCGGATCTGACTTCCGGCATCATAAGCTCCGCGCCAGGGCCCCCCGCGGTAACACACCCGCCGGGGACCCCGAAGCGCGCTCAGGGCTGAGAACCACCGGACAGGTAGGTCGTGCTGCAGGCCCTGCGGCCCCTTAGGTCTTGCTCCCCTGCAGGTGGTCGGAGTAACTCAGCCCGTCCCCCACCTGGAGTTCCCTCCCTGCTGACTTACCTAACTTGGGCAGGAGCTCGCTTCTCAGAGCTTCCATTTCCCCTGCTGCAAAGTGGGGGTGAAAGTACCCACCAGACAGGGTCGTTAGGAGGCCACAATGAGCCAGTGTCTGAAATGGGTCTGCAGAGGCAGATCACTATACTGTACAGGTGTGTCATGGCTCTTGGGGTTTTATTTCCTGCACACCGACTCCAAACATTTGAAGTGCAGCTGGTTTGGGGGGGTTCCATCGTCTCTATTTTGTCTCAACACCCGTATTTCTCTCCCCTCCCAGAATCACCATTCTGAGACCCAGGGAAAGCTATGCTCGATGAATACAGATAATAAATAATAAATAAAATGTAATCTATTATATTTATTATCATTAATTCATATATTATATATTTATATATTATATTAATTTGTTTTTAATTATTTATTATATATTTTATTTATTTTTATATTGTGTATTATGTATTATATATGATCATATCTCATATAACTATATGTTATATATTACTATATTATGTTGTAAATAATAATATATAATATATTGTATAATAAATATAAAAATAAAATAAATAGTAAGTACAGATAATAAAAGTTCAACTTCCATGGAGCACTCCCCCTGTTTGAGACCCTGTTTTATGTGTTTTATTTAATCCTTACACAGCCCTATGAAGTAGGTGCTGTGAGGGATGATGACACGCCAAGGCACAGAGAGACTGAATAATTTTCTCCAAATCGTGTAGCTAGCAAGTGGTGGGACTGGATTTGAACTCAGGCAGCCCAACACGGTGCTCATGTTCTCAAGGCCTACCCGAGGCTGCCCCTAAAGCATGGTTCCTGTGCTCCTGTAGGGTGAGCAGCAGTGTGGAGGGGCGGAAAGAACATTGGGTTCAGATTCACTCTCTAGCTCTCTGATCGCAGTTGAGAATCCCTGAACCTCTTGCTACACGCACCTCCTCAGCAAGGCTGGGCGCTTGATCAATCCCGCGCTGACTCGACATTGCCATCAGGCCTGTAGGCTGTGGCTGTCTTCCACAGTTTCCTTGCTTTGCAATAGAAGAAGTTCAGGTTCGCCTGGTACATTTCCTGCCCAGGCCTGGAATCAGCCTCTTCTCCAAGAAACCTTCATTAGTTTCAGGGCTAGATGGCATTTCAAGGCCACAGTCTGGGCCTTAGTATCCATTTTTTAAAAATTTAATTTGATCATGTATTGCATGGATTTCAAAAATATGTAAATCAATACTTTTATTAACCAGTGTACTGAATGCCTACTAGGCCTCAGGCTGTTTCTGGAAGAAGGTGGATTATAAAGAAGTATAAGTTACTACCACCAAATTTCAGGACCCTAAGAGAAGTGGAGGAAGCCACTGGAGGGCATTTGTGCAATGAGGCCTCAGGAGCTCCTTGGGGACAGGCATGGGATGCTTGGGACGGGTAGAATAACTTGGTCTCCCAGCTGGGGCCCAAAGCTTGAAGGCCTCCGTGCCTATTTGGCTGGTGGGGGAGAGATGTTTGAGTTCCGGATGATGCCGGGTAATGAGGGCAGGTTACTCCTGTTGCCATGTTTACCCGCTCGGCGGCCCTGGGGACTGACTGAGGGCAGGCAGGAGAAGCACAGTTGAGCTTTCTGGCAACCTCTCTAAGGAGCCCCTCAGGTGTGGTGCCTGACTTCTGAATAAACAGGTAAAAGTCTCAGGGGCCAACAGAGAGTTCTGAGCCCTGTAATTGACCCCACTCCGTGCCCGCCCATCGCACAAGGGAGCTGGGGGTTGACTTTGCCCCAGTGAGCAAGGATTGGGGAAGAGGTATAGGATCGGAGGTAGCACAGGCACAGTGGGTTGGCCACTGGGCAGTTCTGTGCACGGTCGACCTCTAGGTCAGGGCGCACGGAGTGTGAGCCTTGCGTTGGCTTCATTTCTCAAAAGCCACGGGAACAGGGCCCCAGCCACAGGGCCAGGCTCCATGAGAACTGGGCTCTCTCCCTGTTCCATCAGTCTGAGGGGGCCTCTGACCTTGAGCAGCCATCACCAGAACCACGAGTGACAGCTCTGGCCTCTGGGCTGATGCAAAGGGCCTGGCCTTTCGGGTCTGCCAGTCTGAGCTCTGGAACTTTCAACAATTACTACCCGAGCCTCAGTTTTCTCATTGGCAAAGGGAGACACTCCGAACGCCATCATGGGGACACCTGTGGGAATGAGACGGGCCGGTGCGCCAGGGGCCTGGCGGACTAGGCCCTTTCTCCTGTCAGGGCATTAGGGAAACTGAGGACCCATGATGGGCATGGGTGTCCGCGCAGGACCTGGAAACCCAGAGACCTCTGGGAGCCAGGCTCCCATTCCCAAGTCTCCCAGAGGGCCCAGCCTGGGCCCTGAACACAGCATCTCTCCCGCCAAGGAGCAAAGTCCGTCTCTGGATGCACTGCCAGGAGCCTCAGGGTTTGGTCTGGAGCTCGGTGGGCAGGGATGACCCCTGGAAGGACAAGATGGGACTCTGACTGGGCCCCTGTCCACAGCCAGAAGCCTGCCCCTGGGGACAGGTCCAGGTCTGCGCTGGAGGCACCTTGCTGTCCTGAGGGCTCCAGGAGAGTCAGGAGTAGGAGGAATGAGAGAGCCCGTTCACCACCCTGCTCCTTCTCACAGAGCTAAGGTCTCCACTATTAGGGTGTCTTTTGTTAGAACTAAGGAAATGGGGGCCATGCACTCTGCCCCTCAACATGGCAGTGCAGTAACACAGAGAAATGGACCCCAGAGTTTACTGAGGGGGCTATTCTGAGTAGGGCTCTCGCTGGACAAGATGTGTTACATACATATCTCCTCTGGTCCTTACAGCTCTCTAAGGAAGGTAATCTTGCCCTAAATTCTACCCGAGGCTCAGAGGAGTTCCAGCACGAAGCTCAGATCACACAGCAAACAGTATGGGTCTAGGTTTGAAACTAGAAAGGTACAGGTCTTTGAAGAGCCCCACTCCTCATCCATAAGGCCCCGCTGCCTCTATGCTGAGCTCCCATGAGTTTGAGGATGATTCTGGGCTGCTCAGCTCAGACACCAGAGAGCAAAGGGTTTCTGAGGCTTTCTGGACTCAGGGAATGGGTGCTAGGTTTCTCCACAGCCCCAGCACACAGGAATCTGTCCTGGGGCAGATTCTTGGGCCCTGGTGAGGGAGGACCCATATTTGCTAATAAAATGAAACAAAGGATGTGAACGTGTTTTGTGTGGTCAGGTGGTTTGCAAATGCAAAATGATTGCCCCTGACTTTCCCTCCTGGGCACCGTGACTCTCCAGCAAATGAGTACCTTGGGTTTCTGTGTTTAATCCTTCCTTGGTGAAGTCATCCAACAGATTCACCCAGCCCCACAAGGGTGGTCTTACACGACTTGTGTCCACCCAGGACAGCATGGATCAGACAGATTGTTTATAGTTACACGTCCCCTAAGATGATCTTGTCCAACTCTAGAGTCAAGCAGATGCTTTTGTTTTTACAGAGTGAATTATTTTGTGCGTGTCATGTTTAGCCTGTTCAGAAGACCCAGCCGGGCAGGGAGTCTGAATTCGACAGCCCTTTGAAGAAATGTTCAAGCTGAGAGAAGCTCTACAGTTCTCTCTGAGCATCCCAACCATCCAGAACATCAGGTGCCCTTAGCACAAACAGAAAAGCTACTGGCTAGGAAATCAATGAATAACCTTCTCTTTTCCTTCAAGAGTCCTTTTAAAATATCAGACTTGTTTTCAAGGGCAATGTAGACACAGATCGAACACCTTGAAGAGAATCCCAGCACACAGGCAGTCCTATTCTTTGCCGAGGATAACACGGGAATTCTGGCACAACACCAGGGCTTTCTGGGGTGCAGTTTACCTCTCCCCACCTTTATCCATGTATACACCCACCGCGGTGGGTCCTGCTGTTTCTACAGGATGGGAAGCTAGAAAGCAAATTTGACACAATTATTATTTTATGGCTGGATAAAGTCTGGGCTGTTGATGTTGCATAATTTGTAAGTAGCCGCTCCGTTGGTGGACGGCGAGATCGCTTCTAGTATGTGTCAGAACAAGTTTGGGGTCTTGGTTTCTCAATTCCCATGACCAATTTCCTCCCCGCGGGGCTTCCAGAGATCCCAGGCAGCTGGCAGCTCCCACCTAGCAGTGAAAGGGGCCTCTTGCCCCAGTGACAAGCGCGCTGGGGGCTCAACACGCCTTGTGGCCCTCTGGGCCGTTGCTTCTCTGTGGTCTGATTGCACGGCCCTGCTCTTTTTTTTTCCTGACCGGTTGTTTGGCAGGAGGGGGTTAAAGTGCCTCTGTTTTATCTTCTGAGGAAAGAACCAAGGGCACAGGTGAGAGAAACCCTGGGAAGCCTGCTGCTACCTTCTGGCAATTTCCAGCAGCCAGTACAGGGTCTTAACAGGACAGGTGCTTGGCTTCCACTGACATCCTGACTCTTTCACCAGCCCTGGATTTCAGATGCAACCCCTACTCCTCCTGTCCCTGGGGTCCCTCCTTAAACAGCCCACCAAGGGTGTCTATCTATTTGAAAGACTGCTGAAATACCTCCTCTTCCAAGCAGCCTTCCAGGATTACGAAAAGAGCAAATAACATGGAATTCCACCCAATGCACGTGCGCGCGCACACACACGCACACACACACATACACCACCTCCTTGTCCCCTCCAGATAAAGCGCTTGTAACCCAGAGAAAATGAGAACATGAGATGTATTTGGTGCTCATGACCAAAGCTTAGGGAGTATGTGCCCAGGGGCTTCTATCTGACTGGTGGATGCCATCAAGGCAGCAGGGGGCAGGGGAAGTTTGGAAGAAAGGAGCACAGCTCACTGTCTGGGCTTTGTCACACACCTGCTGTGCTGTGTGAGCAAGTTGCTTGCCCTTTCTGAGCTCCTCATCTCAGCCTTGTGGGAGTAAAGGGCATCCAAGCCCCCTGCTGCTCTGGGATTCTCTCCACTGAGCAACCCAGGGACAAGAGAGGGGTGTGTGTGGTGCAGGAGAGAGTGGGAGCTGGGAAACCGGGGGCTGCTATCAGGGAGCATCCCTGGATCTCTGCGGTGCCTTCAGCCCGCAGCACACGGCTTTGCTTCCCTTCTCTGGCTGGAAACCCAGGGGGCACAGAGGAGCCGGCCTTCTCCACCTCCAACCGAGGCACCAAGCATGGGGCTGACACAAAGTCGGTGCTCAGTGAGCCTCTGCTGAGGGGATGAGTGGGGCTGGGGATGTGCAGGGGGGCCGGATGTGGAGAATGAAAACCGTGCACTTGGAGTTCCCCCAGGGCTCATGGAGGCTCGAGCCATTTGTGAGTCTGTCATAAAGAACTCTGGGGGAAAGGCTTGTTCTCTGTCTTTTGTATGCGACAGAAAGGCATCTGCGCGGACTCCTGGGGGAAGATTGCACCAGGTCGGCCGGTCTGTTGTCCTGGGCACGTCTTCTCTGTACAAAGCCACTGTGGAAGGAGGCTCCCTGCCGACATGAGGTTCCCCAGGGACAGGGTCGCTCAGACCTGAGGCTTCTCGCTGTGGCTCACCGCTCAGGTCTTCGAATGAGCAAGCTTGGCCCTCAGGGAGGTGGCTGTGAGAGGGGACCCCGCTACGTGGAGGACGGGTGTCCTGGAGCCAGCAGGACAGAGGGTCCAAGCAGCAGACAGGAGACCTGGCAGTGGCTGAGAAAAGTCGATGTCCACAGGGCATTGACAGAGTTTACAGCTCAGGATGTGATGAAAACCCCCCCAATTCAGTTTGTCCAGAAACCCTTCCGTCAACTCCGGCTGAGGGCATAATTCTTTCTGGGGACTGAGGCTGAGCCCAGTGTTAAGGGTCACACAGAGCAGGTGTCGGCATACTGGGGTGGCTACCCCAGGGGGACTGGTCCCTGCGCGCCCATGGCAGTGTCCACCCAGCAACCTGCACTACTGCCCTGTTGCTATTGGCTCTTCCCGGGCAGCTCACTACTTGACCTCTTGGTGACATTTAAGGTCACACCCACCCCTACATTTCGACTTTTCCAGAAGCAGAGCCCAGGACAAGGCTGTGGAGGTGGCTCTTGGAGCCTGGGAGGAGGCAGGAGTGAGGCACGGGAGAGTGAGACAAGAAGGAGGGAAACCAGCCCAGGGTGTGTTAGCAGCGCCACCACCGAGAGCCGCTGGGTCTGAGTCCCTGGGGGTCCCCTGGGAATCATGACATAATACCTTCCAATGGACGGGAGTCTGGAGCGTTTATCTGCCAGCTCCCATCCCCCACAGGTTGAAGACGGTCCCCAGTGACACTAGCTGCCCCATGCTTGGGGTCTACAGTCACAGGTGGGCCCAGTGGGAGTCCTCAGGCTCAGGTGGTTGTGAGATCAAGCGGGTGTTGTCAGTTAGAGGAACCTCTGACTTCTAAAAGAACTGCCCTCTAGAGCTGCGCTCGGAGCAGACACGGGCCATCAGATGGGCCGGGGACACCAGAGGCGTCACTGCTGACCTTCCCTGATCACCCTTCCTCCGTCTCTCTGGGGGTCCTTCTCCAGACCCATTGTAAATATCTGCTAGTGCTGCTTATCTCCACTCCCTCTCCTAAGTGCTCACATCCTATATAACACGGCCCGGCGTGTCACCGGGGCCCTGGGATGGTGTCAGGACATTGGAGAGACGCATTACCAGGAGGTGCTTACTTAATTCCCCTGTGTTCCTTTGCACAGCCCTGGGTGGGGATGCAGCTGAACTAAGCGAGGGGCGCCCGGCTCCCTGGTGCTTTCCCAGCCTGTTCCTCCCGGGCTGGAGGGTCTGTCCCAGGCTTTCTTCTCTTGTGGTCCTCTGTGATCTGAGTCTGTCCACCTGTGCCCAGAGCTACCCCTTTACCCTGCTCCTGACCACCCCCACATCTGTATCTTTCCCCAAACCCTTTCTCCTGCGGCGTGGAGCTGCCGTGGATCTCTCCGCAGGGAGTCACACAGTCCGCTCCACGTCCACACGGCCAGAGCTGAGCCCGGCTTCCCCGCGGATGTCATGTCTCGCCACCCCCCAAGTCAGAGCGCCCGGACAACCCGACCTCCCCTCCCCCTCCTTCTTCGCACCTGGTTCAAACAGCCTCTTCAGAGGCGGGCAGCGGACTCACCACCGGGCTGCCCCCATGCTCGGGGCTCACTGGTGCTCTTCCTTGGGAACTGATTCTAGAATCTATGAAGGTGCACATGCGACGTTCAGGTCCACGTGGTAAACCCCCCACACAGTCGCACCTTCTCCCATGTCATTCTTCCCAGGCCCCAGGGCATCCCCTCCACGGTCTCACACCGGTGCCCACCCATTAGTGTGTGCCACCTCAGGCTTTGACCTCCCTAATGCACTGCCACACACCAGACCCCCTCTTCCCACTGGTTTTCCATTACTTGGCCTCCTCCCAGAGCATTTCCAGCTTGAGCAGAAGGGGCTCCCCTGCATTCCTAGGTCTACCCTGCCTGATACTGGATGCAACCTGCCCAGGCCCCTTGGGGTCACCCTCTGATGGCCCCCCGGCTTCAGCTACCCCCTTATCCCCCACGGTGTGCACTTGGCACCTCACAGCCCATCCTGGCTTCTGTCTGTTGCCTGCGGTCCCTGGAGCCGTGACAGTTCATCTCCCGGGGCACTTTCAGGTTCAGGGAGAACTCAGGGGCAGGTCTGGGAGTCTGGGACATGCGCTTAGCACAGACACCGGGCTCAGGCTGCTCTCGCTGTCATCTTCCATCCCACGCAGGGCAAACCCGTATGTGGCAAGTGCTGGGGCTTGGGCTCCCTGTCCCTCCGCCGGGGATGCGGAACCCCGTGCTCAGGAAACAGCGCCAGGCACAGCCGAGTCTCATGAGCTGAGATAATGTCCTAAAAGTCGCTGCAAACGGTGAATTAGCAAATACTGAACAATTGTTCTTGGGGGAAATACAGGGTGAGTTTCCCAAAAGCCTCTGGTCATGACGTTTGTGCCAACCATTCCATCCGTAACCTCATTTTGCGTATTTCTGGCTAAAGAAGTGTTATTTTTGTATATTGTTGACTCGTGAACACTGAATTCACGGCCAAGAGCGCTGTAACTCGGACTTGGACGGAGCTCGGGTATTTTCTCTGTAAGGCACGTCACAGCCCGCTTGTGCTTTGGACCAGCATGTGGCACTCCAAGCGCCACGCTTGGGGCCGTGTCAGATGGAGAATCACCAGCAAAAAGGACCAAGTGGGGAAAGTGTGGCACTAACCAGACCGTGACAAAGACACTTGTTTGCAGTGCGAGCGCTGAGACAGGAAGGTCCAGGGTCGCTTTGTTCAGCCTCAGCTGGGGATGGGCTTGCCGGGCGAGTCAAATTTTTCAATGCTTTGTAAAGGTCCGGAATGACCACAAAAGTGTCGTGAGCATTGATTTGGGGATAACAGATTTTAGCGAGTAGGAACATTGGCCCATATGGAAACCGTGAGTAATGAAGGTCAGCTATATGTACAGAACTAAGATTGGAGCTTCAGGGAGTGGAGAGGAGGGAACAGCGGCGAAGACAGGAAAACTTACTAGGGTTGACCACGGGAGCTAAATTTCAGGAGCTAAATTTCGAGGGATAAGTAAGACTTCCCCAGCGGGGAGTGCCCTTGGGGCAGAGGGTGCATTGTGCACAAGGCATGAGACAATGTGGAGTGCGGTGATTAATTTATCTGGGATGAGGGTAGGAAACCTTGGAGGGAACATGTCAGGAAGAGCTTTGATCTCCAGGAACCAAGGGAAGGGCCCAAGGTTTCCACAGCGATCCCTACTCACAGGGCTTTCCACTCGTTAGGGTTGGGCCAATGCTGTGGCAGAGAAACCCCAAATGGCTTGACCCACACATTTCTTGCACTGTTAGAGTTCAGCAGGGGTGACTGGTGGACGGTCTTCCACATAATTTAGACCATGCCTCCTTCCAAACTGTGGCTCCACTGTGCTCCAGGACCCGAGTCCTTGCTGCCTATCAGCAAGTGGGAAAAGATGGAAGGTAAAAGCCTGCATTAGAGACATTCTAAGCCCGACCTTACAGTGGCCCTTATCCCGTCCACCCACATTCCGTCGTCACTTGGTGCTACCTGGATGCCGGGGAGGCTGAGCGACGGAGTCCCCGTGTGGACAGCTGCTTCCCAGAAACGTGTCTATACTCGGGAAGGGAGCATGAAGCTTTGGTGGACAGTTAGCTTTTTCTGCCACCAAGGTTCTCAGGTCGGTCTATCAAAACACAGGGCAGCATCTGAAAGAAGTTGGTAGTAAGTGAATGCTATGGAAATGGGTCTAGCACAGAGTAGACAGTCAACACTCTGTGAATGAATGAATGAGAAATGCTTTGTGCCTCTCTCCTCAGTTCCCTTTAGTTTGATGCATTTGAGTCTAGAGGGAAGAGAGAGGAAAAAGGACAGAGAAAGGGAGCTGGGCCTTAAACAAGTCAGCCAGGGGGAAGGTGAGCATTTTCATCTTTCCTGTCATCAGATACAATGCTGCCTTCACTTGGAGAAGAAAATGTGGCCGCAGAAATGGACAGACGGCTGTCTGGAGAGAAGAGGTATGAGTAAATGCAAGTCTGGTCCGTATCTATGAATATTGTGTCAGCTTAATACAATCTCATTCAGAATTTGGGCTACACAGACCTTCTGTAGGACTCTGAAAACCCAATGCACGACCGAGTGATTAGAAATGGTTTGGAGCAGCGCCTGGGTGGCTCAGTGGGTTAAGCCTCTGCCTTCGGCTCAGGTCATGATCTCAGGGTCCTGGGATCGAGCCCCATGTCGGGCTCCCTGCTTCCCTCTTCCCCTCTGCCTGCTCCTCTGCCTACTTGTGGTCTCTTTGTCAAATAAATAAATAAAATCTTTAAAACAAAACAAAAAAAAAGAAAGAAAGAAAAAGAAAAAGAAAGGGTTTGGAGCAGTCCTCACTGTCTGGAAGGAAGCCAGGGAGAAGGGAGAGGGAGGAGCACCCCAATAGGGCAGCCTGACATCTGGGGTCAGGGACCTTCTCCAATCTCTCCTTGGTTTCTAATCTAGCCTTGTGCCCAGCAGCTTCATAATTCCACACCTCCAATTTATTATCCAAGTGCCGTCTGTGAGGCGACGTCATGAGTCCCACTGGTGTTTCTCCCTCTGAATGGCAGCTGGATATTTAACTATGCTTCAGCAACTCCCTCTGATGTCAAATGAGAGAAAAAACAAGCACCACCTTCTCTCTCTAGTACAAAGTCACACTCAGCACGGATAATCCCAAAGCCTCCGCAGGCTAACAGATCAGAATAAATCAGCAGTCAGCACAAACGCCAAGCCTTCTTTGAGTTATGGCGTCAAGGCTGCAGGCAGGGGCTACCCCTGGCATCATGGAAAAGGCAGGAAAGGAGCCAGCTGTGTCAGGAAGGAAGACACAAAACCTCTGTCATCTGCCTGCATGTTCCCCAGAGCCACAGGTCAGGAGTTCAGAAGCTCACCGCTTGCTGCGATGAAATCTTCCTTTTGATGGCTGACGACATTGACCCTTTCGATCTCATTTACATTAATTGTGTGTGTGTGTGTTTGAGGGTGAGGTGTTAAGACTAATGCATGACCCTAGAAAAGGGATAAATTTTTTCATTCAAACAGAATGGCCAGTAATAGACCCAAGGTCGTACAGTAGGAAGACAGAAGTCTTTAGCTCTGAACCCTAATACTGTCCCTGCTCCCTGTGCTCCAGCGAGATTTCCATCTCTTACTCCTCTGACAGGCCTCCCAGAGGCTCCACTGGGATGCTTGCAGGGGGAGGGGAACAGGATCTCCCAGTCCAGCCACCTCCGACCAGCGTGCCAGCACAAAACAGTGCTCTGGACCTCTGTGTGGCATGAATCCGTATGTGACTTGGTCGCGTTGAATCACTTCTAGTACCTTCCCCCAAAGGAGAGCAGAGCCTTCTTGTCCTGCTAGTCCATACCCCCACGCCTGGCACAGAAATGCCTTAGAATTTCTGCCCTTGAGGATGTGCCAGGGTGGAGGTGGGAACTTCTGGTTACCGGCCTCGGGTTGCTGTGGCCTCAGCTGGCCCCGGGGCAGGGGCCACGTGGGAACTGTGGGAACCGTGAAAGCACGTGAGCTCAGCTCCCCAAAATGTGGCATCCTCCAGGGCCAGCGGCTCTCTGTGCCGTGAGCTGGTCAAGAGAAGGAACGTCTGGACCAGACTTGAGAGCCCTGCTTGAGAAGCCGGATGAGGAAGGCAGAGTCACCCGGCGGAAGCAAGCGTCCCTCGAGCACAGAGTGGCCGAGCTTCCCGGGAGGAGCCCGACATGCGGGCAGGCAGGTGGACAGGCCAGGCCGGGTCATCGTTGCTTAATCTCCCCTGGGCTGTGCGTTCTGCTTCACTTTGCACACCGTCAGGGCTCAATGTGTCCGGCAGGCCACCCGGCATCTGGCGGCCGGCGCCGCAGCACCCGAGGGCCCAAGCCGCTGGCAGCGTGACAGGCATCGTGCCAGCGGCCCCTCACGTCAGGTGGACGCAGGCTGGGCCTCGGGGGGGCCCCTGGATCCAGCCCGCGGGAAGCGCGGGGACAGTGAGGAGGCCCACGGGCCAGTGTGGGGTCCTGGAGAACAGCCACAGAAGGCTCACGCCAGCCCCGCAAGATACCCGAACACCTCCCAGCCAGTCCGAGGTCCATGCTCCCTCTTCTCCCTGGACTCCTTCCTGGGGCTTGTCCCCTTCTCCAGAAAGTCAGCAGAACTTCCTGCCCTTGAGCTTGCCTTGAGGGAAAGAGAGGAGTCCGAGCAGCAAAGAGGAAAACAGGTAAGGATGCAGGGGGGCAAAAGTGAGCCCCCAGCACCTGGAATCGCCCCTCTTCTGGAGGAGGGGAGCAGGCGGGAAGAGGGGAGCTGCACCACGATGGGCTCCCCATGTGCCCCCAGCAGCCCACCCCCACCCCTGTTGGTGCCACCCTACGCCCACCTCTCCCCAAGCGCGGCGGGGGCGGGACGCAGGCGCTCTTCACCACCTGGGTCTTCCCAGGCATCTGGGTCAGGCCAGCCCGGCTGGCTCTACAGATAACACAGCTGCAAGTGAAAGAGGCTTAGGTGGGTCTCCATGGCAACCGCAGAGCAGGGGCGGGGCCGCTGCCTCCGAGGTTCCGGAGGAGCTGTGCTTCTGGCCTCCTGGGACAGGCGCACACACTCCACAAACACCAGCCCAGGCTGGATCCTTCCTCCGGGGGTTGCTTTCTCTCCCTACAACTGCTGAGAGACAGAGAGGGAAGAGCCGGAGGCAGCAACCCACCGCGATGAGAAAGAGGAGGGAGAGGTCTAGGAGGTAGTCTTCGTCCCCCGGACGCGCTCTTCTCTCCGGCTGGAAAGCAGACGGCAGGACCCCGCGGAACCCTTCACCCCCCCGAGAGGCTGGCCTCAGAAAGCCAGGTAAGAAGGTGGTCTCCCCGGGAGACTGTGGCTTCCCCACCCGAACCCTTGAAGCGGCAACCCCACCTGAAACCTTCTGGACGTTAGAGCAGAGGCCTGGCAGAGCCTGGAGCTGGGAGGGGTGGCTTCGGGGCTGCGGGGGCTGGGGACAGCCTCCTGAGCTGTCGGAGCCCAGGGCCCGGATGGTTTCAGGGAGGGCTCCTCCGTCCCCATCCGTCCCACAAGGGTCGGTGAACTCCGAGGGAGCCTCGGGGCTGTGACCTGTCCTGTGGGAAGCCACAGGTCCATCTGCTCTGGAACTGGCAAGCCCCAGCCTTTTCTCTTCTGCTTTGATGGGGAGGCCCCGCGTAGGGGGAAGAGAGGTGAAACCCACGAGATTCATCGATTTGAGAATCGTGACTCAAGCACCTACTAAGAGCAGGCTCTTGGGACATAGCTGTGCCCAAGCCACTAGGGTGGTGTGTAGACCTCGGGCTGTGAGCCCCGGTGACACACCGGAGGGGTGGCCTGACGGAGCTGTGCGGGTACGTTTCCGGGGGAGGATAGAGCTTGGGAAGAGACATCTGAGCAGTGACCAGAGGGTCAGCATAGAGTTCCCTGGGGATCGGCCACCCTTCTCCACCCCCACAATGACTATGGTCTTTTGGGCCTGAACACTTGACCCCTCCTGGTTGCACCTCTGCCTCAGAATGAGGAGGACTGGCTGCCATTCATTCATTCATTCATTCAGGAACCATCTATGAAATGTCTACTACATGCCAGCAGATTCAGCAAATAGAGCTCTTGCCTTCTCAGAGCTCAGAGCTGGCAGGGGAGAGAGGAAAAGAACCAAAAAAGTGAGAAATGTATTCGTTACAGATGCCTTCAGATGCTGGGCCCTCGTGCCTCCAACGGCAGGCACCCAGCTCCACCTCGGGGGGCATCAGTGAGGGGCAGGCAGAGGGGAGCCGACCCTTGAAGTGAGCCTTAGAAGAGGAGCAGGTGTTCGTCAGGTGGCCCGCAGGTCAGCAGGTCGGGCTGAGTCACACCGGGCCTAGTGGAGTCCCAGTGGCTTTTCTACGATGCTGAAAAGAAGTGAGGTTAATTCGTGATCTATGAAGTGGGCTTTGGGCCTTGGTTCTAACAGGACTGGAAGGAAGGTCAGAGAGCAGAGCGCTTACTCTCTGCACATGTTTCAAGGCCTCTGCCCAGAAAGAGGGTCTGGCTTCAGCAGAGTCATATTGCTTGGTCTCTGAAGCAGGGGGCAGCTTGGACAGTCCAAGAAGTTGCCACCCCATGCCCGTGGGCCTGGGGGACACGCGAGGCAGCCCTCGCTCTGGCCAGCAGACACCCCAGGTCAGTTGTTAGAGCCCTGCTTCGGTGGGGGGGCCTGGGCACTGCTCCCTTTGTACTGAGACAACAGCTTCCTGACCAGGGCTCTACTGTCCCTCCCTGGCTGGCCACGGGGCTAGCGGCCTGGCACTCCCCAGAGGCAAGGGATCCTCTCATGCCTGATGTAGGGGTCTCAGAGCCTTGCTTCTAACTCGAGGACACACCCCTGATTGTTCCCTCCGCTGAGACCATCCCCGCTCCCCTCTGACTGCTAACTGCCTGGGACCAGACGCCTCTTGCCCTGGAGCTTGGGGATGGTTTTTCTAGCGTTTCTAACGAGCCACAGCTGGTGATAGTGTCTCCCAGGGAGCCACAGAAAAGAGGTTATCCTCAGGGATGTTCAAAAACAGGCTGAAGGAAGAGCTCAGAGAGTCTGGGGGTGGAAGGGATAGGAAGGGGAAGGAAAGGTAGTGAATGCAGGAGCTCTTAGCCCAGTGATGCTGAAAGGCAGAGAGCGCATGGGAGGGCTTTCCTGCTGGTGGGGGTAGACTGAGGCTACCACCTGAAACTGCCCTCCATCCAGGGCGCAGAGCTCTCCCAGTGTCATGACCAGAAGACAGGGTTAGGGCAAGGCCGGGAGCAATGCTGGAGTCAAGCTTGTGCCAAACCATAGGGTCCTTTGGAAGTCTCTAACACCTTGGGACACATCCTCAGCAAAATGCTTCTAAACACATAAAATTCAGTTAGGAAAGAAACCAGCTGTACTTGAAATGTAGCTATTTATGTATTTTTTAAAAATCAGTTTAAGATCTAGTAATCTATGTGCCTCTCCATCAACATGTAAAATGATGAACTCTAGTGGCAGGGCTAATCCCTCCAGGAGCACACGGTCAGGAGGGAAGGGACAAAAGGGACACAAGCTAGGACGGGCCTGTGGAGCGAGGGAGCCGCTGCAGTCCGGAGTACAGTGCCATGAGGCATGTGCCCACCCTGCCCGCGGCCAATGCCCAGCACAGACGAGGCCAGCTGGTGTTGGGGGATGAGCACAGCTTTTGGCAGAGAAAACCTAAGTTCAATTCTTCCGCCTTTCTATCCCTGCCAGATGCTGCCTGTGTCCAAGCCACCTGCACTGCTCCAAGCCTCAGTCTCCCTGTCCGTAAGTTGGGGTAATAAGGTACCTACTTCCTGGTACTGTGAAGATCAGGAAAAGATGTCCACATAAGGGCTTTATAAATGAACAAGACATTGAGGTTTACAAACTCAGGTAGGGAAAAGAAAAACACCCTTCTTTATTTTCAGTAACTCCCGGAGGGAGCCCCAGCACGGCAGCCGGCCCCCTGCACACTCCCACCTGCGTGTGGCCGGGCGGGGTGTGTCGGAAGCCAGGCCAGCCCAGCATCCGCCGAGGCTTGCTCCCTCCACACCCAAGGGCATCTGTGCAGAAATGCCACGGTGCAGAGGAACAAGTCATTTCCACCGGGTAGAATGAGTTGGGAAGGCTTCCTGCAGAAAGTGAGTTCTGAGTTAGGTTTTCTCCCCAAGCTTTAAATTGTGACTATGCTCCGAGATGCAGGAGAGTTGGAAGGGGAGTGCCCTAAAAACCCATAAAACACCCCGGGAGAAAACCACCGTGAATACTTTGCCCTACTTGCCCTCTCTGTGAGTATGTGCATGTGTATGAGACATTTTTCTGAAGAACTGGAACAGAAGACATTGCTGACCGTGATACTTCAGCCTTGAACCTTTCCACACGGCCTCCTAAGTTGGGCTATGTGTCCCTTTTCCCCTACAACCATAACACTATCTTTATACCTAAAAAGATCGACACTCCTTCCCTAACCTAAGTTCATATTCCAATTTCCCCCAATGTCCTAATTGTTTTTTTGTTTGTTTGTTTAATTTTTAAAAGATTATTTATTTGAGAGAGAGTCAGAGATAAGGACAGAGATCTCACACGAGCAGGGGGAGGGGCAAAGAGAGAAGCAGACTCCCCGCTGAGCAGACGGCCCCCCCCAGCTCGATCCCAAGCCCCAAGATTATGAACTGAGCCAAAGGCAGATGCTTAATCGACTGAGCACCCCAAGCACCCCAAGTCCTAATTGTATTAAACAAGGATTCCATTAATGTTCGTGCATTGGAGGCAGGTTGTATGTGCTGGTGACTGAATGGGAAGCAGACATTCATCCTGGGAAGGTTCCAGAGTCACCATGGTGCTGCCGAGGCCCAGCCGTGAGCAAGAGTGTGAGGGGACCTGAAGCTCACACTGAGGAGTCTGGCTTTGCCACAGAGGGAGGGGGTTAAACCAGATTTGGGGGATGGGGAGGAGTCGAATCCAGATTGTACGAAGTCCCCAGGGAAGACTACGCTTGCTGTTCTGATGAGTCTTCTGGGTGTCATGGGACCCCATTTGGCCATCACATTCTTCCCCAGACGGTCACAACAAGACTCAGTGGGGGCTTGGCTATGGGTCAGGTCCTGGGGATGCTGTGGGCTAAGCCAATGACCTCTGGCGTCGGTGTGGCTGGCCCGCCTCTGTCCTGCTTTCTCTCTCTTTATCCCTCTTTCCCTCCTTTGCCCCTTTAAGAACTTAATCAGACCTGCTAAAGAGCCTCTCGGGACAACAGCTGGCACCGGAGACAGAAATAGCTTCAGCAGAAACCTTGTCTCTGTGCATGGCTTCAGCCCTGCTGAGGGCTGGGGGACGAGGGAGAAAATTCAGAACCTGCCCCTTGCTCTTAGGAAGCTCCACCACCTGGGCCAGAGAGGCTGAGAGCCCACAGAACCCAAGACTCAGGCGAGGTCACCCCGCACAGCCCTGGGTGAGCACCTGTCTTTAGAGGCCAGCTTGGGTCAGGAGCCCAGCCTTGAACCCAGAGGAGAGGGACCCTTCCTGGGGTTGCACTGTAGACCACACCTTGGCTTTCTTCTAGCCCCACCATCCTGGGGCAAAAAGTCTGGGGATTGGGAAGACATGCACACCTGGAGGTCACTTCCCCTCCAGATCAGGCCTTAGATTCTTAGATCCAGAATTCCCGGCCCAGACAGTCTCCTGTCTACTTCCAGAGCCTGAGCAAAGTCTCCTCTCGGGCCCAGTCTCTCCAGGGTGGGCGACATCATCAACATGAACAGTCCCAGGTCTGAGTGTGGCAAAGAAGTGGGGGTTGGTACGCATGTGGATGGGCCTTAGACGTGAAAGCTGGGCTGTCCCCACATGTTTGCTAGGTCCCTCGTGGTGTGAGAAGAGAAGGGAGACAGGATGAGGGTCAGAGCTGGCTCAACCCATGCTGCTGTGTTCTAGCAAAGAGCCTCTCCTGGGCATCCCAGAATTCTCAGTTTGGATCCGAGCCCGATTTTGTTATTGTTTTTGTGAAGGTACAGTTGACAAGGAAGGAAAAGCAAATCATATTTTATTGAATAGTCTGTTAACCTAATTTGTAACTTAAACAAATGTTTAGACACATGGAATGTGAGGTTCTGTTTACGGCACTGCCCTAATCCCCTAGCAAATGTGTGGTGCCCTGACCAGGCCTGGGGTGGCTTTGCTGCCAATACTTGGAGGCCAGAAGGGTGTGGAGATAAAAGCTGTCTTCAGTGCCTCCCACCTTTCCTTTCTTCTGTTCCCTGCCACAGGAGGATCCTCTATGGCTATGGCCGAGCAATTAGCAACAACAGGGATGGGCCTTGAGGGCATTGTGCTAAGTGAAGTGAATCAGACAGAGAAATACCACATGATCTCACTTATATGTGGAATCTAAAACGAAACACTGAGCTCAGAGATAAAGACTGGTGGTTGCCAGAGATAGCAGGTGGAAAGCGGGGGAGGGCCTGGGTGCAGGAGGGCCTAAAGGTACAAAATTCTGGGTATAAAATATATGAATCCTGGGGATGACTATAGTTAATAACATTGTATTGCATGTTTGGAAGTTGGTAAGAGAATAGACCTTAAAAATTCTCATCACAAAGAAGGCAATTGTAACCATGTATTGGGACAGTTATTAACTAGACTTATTAGGGTGATCACCTCACAATATATATGAATATCAAATCATTATGTTGTACATCTGAAACTACTATAATGTTACATGCCAATTATACCCCAGTAAAAGAAAAGAAAATAATGTTCTAGATATGTGCAAAGGCCAAAAAGCAAGAGAAAGCAGGGCATGTTCTGGGAGGGAGTGTGTGTGTGTGTGTGTGTGTGTGTAGGGCCAGGAGAAAGGGGAAGTTTGATGAGACATGAAGCTGACCGTGTGAACAGGAGCCACATGATAAAGGACCCGGAAGCCATATGAAGGTGTCTAAGGACATTGGGAACAACCAAAAGCTTTTAAATACCCCTGGGCTTAAACACAGGCCACAGACGGTGACTATTGGAGGCCCCACCCCGCATCACATCAAACAGCATCATAAAAAGGATCCACGTTATGATTACTTTTAAACAAAACTTTGAAAGGGGTTTTACAACTCTAATTTGGAATTATTATCAATTTTTTAATTTCAATTTTTCAGATTTCTATTGATATTTTGAAGCCAGTAAAATTTGCAAGGGAGGAGGTACGGGTGTGACAGGCTCGCAGCTCACAGACCCCATGCTCTATGTTACGGTATCTAATGAAAACGAAATAGTGATATGATCAGGCTTATGATTTAGAAGAATCCCAGTTTCAGGGCACCTTTCAGGGTGGCTCAGCTGGGGATTTGATCTCAGGGTGTGAGCCCTACATTGGGCTCCAGGCTCAGTGTGGAGCCTACTTAAAAAGAAAAGAAAAAGACCACGTTTTCTAAATCTTTGAGTGGAAGCTGTTCAGTGGGTATGGAATTTCGATTTTGCAGGAGGAAAAAGTGCCAGAGAACACTTAATAATCACATAACACCGTGCTTATAGTTACCACCACTGTACTGTACTCTTAAAATAAATCTTTCAGATGGTAAATTTCCTGCTATTTGCTTTTTAAAAAAAAAAAAAAAACACCACAATAAAAGGGAAATAGAGTGGAGATTAGATCAGAAGGACCATCCCTGGGTTGCTGGCCAGAAGCAGCTGTAATACATCTGGCAGATGGTCAAGACCAAAACTAAAGGAGGAAGAGAATGGACAGATTTAGGAGATTGGTAACACTTAAATTTGGAAGAATCAACAGGAATTGGGTGTAAGGTCTGACCGATGGGGCAAAGGAAGAGACAAGGAAGATGCATGAGACTGGGCAGCTGGGTTATGCCCACCGCCAGGCCGGGGCCGGGGAGAAGCAGCAGCCACAGGGGCAGGATGTGGAAGCTGCTAGGGGAGTTGTCCAGGAAGCATCTGGACACCTGCACCTGGAGCTCAAGAGACAAGTGGCTTCCGGATTTTGATTTGGGAGCGACGGACATTGAGGAAGCAATCAGAGACGAGTGAAAGGAGGAAGCCTATTAAAACAAGACAGCCTTGGACAGAGCCCCAAGGAACAGCAACAACCCAAGGAAGGCCAGGGGAGGGGCGCCCATTCAGGGTCTGGGACTCGGGGTCTGAGAGCGAGTCCCAGGAGGCAGACTGAGGTACAAGGCAGACCAGGGTGGGACCTAGACCAAAGATTGTGGCTTGATGGAAACCAATGGAAGATTCTTTCCACAGGAAGGAAGGGTCAGTGGGGTTGGGTTGGGAAGCCTCAGGTGAGTTGGACCTGTGCTGTCGGAAGGGGTGTGGCAGGGAATGGAGGGTGTTTGGAGAGGGGAGGGGGTCTGAGGCAGGTGATGTTCATTCCAAGGCAGCACATCCCTCCACCCTGAGTCCCACTGGTCTCTTCCCCATTCATTCATCTTCCAGGCTGGTGAAACTCCAGGGACAGGTGCCCAGCATTGAGAGGCAGGTGCAGTATGGCCTGGAGGGGTTGCGGGAGGTTAACCGAAGATGTCTTCCTGGGGAAGGAGGGCCTGGGCCAGGTTTAGAAGCATCCTAGTGTGAGGCTCAGTGGGGCAGAGAAGCGGGAACCATCCCGGCAGTGTCGGTCCTCATGACCACACAGCTCGGCCAATGTCTCCTCCTGAGGAGGGGTCTCCACGTGACAGGAGAGTGTGGAGCCATGGGGGCCGGAAGGGACTGTCTCTCCCGTGGCCGCTGACCAATGCCCCCTCATTCAGGCGAGGTCAGGTCTGTGGGGCTGCTGGCTCTCCTACCACCATGCCTGCCTGCATTCATTCATCATTCATTCCTTTTTCATTCACTCATTCATTTGGCATTTATTAAGCACCACAGCAGTACCACCCAGCACCAGGGAGGAATAGGGCATGGTCCTCACCCACGTAGGGAGTCCGGGAGTCAGATGGTCACGCTCCATGAAATGTTCCTGGGGCTGCGAGAAATGTCTGTGCAGAGCACAGTCAGGGGACCAAGTGGAGCGTGGTCACATCAGGAAAAGTGTGTTAGGGAAGGTGTCAGGAAACACTTCCAGAGAGGAGCTGAGTCTCGTGGTAAGTCCCCAGGCAGGGGAGGGAGGGACACTCAGAGAGCAGGGGGCTGTGAGTGGCCCAGCGCCACCAGCAGCCCCTGCGGGGACTGGTAACCCATCCAGACTTGGAGCACCCTTCCATGCGGTTGAATGAACACCTGACCAGGTACCGCTCACTCGTCTGCTGTTAAGCATCAACCTGACCCGTGTACTTGTGAAAACACAAACACCTGCTACTACAGGGAATGCAGCATGTTCACTTACAAGGGGTCCCATTGCCTGATGCGACCAGATCCCTTTGCCTTGGGCAGAGGCTCCTGGTGCTCAGGGGTCTCAACACAGCCCACCCCCATCCCTCACCCCCTTCCCCACACTACGCCCAGCTTTGTGATTCTGAACACAGGAAGCAGTTAAGGGCGGAGAAGCAAATCTAAGTGTCCTGATCCCAAGAACAGAATCTGATGGTTTGTGTCCTTCCCTTCCAACCTCCTGGGGAAGGAGTCAGGGTGTAATTTGAGGCCCCGCTGGTGACAGTCTTAGCTGAGTGGAGGGTGAAAGTTTTAAACTTCCTAAATATAATGGTTGCTAAGGGAATTGGTGGTTCATGGGTAAAGAGGAGGTTTCGTCGATGCCACTCCAGGAGGCTACTGTTGCCCCATAATACTTTTCCTATTTGTGTCTGATTCTCAAGCATTACCAGTTCATTTCTCTGCAGGGTGGTGGGAGGGCTGCCTAAAAATGTGTGTGTCTCCATGCTTCCCAGCTATGTTGTTGAGACTGAGTTCATCCGGTCACTTTTCTCAGCATCTGGAGGGTCTGGGCAGGAAGACCATTGGTGCAGGAATTGGGAGCTTATTAGAGGGGGGGAAGGCATAGACAGGGGAGTTGGGGCATTTCAAAGACCCACTTTAGATTTTAGCCCAGGAATGGCCCTCACCTTCACTGCTGTCAGAGGCACAAACCCATTTCTGACAGGCATCATTCATCCAGCCACCCTTCCAGTCAGCCATTCACCCATCCATCCGTCCATCCGTCCATCCATCCATCCATCCGTCCATCCATCCGTCCATCCGTCCATCCATCCGTCCATCCGTCCATCCGTCCACCATCCATCCACCCATCCACCCCTCTAGTCAGCCATTCACAAAAGCTGTGTTGTACAAGACCTTGTGGAAATATGATGAGTGAAAGTCCCGCTCATGAAGCCGATGTTCCTTGCACACGTCTCTGCTCCTTGCACACGTCTCTTCTTGTACCATGGCTGGGTCTCCACCCAGGACACCTTCTCCATCAGTCCATGTGTCTGAAGCCAGTATTCCCCCTTCAGCCTGCTCTTGTCCACAAGCCTCCCATGACCCCTTAACCCCCAGAGTCACTCCTTCCCCTCCCCATCAGTGCCCACCGTGTGCTTCACCACTCCCATGGACCTCTTTCCACTGACATCTCCTGGGCAGCAGGTGCCTGATATGCTTTCCTGTGTGTGTTCTTCCACAGATGTGTACACAATGCTGGATCAGTGCTTCTGAATGAATGAATGAACAGCAGGTAAGCTGTGTCCTTTGCAGGATGAGGTCAACCCCATACAGTTCCCAGCTTCCTTCAGCAGCAGGCTGGGGCATTAAGAAACCCAGGGTGTTTTCCTGTTGGGTTGAATTTTTCCCCCTTAGATAAGATTGTGCAGGAATAAGATTGTGCTCAGCCATACGCAGTATATTTCCTTCTTTATTTGGAGTTCATGGGGATTCCGGAGGCATCTTCCCTGGCCTCCGCCCTCAGGATGTATCAGGGATCATTATAACCGTGAGACTATCATACTTTCATGTGGCACTTAGAGTGCCCCAAGTTTATTCACAACTGCTTCTCACGACAGCCCAATCTTGTCTTCCAGAATTAGAAATGATGGCTCAGAAAGGTTAAGCAACTTACTCCAGGCCACCCAGCTGTGACGGCGGAGCAGGTTCTCTCGGGTCCCAGCTCTCCTCCTTCCCCCTTGCTCTCCCCCACCCTAACTGACAGAGGGGCCCAGGAAAGACGCACTCCTTCCCTGTCTCGGCAGGGGCTGGGGGGGCCATGTCCCTCATCCCCTGGCTGCGGTGGAATGAAGCCCCCTCCAGGCTGTCCTCCCGGAGGCCCGCCGAGATGGTGCTGGAGACGCTCATGATGGAGCTGGCAGGGCAGATGCGAGAGGCGGAGAGGCAGCAGTGGGAGCGCGGCAACGCAGTCAGGAAGATCTGCACCGGGGTCGACTACAGCTGGCTGGCCAGCGCCCCCCGGCCCACCTACGACCTCAGCCCTGGCGAACGGCTACAACTAGAGGACGTCTGTGCCAAGATCCACCCTTCCTACTGTGGGCCCGCCATCCTCAGGTAACCCCTGCCCAGGCACGGGGCCCAGCAGGTGCACTGCTACCCCAGGGTTGTGGCTGCAGGGAGAGGGGCCCCGAGGCCAGCAGGACAGGAGTGGGGGCATGTGCATGATCCAGGGATCTGTTAAAAGGAGTGAGGCAGAAGGAGGAATCTGCAAGAGCCCAGAGCACACCAGGCCAGAGCTAAGGGCTCAGAAGGAGGCAGGAGGCAGCTCTTGGGGGGCACAGGACTTTTAGTGGGAGAGAACCTCAGGCCTTTGAGTTTCCTGTTCTTCCTGAATTATCACTACCCTGGATTTCAACCCAGCTGGCTCTTTCTCCTCCATTGGTTTATTGTCCATATTACCTTTTACCTTCTTAGAAAGGTTTTCCAGACAATCTTCCCAAAATTCAGTTTTTAATTATCCTTTGTCACACTAGCATTCATAATAGTTTGCCTCAGGGGACTGTGTGTGTGTGTGTGTGTGCGTGTGTGTGTGTGTGTGAAGTGTTCCAAGGCCTGGGGCATTGAACACGTAGAGATTTAGAGCTTGGGGACCACAGTGTTCCTGAATATAAATGTAACCTTAATAAAGTTTGACCCACAGGGCCCAGTCTTGGCTGGGTTCATGTTAAAGTCGAAGAAATGTAGTCCAGCAACCAACAGTAATTTCAAAAGTTGCTCGGGTTTACGTGCAGTTCTCAAACACTAGTAAAGAAATACGGGTCCACAGTAAAACGTCAGAACATCCCCCAAATCTCCAGCCACACATCTCTTTAACCAATGTAAGCATCTCTTGTACCCCCTTTTTCTTGGAAATTCTCCTTAAATTCCTTCTCTGTCTCCAGTCCTATCCGTAGCCCACTGGATTTTGTATTCTTTTTCATGCCCTGCCCCACCCCCTTCTTCCTCCAGGCTGAGAATCTTATCCTCTCCAGCTTCTCTTGTTCTGTACTTCGGAATCCCCCCAAAATATACCTACTTCCAGAAGCACCTGGGGATGGGGGAAGCAGGGGAAGTGGGTCATGGGGATGGGGCTGGGGAGAGAAGCCAGGTGGATACACAAAACCTCATAAATGAGGGGGAGTCTGGGAACACACGTGTGATCGTGATCACCCCCTCACCTTTCCCGTCCCACTGCTGAAAAGTGTGAGAAGTCCTGACTCACAGTATGGTGGAGGAAACCACTAAGTGGGCTTGCTGATAACTGTCCGTCATTTTGAGCTCTAAGCAGAGACGTTTTAGGCAGAGGAAAACCTCACCCAGCTGGTGGCCAGTAGCTTTGGAAGGAGTATCGCAGGGCAGTGACACCATCAGATAGACACTTTGAAGAGATCACTCTGGCTACCGGGGAGAGAAGGGTAGAAGAGGTTAGCCAGAAAGCCCCATATAGGTTAGGCCAGGCCATGGTAGCAGTGGGCTCCCCTTACTACTCTGACATCGATAACCTGAGTCAATGTCAGGATCTTTACATACACAGAGACATAGACATACACATACACACACATATCATACACATACACATACACACACACACAGAACGGTAGCTATGACCCCAGTTTACAGATGAGGAAGCTGAGGCCCATAGAGGCTGAAAGTAGCTGGGGCGGTTTGACACCTGCCCGGTCCCACACCCGCAGGTTCCGGCAGCTGCTGGCAGAGCAGGAGCCCGAGGTGCAGGAGGTGTCCCAGCTCTTCCGCTCGGTGCTGCAGGAGGTCCTGGAGAGAATGAAGCAGGAGGAGGAGGCCCACAAGCTGACTCGGCAGTGGAGCCTGCGGCCCCGCGGCCCCCTGGCACTGGCCACCTTCAAGACCCGAGCGCGCATCTCCCCCTTCACCAGTGACATCCGGACCATCTCTGAGGACGTGGAGCGGGACACGCCGCCGCCGCTCCGGACCTGGAGCATGCCGGAGTTCCGGGCGCCCAAAGATGACTGAGCCATTCCCTCCCCTGCCCAGGAGCGGAGCCACCAGCAGGAGGGCATGATAGGCCGGTGACTGGTCCCGTGTCCTGGAACCTCCCCCCTTCCTCTGACTCCCAAGAGGTGTTTCCTTCCCAGGACATTCCGATAAAATGAAGGACTCCGTCAGGCAGCACTCCCCCATCAGCCCTGAGCCCCAAGTTAGGGCTCCGCCAGCATCCATCTCCTCCCTGTCCCTCCCACAAATCAGTGGGAGCATCCCCTCCCCTGCCTCGCAGAGATTCAGGATCTTGGCAGACAAGATCTACCCCTGGGGAGGGGAAGAGTTTGCCAGGACCTGAGTTCTCACCCCCAGTTCAGGGATGTCCTATTCACCCCTTCACCCTGAGTAAGGGGCGCTTGTTGGGTAGTGTGCATTCTCTGCTGGTGGCTGGTCTCACCGTGGCTCCTAGGTCCTTGCCTCTGGGACAGGCAGGGCTGAAAGGGACCACAAAAGCCAATAGGTCACTCTCCTCCGCTAGCGAAATGAACAAACTGAAGCTCAGAGAGGGCAAGATTCTTTCACCTTAAATTGCAGCCAGAATCCCCCAACGGCCGGGAGGTTGTTCTGGGTAGGTATAGTCTCTGCCCAAGTCCTGGGCTGTGATGGGACAACTCCAAGGGCTGTCTCCTCCTGCCAGTGATCTGACACATCTCTGACCTTGGAATCGGCATGGAGGTCTAAGGCAGCTGGGATCAGAGGTAAGATGCCCTTGCCTCGCCCCAAGAGAATCATCATTCAGGATGTGGCCAATGCCTGGCAGCTCCTCCTTCAGGCTTCCTCCTTACTGCTCTGGAGAGCCCAGGGCACGGATTCCAGGGTCCCTTCTCTAACTGGTGATATGAAGGAAAGTGATCTCAAAATCCCTAACTGGTCTCAAAGAACCAAGGGAAATGTTCTGGAAGAGCCACCCTACAGGGTTCACTGTCCTTCCTTTTCTAATATGGTTAGGGCTGGATACGGGACATGTGGTGCTCCAATGTATGGAAGGTCAGGCGGCTTCCCTGGGCTGAAGTGGGGTGTTGGGGGATGGGTGAGGAAAGTGTCTGTCCCCAGCTACCAGGGCATGCTCAGAAAATGCAAGTGGATCTTACTAATTAGTCTAAATAAAATGCCAGGAGATAAGTCTGTGGGGACAAAATCCATAGACTCCCTGACCAGGCTCAGTAGAAAAAAAAAAAAAAAATGGTTTTTAAATGATCTGGTTTGGGATTATTTTCATTCAAGTCTGGACAGAAAATCCTAAGATGATGGAAAACCTCTTATCCAATACAGTCAGGATGAAGGAGTTGTTTCATTATATACCTGGCGGCAGTTGAAAAGCACTTAAATGAAAATGTACACCTGAAGCTTCTTACATATTTTATGTTAAGACATAAGAAAAAGTTCATTTAATTGCCAAGCTATGTTCACTCTTTTGTGACATGTATTGTCTGATGAGGATCCCACACTTATGTTTTATTGGCTCATCTGTCCTTTAGTCAGTCATACCAATAAGAACAACTGGCATAAACAAGTTTAGAACGAGCAGAAGGGACCCTCGGTAAGCAGACAGGTCACTTGGCAGGGGCAACAGTGCTGGGGAGAGTTAGAATATGATCTACTAGCTGTGAGCTTTCTGGGTATCCTGGTTGGAGGTCATCTGTTTTCTCGGAGGGAATGGAATGTCAGGGTCAACCTAGCTGTGGGGTATGGGCTATTCAGAGGAGGTCAACTAAGAGAATAACAACTCAAGAAATGGGCAGAAGACATGAACAGACATTTCTCCAAAGAAGACTTACAAATGGCCAACAGACAGAAGAAAAAGTGCTCAACATCACTTGGCATCAGGGAAATACAAATCAAAATCACAACGAGATACCACCTCATACCAGTCAGAATGGCTAAAATTAACAAGTCAGGAAATGACAGATGTTGGTGAGGATGCAGAGAAAGGGGAACCCTCCTACACTGTTGGTGGGAATGCAAGCTGGTACAGCCACTCGGAAAACAGTGTGGAGGTTCCTCAAGAAGTTGAAACTAGGGGTGCCTGGGTGGGTCAGATGGTTAAGCATCTGCCTTTGGCTCAGGTCATGATCCCAGGGTCCTGGAATCGAGCCCCACATTGGGGTTCTCCTGATGGAGAACAGGAGAAGCCTGCTTCTCCCTCTCTGCTTGTGCTCTCTCCCGGTCATAAATAAATAAAATCTTTAAAAAAAAAAAAAAAGAAGTTGAAAATAGAGCTACCCTACAACCCAGTAGTAGTGCAATTAATTGCACTACTAGGTATTTACCCTAAAGATACAAATACAGTGATGTGAAGAGGCACGTGCACCCCAATGTTTATAGCAACAATGTCCACAAAAGCCAAACTACAGAAAGAGCCCAGATGTCCATCAACAGATGAATGGATAAAGAATATGTATACAATGTGTATACAATGGACTATTACTCAGCCATCAAAAAAAATGAAATTTTGCCATTTACAATGACATGGATGGAACCAGAGGGTATTATGCTAAGTGAAATGAGTCAATCAGAGAAAGGCAATTATCATACGACCTCACTGATACGTGGAATTTAAGAAGCGAAACAGGATCATAGGGGAGGAAAGGAAAAAATAAAACAGGATGAAACCAGAGAGGGAAACAAACCATAAGAGACTCTTAATCATAGGAAATAAACTGTGGGTTACTGGGAGAGAGGGGGGTGGGGAGATGGGGTAACTGGGTGATGGACATTAAAGAGGGCATGTGATGTAATGAGCGCTGGGTACCATGTAAGACTGAGGAATCACAGGCATGTACCTCTGAAACTGATAATACTTTATATGTTAATTAAATTGAAAAAAATTTTAAAAAGAGTATCTACTGTTTTCCTCCTTCCCCACCACCCTACATGAACCTACCCTCCACAAAGAAAAGGAAGATCTGAGACTTTTAACAGATGTCCTTTTCTAAGTTGAAGTCACAGGCCATCCATGAAAGCCTTCCCTGTCCACCTCAGTCAAGACAGACAGACAACCCACCAGGCTCAGACACAGGTTGTCTTACTGCAGTGATTTCCAACTGGTGACCCTCCAACCTATGAGAAGTTGCTCCTCTGGATGGATTCAAGTCATTAAAGAAGTAATAATGTCGGCCTCAATTTCCTTCTGTAAAATTCCAATAGGAACAAAGAAAAGAATGAAACCGTTGGAGAGCTGGAGTGTTTGGTAGCGGCTGGCTGCAGGTGGAGGGGTGGGGTGGGTAGAGCCCTGTGAGGGCTGAGCAGGGCTGTCCATCTCCCCTAGGTTTACCGCCACCAGCCACTAGAGGGAGCCAGTGGGGGTAGGAATACTGGTTACATTTCATTTTACTTTGTGGAATTTTTCCTTAAATCTCGTTATTATGAAATTTTTAGATTTTTAAAATTCATAATAAAATTTAAATTTTATTTTTAAAATATTTTATTTGTTTATTTGAGAGCCAGAGAGAACGAGATGGGGAGAGGCAGAGGAGAGGGAGAAGCCAACTGCCCACTGAGCAGGGAGCCCGATGTGGGGCTTGATGCCAGGACTCTGAGATCATGAGCTGAAGGCAGCCACTTAACCAACTAAACCACCCAGTGCCCCATAAAATTTAAATTTTAAAACAGAGATGTATTGTGAAAAGTGTAAGAACCCTCCATATGCCTATCATCAAGGCTTAGTAGTTATTAACATTTTGCCATATTTACTTCAATCTATTTTTTGGTGAGGTTTTTTTTTTTTTAAGGATTTTATTTATTTATTTGACAGACAGATCACAAGTAGGCAGAGAGGCAGGCAGAGAGAGAAGAGGAAGCAGGCTCCCCAAGGAGCAGAGAGCCCGATGCGGGGCTGGATCCCAGGACCCTGGGATCACGACCTGAGCCGAAGGCAGAGGCCTTGGTGAGGTATTTTAACATAAATCCCGGACAGCATGACACCTCACCCCTGAACCCTTCAGTGTGCCCTGCAAAGGAAGAAGGAACGTTCTCTGTGTAACTCCAGGGCAATACTATCACTCCCAACAAAATTAACAGTAATTCCTTAATATCATCTAATATCTAGTCCATATTCAAATTTCCCTAGCTACTCCCAACAAGTGATTTTTGCAGGTTCATTTCTTTGAGGATCTAATCAAGTCCCACACATTGACAAGAAACTTGTAATTTGTTTTATACGTGGTCATACAGCATTTATTTAATTTCAAAACGAAGAATTGTTTAAATAGGAAAGTATTTATGGAACATTAGTGTTAATATGCATTAAGCTAATGATAGCACATAAATGATAATTCTGCAAATTAGCCTAAGGATGCTCTTTATTCAACTCCTTGTTATTATTATTTGATTAAAATTCTTCCACAGCAACCAAGATTCTCTAGTACCTTGAAAATTAATGTTAAAAATCAATAGGGTCAATATATCTAATTTGACTTTTCATTGGATGAAAATGCCTCTGTGTCCTTGGGCTTTATTTCCTGAGACGTGCTGGCAAATAGAAACCTAAAACCTCCTCTTCTCTTGCCATTTAGAAACAAAACACTAAAATGTATCAAAATAACTCGGGGTGGGGGGGAATCTCAAGAATTCTAGTAGTAGGTAATGAAAATAGTTTATGTCTATTTTCGATGCCATACTCAACATGTAGTAAAATCTCAATCTGTCTTAATATTCCTGTGGCTCCCCAAGATAACACAATATGTTATTTCAAAATTTATTCATTGACAAATCATTTTTAGACAGTTATTTTAAATCAATTTAACACCTTGCATCATTTGTTAAATGGGGAAACTGGCATCTGTTTCTTATGAATGTTATTACATAGAGTATTAAATTAGCATTATTATATTTAGTCAGGTGCTAATCTAAAAATAAAAACGTGGACTAAAAGTCAGGATTTTATCGTACTCAAGGCGAAAGTAACAATGATTTTTTAAAGTTTCTAAAAATTCCCAAGAGTTGTTATAGTCTTGAGAAAGGCATTTGGAAGCCAACAGGAGTTGGAGTGTTTTCCAGCACACCGGATTGTACTGCATTCCAGTTACAATTCCCTTGCTGGAACAAATGGAACATTCCCGAAGCCTTGCAGGCAAACTTGGAATCTCTCCAGCCCCATCTCCCCTCCCAGCTAGGATCTGGTGTGTGGAGCGAGCTATTCCTCTCTGTGTGGCTGAGTCCAAGGGTCACAGCTTAGACTCAACTTCTGGCCCCTGCTCAGGGCTGTGGGCCTGTGCTAGGCTCTCCCTAAGTGTCCAGGCTCCAGAACACAGGGCAGAGGAGATCTAGTGGAGGTTCGCCTGCCCTTAGTAGGAAAGAAATCAAGGCACCGGGCAAAGAAACTGCTCTGAAGTGTGAAAGGGACTGGAGAACTACGTCTCTTATCCACAGAAGCCTGTCCGACAAGATTGCTAAGGACAGAAATGGCTCTGTCTTCAAGAAAGTCCTTTATTGGGATGCCTGGGTGGCTCAGTTGGTTAAGTGTCTGCCTTCAGCTCAGGTCATGATCCCAGGGTCCTGGGATCGAGTCCCACATCGGGCTCCCTGCTCCTAGGGGTTTCCTCCCTCTGCCTGATGCCCATCCCACCGCCTTGTGCTTGCTGGCTAGCTCTTTCTCTGACAAATACATAAAATCTTAAAAAAAGAAGAGAAAAAGAAAATCCTTTCATTAACATTTGAATGGTCCTCTGCACTTGACCTCCTTGATCTCGGAGAATCTTGACCCTCAGGCAAGGCCCATCCTGTTCTGTCTCAGGTGATAAGCAGGGGGCCAACTAGACCTGGAAGTCAGGGGTCCTGTCCCTTGCCTCACTGCTTCTCAGCGATCCAGACAAGGATCTGGATCCCCTCAGAACCACCGTGCAGAGCGTCACCACTGTACCTCTCACATGGGGATATAAACTTTGGGGGTATTTCTGATCACTGCTGCCCCCTCTGGGCCATTCTCCAGTGGCCTGCGAAATCCTTCAGCGGAGGAACCAGGTCTTTTGTCTTGGAGTTCCTACGTTCTGTGCACAGAGCAGGCACTTTACAAACGTGCTTAATGGATGGCTGCCTGTGGACACCGACTTGGAGGCAGGGACACAGCAGAGCTGAAGGCACCACGGATGAATGAGCACCGAGGCACTCACGATGCATCCACATCAGTTGCTGGATTCAGTTCTATGAGGCCAGGGCCCATGTCTGATTTGAGTGTGTATCTCCCAAAATATGCCTGGCACGTCGTAAGTGGCCAATACGCTTCTTAAGAATTCATTCATTAACTTATTAAGTATTCACTGAGTGCCTCTGTGCAGTAATCGTAAAGGAGATGGGGCAGGGGTGCGGTTACCTGTAAGGGTTCCAGCTGGATAAAACAAAACCAAGCTTTTGGCTCTTCCCCGAAATACCCTGGAAGGCTTCCTGGAGGAGACAGGGTTTCTCAAGGACCTCTTTGGTCAAAATGACCCAAGCGTGTGTGTTCTCGAAATGAACCCAGATGGCTATCATCCTTCATTTCACCCGTGCTATTTCTTGCTCAGGGTAGGCCCCGAGGGAGACACTTCTACCTAGCATTTTGACCTTACTAGAAACAGGTTCTCTGGGAAGAGACAGAGGCGGAAGGACTCTAGAAAGACTGTACTTTCCCTAGGTGCTCGGGCCTAGATCAGATAAATGCTTAAACTGAGTCTTTCTGGGATTCAGAAGATGATACAGAAACCAACAAGGGGGAAAGCTTTACCTAAGGGAAACCACAGAGTGCCACATGACTCCAAGCCTGTCAGGGTCCAGAGACCAGGGTACGCGGCTGATTCACCCTCTTCTGTGAAACCTTCTTGCTTTCACCTGGAGGTGAGGGCTGGGTGCTACGCAGAGGCGCTGGGGCAGGGCTGAGACGCTCCTCGGAGTGGGCACTGACCGCGGCCCTGAGAGCAGGAGTGAGAGGACAGCACGCCCACGCCTCACTTTAAGCAAATTCAATTTCAGAGCGCAAATTCAAATTTGCACTTTCAAAAGGAACAGTTCTTGGCCTGACAAAATAATTCCCCATGAATTTCCTTAAGGGTAAGCACTGAAAATAGGATTTCGTTTACGAAGAACGAAAATATACTATGAACTTTGTGGGGGGACTTATTTCTTGCCAAAAGACATGTACATCTCTAGGCTGATTATAAAATCCTACAACCAGAACAAATCTCCAGAGCTCAGCCTGGTCCTGATTCCTGCCTCCAAGAAAAATTTTCTTAATCAATCCTTATCGACATCCACCGTAAACAGAGCTCCATGCCAGGACACACAAACACACTGCAGATTTATTGTAATTTCCAAAAGTGGAGCGTTCACAACCTCTTGGGGAGAGAGTCTAGGGCAATGCTGTTGTACTTCTCAGGAGTTTTAGTTGCTGGCGGGACAAACCCAGATCAAACTGGCAGAAAGACCAAAGGGCATTTGCGACCCCCTGAGTCAGCTTCATGGGTATGAGACCTATAAAGTCACATAGGGCCCCACGCCCAGAAAGGCCCACACTTGATTTAATGCTTTGCTATGGGTTGTCCTGAAACTTTTTTTTTTTTTTAAGATTTTTCTTATTTATTTGAGAGAGGGAGAGACCGAGATAGTGAGAGATGATGAGTGGGGAGAAGAGGGAGAAGCAGGCTCCCCACTGAGCAGAGAGCCCGATGTGGGCTCGATCCCAGGACCCTGAGATCATGACCTGAGCTGAAGGCAGATGCTTAACTGACTGTGCCACCCAGGCATCCCTGTCTTGAAACTCTTAACTTTTTAACAAGGACTCCAGACCTACTTCGCCACTCATGCGGCTGGTCCTGATGGCAGCCGTAACTGGGAGTCCAGGGCTGTTACTGCCCAAAGACGCTCATACCATAGACTGTGGGCACGTGCTCTCTCGTCCCCTCCCCCACCTCCTCCTCCCCCCATGCCCACCCTCCTCACTTCCTGCTCCCTCTTTGCTCTCTCTCTCCCTCCTTTCTTCTCTCTCGCTCCACCTCCTGGCTCTGCCTCCCACTGTGTGGCGGTTTACCTGTCTTCTAGAGTGGCAGGCCCCTAGTGCTGCAGGACCCCAGGTGGCCCTCCCGACATCCATATACTAATCCCAGAGAAAGGCTTTTGGCAGAGCTTGGCTGGCGGGTCACCAAACCTGCTTCCTCCTTCTGAGATCACAACTAGATGGCATTCCAGCTTCCCTTGCCTCTGGAATAGCCATGGGAAGTAGTTTGGCCAATGGGATGTGAGCAGATGTGAAAGTCTCTGCTTCTGGCCTGACCCATAGAAACCTCCTCAGAGTGATTTTCCTCTTCTCTTTTTCCATTTGCTGGCTGAATAGAGCAGACTCTGAGGCCCAGGAAGAGAGTGAAGCCACAAGACGAAAGGAGCCTAGGTCCCTGAATGACTGCACAGAGAGCCACACTGGATTTAGAGTGAATTACAAATGCATTTCTATTTGGTAAAGCACTGAGATTTGGGGGTCCTTTTTGCAGATGATAGGGTTTCTGATCTGTACCCAGCACATATGTGATTGCCCCTGTGTGGCACGCAAGCCACCCTTGGACCAGTTACTATAGCTGGGGGATCATGAGCCCATCTAAGGGCATGGGGCACCAGATTACAGCCCCGCTAGGACCACATGCCCCGGGGGAGGAAAATGGGTGGAAAATACACACACAGCCCTGAAAAAAATAAATAAATAAATAAATAAATAAAATAAAAGACAGCTTCGAAAGTTTACTCTAGCTCTGAAGAGAGCAACCTAAAATCTCAAAGTTCCCAAAGATGTACTCTTTGAAAATGTGAATAGCTTAACATTAAAATGGTTCTCCCTCTTATTATTATATCATCTTAGTTCTTTCAAAGAACTTAATATTGCCTGTAGCCCCATATCCAGGTAATGCACAAGGGCTCACCCCCTCTATTTTTGCTGCAAGTGCTTCAAGACTCCAGCTGAAGATCTCATAGATGAGAAAGCTAAAAAGATCCCTTTACAGTCTAACCATCTGTTGCTATATCAATCTTCAGCTTAGGTGTAGATATAGATGAGAAAAATAAAGCAGCAACAGCTTCTCATAGTCCCTGAGATGAAGACACGCCCACCATTATCTGCTGAGGAACTTTTCATTTTGGTTGGTTTTCTGCCAGTCCATCTGCTCTTAAAAGGTTTCCTATCTTTGACTTGTGAACAGAGTTTTGCTCTACCTCAGTGGGTGGGGAAGAGTTTAACAACGTGGATGAAATCATTGGGACTTTGGGGCTGCTGGAAATTCTGGGTTATAGTTTTCACAAATGGTTTTCCCACTTCCAACTTTGCAAATCACTCAACCTCTCTGAGGCTATCAGATAAGCAGAGCTATGCTGTCTACCTCCCAGGCTGTGTTGAGGTTAAAATAAGATCAAATGCATTGCAAACTAGAAAGGAAATTTCAAATTCAAGATCTGATAGTTGCACGTGACGGTCTTCCTTTCAATTAGTATGGATAATGGAAAGTCGATGGGAAACACTGAAAATCATTTGTCACCTTCCTTCCCCCGGGGTACCCAGACCCAGTCCTTTAATCATTGCTCTTGAACCTGAATGTCCTATTCTTTTAGATCTGTGGTTCTCAGGCTTGGCTGCACATTAGATCATCGGGGAGCTTTTATTCCAGTGCCCAGCTGCACCCCAGGCTCAATAAATCAGACACTCAGGATGGGTCTCAGGCATAGGTTTTCTAAAACACTCCAGGTGATTCCATTGTGCAGCCAAGGCTGAGAAGCTGTTTTAGGTTACTCTTTTGGGGGGAACTCAGGAAATTCTCTCTTGTCACATCTGAATCTATCTGAATCTAATACATGCCTAAATAATTTCATTTCAGTGGGAGATGAGCACACTTTGGAGCTATTATATTGGCCTTATGTTATGTTAGAGACGATTGCAAGACTGTCACACATGTTTATCACCTTTGCTAAGCAGTGTTCAGGAGGTGCTTGGAGATGAGATGTATCTTTTACAGAATGCTGAAAATACCATTTTATACCAACTGGAAAGATAGAATGATGGATTCTGAGTTGTTTTGTATAAACCTGGAAGAATACCATTCAGCATATGACAATTACCTGGCATCTATTGTAGAAACTATTCATGAGGTTGTGTGTGTGTGTGTGTAGGAGAGAGACAGAGACCGTTGGAATCCAACAGGGACCACAAGGCAGCTAGCAAAAGTGAGTGGGAGGGTGGAGGTGCCATCACTGGTGATACTCTGATCCACTGGGCGCTCAAGCAGTCCTCAGACCCCAGCCAGCCCTGAGCACTAAGGGCGGGGGTGAGGGTGGCAGTTACTGGAGGGTTTGTGTCTCCTCCGCAGAAGGTCCCGCGAGCGCCCCCTGGTGGTCAGGGGAGGCTCCGCTAGAGAGTCAGTCTCTAGCTTTGGGCTTTGGGCTCCCCGGGAGGAGCTGCAGGCTGGTCTTCCACAGTCAGAGCCTGCCCACTTCTCCCCTCCCAACCACAAGTCCGCCCAGGACGGCTCTTGGGCCGGGCAGCTGCTGCTGCTGCAACATCACATCGTCCCCTTTAGGGTGACCTGGGCTCCGTTACTTAACCTCGTTGAGTCTCAGTGTTTTCATTTGAGTAATAATATCTACCTGACGCCGGTATTGTGGGGATTCACGGAGATGAACGCACATGCAGCTCCTGGAACCAGAGGGGATTCTGCTGAGTCCCTCTCCTCCATGCTCGGAGGCACCTTGTTGCGTGTGCTCTTGCTTTCTACCTGCTCGCCTACCCTCTGTGTCCTTGGTGGCCGTCCCCATCATGCAGGCTGTTCCCCCGGGATCCGGTCTGGGCACCTCCTTCCCATCTAACAGCACATCACATTCTGTCCTGTGATCCATTTTCTTCATTGACCTCCACACTGACTCTAGGAGGTAGATGAGGCAGCGGCACAGCTTCCAGTGCGCCCAGCGTCAAAGAGCAAATCACTGGCAAGCACAGTAAGGAAAGGATCTGCCGTCGTAGAACACTGACTGCATGTGCTGAGCGTGGTGCACACATCACCTCATTTTAGCCACACAAACAACACGGCGAATCAGGTATTTTTATTCTTACTCTACAGAGAAAGAGGCGGGGATCTGGGTAGCTGGTGACTTCTCTAAGGTCATAAAGAGAGTAACTGGTACACCACAACTTGAACCCCTTTCTCGTCAGTTACAAAGGCGTCCCCCATCTCTGGCAGTGACTTCTCTGGATTCCTGGAAAACTGCTTCTCTTCCGATAAAATCCTATCCTCCGGGAAAAGCCTAGCACACTCACAGCTGGCAGAAGCACCGAGTTGGGGCGATTCAGTAATGCCTTCTCTTTGCTTGGGGACATTTCTGCTTAGGATAACTAACTGTCTGACGCGGAATAACCCAGAATATGTATTCTCACGACTCAGTCCTCCCATGGCCAGAATCAGGTAACCCCTCGGTAAATATCAACCCCGGCTCTTCTCGCGAGAGTGCTTCAAGGGAGGAGAAATGGAGATTCACTCTTTTTTTTTTCTTTTCCTTTTCACTTAGGTGGAACTTTAGCCCTGGAAGTCCGTATTTTTAAATGTTTTTCAGGCAGTTCTATGATAAGGGCTTTTAGATGTCAGGTCCTAACCTACTGAGAGCTTCATGAAATCCATGTATTGGATTATGACTAGGAATTTTTTTCTTTTTTAAAGATCTGTTCATTTGAGAGAGAGAGAGAGAGAGAGAGCATGAGGGGGGAGGGGAGGGGCAGAGTGAGAAAGAAAATCTCAAGCAGACTTCCCGCTGAGCATAGAGCCTAATGGGAGCCTCGATCCCAGGACTCTGAGATCACGACCTGAGCTGAAGTAAGAGTCAGCTGCTTAACCAACTGCACCACCCAGGGGCCCCAGATTATGACTAGGAATTTTTAAAAGAAAAGCAATAGAGTAGAAAATATCAGTGTGTATGGCACATAAGAATAAATATTACTTCAGGAAACTTTTGCCTCAGTTCTCTATATATACGTGTGTGTGTGTGTCTGTGTGTGTGTGTATTTGTATACTTGCAATGTAAAATGTATTTTTTTGAGTCACAGAAAGCATGTGGAAAATGCCAACTGTTTGTTGTTTATAATCTGTTTGCCATTAGGATTTATTATATTAACAGCTCTCATATTTTTGGTCTCAGGACACTTCATACTCCTAAAATTTATTAAGGAGCCCAAAGAACTATTGTTTTTAAGTGTTATAAATATCAATATTTACTGTATTAGAAACTAAAACTGGAAAATTCAATCTTTACTAATTCATTTAAAATAAGTTAGAAACCCATTACACATGAACATGAATAACATATTTGTAATTATATATATATATTTATTTACTTAATAAATATACTGAATAGTGAGAAGAGTGACACTGTTTTATGTTTTTGTACATCCGCAATGTCTGGAGCTTACACACCCTAAGATGACCTCAGTGAGTCTAGAGAATGAGGGAGAACCTACAACTTGCTTCTCAGCAAAAGAAACTGGAAAAGGTGATAATATAGACACCCCTGGATTACATTATGTTACGTAAGACTCCGTTGTGGCAGACTGGAATTAGATCTTCCTGCTGGCTTTGGAAAAGTAAGCCACAATATGGTGGGAAGCAAGGACCGATGTTGCCCTCTGGCAGGACCAGCGAGATAGTACCCAGAAAACAGGGACTTTGGTGCTACAACTCCAAGACACTGAATTCTGCCAACAAGCAGTGCACTTGGACAATGACCCCTGAGCCTCAGGTGAAACGGCACCCCTGGCCAACATCTTAATTTTAGCCTGTGAGACCTTGTGCGAAGACCCTGAGTACCCCGTCCAAACCCAGACTCCTGACCCAGAGAAACTGATATAAATGGGATTTGTGTTAAGCTACTGTGATTGCATTATTTGTTCTATTGTAATGGGAAACTAATACATATGATGTCTTAGATCTGCTTCTGCATTCGATCTGTTGTAATAAGTTGTTTTTTGTTTTTTTTTTAAATATTTTATTTATTTATTTGGCAGACAGAGATCACAAGTAGGTGAAGAGGCAGACAGAGAGAGAGGAGGAAGCAGGCTCCCCGCTGAGCAGAGAGCCGGATGCGGGGCTCGATCCCAGGACATTGGGATCATGACCTGAGCCGAAGGCAGAGGCTTTAATCCACTGAGCCACCCAGGCGCCCCTGTAATAAGTTGTTTTAACTGAAGTATCTGAAGAAAATCCAGCCTCACACAGATATGGACTTGGAAAAGGGGAAAGTATTTTTTTTTTTCTTAAAGATTTTATTTATTTATTTGACAGAGAGATATCACAAGTAGATGGAGAGGCAGGCAGAGAGAGAGAGAGAGAGGGAAGCAGGCTCCCTGCTGAGCAGAGAGCCCGATATGGGACTCGATCCCAGGACCCTGAGATCATGACCCAAGCCGAAGGCAGCGGCTTAACCCACTGAGCCACCCAGGCGCCCCAAGGGGAAAGTATTTTAACAGGTTTTTTTAAGATCCTGCTGGGAGAGGGAAGTGGGAATTATTGTTTAATAAATATAGAAATTCAGTTGGGGATGATGAAAAGTTCTAGAGATGTGATGGGTGATGCTTGCCCAACAGTATGAATATACCTATTGCCACTCAACTGCACACTTTAAAAAACAGTTAAGGGGAACCTGGGTGGCTCAGTGGGTTAAGCCTCTGCCTTCGGCTCAGGTCATGGTCTCAGGGTCCTGGGATCGAACCCCACATCAGGCTCTCTGCTCAGCAGGGAGCCTGCTTCCCCCTACCCTGCCTGCCTCTCTGCCTACTTGTGATCTCTGTCTGTCAAATAAATAAATAAATAAAATCTTTATAAATAAATAAATATTTTTAAAAAACAGTTAAAATGGGAAATTTCATATTATGTACATTTTACCACAATTTAAAAAAATAAATTACTGACAATTTAGAGATAGAAACAGCGTTAGCTGCAATGTGGAATCTGAAATCATATCAATGATCTTCATACTCTGTTACAATAAAATCTATTAGTCAACCTTGCACTTCAAATGGCTTTTACCTATTCATGATTTTGTAACATTATGCATTGATTATCTGAAAAATATTGGTCTACTAAATTATGCTGATCTTCTAAAAGTTAACTCACTTAATTATATAATATGAAAAATTCATATTCATTAACATCACTACTAATATCAGGGAAGTCATTAAGTTTGGAGAAGCTGTTAAATTCCTGATGTAAGAAAAAAGAGGAAAATGAGGAGTAGGTACAAATTTACCAAAATTTTGATTTTTCCTTGAGAAGTCGACTTTTATCATTGGCAACAAGTACAGTACAATGCACTCTTAGAGATTTACAGCATAAAGCAGGAAAGAGCACATGAGAAGCAGAAGGTCACGGAGTCAACATCTTTTGATTTTATTTTCCAAAGATGGTCACAACCGTCTCACATTTTACGTGTTCTTGTTACACCCCATCAAGAAACGGAATCTAAGTTCCCATTCCTTGAAAGTAGGCCAACTAGACTGACTTGCTTATCAACAGAACAAAGGAAATGCGGCATTCTGGAACTTCTAAAGGTAGATCACAGCAAGCCTTACAGCTTGAGTTTGGAAACTCATGTCCCCTGGCCAGGAAACCTGTGGCTGCTTCACAGCCTGAGAAGAGCTCCCCGGGGCCCATCACCTTCCACTACTAGCTACATGGGGGTCCCTTCTAGGTTGTCCAGCCTTAGAGTGCCTTCTGATGACTACAGTCCCAGGAAAGACCCCAGGTTAAAACTGCCCAACGGGGGCGCCTGGGTGGCTCAGTCAGTTAAGCATCTGCCTTTGGCTCAGGTCATGACCCCAGAGTCCTGGGATCCACCCCAAGTCAGGCTCCCTGCTCAGCAGGGAAACTGCCTCTCCCTCTCCCTCTGCCCCTTCCCCTGGCTCGTGCAAACTCTCAAATAAAATAAAATCTTACCAAAAAAAAAAAAAAAAAGAAAGAAAAAAAACGACAGTAGGAGAGGAGGAAAGTGTAAGATAGGTAAAAAAGAGTAAAATAACTGATTATAGTTGGTGGAACAAAAAGTAGAATTGCAAGTATGATATTAGTAATGCCAAAATACCAAAAAGAAAAACTAATTCTAACACAAGTAACAAACGCTAGTAGGATAAAGTAGGTAAGACAGAGGAATAAATTAAAGTGAACTAATCAATAGATACTGTCTAGAGTTGAATGTGAAGAGTGTTTGTTTCATTTTGACCATCTGCCTGCCCCATCTGTGATTCTCCTATGTTTGGTGAATTCTCCTCTGCCCGTGCCTCCTGCCATCAGTGCTGAAAAGGCCGATGCTTGCTTTTCCAGTTTCCTAAGCAGGTAGAACATGGGCATGTCATCAAGGCTCAGTCAACTGCTGCTAGGAACTAATGACATAAAAAAGCAGAGACGGCGAAGAATCCATTTTCCAAGGGAGGTGGAAATGGCCAGCATCTAGTGGCAGCCATGGCAGTGACCACGTGTGGCATCAGTGACCAGGGCAATGCAAACTGAGGTGGTCAGGTTCAGTAGAGGCAGTGCTGCCGTGTGCCCTTAGCAGACTGGGCTCTGGGGCATGCCTTCGCCGATGGTTCTAGCTGCGAAGTTTTACTTTGTTTCTATGTACATTCCCAGACTCATTCTTGGGGTTTCTTGGCATTTCTGTGAATTACTCAATATCGTTTTCAGTACATCCCTTTCCTATTTACATAAGCCAGAGTCTGTTTCCTTTGCTTACAACTGGGAACTCTGATTAGTCCACTGATAAGGCAAGAAGCAGAAGTGAAAGCCCATTACTTGAGAAAGAATCAGAAACCCAAATGTCAGCAGTGGTTAGCACATGCAGCTCCTTTAGCTTGTAACAAATCTTCCTGAATTCCACTTTTCTGGCTTCATCTGGAAAATGCCCCCTCATCCTTCAGATTTCAATTTAGATATAATTCCCCTCTCCAAAGCCTTTCCTCGTCCTCTAACACAGGCACAAGTCATAGCATTCATTTGTGTTGTGATGGACTATTTCTTTGTCTTTATTGCCCAATTTAATAAAAGTTGCTCAACTGATCAAAAGAAATGAAATCTTGCCATTTGCGATGACGTGGATGGAACTAGAGGGTATTATGCTGAGCGAAGTAAGTCAATCAGAGAAAGACAATTATCAGATGATCTCCCTGATATGAGAAATTTCAGAGGCAACGTGGGGGGTTTGGGGAGGTAGGAAAGGAATAAATGAAACAAGATGAGATCAGGAGGGAGACAAACCCTAAGAGACTCTTAATCTCACAAAACAAACTGAGGGTTGCCAGGCGGAGCGGGGGTAGGGAGAGGGTGGTTGTGTTATGGACACTGGGGAAGGTATGTGCTATGATGAGTGCTGTGAAGTGTAAACCTGGCAATTCACAGACCTGTACCCCTGGGGCTAATAATACATTATATATTAATTTAAAAAATTAAAAAATTTTTTTAAAAAGTCGCTCAGCTGAAGGGACTATACCATGGTTACCATTATGCCTGGTACATGGTGGGTATTCTCAATGAACTTTGTTAATAAGCAGAAATTATGGAGGAGTTTTAACGAATTTTTTCTAAATTATCTAATTTATAAACAGAAAAACCTTAACAAGGTAATCAACATACCTTTTTCCCTACTCGAGTCGATACGGGTTCCTTAAGATCATGACGAAGAAGAAAACACACAGTCACCTGCAGAATAAGATGTGATGATCTATGTTAGGATCAGTGGTGTCTCAGGCTCTACTTTCTTTTTTCCTTTTGTTTGTGTTGATCTTGATTTATATAAAATGTAACAGAATTACCCTCAGATATTAATATAGTAAAAGAGAAACAAAGTAATTTTTTAAAACATACATGAAAATATTCAGAAGGTCTTTTTTTTTTAAGATTTTGTTTATTTATTTGACAGAGATCACAAGTAGGCAGAGAGGCAGGCAGAGAGAGAGGGGGAAGCAGGCTTCCCGCTGAGTAGAGAGCCCGAAGTGGGGCACCTCCAGAGGGTCTTAAACCAAGTAAAATTCCTCCCTCTGTGGACGTCCAGACATCTTTGGGACTTGTGTGGATTTCTTCTTCTTCTTTCTTAAGGTTTTATTTATTTATTTGAGAGAGAGAGACAGCACAAGGAAGGGGAGGGGGAGAAGCAAACTTCCCACTGAGAAGGAAGCTGGGCACAGGACTTGATCCCAGGACCCAGGGATCACAACCCAAGCCCAAGGCAGCTGCTTAACCAACTGAGCCACCCAGGCGCCCCCTTGTGTGGGCTTCTTATCCATGTCTATACAACCTGCCTGCCTTGTCTATAAAACCAAAATATTGACAGACTATTAGAGAATTTAAAAAGCAAAATGAAGTTTTGGGGGAGAAAAGACATGAAAGCTATGTTTTAAATTTTGAATAGAAAGAGGATCAGATATTAATGACCCACTAATAGCTTTATACTCCTACTAAATGGTAAACTTTCATATACCTAATTTGAAAAGTCTGTCCTAACAACAAAAATCAAATACGTATTGCTATAACCTTGGTAAAAATCTCATGCAGATTCAATCAAACTAAGCATCTGTTTCAGTTGAACTTTGCTTTGCGGTCTAAAAGAACAAGATTCAGTAGTGATGTGGTGATACTCTTGGATCACAGTACGTGAAACTGGTTTTCTTCACTGATAAAGGGAAACACCAATTGCTACAGACTGAATTGTATCCCTCCAAAATTCATTCACTGAGAGTCCAGCCCTCAATGTAACTGTATTTAGAGGCAGTATCTTCAGGAGACAATTAAAGTTCAATGAAGTCATAAGGGTAGAGCTCTCACCTGATAGTACTGGTAGCCTCACAAGAAGAGAGATATCTCTCTGCTCCCCATGCACCCCAAAGAAAAGGTCAGGGGGAGGTGTGAGGGTGCAGCAAGAAGGTGGCCATCTGAAGCTGGGAAAAGAGTCCTCGCTGGAAACCTAACACTGCTGAAGCCTTGATCTTGGACTTCCCAGCCTCCAGAACTGTGGGAAAAGAAATTCCTGTTGTTTGAGCCACATAGTCTGTGGTATTTTGTTATGGCAGCCTGAGTGGAGCAAAGGACCAAAGAGAGCTGTGGTTTTGGCTCCCCTTCAGAGCTGAGAGCGTCTCCTTGGTACCTGCCAAATATCATTCCTTATCTCAATCTGAGGCTTCGTATTTCTCCTCCCACACTTAAAGCCCCTCCGCCTTCGGGCTCAATCTTGAATCTTGATTGTTCCTCTCGATGCACTATTCCATTGGTTCCTGACCTTTAGTGCACATAAGAAACACCAAGGAGCTTGTTAAAAAGCAAATTCCTATGCTCCACGCACAGAAATCTCCATTTAGAAGATCTGGAGGGAGACCTGCAATGATTCAAGTAGCCTTGAGACCACACTCTGCAAAACACTGCTCTTTTAGAAGTCTTATGCAGTCCTAAAACCAGTGAACATATCACTCCTCCAGCTCGTTATTTGCCCATCTCCAAACCTTCATCGTTTAATAAACACTTTCCTTGAATCATCAATGATCAACGTGCATTTTAAAGTAAAACCAAGCTCTTCTGGAGGCTTAGTCATTTTGGTAGGTAAAACGTATTCTTCCTAGTTCACATAGTCATACAGCAAATTTACTTCAGTCTCGATCCAGTACTGAAAATGCAGTGGTGAACAAAACAGACAATATTTCTACATCCACAGAACTTACATTCTAGTTTTGGGACAAGTGAAAAAAAACCATAAAACAATTTCTAGTGAAAAGTGTTATGAAGAAAATAAACAAGTGATGTAATTGATAATGCCCTGGTGGACAGGAAGGGCCTGGCCTCCGCAGAGGTGACACTTGACCTGAGCTTTGAAAGATGTGAATCAAGGGCACCTGAGTAGCTCAGTCAGCTAAGGGATTAAGCATCTGTCTTTGGCTTAGGTTGTGATCTCAGGGTTCTGGGATAGAGCCCTGCTCCATGAGAAGCCTTGCTTCTCTCTTTCCCTCTGCCCCACTCCCCACTCCTGTGGATGCCCTCTCTCTCTCAGTAAATAAATAATATCTTAAAAAAAAAAATCCAAATTAGCCAACCATGTGAAAACTCGTAGGAAAAAACTTTCAGGCAGATGGAACACAAATTCAGTGGTCCTGAGACGTGTAGAAGTTCAGCATTTTTGATGTCCAGAAAGAAGATGGGTTAACCTCAAGCACAGTCAGAGGGAGAATGAGATGAACAAGAAAGCAATGACCAGACAATGAAAAACTATGAAATCAGCTTCATGTTTAAGGACTTGTGGTTTCACCATAAGTATAGTGAGAAGCAACAAGAGAATTTAAGCAGGAAGTGTCAAAACCTGATTAAAATCTGATTTGTGTTTTTAAAAAATCATACGGCTGTGTTTTGTGGGGGAAGAGACTCTATATGGGTAAAAGCAGAAGCAGGAAACCCATTTAGATGGTTCGTACAGTATTTTTAGAAGAGATTTTGGTGGTTTGGCTTAGGGCAGAGTTCCTCTGCCCTGTCCTTATTATCATTGGGGGCCACACTATTCTTGTTGTGAAGGGCTTTCAAATGCGTGTAGGATATTTAAGTTTATCTCGGACCTCTACCTGCTAGATTCCAAGTTGCCTTTTTTTTTTTTCCAAGAAAAATGAGAGGAATAAAAGAGAAATTACAGAGACTAAATCCAAGAGGCCTATAAGTATAATAAGAATTCCAGAAAGAAGAGAAAATGGTGGAGAGGAAATTTAAAAATGGAAAAATGTGTCAGAGCTGGGCCTTTTTATTTTATTTTTTAAAGTAGACTCCACACCCAGCATGGAGACTGACATAGGGTTTGAACTCTCGACCCTGAGATTAAGACCTAAACTGAGATCAAGAGTTGGATGCCTAACACTGAGCCACCAGGCACCCGTAGATTTTTAAATACAAATTCATTTTTTTAATACTTACAATACTATTCAGCTTATCTGTTTCTTCTTGGGTACATTTTGATAGCTTTGATAGTGGTCTAGTTCATCTGAGCTGTTGAGTTTATGAGTATATAGCCGTATCTCTTTCAATATCCACTGGGTCAGTAGTGACATCTCCTCTTAGAGCATGTATGCTATAGGAATGACCTAGTGCAATAAAAAACTGAAGACAAAGTAGAGAAGATATGTAACTGCAGCTGTACAGACCTCAAATCCTGTTATCATTGATTTCTTCCTATCTTTCAATTCTATATCCAACCTTTTCATTTGTCCTTGCTAATATTTCTTGCAGTTCCCCCCCCCCATTCCCCATACTCTTTGGCATAAACCTGTAATAGCTCCTAAACTATCTACCTAAATTATTTCATTGGCTGCCTAACCAGTTTCAGAGCCATTGCCCACTGTAATTCATCCTCTGCACCCCTGCCAGACTTCACTTCTTAACTTTCAATGGTTCCACTCTGCCTGCAATATAACGACCCTCCACACCTGATTTAGTCTCGCCTTTTGAGTTGCAGTTCAGTTCATTTTCCTAAATCAAGGGTCTTTAACATGCAGGTGTTGGAAGGGAGGGGTGAGCTACGAATTTCCTAAAATTTGAGTAAAATGTGTTATATGATGGGAACTTTATTTCTAGAGCAAGGCTACAACCATTATCAGATGTTCAAAGTGAAAAAAAGAATGTGCTAAGCCTTCAACCTAATCTTTATTTCTATAATGTATCAAGAATAACACACACACACTATATAGCTTCTCCAACAGTTCCCACATCAGTAGTGATCACTCCTTTCTCTGAAATAAAATCCACATAACTTTCATGATCTAGCCTAAACTTAACATTTCACAGATGAGGATGCAATCTAGTGCTTAACAAATCTGTCCAAAAATTTGGCTCCAGTAGAACTTTTCTGTGCAACTGAGTGCTGATGTGCTATTTTGTTGGTCTATTTTATGAATAAATTTCATATTTCTCCTTGTGGTCAGGAGCCTCAGAGATATTTAAAACTCTAATTATCTTTACTGTCTTACATAAACTAGCTGCTCAAATGTTGGCTGAGAACAGTGATGACAATAAGACAGTTCTATTGAGGCAAAGGAAAAGGGCTGTAGTGAGTACTGGGTTAGGAGCACATTTTTAAGGAAGCATAAGCACATTTGGGGGATGCAAAATATTAAGCCCAGAGCTTAGATATCTTGCAAAATGTAACACTCAGGGGTCTATGTGAGGAGAGCTTTGACTGTTCCTAGCCAGCACTCAGAAAAAATCCCTCAGAAGCAACAAAAAGGAGGATGCCCAGGTATTTGGTAAAGAGAAAAGATAAGAGCACCTGCTTTCCAGTGAGCTACACAATGGATTCAAATGTCAACACCACATCCAAGCTATGTCACTGTTGCACGGTTACAGGGTTCTTGACTCCCAGAGTAGAAGAATGAATCTCAAGGACAAAAAGGGCATGAAGTAAAGTCTATTAAGTGAAGGTTGGAGAGGAAAGAGCTCTCTAGAGTGAGGAGGGTCCTGAATGGGTGGCCACTGAGGGGGTTTATGGAAGAAAACCTGCCAGGAAACTTGGTACATATCTCATCTATAACATTTAAGACAAACAAGGTGGATTTGTTATGGTCCCTTCCCTCTGGCCAATATCTTGTCTATAACATTTCTCCACATCTGGAATTTCTGAGAGTCCGGTTATGTAGCCGCTTTCCTGTCTCTCCCTACCTGGCCTCACCTGGACCTGACTCAACACCTTGCGCCAATTATTTAACTTTTCTGCGCTTCAGTTTTGTCATTTGTTTCTACCTAAGAAATTGCTGCAATGTTTAAATAAAACCATGCCCGTGGAGTGCTCGGTTGAGTGTCCTACACTCAGGCATTCCTTCCTTGAGTGTTAATTGTGGCTATTATTTAAGGAGAAGAGCGGTTTTAGGAAGGGAGGAGGTGCTGTGCGGGGACGGATGGTTCTTGCTGAGACTTTCGTGGGAAGATGGGAGGTTCTGTAGCAGACAGGTGAGGAATATTCGATTGGGGAGGGTCACATTTCCATGGTGTGCACCTGCAGGACCCGGCGCAGTGGCAAGACCGGCCAGAAGCGTCAGACCAAGAACACACCCTCCGCGCGATCGGTACGAGAGGCCGCAACCGGAGAGGATGCGTGAGCCGACGAGAAAGGTCTCACCTTCTGGGGAAACCTGGAGCCCCGGAAGCGGCCTCATTTGAGGAAGGGGAGGCGGGACACGGGGTGACCGAGGGTGCGGAGACACTTGAACGGAGCACGGCGGAGGGGCAAGGTGGGAAGAAAACGCCACGCGGCCCCTTTCCAGCCACAGCTCCCACTGCGGCCACCACGTACTGGAAACCAAGGGGGAAAGGACCATGTGGGGCGAGTTCCAGGGCTCTGCCCACGGCTGCCCGGGAACCAGCGGCAGCGCCGGACGTGGGACCGCACACGGGCGCGCCGCGGGGACGCGCGGGGGCCGTCAGCCGGGCGGGAACGCCCCGCCCACGACGCAAGGAGGGGCGGGGCCACGGGCCTCTTCCGGCCGCGCGGTCTTCCGGCGCAGGCTTCCTTCGGCGCCGGCTGCCGCGGTCCGCGTGGGGCGTTACCTCCAGGCACATCGGGAGCCTGGAGCCCTACGGCCGAGCTCTGTAACAGAAGGTCGCCAAATGGCAGCGTTTTTCCGGCATTTGTTTGGGATTCCGTTCAGATTCTGTAATGGCCTGTCGCCGGATGGCAGGGGTGTCCTGGGATTTGCTTTCCCGTAGATGAGCTTGCCCAGATGTGCTCCCAGTACAATACTGAGCTTTCCTGTCCCGCGCTGTGCTGGTGTCTCCCGTGGATCCGAGTCGCCCCTGGGGCTTCAGCTGAAGCCTTGCAGACTTCTTGGTGGTTTGCACGTTTCTTTCTCGTTTCTTTTCCTGGCAGTTTTTATCGCCGTTTTGGTTGGTTGGTTCTTCCCAGTGGACTTGTTTGTATTGTACCCTGGGATCATTTGGGTTTTAGTGTGTGGATCTCTGTGGTCACTTCGCTGAACCTTTGTTTTCTAATAATTCTCTTGGGTTTTCTGGGTAAGAATTTATCTGTAAATAACAATTTTGTCTTTTCCCAAGAATCCAACACAACACCCATCTAGCCTCAGGGCGCGCTTCCTTCTTCCCAGAAGTCACACGGATTGCATCTTACCTTATCCCTCATGATGTTTTCTGAAGGTTTTTGAAAATTAAAAACAAACTGCACTTTGTTCTTTTTCTAGTTTGCCAATTTGTTTTATTATTTCTTAAAATCAGAAGTGGGTTTTTTTGTTTTTTTTTTTTACCAAATACTTCCAGTACTACTCTCACAGATGATCATACAGTTTTCTCCATTACCCTGCAGCAATAGGATTACAATAATAGATTTTCTAATGTTGAACCATGTCTACCATCCTTACAGTCCTGCTATGTATTCTTCCAGTACATTGCTGGATGAAAATTGCTGTGTATTTCATACAGGATTTTTGTGTCTAAGTGAATAAGGAAAGGGTTAAGGTAGAGACAGGGAGAGACTGGGAGTCCCTGGCTGGGCTCTGAAACTGCTCCCGGCAGGCAGAAGCCTTAAGACAGAGCGAACAGAAGATAAGGGAACAGACAGCCTGGCCTGGGATGGCTGGGAGTATTTTTTCCTTTGGCGGCTACAGTGTATCACAGAAAATGACCAATCCTCAAAGATAAGTCAGTAAGGGTGTTATCAGTAGTCCTTACTCAAACCAAGAGTCTCAAGGCCACAAGCTTCCCACTCAGTTCTCAATAAAAGACTACCATTAAAAGTCCTCAGTGGCAGCCCATTTGGGACCCCCTCTCTCTAGAGAGCTGCTGCTTTCCTTTCTGTTCTCCCCTTCACTTAATGAACTTTCACTTCTCTTCACCTTTTTGTGTCCCCGAGAGTCATTCTCCGACTCAGTAAGACAAGAACCCTGCAATCCTGTAACATAAGTTCATAAGTGAAACTGGCTTATGGTTTTCTTTAGTTGCCTTGTCCAGTTTTGCTCTTAGTTTATGGTGGATCTCAAAATGACTCAGGTTAATCTCTTTTTGTATGACCTGGAATAGACCTAGCGTATGAATGATCTATTCCTTAGGTTTGAAAAACTCACCTTTAAAGCCATCTGGATGCAGTGACTTTTTTAAGAGATTAAATGTATGTTTTTTTCTAGAAAAGGATCCCTTTCATTTACATTTTCAAATTTTGTGTATTAAATTGTCTCTGTGTCATGAACACGCTGTGAAGGCACACGCAGGAGTGTCTTTCCACAAGCTTTATTCCATCATAAGCCAAGGTTAACATAATTATAAAGCAGGCTCAGGATTCCAAACTCAATGAGATTTTACCAGTGGTTAACGTGGCTTCTTCCATAGCACACAAAGGATACCCCAAGTCACCCAGAAAATAAGATACCACAGGGGGTAAGGAAGTTAATAAACTGAACACGCAGTCCGTCCGTGGGCGCGCAGTTGAGAGAAGGCCTCGGTCAGGTCCAGGTCAGCTCTAGGCACTGGCATCTTATTATGTGCAAACAGTGAAGGATCTCGGGTCTGTTCTGAGATCAATGGGGCAGATCCTTCAGTGGCAGCTGCTTTTTTTTTTTTTTTTCTTTTTTAAAGATTTTATTTATTTATTTAACAGGCAGAGATCACAAGTACGCAGAGAGGCAGACAGAGAGAGAGGTGGAAGCAGGCTCCCTGCTGAGCAGAGAGCCCAGTGCGGGGACCCGGAGATCATGACCTAAGCTAAAGGCAGAGGCTTTAACCCACCAAGCCACCCAAGTGCCCCGGCAGCTGCCTTTTTTATTTAAGTGGTCAGACATAGAGGGCTCAGGGTCTGGAAAGCCTGACAGTTTGCTGCAAAAACCCTCCCCTTTTTAAAGGGATTGAATTGGTCAGGGGCCCCTGAAAACCTCCTGTGCCTGTGCTCTTGATCAGCCCTGGGGTGTCGGCAGCTGGTGCTGGTCTCGTTGATATCTCGTGGCTGCAGTGTCCTTAACGGCTGCCCATGGCTTGATACTGGTCCCTGCTGGACATCAGAGACTCCATCTTGCTCTCAATACTCTGGTATTAACTTTTTTTTTTAAACCTCACCTTGTTCTTATACATTCATGTATGTTCTGTTGGAGTCCTTTTTCTTGATCAGATTTATTGAACCACCTTTTGATTTTTTATTAATTTTGATTGATTTTATTATTGATAACCTTTATCTAGAAATTTTTTCTCTTTCATTAATGTATGCCTTCATTCATTTCTTCCTTATTTTTTTTTAGGCTGTCAATTTTTAAAAAATTAACTTATTTTTTAAATTTCTTTTAATTAATTTATGTTTTTATTCCTTCTTATTTTTTTAAAAAGATTTTCTTTACTTGTTTGACAGAGAGAGAGCATGAGCAGCAGAGGGAATGGCAGAGGAAGAGGGAGAAGCAGAGTCCCTGCTGAGCAGGGAGCCTGATGCAGGATTCCATCCCAGGACCCTGGAGTGGTGACCTGAGCCAAAGGCATTCGTTTAACTGCCTGAGCCACCCAGGTATCCCTCTGTTTTGTTTTAGATATGTGTTTAACGAGTGTATATATGTGCCCCCACACTGGACATATTTCCTCCTTTAAAAATAAAATTTAACCCTTTCGTAGATATGTGCTTCAATTTAATTCTAACTTGTTTTTTCTATATATTGTACTTCCTATTGTTTTCTTCTCTTTTCTGTCTTTAGTTTGATCAAGTTTTTTTTTTCTCCAGATTTTTTTTCATTAGTAGTTTGGAAGTTATATGTTCAATTTTTATCTAGTGGTTCTCTTATTATATTTTAGTTCATTAAATTCCTATTTTTATATAAACATATGGAGTTTATCAGCATTTTTATGAGGTGTCTTACCTACTGGTTAAGAGTAGAGACTCTGAAACCAGATCACCCTGATGCAAATCCTGGCTTTTCCACTTATTAGCTGTGTGACCTAGAGCTTACTATATACCTTCTCTGCGCCTCAGTTGCCTCATCTGTAAAACGGGGATAAAATAGCATATACCTGATAAGATTATTGTGCAGATTAGTGTGTTAATGTACAATTAATATGTAAAATTCTTAGGACACTGCCTAGCACGCAGCACGTAGATCTCTCTAATCACTCGGTTTTTCCACCTATGAAATGGCATAATACCTGCCTAGCAGATTTGTTATAAAGATAACGCATTAGTGTATATATGTTATTCAGTTTAATAAAATGAGCACCTTCTATGCACTTGAATTACCATGGTTTTTGGCTTCAAGGAGTTCATGATTTAGTAAGGACCCAGACACAGTGGAGTATGACATAACCTTACTACTGTTCCCATGTCCTCTCCTGTGCCCTTCTAATCTATGTCCCACACAGAGCAGTTTCAGAACACATTAATCAGACCATGTATTCCCCTGCCAAAATTATTTCCACTTCTGTTACACTTTACATAAACCACAGTCTCCATTGACTTTAACACTACACTCTGGGTCCTGCCTCCTCTTCTGATCTCATCAAGTGGCACTGTCCCCTCTTCTGGAGACTCTTACCACGCAGGCTTCCTCTCGGTTCCTTAAACCAACCCTCTCATTCCTCGGTGCCCTCTGCCCCGAATTTTCATCCCACCTACGCTGACTCATCATGGCAGACTCATCTTTCAGGTCTCAGCTTGGCTCAGTCAGGTTCTTAGTTACAGACAACAGAATCCACTCCGGCTGAGAGCGGGTCTTGATCAATATTGCACAGCCCACAGAGTCCCCAAGAAGATCAGCAGCCAGACATGCGAGTGGCCATAGTGACAGTCCACTGCTCCCGCCAGCGCTTGTCACCAACACAACTTCCACAAACACGGGCTTCGAAACTCAGGACTCTCCCTCTGGGACGCTCGCCACTCTCACCACCGGTTAGGCAGAGTTTTTGGGGGGCACATTTCCTTCTTTGTCTAGCAAATCTTTCTTGCAACAATAAAGTTGAATCTTTCTGACTTCATCTTTCAAGTTGAAGTTCTGTGTGACCATGCCTAGGTCACCTCTGCTTGGGTTGCAAAGGGGGTCCGGGAGCAAGTCTTCTCACAGGAAACTCTTCAGGTATTAGAGGGATGTTCAAAAGTCCTGGACATTCCGAGAACCTGTCACATGAACACTAAATATCATGTTACCTCAGCCAAAGGCCTTCCCTGACAGCCCTCAGTTATACACATACTCTCCCCAGCCTGGCCCCATATTCTTTCACTGTGCTCCGCCATCTTCTTCAAGGCATTTACCACAGCTTCTATTGTCTGTTGGTTCAAATGCCTTATAAATGCTGGCGTCAGAGTCTGGTCTCCATGTGGAGTTTCATTCAAGTAAGTGTCAAGCAGCCAAAAATAATTTTAAAATGTTTTTCAGTTCTTAACATGGGTCTCTTGGAAGAAAAAAAAAATCATCGAAGGGGATCCAGTCACAATTTTCAACCGTTCTCATAGGTTGGTATTCCTTTCTCTTTGTTCATTCCCCCCAAATCCTCCTGTGCATGCGTGTAGTGTTTATTTGTACATGTTTTCTGCCTGTTCTCTTGCATCAAAGACATTCAAAATGGGTCTGAGAGATCCACCTTTCTCAGGGCACAGGGGGAAGAAGTTGAGAGACCCAGGAGGCTGAGAACATAGACACATTAAGCATTTTGGTTCACTGTGTGTGTCTGAAATCCAGATTATAAATTTTACTAAGACAGGGACACTATCTGTTCTACTTGTGCCTAACGTAAAAACCTGACAAACACATAGCCAATTAACATCTGTTTTCTGGAAGAAAAGAGAAGTCCACCAACTGAAGAACAGAGAAGGTAGTACACAGCACAAAGCAGGAGCTCTTGACTTAGTGAAGGGTCGGTTGAGGGACGTTCCAGGGGTGCGGTGAGAGAGGAGTTTGGGAAGGCATCCTGGAGAAGACGAGGCCACAGCCGGATCATAAACAGAAAGAAGTCACCGTGCAAAGAAAAAGGGAAGGTTAGAGAAGAGTTCCAGGTAGAAGTGCAGCACCAGCACAGAGAAATCCCAGTCAGCTTGCGCGCTGTTGCTGAAGGTGAGGTAGGGGGCCTGGCAGAAGGCGGGCAGAGGGGCCGAGGCAGGCACGGGGGGCCTTGTATGCCATGCCAAGGAAGCCTGGCTTTCTCCTGTGGGTGATGCAGCCGCAGCAGGTAGAGGTAGAGTGAGGAGTCTCTCTCAGATTTTCGTTTTAGAGATTACTGGGTGACCGTGTGAGGTTAGATGTGACAGCGACAAAAGAAACAAATAAAAGAGTTGTGTAGCAAAAAATGTAGGCCTTCCAACAGGGCAGTAGTTGAGAAGTAGTGGACAGTAGGGATAGGTCTTAGGGATAAGTTTAAAGAAATTACTTGGAGGTCAGATTTGTAGTACTGGGTGGGTGACTGGATGCGGAAAGGGAGAGAGGAATCTGGAATGGTGTCCAGACTTCTGGCTTGGAGGATGAGATCATTAGCTGGGGTGGAGTTAAGGGGAGGAGTCATGGGTTGGCCGTGGTGGAGAGAGCCAGAAGACCTCCAGTTCTGAAGTGGACTTTAAAGTAGCTTAGGGAGGGCGTCTGGGTGGCTCCGTTGGTTAAGTGTCTGCCTTTGGCTTGGGTCATGATCCCAGGGTCCTGGGGTCGAGTCCTGCATCAGACTCCCTGCTCAGCAGGGAGCCTGCTTCCCCCTCTGCCCCTCACCCTCCTTCTGTTCTCTTGCTCTGTGAAATAAATAAAATCTTAAAAAAAAGATAAGGTACCTTTGGCACTTCAAAGATTAGATCTGCAAATTGGATATTTGAGGCTGCAGCTTAAGGCAAAGGCTAGAGGTAGAAACGCTCTTGAGGGGGGAGCAGCTCAGAGGGGAGCGTGGGTTTCGGAGTTGGCCGCGGGGTGCACTGGGAGGGGTTGCTGTCGTCAGAGGGGCGTCTGGTTCTGCCGACATTCTTTTGCCTTCCCACCTTAGCACTGCTCTTCCCTCTGACCATTCCTTCTCCAAATGCTTTGCTGGCTCCTCCTTCCCTAAAATGTGGGGTTTTCAGGTGATTTCGCCACCTGGGGCCCTACTGTGTGGCCATCAGAGCTTTGTCTCCAGTCCAGAATTCTTACGTAAGGCAAAGACCCATGTCTCCGACCACTTTCGAAGAGCAAAGTGGTAGTTGGACTGATTGTCCAAAGGACCACGCAAAGAGGGTGTGGCTCTCCCTTCTGTTTCTCCGCATTCGAGACTGGCACTGTGAACGGACACTGCTTGGGACTATCTCTTGTTTCCCTGAAAAATCAAACTTGGATCAGGGGTTAGAACGCAGGCCTGTTCATATGCATTGATATGCCCCCCCCCACTCTACTTTAATCCTGTACATACCTTTCTCAAGCTTCTTCACTTCCCTTTTATGCCTAGTATATTGTTTTCTCCTCATTATGAATTTAAATCAGACGAAGAAAGAGATAAAAATGTAATTGTTTCTGATAGAGGGGTGGCTGGCTGGCTTAGCTGAAGAGCACACGACTCTTGATCTTGGGGTTGTGAGTTTGAGCCCACGTTGGGTGTAGAGATTACTTAAAAAATAAAATTTTTAAATATTTCTGATATCGAGTAAAAATAACTGCTCCGATCATAAAAAAGGAAAAGAGTTTACACGGATCCACTTCTTTAAAACAAAAATCATGACTCTTATTTTTGAGAAAGGGATGCTTTTTCCTCTGGAATACCTTGTTCCATGATCACTGCTCCAATGATGAAGGGACTCTTAGCTCATAAGCAAACCATGCCATGACTTAAGCTATTTATGTGGAGAAGCTGGTTAGAACACAAAACCAAAGTGCTAAATTCATTTTAAAATGTTTTCCATACCAGCTACTTCAAACTAGTGATAACAATATGATCTTCTAGTCCCAAGGAGTTGGACTGGATTAAAAACACTGAAAACACGCAGAACCAGTGGGTCAGGCTTTGTGAGCGGTGCTTGTGTGAGGTCAGTCCATTGATCATCACTAGTACCCAAGTTCAAAGGCTACAGTGTGGTTCTTTAGTACGCTTCCATTGTGAACAAATTCTTTGAATTTAAGCCTTTGGCATGGTTTCTGCAATGACGACTCTTTAGCATCTTAAAAAATTTAACAGAAGAGATTAAGAGAGTTCCAATTATTCCAGAAGTTACTGATATAAAAATCACGTTTCTTCTATCAGATTCAACTGTTCAGCAGGTGTAAGGTGCGTGGTCAACACCTGAGGGAGCTGCATTAAGGGGCTCTCGGCCCATGGCACTTTGCCCTCACGCACTCGAGGGAGCCAGCTTGAGTGTGAGTGAACACTTGGTTGCATAACAGTGACGCGGCTCAGGAAAACTGGGTACTTTTTTGATCAGCTTACGGTTAACAACAGACAGAAGGACTCATTTTGACTTATATATACATCCTGGTAGAGAGACCCACACGGACAGATGTGTAAGAATATATTCATCTCATGGGACGCCTGGGTGGCTCAGTTGGTTAAGCAGCTGCCTTCGGCTCAGGTCATGATCCCGGCGTCCTGGGATCGAGTCCCACATCGGGCTCCTTGCTCCGCAGGGAGCCTGCTTCTCCCTCTGACTCTTCCTTCCACTCTGTCTGCCTGTGCTCACTCTCACTCACTCTCTCTGACAAATAAATAAATAAAATCTTTAAAAAAAAAAAAAAAAAAAAAAGAATATATTCATCTCTGTTTTCACAAAGTACTCACAACTTCGACAAGAAAAGTCACAAGTTTATATAAATGCCCATTTTCATACCAATTTGTGAATTCAGAAGTTCTCTCAAAAAGAATAGGAGATACTGCTTTTCGCAATCAGTTTGGGATGAGAATACTTTTGATACCATCGGCATAATCATGGTGTTCTCCCTAGGTTTTAAATTTCCCTTATTCATTTACGACATTTTCTCTGTCATTTGCTAAATTCTGCCCATCCTCATATTAACTTACTATTGTTACAAAATACCTTTAAACTAGGTGTATACATATACAGGTACATATATATTTACTGAACTGAACCTCAGTTGAACCTCAACTGAACTGTTAATACTTGACCTTTTCTGATATATGAAAATAGTTTTTTCACATGGTTGAAACTAATAAAATATGACCTTTAGTTGGATGGTTATATCTCCATTTATATATGTATGTACTCTATCTCTACACACACACACACACACACACACACGCGCACACTACACAATCAATGGGAAGAATGAAAATCTCTCTATTCACCAGTTCTAATGCAGCCTTGCAAAACTGTACTTGCTGACCACTGGTGATTTTTAATGAAAATGTTTAGAGGTGTAGTAATTTCCACAAATTTAGCACTAGACCAAATAAAGTCTGGTCCAAACCAGGCCTATTGTCTTTGAAAGCACACCACCCAACTGTGTAATGGGCACAGCCTATCCTGAAAGATGGCTTTTGCAGGCTTATGGTCAGGTCTAGAATCAACAGGCCAAATAATAAAATGCTGGAGCATTTTCAATTCTTCCTCTGTGTCCTCGGTAACATTCCACACAGTGCCTGCTCTGAGACACCATACCAAGCACCAGTAAAAGAGAGAGGCCCCAGACCCTGCTTTCAAGAAACTTGACATCTTTTAAGAGAGATAAAAATATAAATAATGAGAGGATAGTCTAAGTGTTATAAGTTTCAAACTGGGACAGAGTAAAATGTAAAAGGCAGATAGCGCTTGAGAAGTTTTTCAACTGACTTCAAACATCAGGGGCTACAAGCCCCTACAAATGTGTACTGAGCTCCAGTCCGTCTATGTGATAATCATAGGTCTCCTCCTCCGTGTTTCTGGCCCGGCACGCCCTTCATCACCCCACACAGGGACTAGAGGTCCTCCAGGTCAGTTAAGTCCACAGCCACTTTCAGGAACATGGTGTCGTCTTTGATGTAGGTGTTCTTGGCATTCTCCAAAGTGGAGTGCGCCACGAAGCGGGGACAGCCAGACGCAATGTTCATTTCCCCGTCCGGTCTTTTAAAGCTACTGCTGCTGGGGTCAGCCTTGAAGGTCTCCATAATGTGGTTCTTTTTGCCGCTCTGGTCCAAAAGCATCAGGGTCACCCTCTGCCTGAACGGCCACTGCAACAGGGAGTCAAACTCCCCTCGCATCACCACGAAGTACAGCGACAGGTGTGTGCCCTTCCCGGAGCCGTCCCCATTCAGGTAGGCTCTAGCGCAGAGCCGGTAGCCGCACCGGCTGGTGTAGAAGGGCTGGCTGAAGATGGACACCGTGTGCCCGTCCAGCGCCTCCCTCTTCTTCATCTTATAGTCTGTCACCTTCCAGATGAGCTTGCCGTTATAGCAGGCCCCTTCTAGCAGCTTAAATCGTTCTTCATTTTTATTCAGTTGGGCTTTGTGGATATTGATGTGGGCATCGTGTTTGCTAGTCTCCCCTTCCAGAACAACTGCGAAGGGGGGGAAAAAAAAAAAGATACCACAGGCCTCAAAGCTGTCTTTAGAAATTGCCCGAAGTGGAATTCTGGTATCTGAAGAGAACTGATAAAATTCTGACATCCTAAAGATGAATCAAATTCATTGTCCACCAATGGACCCTTTGTATTAATAGTTAGCTCAATAAATCCCGTGTCTTGGCAAGAGTAGAGAAATTCATACTCTTGAACAGAAGCTCACCAAAGTGTAAAGGAGATGCCCAGCATTGAACTAGCGTGCATTAGCAAGGTGAGGCTCATTATTTAATCACTGGAAGGCTTTTAAAGAGCCAAACCCTTTTATATTTTTCTATACTTAAAGTTTCCACCACATCTCTCTCTCTTAGCTTTCTCATTACTTGCCACTCTCCTAAAAAACCACCACTCCTTGTTTCTGGAATTTCCTGGCCCATTTCCACCCCCTGCCTATTCCAGCGCCCCCTCATCACCCACTGTCACTCCCACCCCCAACCCTCCCCCGGCCCCGCCCCTGGAGTGGCCAGAGTCTCATGCTGTTCTGTTTCCCAAGTACCAGATTCGGCCATTGTTTATCCTGGACAGCTGGGACTCTCCATCTGGCTAGATGCAGACCCACAGAATCATCCAAAGAGAAGTAAAACATGACACATACCTAGTCTTTGATCATTGGTTTCTAGCAGAGTAATTTTCTGTTTCACTGTATCAATCGCTTCCACCAAAGCCCTCAGATCAAATTTACTTTGTTGCTGGTTGGCCATCTGCAGTAACTGGCGCACTTGAGCTTCTAGCCAAGCTGACTTGTCAATGTGACTGGAGAGAGCCTTTCAGTACAACATGGATCATAATGTCAAAAAAAAAATTTTTTTTGTTACTATCTTAGTAATTAACTCACTGAAATTAAAGGTTTTCAACTCAAACATTTCAAATTTAATTAATCCACTAATGAAACGAAAAAGGCACAGTCCAGAAAAGTTCAGGGAGGATCACAGAGAGATGAACTTACTATCTTCCTCCCCGACCCAGTCCCAGCTCCTCTTCCAAATCGTTGAACTTCTCTTCATCTGACTTTGACTCCGCCCTCAATTTCTTGCCATTTGGTTCTCTAACCTACGTTTGTATCTCTGTTCTGTTGTCTCTCCCCTTGCCTTACAACTGCCTTCTCAGAGGCTACTCTCCTGATCCATTCCCACTCTGCTAGAAGGCAGAGGATGAGCTGGAAGGAGACCCACCCGTTGGGCCGGAGCATTAGAGGGGGTAGGAAGTGCCCTGAGGGAGGGCTTGAACTTGTGATTGTTCTCCATGGATGGAAGAAATTGAACAGAACTAGACTTGTGTTAGCCCCACCCCGCCTTGCCCCTCAGTTCCTTAACTTTGAAGGGTTTCTGGGTTAGAAAAAGGTCAGAATTGAGCTAAATACCATAGGAAGGATTTCCTTTTTTTTCTTTTTTTTGGGTGGGCAGGGATTTCCTTTTTTTTTTTTTTTTTTTTTTTTTTTCTACACACACACACACACACACACACACAAGTATAGAAAACACATGGGCTGCATTTTTCTGGGAGAGTCTACATTTCAAAAATATAACCCATACCCATGTCTTAAAATCTTTTTCACTATAAATTTTGTAATTACAACAAAGACAATACTCATCAGAAATGTGTTTATGGTTCTTTAACCTTCACGATTTGCAAAATCATTTTTGCTATATTTTAGTGTTGCTTAAGGCATCTTCTTCCCAAGGGAATGAATAGTTTCAACTTTGTTGACTGCAAAATGCAGAACTATAGATTCTCTCAAAGAATTTGCCATCAAAGGACTAATACTGGCCCAGTATTAATTACAACCCCAATTGCCCTAAATTATATAAAAGTATTATATCAATGTTACATGTACAGACACTGTTAAATATTGGGGTTATGTGAAAGAAGATCTTTATTCTTACGAAATACACTGAAGTTTGTAGGGATAAAGGGCCCTGATATACACAGCTTACTCTCAAATGGTTCAGAAAGAACACACAGAGAGACGGACAGAGATATGGGACAAAATGCTGACAATGAGCGAATCTGAGAGAACACAGTCATTTTTAAGCACTAGCTTATCTTTGTAGATTTTCTTTACATTTGAAATTATCTCCATTTAAGAAGTTGTAAGAAAAACTTGGACTGCCAGTTGAAGGCTAAATCTTGGCTATGAGTAGAGAGGCCGTTTCTCACCTGGATGTTTGAGAGGAAGCTTCCATTTTTGCCAAACAGCTGTGCAAACTGCTTGAACTCCTTTTCGAATTTCTTTACAGTTTCTGCTAGCTGCTGGATTTTACTTTCTTTCTGCTCTAGGCTCTTATATAAATCAGAAATCTAGTAACAGGAATGTGAATGAGATCATTTAAATGCATGGATACAAATTAAAATAATGTAAATATATGTCTAGGAAAATATTGCAGGTAAGAAAGTGTTTCTAGAAAAATATATACACATATATACATTTTTAGAGTCTCCTATATAATATCTTCGGGCACTTCAAAAAAAAAAAAACAAACAAACAAACAGATGCACAGATTTCTCGCCAGCCTTTTCTATACTTAACCCGCTCTGATGGTTCATCTAACGACAGTGACATCACTTGACTAAATTTTCAGAATTGGTTCTCCTTATTCACTCAGAGCGCACTTGTAACAACCACAGAGTACCAATCACCACATCACAATAGATGCTCTCTGCACAGTATCAGTAGTAACAGCTGAAATGTGCTGAGTGTCTGTCCTACCCTTATATTCATTAGCTCTTTTAGTACTCAAAGAACCCCATGAGTGGGGTATGACTATCAGTGCCATTTTACAGACAAGGAAACAGAGGCAGAGAGTTTAAGTAACCTGTACAGCATACAGCTAGCTTAGCAAGTGGTAGGCAAATCATGTTATGCTCTTAGAATCTGTAACGTATTGGAGGGAAATAACCAAAGCCTTAGTGTGAGCCGAGACGGCTCTTCTCATATACCCTAATCCATTCAGTCATCAACACTTACCAACTTCGACTTCCAACACGCAACAAAACGAACACGACTCTTATATCCACTTCTTGTTTCAACTTATTTCAACGCCTGTTTTAGCCTTCATTAGTTCTCACCTGGGCTGTGACCACAGATTCCCAACTGGTCCTACACCATCCCTCATGGTCCTTCCAGAAGGGAAACTCTATGGGAACTGGGACACGGGTCCCATGGTTCACTGTAACCCTAGGAACTGGTCTGGTGCCCGGCATCAGCAGGTGTTTGAGACATATTTGTTAAGTGATTCTATGAATGAACGATGCTCTCCCTTTCTTTAGTCTTGTTTTCCTCAAATTCATCCTCCATGCCGCAACCAGAGTAATATGGAGGGACGAATGTCGTCTTGTCACCGCCCCCTCTTCCTTGACTATGAGGCTAGTTACACGCCCTACATGATCTGCCCCTGGCTACCTTCTCAGCCTCCTGCCCAACCACGTCCCACATGTGCCCTGCCCAGCAAGACTACACACGTCCATTGTCCATTGGGTCCTGCTTCCTCCGATGCTTCTTTCTCCATCTAGAAACCACCAATTTTTCAGTCCCCGCTCAAGGGCACTTTCTCTCAGAAATATTTCCTCACCGGTACCACCAAGCTAGGTTGTCTGTCAAATTCCAAGACCCCCTGGCCACACTCTAGCACGAAACTTACCCTCATTACCCGTATTGCTTTCTGGGGTTGTTTCGCTCCTTTTCCTCCACTAAACTGTTGAGGCTACATCTCACTCAATTCTTCTTCCCCAAAGTCTCGCACAGTGCCTGGCCCCCAGAGGGCATTTGATACACGTTTATAAGAGAATACACAAATGGCTGCAACGACCGTGTGATCTCTGGCCCCGGAACCTTCCAGGTCGACCCTGAGAGCTGACTTCCGCCTCCATGGCAGACCCATCTTCCTGATGGAAAGTAAACCTCGGTGTTTACTCTCCTCACCCTCTCCTCTCCTCTTCCTCCTGTTCCGGTAGTGCCCATTTCAGGTAATAAGTACCATGTCCTCCACCTATTCTAGACTTACAGCTTGCCATTCTGACCTCTCCCCGTGCCCTCCCCATCCCCACAGACACCACCTCGGCTGACTGTCACCATCACCACCAGCACCGCCAGCTGCAGGAACTTGCCTTCGCCTAAGGCAAGCTGTATGATAATGGCACTTACGATAATGGCATATGATAATTGAGCTGCTTATGATAATGGCACTCAACGGAGTTTAAATATATTGGCTCACTTAACCTTCACCACAGCCCCGTTTTATGAATGAGGAGACAGGAAAGAGAGAGAGTAAGCAGCTGGTCCAAACCCATAGGGCAAGTAAGGAGCCAGGTCTTGAAAGCAGGTGTCCTGGCTCTGGAGTCCCCACCCACCCACTGCCAGGCTCCCCCGCTGCACTGTCTAGGTTAGTACAGCATCCCGGGGCCCAGTGCCCTGTCCTCACACTCTCTCTCCCTCTATCCATCTTCTATGTTATGACCAGCTGTCTTTTTTTTTTTTTTTTTTTTTTTTTTTTGCTTTGAGATTTTATTTATTTATTTATTTATTTGGGAGAGAGCAAGAGAGCATGAGTAGGGGGAGAGGCGGAGGGAGAGGAAGAAGCAGACGCCCCACTGAGCGGGGAGCCCAATGTGGGGCTCGATCCTAGGACCTAGAGATCAGGTCTTGAGCCGAAGGCAGACGCTTAACAGACTGAGCCACCCAGGTGCCCCACAGCTAGCTTACTTTTTAAAGCCAAACAAATAATTAGGTGGCTACGTACTGGTCCTTATCTACCCCAACTATCCAAAAGTTCACATAATGCCACTTTGCTTTTATGAAAGATGAATGTTAGCACCTGCTCTCACTAACCAAAAATCAAAAAGGATTTCCACTTTTAAGAAATCGTAACTGCTTCTTTGCTTTACACCCCTTCAGCTTATGAACAGTTTCATAAGATGGCTCTGCTTTTCCATAGTGGAGGAAATCTGTATTTTCCCATTTTAAACCTCCATTATTAGCTTCCTCTTATTGACAAACATTTGGCCCTTAAATCCCTTCTGAGAACAAGGCAGAATATGAATGAATAAAAAAATAATCAAATGGGGGCTCCTGGGCTCAGTGGGTTAAGCCTCTGCCTTGGGCTCGGGTCATGATCCCAGGGTCCTGGAATCGAGCCCTGCATCCAGCTCTCTGCTCAGCAGGGAGCCTGCTTCCTCCTCTCTCTCTCTGCCTGCTTCTCTGCCTACTTGTGATCTCTATCTGTCAAATAAAAAAATAAAATCTTTAAAAAAAAGAATAATAATCGAATGCATAGTATCTGCAACTTGTTAGCTCACACAGAAGGCCACTGCAATGTGGACCCAACATACCAGTCTCCAGCTCTCCCCCAGCTTACACTCAGGAGCCTCGCCACCCCAAAACCCCCATTCCTTGAACCATCAGCCTCATGCCTCCCTGTCTTTCCTCTTCTGAAATGCCCTCTTTCCACAACATTTAGGCTGACAAATCTTCTCTTCCTTCAAAGTGAAACTCCAATGTGCTCCCTTGAAGAGCCTTCCCCAACTCCCACAGAGGAAAATGCTGCAGCCTCCGTATCCCAGACTGAGCCACAGTGTGTCCTGGGGCACAGCATCTTATCTATTTGCACTGTCGTGCAAGCTGTGTCCTCCTTCAGTCAGAATCTCTAGCAACTAACCTCAACTAACCTCATGCCTGCAACTAACCTCATACGGCAGGTGCCTATTGAACGAATGAATGATGATGGATGCATGGGGTGAGTGGTACAGAAAATATTGGGAATGGTTACCAGGCAGAGTGCCCTGTACCAAAGTCACAGTTTAACTGGTCTTCCCAATTTTCTCCAAGATCTGACCTTGAAACTCACACACCTCCTTTAATACGGAACCAGACATCAGAAAATGACTGGCAAAAGTAGAATTCAGCTCCCTCTTTCCTGACACGGGCTTGAGAAGTCTGATCCTCTGAGATGTTCTAACAAAACAATTAACTTTTATAATAATTACTCAACCGAATCAGCATTTACTGAGGTCCATGATGAATATTCCAGCGACTGTGGCAGGCATATGCACACACAATTTCACTTGCTAATCCCAACTCAGTGAATAAAGAGCTCTGTGTGCACCATCGGGCTGCCCAGCTTCTCCGAGGCAGGAGTTAAGACTTACTGCAAAATATATATATCCCATAATGCCTAGAACAGATTTGTCAACTATTGTTTCAGAGTAACACTGGTCTAATTCCAAAACATCAAACACCTACTCATCACCTACCAGGTGCCAAACATTAACCACAAGGCATGCGGTTAGGCTGCAGAGAGCAAATACAGTATTTCGTGCGGAGCACTGGACTGATAATCAGGGGACACGGGTTTGCGATTCAATGTTGCAAGTTACTTACAAGTTACAAACTTGTTACAAACACTTACAAGTTACAAACACATCAACATTTCTTTGAGCTTAGTCACTTCATCTGGTGAATGAGAGGGTTAGACCCAAACATCTCAAAGGCACCTTCCAGTTCTAGTGTTCTATACTCCTATGAGTCTGCCTGGCCACTTAGTAGAAAAACATCTACCTCCAGTTGACTTGTACTGAAACCTAGGAGGATATAAAAATACCAACAGTTACCAATCCTAACAATTGCGCTGCCTCCCTTTCCATGCGAACCCTTGAATAGTTACCTGTTCTTCTAACTGGAAGTTCTTTTCTAAAACCAGAAGCATGTGGTCCCGTAAGGCTGAATGCTCGTGCTCCTGCAGGATCCCCCGTTTATCCTTCAGGAAGAAGAGGAAAAGAAGTCAGGCTGCTGAAAGACTCCAAAAATCAAGGTAGTGGAGGAATATTCCACTAACACAGAAGTGTGACAACTCTGCTTACTTGTCTAAAGGTGGGTTGCAGGAAGAAATAGCCCCTCTTGGTCCCTTTTCCAGCTCTAGGATTCTAAGGTATCTATGAGACCATTTTAAACTTACAGAAACAGAGAATTGGGCCACGGTCAAATTCTCAAAGCGGATCTCCTTCTGTGCGCTAGGAATCTAGGACTGCAGGTTACATATGGTTATCATCTCTCAACGAGTCCCCCATAAAACTGATCTCCTGGGTGGTTAGCTTCAGAGCAGCGTCAAGCCCAAGTGAGTTCTGTCTCCTACAGAGCACACATTTCCATGCTGCCTTCTACCAAAGGCCAAAGGTATGCAACCTGATGGCAGTTTCAGTCCGCACAAATTTGTTGCCCTCAAAAATCCAAGGATATGTTTGCTAGAATAAAGGGTGACTTCTTCCCTAATCATTAAAATACTGAGTTGCAAAGTGCCTATATTACTAGTAAAAGCAAATGTTAGGTGTTCCAGGTGATCCCGTGGACCTATGCGTACATTTACCATCAATTTCTCTTCAGTTTAGGATTGGCCCCCCGTCCAGAGAAGAACAAATCTCATCCTCAGCTTTGGTACTGAGGAGAGTTCTAGAGGACAGCCCAACTGGGAGTTTAGAACTAACTGTCAAGATCTCTCTAGAGTTGGAAAGCAGTTCTGTAAATTGTGCGCTAAAAAGGTAAACCTATCCTTTTTGCAGCCAAGATAATCACAGGTTTGATATGTGAAAAGGTATGGACTCTTCACTGATTTCTTTAAAAGGCTCTCACAAATACATTTTTTTCATATAGGTTTTTAAAATAAATGTACGCTTATGTCAAGCAATACACCAAGATATAGAATGAGAAACAAAAGTCTCCTTCTCCCCAACACCACCCCCAATTCCCTAGTCTCTCATTCACCAGAGTCAGCGATGATATGTATACACTTTTAACTCAATGAGATCATAAGCATATTCAGTTTTTAAAAATACATACCTTATTCTTTTTATCAGATGCATTATATTCCAAAATATAAATATATAGAATTATATAGTCAGCACTTCAGTGGTGGGCTTACAGGTTTTTAGTTTTTGGTGTTTTTTTTTTGCTATGAAAATTTCTCTGAGTGAGGGTATTTGTATATGTGTAATCATTGTGTACTTAGAGTATCTGTGAAAATTCCTAGCGATAGAATTATAAAGTCAATGTGTGGATCACTTTTTTTTTTTTAAATAAAGACATCCTTATTTACTTTTTTTTTTTTAAGTAATCTGTAAGCCCAACATGGGGCTTGAACTCATGACCCTGACATCAAGAGTCATATGCTCCACTGACTGAGCCAGCCACGCACCCCTCACTTTTCATAGATATGTAATCAAACTGCCCTCAAAAAGAGTTGGATATTATAAATTGTATTAATCTTTGTCAATTTGATGGTGAAAGTTGTATTTCTTGTTATAATATATACTTATTTAGGAGTGAGATGGGGTGTCTTTTTTTACACCTATTACTCAGTTGAATTTTTTCTGGGACTACTCATATATTCCTTTGCCTATTTTTCTATTAAGTTAAATAAGCTATTTACATGTAAGAATGTTTGTATATAAGGAAAATGCCCTTTTTGTCTTTTGTCAGATGTTGGAGATATTTACCTCTAGTTTGTGGTTTGCCATTTGACTTTATTTATGGTATTTTTCAGAAATCACATTAAAGTTTCAAGTATTTGTAGTTAAGCATCAAAATTATAGTTCTGGTTTTGTGTCAGTCATCTAAGAAAGACCTTTATTTTAAGAATAAAAAAAATTTCTCACCTTTACTTCTAGTATTTTTAAGACTTAAAAAAAAACCTTTTTATTTGGAGTAATTTTAGATGCACACAAAGTATAAAATAATACAGTGCATTATATCTCTTAATGTCTGAAATGCTGACCCATCTGGAATGTATTAAAGGGAGGTAGGAATCAAACTTTCTTTTCTTTTTCATTTATTTTATACAACTTACTGAAAAATATTTGTAATGGTTTTTAAGGCAATAAAATACACTTTAAAACATGATTTCAAATCACTTCTGTTTCAAAATACTTGGTGATAGACCAAGAGTACCAGAAAACCAAGATTTATTATCATCAGAAGAATGACTCCAGAAAGTCTCAAAATCTGGTTGAGACTGTGGAGTCAGAATTAGAAAAATTACCCGGATGGTTAATTTTATGTGTCAGCTTGGCTGGGCCATGGTGCTCTACCTTCCTAGGGAGGGTAAGTTGTTTGGTCAAAACTAATCCAGATGTTGCTGTGAAGGTATTTTGCAGATGTGATAAACATTTACAATCAGCTGACTCTAAATAAAGCAGATTTCTTCCCACAGTGCGGTAGGGCCTCATTCAACTAGCTGAAGGCCTTGAGCGCCAAGACTAAGGTTTCCTGAAGAAGCAGCATTTCTCAAGACTCTCACATAGAAGGGCGCCTGGGTGGTTCAGTTGGGTTAAAGCCTCTGCTTTCAGCTCAGATCATGATCCCAGATCAGGGTCCTGGAATGGAGCCCTGCATCGGGCTCTCTGCTCAGCAGGGAGCCTGCTTCCTCCTCTCTCTCTACCTATTTGTGATCTCTGTCAAATAAATAAACAAAATCTTAAAAAAAAAAAAAAAAACAAAAAACAAAAAAAAACCTATCACACAGAAACTCCTGCCTGCTGGTCTGCCCTGCTAATAATCCGATTCCCCAGTGCCCTCAATCACATAACCTAATTTCCTAAAATAAATTTCTATGTATGTGTCTACATGTAGATACGTTATCTCCTACAGATTCTGCTTCTCTGTTACTTCTGACTAGTATCACGGCCCGTCTTAAAGTTCCTCCATAGTGAATGTCCTTCTGCGTCCTGAAGGGGGTCAAAGAGTAAAATAAACCTGCCCAACAAATTCCACAGTTGAATGTAGAGGCAGAAACAAAAAGGCATCCCGTACCTTCACAGTACAGCCGTAGTGCTTGAAGGGACAGTCTTGCTCGGCTTCAGGACACACAGCGAGGTGCTCATCCACCTGTGAAAGGGACAGCCTCGTGCCACCAAAATTCATCCCCAATTCTCCGGGTGCCTGAGAGAGCCCCTCGGTGGCTTGGGAAGAAGGGAGGGAACAGAACGGGGAAGCCATGCTGAGGCCGGGTGGAGGGAGAGCTACGATACAAACAGAGAAGAACTCTCCGGAAAAAGGGAAGGGGTTATCGTGGGTGTTCTCTAAACCGTGGGCCTCAGCCTGTGGGATTGGATCACACACACACCACAGCGGTTACTAAAATGTTATCGTACATAGAATCTACTAAGAGAATCATTTACGGTTACCTCAGTTCTTGGAAAAATCTGCAAACACTTGTTGGGACAAGATACTGGGTACTCGGGACACAGGTTTTCCTCATGATACTGAAACAGAGAAAGGGTGATGGAACAGAGCCAGTCCTTGCTTCCAGGGTTCCTTTCTATGTCCTCAGAGTGTTTATGCTGTGTCTCTGGGAATGTATGTTATGTGGCTTACCCTCCCTAGGAAGGTAGAGCCTAGTTCCAGAAAGGACGAAAGATGGCTGCTTCCTTCCCAGGAATTCAATTCAGTTTTCCAGTTATTCCAAAAGAAGGTCAGAGGGCACAGGCCTTCCGGAGGCAGACTATGGGAGTCATCAGTATGGCTCCTTTGGTACATATAAAAGGTACCTCATGCCTTCTTCCTTTGCCTACATCCTGCCACTCCAGTCAGATCATAGTGGCCTGAGGACACAGTATCGTCACCTCCTTGTGACCCAGCACCCAGCATCGCTCCTTGCACACTTACACTCAGCAGGTGCTCAAACAATGCTTCTGTCAATGATAAAGGAGTAGGGTCCTACCAACAAGAAGGTGTTTTGTTTCTTACAGAACTCTCAGATAATTCTTTAGATCTATTTCTGTACAAAAACAAATTCAGTAATGTCCTGATTCGCTGTGACCACTCAGGTAGAATTTAGTCCCATAAAGATGATTCGTCTTTCTTTCTTTTTCTTTCTTTCCTTCTTTCTTTCTTTTTTACCTGCAGATTGATTACTACCACATCTTTTTTGCAATAAAGGCACTTTTCCTCTCGAAAATGGCAACGTGCGCTCAAATGTTCTTTCAGATCTTTCCGAAGGACTTGTTCCTGACAGTTCTCATTAGAACACTGCACGGCTTGAAACAGGCACTGCTGGAGGTGGTCCTGCAACAGAAAAGACAGGCCAGTGGGCCCCACTGACGGGGGCAGCGGGACGGGGAGCCCGCTGGACGCCTGGAGACGGAGGAGGACGCTGGGCAGACGGAGGCCAAGCCGGCCTTGTGCGACAGGCGTTGGGAGGACAGGGAAGATGGCTGGAGACGGAAGCATGGGGAGTCTAGTGTAGACTATCCGTTAGCTCAGATTCTCAGATTAATTCCCGAATATTCTCCTTAGGCCTGCTGAGGGATCTACCTGTTCTACAAGGACATACTTAATTTCTTTCTGCACCGCCGGCACCAAGTGCTAATCTCTGCACAGCAGATGGCAAGCGCCAGGACGGCGTGTCCTAAGTGCAGAAAGGAAGGGAAATGACAACAGAGAGGAAGGGCAGCTGTTCTAGAAGGGCCAAGAAAAGCAGACGGAAGACAGACAGGATCATAGGCCCACGAGAAGCTGGGAATGGTCAGGCTGTGTTCAGAAAATAGGTTTCACCAGAGTATGAGACAATGACACGGACACTGCTCATTCTAATATTCTCCTGGTACAGACTTTTAAAAGGAAGACGTATACTTTCATAAAACCTGTGGACCTTTGCGAGTTACTGTGATGCTAAAAAGTCATCAAAAGCAGGGGGACAGAGGGAAGAGCTGAGTTGGGTGGTGGATACAGCGACTGTACAGCCCGCAAAGTCTAAACATTTTACTAACTGGCTCTTGACAGAAGAGTTTGAGGACCCCTTTCCTGAAGGCGAGAAAAAGCAACCAGTTTTTCTGCAGGAGGGAAATAAATATTACAGCTACTCTCCTTTGCCTCTAGCAATAAGAAACAAAGAGGGACTACTGAAATCCCTATCTCTCCAAAATTCGCCGCTGCCACCCTTCCAACCGGCTGACACAGTCAACACTCATCACAATTCCGCTACCGGGAGAACCTACACCTCACCATGCAAGCAGGGGCGCAGGTTGGGGGGCAGAAACGAGCGGAAGCACAGGAGAAAACAGGTAAAAAGAAATCAGCCACTGTTCTCTGGAAGCGGATGATCGGGCTACAAAAGCTGATGGCTGGATGGTCCATTTGAGCCTCGTTTCCTGCTCAGGCTTCGTGACCACAAAGTTGGAAAAGAGGTCCTGCTCTAGGGCTTGGCTATCAAAACATGAGAAAGTTCTAGAAAGTTCAGTGAACTTCCAGATAAATCCTGGGGTTAACAGGGAAAGCATCTACACATTTAGAAGCTCGGTGCCTAAGGGGTTTGGAGGCAAGGTGGAGAAAAGACTGAATCACCTGAAATGTGTTCCAAAAATGTGTGGGTGGGAGAGGAAAATTTCAGCTGCCTCCAAGCCATGCTCTGGAAGCTAAAGATGCCTGGTTCTTCTCCCTGAACAGTGTGATCAAACTCGATATGGGCCTGCCATGGCAGAGCCCTGTTGCCCCATTTCCAGTTTGGCATTTACCAAGCTTCCCGCTTCCCCAGCTGGATGGAAGAACCAGGTAGGGCAGCTTCGTGTGAAAGTTTAACACCCCCTTGCTCCCCCCACACCTCGTGTGTTTGTAGCTTATACCAACGCTTCACCTTTAAACCACATCCTAGCTCTGATCTGGTCTGCGTGACATGCCTCAGATCACAGACTCTCAGGCCACGGCCCACGGCTGCTGGGAACCACCCACCCACCACCTGCTAGTACTTTCCGGCAGGGACCCTTGCAGTCATGTCTTTCTGCAGACTGCCGTGGCTCCCACCTGAGGACCCCAAATTCTTCACAGTTCCCCACACATGACATGTCCTTGGGCCCTGCATGTCCCGCATCTTGTCTTTGGATCAATGACCCCTAACCCACAATTTAGGTCTAGCGCCGACAGTGTGCCCTCCATGCATTCCAAATGAAATGGACCTCTTCACTCGCACCTTAGCCCTTGGTGGGCTGGACTGCAGCCAAATGTATTACCTGTCTGGCAATAAAGGAACCTAATGAATCCCATACCATGCTTAGCCCAGGAGCTGTCACATAAAGCTGTTCAACATACCACTGGAAAAAATGACAAAGGCAAATTTATTGGTCATGAGTAATACCGACCTGGTAGCGTCCCAGAATAATCTTGGCATTGCATCCAGGAACATTTTTGCAATACACATATAAATTGAGGACTTCCCTTTTGCAGCAATTGTCTTTGAACACCTAAGAAGGAAACATAATAGGTCTCATACACTCCAAAGCTTCAGAGCAATGTGAATGAAACTATTATTAATTCAGTCTTCAAATACATCTCAACAGTCAGGTAGAAACTTCCAGACAATGGTTGGAATGGAAATATCAGATTCGGCACCATCAAAGAAGAGGCTTTCTCAGATACATATTTCCAACAGGCCACTAAACACGCAAGTCAGGAAATTCAATGCTCCGTGCAGTAGGCTGCAGGAGAATCTCGTGGTGCACCTGACCTTGTATGCTCAAAGGTCAGAAGGTGGGCTGTGGAGGAGGGTGACGCTTTCAGTAGCTTCCTGTCATAGTGTAAAAGTCTGTATTAGTCATCAGGTAGTGTCACTGAGGCTGTACTGACTTTGCTATTCCAGTGCACACCAGGAGTTAGCAAACGTTCTAAAACGTTCTCCGTAAAGGGTCAGATAGTAAGTATTTTCAGCTTTGCAGGCCACGATACAACCTTTTCTTTTGCAACTATTCAGCTCAACTGTAGGCAATATTGAAATGGATATCCATGGCTGTGTTCCAATAAGCCATATTTTTTTAAGATTTTATTTATTTATTTGACAGAGAGAGATCACAAGTAGGGAGAGAGGCAGACAGAGAAAGAGGGGGAAACAGGTTCCCTGCTGAGCAGAAAGCCCAATGCAGGGCTCGATCTGAGGACCCTGAGACCATGACCTAAGCCAAAAGCAGAGGGTTAACCCACTGAGCCACCCAGGTGCCCCTCCAATAAGCCATTATTAATGGACACCGAAATGTAAATTTCATGTAATTTTCATGTATCACCATTATTCTTCTCTTGATTTTTAAAATAAGTTTTTTGTTTTGAAATAGCTCAAAGGCTTAAGAGAAGTTGCAAACATAGTGCAGAGTTCCTGGGTACCTTTTTTTGGATTTTTTTCAATGATTTATAGAGAAACCATTCTTGGCTCACAGGCCATATGAAAACAGGTAGCAGGCTGGATTTGTCCCAGCAGATCTCATGTTGTAATACGCCAACCATGCCAACTCCTGATCTAGTGGGTGAGGCACACACAAACACAGCACTGTCCTCTGCTAGGCATTTGCAAAATACAACATAAGAGCATAGAGAAGGAGGGATGCCTAGGTGGCTCAGTCAGTTATGTGTCTGCCTTCAGCTCAAGTCATGATTCCAGGGTCCTGGGATGGAGTCCCCCATCAGGGTCCCTGCTCAGCAGGGAGCCTCCTTCTCCCTCTACCAGTCCTCCTGATTGTATTCTCTCTCTCTCTCTCTGACAAATAAATAATCTAAAAAAAAAAAAAAAACATAGAGAAAGAACATGTACATTAGATCAGATGTTCAGGGAGCTTTCTGGAGGGGGTGATGCTTGAACGTCTTCCAACAGAACTGTAAAGGAAGAAAATTGAGTTTAAATGGAAGTTTTAAGGGAGGGGCGCTTGGGTGGCTCAGTGGGTTAAGCACCCAACTCTTCGTTTCAGCTCAGGTCATGATCTCAGGGTTGTGAGACTGAGTCCCAGGTGGGGCTCTGCACTGAGCCTGGCGCCTGCTTAAGATCCTCCCTCTCTCCCTCTGCCCCTCCACCCCTAAAAAAAAAGGAAGTTTTAAGGGGGAAAATCTTCAGGTTAGGAAACAGTTCCTTAGATGCACCACTAAAAGAACAAGCGACCAAAACAAACAAATGACAAGTAAGACCTCATCAAAGTGAAAAGCTTTCATGCTTCAAAGGACACCACCAAGAGAGTGAAAAGACGAACCACAGAATGGGAGAAAAATATTTGCAAATCATGTATCTGTTAAGAGCCTTGTATCTATATATAAAGGACGCTTAGAACTCATCAATAAGAGACCAATAATCCACTTAAAAATGGGCAAAGATGGGGCACCTGGGTGGCTCAGTGGGTTAAGCCTCTGCCTTCAGCCCAGGTTCTGATCTCGGGGTCCTGGGATTGAGCCCCGCATTGGGCTCTCTGCTCAGCAGGGAGCCTGCTTTCTCCTCTCTCTCTGCCTGCCTCTCTGCCTACTTGTGATCTGTCTGTCAAATAAATAAATAAAATCTTTTAAAAAATGGGCAAAGAAATTGAACAAGCATTTCTACCAAAAGATACATAAATGGACAAACACCTGAAAAGATGTTCCATATCATTAATCATCAGAGAAATGAAAATCAAAACAGGTATCCCCTAGAAAGACTATAATCAAAAAGACGGACAGTAACAACTTTTGGCAAGGATCTAGAGATGTTAAAACTCTCACAACCTACTGGATAGGATGTCAAATGGTGCAGCTCCTTTGAAAACAGTCTGACAGTTCCTCAGAATGTTACACATAGAGTGACCATTCGACCCTAAAAAGGACCACCACATGACCCAGTAATTCCACCCCTGGGTGTATACCCAAGAAACACGTACCCTTTAAAGGTAAATTTTACGGCCTGTGAATTATATCCTAATAAAGTTATTGTCAGAGATAATAATAATGGAAGGAAGTTTTAGAGATTGACCAGAGGAGAAAGTGAATTCCAAGAAACAGGATGGATGTTTCATTTCTCCGAGCAACTCAGTACACCTGGAGCTGGTGTAGGAAGGGGGTAAGGAGAGAACAGAGGAGAGTTTGGGTTGGGGGGGGGGGCAATAAAGCTCTGAAACAGTGGCAGGAGTGACGCTTGACCTGACCACACAGCAGAGGAACGTGCACTCTAAGAAAGGGCCCCTCCCTCCCCCCCTCTACTGCTCCAACCTCTATGTCCAGTTCAACCCAGGACACTGGCTTCTCCATCATCCAGTCAACTGCTAGACCAAAGCGGGGATTTTCTTACCTCCTGAGATCTGATAACCTCCTTATCTACAGGACAGAGTGGGACTGCATTTAATTCTCTGGAGAGAAAAATAAAAATAGAGCCAAATTAAGAGTTGATCTCAACAGCTCTTCCAAGAGCAGCCCCAGCACTCCAGCCATGCTTGATCCCTTTGAGCAACCCCTGAGCAGGCCAGGCCTCATCTTCCCACCATTCCACTCCCTACCCCAGGAAAGGTTGTATCTCTCTCCCATCTGTCCATTGTATCTTCAGCACCTCCCCAATCTGCTGAAAAATTCCCATTCATTCCCCACAATGCAGGTCAAAGAGTAAGTCCCTAGACAGAGTTCAATGTCCTCTGCCAGTGCTTCTCACCCTGTACCTTCACTAGACGGGAACATTCTAGGGGGCAGAGACGGGGTCCTGGTCACCCTGGACCTCCAGCTCTTCCTCTCTGTGCCATAGAGCTTAGTTTAGTAAGGAGCCTGGAACACACAAGTGCTGAATGGACAACCCCATGAGGGGACAAGAATGGGCTGAGATAATCCCCTTCCCAAGCCTGGCAGAAGACAGCTTACTTACTTAGAGCCCTAAATAAGCCCCCAGAGCCTGCTTCCACATCTCTCTTGGTCTCCTCCTTCAGAATGGCAGGACCCAGGTTTTACAGCTGCACCGAAGCAGACAGTGTGCCCACCGAGGCACACTTTCTGGATGGGACACCACCTCTTCCCTTAGACAAGGAAAAGTCAGAGCCACCACCAGGAAGATGCCTGTGAAATGCGGGCCTTTCCCAACACAGACTGTGCCTCCAGGTCTGCCCTCTCATGCAAACAGGTGTGGTCTACATTTTAAGAAAAGGTGACTGTCAGGAGCCCCAAGTCATGTACAGAATTCTTGAGTCATTATGTTGTACACCTGAAACCAACAGAACCCTGTATGCTCACTACCCTTGATTTCCTTTTTAAAAAGGGGGGAAACGGGGCGCCTGGGTGGCTCAGTGGGTTGGGCCTCTGCCTTCGGCTCAGGTCATGATCTCAGGGTCCTGGGATCGAGCCCCGCATTGGGCTCTCGCTCAGCAGGGAGCCTGCTTCCCTCTCTCTCTCTGCCTGCCTCTCTGTCTACCTGTGATCTCTCTCTGTCAAATAAATAAATAAAACTTAAAAAAAAAAAAAAGGGGGGGGGGGAAAGGTGACTATTAATAAGCGAATGGCAAAAAAACAAACAAAAAAAACCCCCCAAAAACCAAAAACCAAAACATGATTCCTCAGGCTTTCAGAGCCCCTCGTTGTGTTCACGGTTCTGTGGTCAACCACAGCAATTCCCAAAGCTACCATTCCAGTCCAGTGGCTGCGCTGGACACTGGGGTCCCAGGAACGCCCCTCCCCCACCCAGCTGCTTGAGCCCAGAGCGGCAGGTCCCCCCACACTCACCTCAGGGACAGGATGCAGTGTTGACAGAAGCGGTGCCCACAGCCTGTCTGGTGGGGGTTGTGCAGCACGGAGTGGCAGAAGGCACATTTGTAGCGTTCTTCTAATTGCTCCACAAACCAGTACTCTGTGTTGGGCTCAAAGTCCAAGGAAATGGAGTTGCCGGAATTTTGGCGGATGAAACCACAGGGGACACCTCCTTGCTCCTCAGAGTAAGCCATTCTGCGGGGAGGGGGCGGGCAGGAGAAGAGGAGGAAAACCGAGTGTGTAGACATCAAAACTACTGTTCCCTACTTACTGCACATCACCCCCATGGGCGGTCTGTTGACTTCGTAACAAACAGTAACAACCTCCGGCCACTGGGTGGCTCCCGCACAGGGGAGATGTCTTTGGGGTGCTCAGGCAGGAGGCTGGACCAGACTTCTAACGAGATTTTATGAGACTTCAGACCTTTGCCCATCAGCCTCTTACAGGATGCTAAATTATCCTGTCAGTCTGGCCACACGCTTGGACCCAATGTAGCCAGGTGTTAACTACATTCTAACAGACTCTTGTTATGTGATTTTCCTCCGCTCAGTTGAGAGAATGGAAACAAAGATTTTGCTAGTATTTTTTCGGAAGAACCTTGTATACCAGTACGTTTCTTGCAATATATATCGCCACCGCCAAGCCACATCATTTCTCATGTGAACTAAACAAGCCCATTAATTGCTTTCCCCTCCATCCATTCTCCATACTATAGCCAGGTCAACATTTGCAAAATGCAAAATGCAACTGTGATTGAAGGTTACCTCCTCTCATTGTTCAGTGGCTTCCCAGGCTCTTAGGGGAAAGTCCACAATGCTGAGAGAGCTATTAAGACTGCATCCTCTCTACCCAGAAGCATCCTGGACCTCTCCTACCCTTGCTTTCTGCACTTGAGCCATACAGGCTTTCTTTTCATTCTTCTAATAAAGCAAGCCGTCTCCTGCCACAGGGCCTTTGCATAAGCTATAGGCTCTACCTAGAATGCTTCCCCTGTCCCCTTCCAGTCTTCTTCGCTTCACATTCATGATTCAGATTTCAAGTGTCATAACCTCAGGTAAGCTTTCTCTTCTCCACTCCCCTTCCTCCACCCTCGTTGAGCAGCAGAACACCCACTCATGTCTAGGAAGCATGTGTGGCCTCCAGGGAGTGGCTGAGGGATGATGGTAGGTGGGTGGTGGTGGGACGGTTAATTTTTGAACATGAATACAGTACCTATTCAAAAATAAACAAATGCACAAAAACAGAAACTAAAATCCACTGTTGTATCTATCATAGAACAAGGTTCTAAAATTCAGAGGAACATTTGATTTTAAATTAGACATGCATTTGTGTGAGTATTTGATTTATATCTGTGCTCTTCCATGACATGCTCTTCCTGGTATTACTCATGGTCGTGTCTCCAGCCCTCAGCCCCGACCCGAGCTGGGTATGGAGAACGAATCAACTGTTTGTGGAATTCATGTGACCGAATGGACTCTGACAAATCCACAATAGGACAGCTCTAACCAGTGTTGCCCACTAACGCGGTGACCCTTTAACTTTTTATAAGGAAGGACTTCCCCGTCTTTGAAATCTGATGAAAAGTCTGGACCTTATTCCCATAAAACAGCATGGACACCTGCTCTCTGGACCTCTGCAGACCCTCTGAACCCACCGGTTTCCCCAGTTAACCACAGGCCTGCCTTCCCAGTAGGAATGCTGTTACTTTGGGCCCAGGGCCAGGAGCGGTGCTTTCATAGAGTCCAGCATGTGGCTAAAGGCTGGGAGCCATCGAGGGTGGTCCTTGGGAGTGATATCCTTCCACGTGGTTAGGGAACAGGAAGGCTTGGCCTTCAGGTTTGCTTGCATTGGCTTGCTCTCGGGATCCCTCAAGAATCTCCTGCAGCTCATGAGGTCAGCTGGGCCTGAGAGCAGCTGCATGTCGGACAGTGCAGGCGGGAATGGGAGCCATCCAGCCCCGGGCCTGGCTCGAGTCAGCTGCCAGCCTCACCCAGTGCCGGAGTGGTCTGAGCCTGGGCTGTGGCCTCAAGACTGGAGCAGAGAAAGCAACTGGCCTCTTAGATCAGCAAATAAAGATTTCTCACTGGAGAAGATCCACAGAAGAGGGGATTTTTTTTTTTTAATCCTGGGGTTTGAGACCAAAGCCCCACCTTTTCCTCTCTGCATGTTTCCTGCAGAACTTCAAGGGGGGCAGAGAACCAAGATGTGATTGTTCCCCTTTTAACCTGCTTTACTCTTAGAGTTAACAAGTCTTACCTGTGAAGATGAAGAGGCCCGGGACTGGATTCAGGTGCACAACCCTAATGTCCCAGACTCCTCTTTCTCCAGAGAAATGAAAACACCAATTCCAAACCTTCCTCATCTGCCCGGCGTTCTCTGGTCCCAAGGGAAGACAACAATTCATGTCCCACACCCCTCTAGGATTCTCTCTGAGACCAGGCTCTTGTCTCTGTCACACAGCATCTAAATTTGGACGCTCAGAGATGTGCTCTAACACAACAGTCTTGCTCAGCTCCTAAAACGGGGCAGTAAGACGGACAAGACTCAGTCCGCTTCCCCCCCGGCCCACTGCATTCTATCCTTTTTCCTAATGGAGGAATTCAATACACTCATCTGTGTGCCCCTCTTTCTCTACAACAGCCAATCTCAAACTTTTTGGTCTCAGGACCCTCCCTCCCACTCTTTAGACTCTTGAAACTGAGGACCCAAAGACCCAGAACAGCCAACACAATACTGAAGGAGGAGAACAAAATTGGAGGATTGACACAGACCTACTTCAAGACTTCCTACGAAGCAATAATAATCAAAATAGTGTAGTAGTGGTGAAAGAAGAGACAGAACAGAAGAGAGAACTCCAAAATAGACCCACATAAATATAGACGACTGACCTCTGACAAAGAACCAAAGGCAATACAATGGACAAAGACAGTTGTTTTTTTTTTTTTTTTTTTTTCAGAAATGGTGCCAGAACAACTGGACATCCACATGCTTAAAAAAAAAAAAAAAAAGTGAATCTAGATGTAGACTTTCCACCTTTCACAAAAACTAACTCAAAATGAATCACAGACCTAAATGTAAAATGCAAAGTTATTAAACTCCCAGAAGACAACACGGGAGAATATCTAGATGACCTGGGGGTACGGCCATGACTTTTTAGAGACAATATCAAAGGCACAAACCATGAAAGAAAGAATTTGTAAAGTGGACTTCATTAAAATTAAAAATTTCTGCTCTGCCTAAGACACTGTCAAGAGAATGGGAAGACAAGGCACAGACTGGGGGGAAAATATTTTCAAGACACATCTGATAAAGGACTGTTATCCAAAATATACTTCACCAAAGAAGACAGGCAGGGGCACGTCAGCATATAAAAAGGTGATCCACATCAAATGTTGTTTTATTCACCTACTAGGATGGCCCAATCCCCACTGCTGATGATTCCAAATATTGGTGAGGATGTGGAAGGACAGGAACCTCACTCACAGCGGGTGGGAATGCAACACTTGGGAAGAGAGCCTGGCAGTTTCTTTCTTTCTTAATTATTTATTTGACAGAGACAGAGAGCTCACAAGTAGGCAGAGAGGCAGGCAGAGAGGGGGAAGCAGGCTCCCCGCCGAGCAGAGAGCCCGATGCGGGGCTCGATCCCAGGACCCTGAGACCACGACCTGAGCCGAAGGCAGAGGCTTAACCTACTGAGCCACCCAGGCGCCCCCAGCAGTTTCTTACGAAACATGTCTTACCATGCAGGAATCCCTCCTTGGTATCTACCCATGGGACATGGAAACCAATGTCCCCATAAGACCCTGCACATGGATGTTTACAGGAGCTTTTCATAACTGACAAAACTTAGAAGCAAATGAGATGTCCAACAGTAGGTGAATGGATACGCTGGTACATCCTGACAACGCAGTATTCCTCAGCGCTACTAAGAAATGAGCTATCAAGCTGTGAAAAGATGTGGAGGAATCTTAAGTATATATTGCTTAGTGAAAGAAGCCAATCTGAAGAGCCTATGTAATGTACACTTCCAACTATAGAACATTCTAGAAAAGGCAAAATAATGGAGGCAGTGAAATGATGGGAGGTTGCCAGGAGTTAGGATGGAGTAGGGGGAGATGAATACGAGGTGCACAGAGGATTTGGGGGCACTGAAAATACTCAGTACGATATTGTAGTGGTAGAGACATGTCATCATGTATTTGTCCTAAAACAACATCTTATCTGCCTAAAGACAGATCCTGCAAAGGGAATCCAACTACTATAAACCACCTCTCCAGGAGTCTCATCAACAGGGAAGAGCATCTCATCACAGGAGAAGAAACTAGAAGGTGATACTCAGACAAACTTGGTCATAAGCGATCACACATCCCCCCAGACTTCTAAGGGCCCATTTATCTCTCCTAAAAATTATTTGCTGTCCCCTAAGAGGCCTACTTCCCCTCCCCTTTCCCTCTTAGGATGGTATTCAAGCCCGAATTCCAAGCCACCTGAGGGAGCTACTCATCTTTTCCGTGGGTATCTCCCACGAATACACGAGTTATATGTGTTGTTAAACTTCCGGTTGTCTTTCTCTTGCTAATCTGTCTGTGATCACAGAGGTCTCAGCTAAGAACTCAGAAGAGTAGAGGCGAAATTGGTTTTCCTCCCCTACCCAATGTATGGGTATGAATGAATGTAGGTTCATCAGCTGTGACAAATGTACCTCTCTGTTGGGGATCGTTGATGGTGGGGGAGGCTGTGCATGTGTGGGGGTGGGGGGTCTTGGGAAATCTCTGTACTTCCTGCTCAATTTTGCTGTGAATCTAAAGCCACTCGAAAAAATAAAGTCTAAAAAAAAAAAAAACTGAGGACCTCTGAGTTGTTTATGTGGGTTATAGTATTTACCAATTTGAGATGAACAGTGAGGAGTTTAAGGGTGCCTGGGTGGTGCAGTTGGTTAAACGTCTGACTCTTGGTTTTGGTTTAGGTCATGATCTTACGGTTGTGGGATCGAGTCCCATGTCAGGCTCTGCGCTCAGCCCAGAGTCGACCCGGGATTCCCTCTCCCCTTGCTCCTCCCACTCATGCTCGCTCTCGCTCTCTCTCTCTCTCTCAAATAAATAAATAAATAAATAAATCTTTTTTAAAAACTGAGGAGTTTAAAAAATACATTTCTTTTTTAATTTACTTGAAGATAATAATGAGCCAACTATATGGTAGCACACATAGCATTTTTATGAAAAATAGCCGTTTTCCAAAAGAAAAAAATGAGTGAGAAGAGTGTCACTGTTTTACAGTTTTGCACCTCCGTTTGGGCTTAACAGAAGACAGCCAGGTTCTCATATGTGATACTCCTGCGTTCAGGTGTCACAGTATCACACATCAGGTAGCTTTTGGAAAGCACCACTGTATGCTCAGGAAAAGAGAATAAAAATGGCAAATGATAGCTTAGTAGGAGCATGAAAATAGTCTCGCCCATACACCCCCTGAAAGGGCTTCCGGGAGGCCAATATGTACAATTTGCCAGTTTCTGTGCCTGAACATACCTGAACTAAGAAAGAGCCCATCAGCTGCTCTCCTGGTAAGACATTCTCCAGCACCCCCAGGGCTCGAGAAGCCCACTTTGGGAACCACAGTCCTATCAGTCTGCTGGGCGGGCCCGGGCCTTGTCAGTCTTTGTGCTGATGGCGCCCAGCACGCGCGTGACCTCATGGTGTCCTCACTCCTGCTGCACGGCCTGCGGAGGCCTGGGGACCCCATGCCCCATTCTCCCTCTTCCTACCTTTGTGTCTAGCTCAGCTGGAGGCGGCACACAGGAGTCATCTACGACCCTGTTCATGCTCTCCTCTGTGGTCTTGCCCAGTATTTCTTTGGATGAAATTGAGTTTTTATTTCATTAGGTGGTGTTGTTGTTGTTTTAAGAATTTATTTACTTATTTGACAGAGCGAGATCACAAGTAGGCAGAGAGGTGGGCAGAGAGAGGGAGAGGAGGAAGCAGGCTCCCTGCTTAGCAGAGAGCCTGATGCGGGATCCCAGGACCCCAATATCATGACCTGAGCCGAAGGCAGAGGCTTAACCCATTGAGCCACCCAGGCACCCTATGTGTGTGTGTTTTTTTTTTTTTAATAAGCACTTAAGTTCTGCTACATAATATACACTTTTGATGTTTCAGGACAGTGTTCTTATATATAAATGAACATGATCTCTCCCTGGGCAGGGTCTGTCTCCTCTCTCTGAAGCTTCTTTGGGCCCATGCCCGGCCCCCCAAAATGTAATCAATTCAATGTGCTCATGGACATGGGAGAGTCCCAATAATACAACCATAAAGGCCGCTGTTTCCTTGTCTACAAACATATTTCTCTAATTAATTGAACACTTCCAGCTAGGACTCTGTCATTCCTAGGCGGCTATTTAGTGGAAATAAATAAGAGCTCCATTTTATTAAAATCTCTTCCCTTTGGGTATAATAGCTTATGTAACAGGAAGAGTAAAAAGAGTTCTGTTCTCGCAAATAAGAAAAGAAAGTCACGGAAATTACTAGCAGAGCCTGCATATCTCCGTATCTACCAGTGCCCACTGCAGTGAATGGTGCCTTATTCCTGCCATTGATGTCACCCGCAATGTGGTCCTCCTGCTGAAAAGTTATTGACTTATACCTGAAACAAGGGAAAATCACATACAATATGCTCCCCAAGGACTCTCAGTGAGTTTCTTATAAACACCATATTTTTAGCTTCATAAATTGCTGCCACTTTTTGTTGAGAATTTTCTAGGAATTCCAAAGGAAAGCTGTGGATGTCAGGATTTAAGTTCTTTACTCACAAGGTTCTGCTGATTCACTTTTGGGGAACACACAATGAACAGTCTAACATTCTGAGGCAACAAGAGTTTAGGTTTTAGGTACCGTAAAAAAGACACACATCTAGCAGATTTCAGTCTTCAGTTTAAAAAAGAAAGGTACATCCTTGGCTGTCTGTTCGTCCTACTTCCATAGGATCCCAAACATCTTGTTTAGATTAATGAAGGTTTGGAAAACTGCGGAATGTTTTTATAAATCATTTTATACTTTGTGGGGGTTTTGGGGAAAGATTTATTTCTTTGAGAGAGAGCGAGAGTGAGCGCAGGATTGGGGGGGGGGGGCAGTGGGAGAGAGAGAATCTCAGGCAGACTCCCTGCCCAGCGCAGAGCCCGATCCTACAATCCTGAGATCATGACCTGAGCCGAAAACCAAGAGTTAGAAGCTCAACTGACTGAGCCACCCAGACGCCCCAATTATTTTATACTTTATAAGACATAAGCCCAGGAACTAGGCCTCCAGAGCTTTCAAGATCTGATTCTTGGGAGCTTCTGGTTACTACAGGCGAAATTTCAGAGTGGAAATGTCTCAAGACCAGAGACCTGGGCTCCATCCCTGCTCTGCCGCTCACCAGCTACGCAACCTTGAACATGACACCCCCCACACCTCCCTCATAGATTCAGCATGACAGGTCGTGGACTGGGTCCCAAGAGTGCAAAGATCTGTGATATATTACATCTGCCGTGGAGGGTGTCCAGGGCAAGGAGAGGCAATCAGACACAAGAACGACGCGTTACACTGTCCTGGTGGCAAGGACCACACACAAAAAAACCTGTCTGAGCCCAGGTGATGGGTAGCTAGTGCTTTCTGAGTTGTCTGTGTTGATCTCACAGAGAAGAAAACATCTCAGCTGCTCATGAAGAAGGTATCCCTTCTTCTTTCTAGATGAAGGAGATACAAGAATTTCGAAGAGGATATCCTAAAAATTCTGGAGTGGTTAATAATTAACTGTGGCTCAACTGGAATGAAGGGAACATGCCAGCCATTTGCCTATTTGTTCTCAGATCCACTCTCGGCTCTCCGGCCTGGGTCTGCATCATGGAGGTGGGGTGACGTGGACCCCCACAAACTCTGTTTCCTGGGCTCCCTGGCTGCTGGCTAGATTCAGCCAACAAGAAACACTATCGAGGGAGGGAGAATGGGAGAAAGGGAGAAGCCAGAGTATCTCTCTCCCATCCCTTGGTGTTGGGCAGCATCTCCACAGTGACTGGGTCTCCTCCGTGGCCCCTGGCTCTGTGGACTAGCTCCCACCAGGTCGACCAGGGGTGGTCCTCAGCACCTAAGCTCTAGAGGGTACGGGCAGCCTCCCGCCAGGACTCATCTCTGAATTACCTCACCCTGAATCTTCTGTTCGGCTTCCTAGCTTTGCCATCACCTGCGTAAGCTGATTCCTGTATAACTGAATTCCTGTCAGAAACCACTAAAACGGTCTCTGTGAGATATAAGTGTGGAGAGAGAGGGGAGGAGCATCATGTGAAGAGCCCGAATGCATGCCATAGCCACGAATTCCAAGTTTTACCTCATGGTTTCAATGATTTAGGGATGCTAAACATATAGGACAGGCCCACGCACGGAGTTTAGGGAAGACGCTAACCCAACAGACTGAAGGAGGATGACAACGGCCTGACTTAAGGTAGGGGCAAAGAGAAGCCATGTTTGTGAGGCATCTCTGAGGTAAAATCCAGGGATTTAGAAAGGGGTTCAGTGGAAGGGCTTAAGGAGAGGACAGTGGAGGATGGATCCCAGATTCGTTTGGAAGAATGGGTAGTTGATGGCACCAGTGGGAGAGGATGAAGGAGAGAAAGAAAGAAGCAAGAATGCAGTAGGGGACATATGGAAGTTGGGGTCCCCTGGGGACAGTCTTAAGGGAATGGAGGTGAGTCAGACGAGCTGACATCTAACATCTCTTCCTGAAAAAATGACAGGATTTCTAGGAAATGGCTACATTTCCTTTGCGGCACCAATAATTGTTTTAAAATTACCCAAGGCATCAAAAAAAATTTTTTTTTAATTTTGCAAAAATTTAAGTTGTCATTTTAGTGATGGCATTTGACATAAGAGGTTTATTAGATCTATGTCAGGGAAATAAGATCTGGAGACAGAAGACATCCCGGAGAGAGAGCAATGGGAAAATCCCTTGAGCCAGTACTGAAGTCTGTCCTTCCCGTTCAGACCTATGGCTACAGCACAGCCCTTCTTTACTTCCTGCTTGGGATTTAACTGGTGCTGCTTCCCCCAAAGCAACCGCCATTCAGTCCTGTGTGACCCTCCACCCCTTATTAGGTCCAAGATCCCTCCTGCTAATGACTTCTAGGGTCCAGGGGCTGCTGATGAGTGTACAGAGGTGCCTGGGAAGGGTTTGAGAGGCTTCTAGTCTTCCCCCACGACTTCTTCGTAAGGGAGGGTCCTGGGAGCTGCAGAGTGGAGAGAGGCTGCTTTCTCTGACAGGTGGGACCGACAGGGCTGGGGGACAAGGAGGGGACACGGAGTCTGGCCAGGAGCGCCAGGATGGCCCTTGAGCCATAGGCAACGGAGCGACAACCCCACACTGGCCAATGAAAGCCACCAATCCAGGATGGGCAGCTAGAAGCCAAGCTCCTCCTTTCTCAGCCCTGTTCAGGCCTCACCAGAAGCATAAGGAACCGACTCCCTGACGCTCGCATTCAGCAACAGGGCACAGGTGCCAATAGGCTCTTCCCCAGACTCAGCCGAGAACCAACCAAGGTTCCTGGGCTGAAATTCAAGGAGAGATGGGGTTAGTGATGAGGAAAAGTTAAAATGCCAAATCCCTGATGCAGTGACCCAAGGAGACTCTGGCATCTGTGCCCATCTGGGAGTACAGGCAGTTCCTGCTCTCAGGCACCTGGCCCTTGAATTCTGAGATTCTGCTCTTCTCGGAAGAACAGTTACTACCGGGAAAGTGGAAAAAAAAGAGAAGAAGAAGAAGAAGGAGGAGGAGGAGGAGAAGGAGAAGACGACACTTTATCTAGTATGTTATCCGCACGGCATGAGGGAGAAGTGAGATGCACTTAAACGTGGTTACCAAAGCCTCGGTCCTCAACGGCATAGGAAGATCTTTCCTCGGAAGACGAAACCCGTCAAGACAACTGCTAGGCCTCTGCTCCAACCCTCGACCTTCTCTTCTTGTCTACCGTTTCCCTAGCTTTCAGCACCACGATGATACGAGTACTGTGTGAACTCTGGGAGAAACTGGTTTTATTTTCATTAACCTTTAGCCATGTAGGTCAGACAAAGAGGAAGGGCCTTGGAGAAATGCAGAAGTAATGAGGCCATTTTCCATCAGGCGGAATGTGGGACGGAGACCATACAGAGACCAGGTCATTCCATGACAGCCAGACAATATGTGACGACAGCCTACGAATGACCCACAGCGTATCCACTGGTTGGCTGGCTTTAGTGTTGCAGAGGCAGAGGTAAGGGTGTATTTTCTTTTCCTTACACTTTCCCAGGAGAGGGTTTTCTTGGATACAGGATGAATGATGTGGGTAAGATTTTAATTCCTTTGAAGAGAAGTGTGATTTCTCTCCAAACTGTCAGGACACTTCTGTTTTTCCATTTTCCTGGGAGTGCAGCAAAGCACTGCTGGTGAAGAGAGGGGGGTTCTAGGGCTGACAGGCATCCCTGCGCCCCTCCTGGGGTGCCCACCCCTATGTGCCCTTAACATCAATCTCCCCTACGCGGAAGCCTCGGAGCCCATCTCAAGTCCACTTGGCTCCAAGGGATGCTGGAGCAGACCTTTTAGCTTGGCTCTCAGAACTTGAGACCAAGAGGGGGAAAAAAAAAAAAAGAGAGAGAGAGAGAAACACTACTGATCTTCCCAGACAAAAGCTTCCTCTTTGGGAAGTTTCGACTCTAGTCTCTCAGCCGCCAGCCTCAGGTCCGACCTAGTCTCAGTCCTCCCTGCTGTCCGGGCTCAGCTCCTTGGTGAGCTCCACAGGGAGGGGCTGTCCTCCTCGGTCTCCAGACCCTCAGAGCCAGCCCCATGCCTGGCCCAGAGCGCTCAGTCGGTGTTCACTAAATAGGGGAATTCTAGGATTAATGTGAGACCTCCCTTTGGAAGGAGGGCCAGGAAGACAACCGAGGGCAAATCTGAACAAGGCAGACAGACGGCGAGGGGCAAAATGAAAAGATGCAAATGGAGGAAAAAAAAAAAAAAAAGATGTAACTGGAAGGAAGCGTTGGAATTGGATAAGGGTCAGGCTTACACTCAGCGAAGCTGTCTAGGCTCAGAGTCCGCCGATTTACGTGCAGGGTCTCGTTTGAATCCTCACAGCAACCGGATGACGGATACATCATTAGCGTCCCCAGGTTGCTAAATGAGGAAACTTGGAGATTTCCCATGTCCAGGTAGCAGTGAAGGCCCTTAGGGAATAAAGAGGTGCTGGGGTTCCTCTCTGTTTCTTCAAAGTCTGCCAAGAGGCAGTGTGGGATGCTGGCCACTGGCGTGGGCTCTGCAGTCAACCTGCCTGGGCACAAATCCCCATTCCATCCCTGAACAGCTGCATGATCTCAGACAAGTTACTCAGTCTCTATGCATCTCAGTTTCTTCATCTAGAAAATAATGATAATGATAATAATAGTTACCTTAGAGAATCTTTGAAGAACAAATAAGTTAATACTGCACATCAAGGGGCGCCTGGGTGGCTCAGTGGGTTGAAGCCTCTGCCTTCGGCTCAGGTCATGATCCCAGGGTCCTGGGATCGAGCCCTGCGTCGGGCTCATCTGCTCAGCGGAGAGCCTGCTTCCTCCTCTCTCTCTGCCTGCCTCTCTGCCTACTTGTGATCTCTGTCTGACAGGTAGGCAAATAAAATCTTTAAAAAAAAAAAAAATACTGCACATCAAGGGTCAGCCGGCCCACCACTTGTTTTTGTCAATAAAGTTTTATTGGAACACAGCTATGTTAATTTCTTTACCTGTCATCTAGGGTTGGTTTTGTTGTTGTTGTTGCTGTTGTTTTTCCTACCACAGCTGAGTTGAGCAGCTGTGCCACAGACCATACGGCCCAAAGCCTAAAGTATTTACTTTCTGGTTCTTTACAGAAAAAGTTTGCTGACTCCGGTATGCATGAAGAGCTTATAATGGTGGTACACAGGAATGAGGAGGAGGAGGAGGAGGATGACGACTTAGCATTTGCCTCAGAGCCCCTCCACCAAGGTCCCCCCACTCTGGTGACACCCTGACTGTCTGACCGGTGGGGCACTGTATCAGGCTCTGGGGACCAGGGAAGAACAGAAGAGAGGGTCCAAGTCTGCTCCGGTGGGGCTTACAACGGAGGAGACAAGGGAGTAACCACAAAGGAGGTAGTTAACAAACTGTGGTAAGTCCTCTGAAGGAGATCAACAGGATGTTGAGATAAAGAAACAGAAGCAGCCCCTGCAGACAGGAAGGCCTTCTGGAGGAGGCGACACATGAACAGTCAGGGGAGGATGAGAAGGAGCGAGCGGGAGGACCCGCGGAACAGACCCCGCAGGCGGAGGGACAGACAGCAAGGGGAAGGACTGCTTCTGGGAAAGGCCTTGCCATGTTTGGGAAACACAGAGGAGGCCCGCGTGGCCTAATGTCAGGGACGAGAGGAAGAGCAGGCGACGGGGCAGAGGCCAGAGCACATGGGCCGGGCTGCCTGCAGGAAGGAATCCGGGTTCATTCTAAGAACAAAGCCACGGGAAACAGCAGGAGTATTTTAAGGAACTAATGACAGTGTCTGCTCTGGAGCCTAAGAAGACCAGGGCAGGTGCCGCATGGAGAAGGGCCTGGGAGGGCCGGGGGCAGGGGGACCGCAGTGGGGAGGCTGATGGAGTGGAGACGCTGCCGCGGTGGGGCAGAGAGCACAGACCTGGACGCTGGTGGTGGAGGGGAAATGAGGCTGTCCAGTGACCGTATGCGGGGCTGGGGGGTGGCGGGAGGACCGGAGGCCGACTCCAGGACTGGGCCTCACCCCCGGGGGGAGGTGGTGCCTGCTGAGATGGGGAAGAATGAAGGCAGAGGAAGGGAGGTCAGGCGTCATCTGGGAGCACGGGGAGAGAGCCACCGCTTTGCCTGAAGACACCCCTTCCCTTCGGAGACGATGACCTCAGGCCCCACCCCACCCCAGGGCGACTTGCCTAAATAGATCCCCTTCTTTCCTCCGGTCTTTTCATGCTCGTGAGTGTTCCCTCGCTCACCGCTCTGCGGCACGTGCCCTCGCTTTCTCTGCGTCCCCGTGTTCCTCCCCCGGCCCCTGTGATAGTGACCAGCGGCAGTTCTGATGGCAGAGCTGGGTCCCGAGAGCCCACCCACGGTCCCCTCCCGTACAGCCGGCACCCCGTGAAGGCTCGAGTCACATCACACCCTGTGGGTGGGCCCAGCTCCTCACTCACGGGGACGCACTGTCACTCACGTGCAGAAGCCGCACCTCCCCTGCACGGGTGCAGCACCCCCCCGCATCGGGACCCTTGACTCAGCGACTGCTCTTCCTCCACCCAGAGCTGCCTTTCTCATGTCTCTAGCCCCTCCTCCACACGTTCTACTCCTCACTTCACCCAATGAGTTATTCTGAATTCACAGTTCCACAGGACTATCTCCCACTAAAGGTTTATTCATTCAATCACTTTTTGTCAATCATTCCTTTGCTGAGGACCTACTGTACGCAGACACTGACGGGGAAGGCAGCATGGAGAGCCCAGATTCCTCACGCCCCCACCCGCACCCCACCCTGGCAGGGGCAGGGGGCTTCAGCCCAGCAGCACTGCTCCCGCCACCCCCCCCCCCCCCACACACACACACCCTTCCATTGCCAGCTCCAGAGCAGGGCCTGCAGTCCTGGGTCCCTCCTAGGCTTCCCCTGCAGCCTGGCCTGTTCTCCCAGGTCTCTGAACCCTGCCCTTGAACAAGCCAGGGGGCCCTGAATCATCTGGGTGATGGGTGGGCGGTGGGGGGGGGGGGGTGCCCAAGGGCTTGGGAAATGCATATTATATTAGTTCGATGACCTACACTGTAATCACACAATCAGACTCACCAATGAGTCTGTCCTAAATTGCACCCTGCTGCCCTTTATGTGGCATTAAGTACTTCCTCCTTGAAACCCCCTGATCTGTTGGTCCTGGGGACACTGTGCTGTGTGGCCTTCTCCCACCCCTGGCCACACTACTGCAGGGCTCCCTGTGGGACTCCCCTGAGGTTGGGTCAGCCTCTGTCCCCCATCCTCGCCAAATTCCCACCTCTCCTCATGGGAAAGGCCACCTCGTCCCAACCGGACTTCTTCCCAAATGTGGGTGGGGATCCCTACTTCACCACGGCCTGGGGCATCAGCTGAGCCTTAGGATTTTCTCTGCCTCTCCCTTCCTGACCATCCTATCCCCTCACATGCATGGGGAGACGGAGATTCCAGGGGCCCGGCAAGCAGAGCCACGTGGCAGTTTGGAGACAGAGTCAACAGACAATGGCTGAGACGCTGAGATCCGGCTTGGAATTCAGAAGCCTCTGCCCGGCCCCATCATTCACGGGCTACGCGTGCTCTGTGGAAAGGGGAGAGACCCAAGAGCTCCCTAGACAGGATACACAACAGACGTGCCAAGGTGGATTCAGAAGGCTTGGCTTGACCTTTTGGCGACTTTTAGCTACCAAAGGCCAACATCACTCTAGCCATGCCTCATCTCTCATACCAGCTCATGCATAGGTTCCTCTGGGCCAGGTCATGTCTCCAAAGCAGACCACAGACGTGTGAACACTACCGGCTGCCTCAGAGCCCCGAGAGGCTGGGGCTGGGGCAGGAGTCGATGTTCTGCAAGGGGCAGACGGAGCTACCCTCTTCCAACCAGTGGGAGACCAGCTCCCGCCCAGGCCCAGGGAGAAAGCAGATGGGACCACAGGTGGCCCTCTCATGCCGGCTCTGTACTATGGCCATATAACCTAGAAGCTTCCTGAGGTCTACTACTCCAGGTGTAGCCCAGATGCCCAGCCCACACAAGGGCAGGCGTCCTTGAGTCCTGCTCATGGAACCTTCTAGCCCCTCACACAACCCTGGACATTGGGTTCTTGGGATCAAGACAGCAGAAGAGGGAGAGATGGAAGCAAGCCCATGGGGGATGGGGAGGGGCAAGAGAGAAAGAGAAAGAATTGGAAAGAATGGCTTCTTCCCAGCCAGTTGTACAAGGGCTTAAGAGATCAGCAAGCTAATGTGTCACAGCTTTGGAAACACAGTGACACTCATCAAACCAAATCTCAAGCAGAAACATCAGTAATTTGGGTGCCTGTGGTTCAGTCAGTTAAGCGTCTGCCTTCAGCTCAGGTCATGATCCCAGGGTCCCGGGATGGAGCCCTGCATCTGGCTCCCTGCTTGGCCGGGAGCCTGCGTCTCCCCTTCCCTCTGTGCCCCCGCACTCCTGTTTGCAATCTCTCTTTCTGTGTGTCAAATAAAGAAATAAAATCTTTTTTAAAAAGAAAAAGAATAAAACATCAGTAAATTAAAAAGCGTACCAAGGAATTATTTTGGTGGGAACCAGGTCTATTTGGGTTTTCCTACGATCTATACCTCTCTGGCAACTTTTTTGGATAATCTTGGAGGTTCCACGGTTTGAATTTTCAAGATAATAACACTAACACTACCATTCACACACACTAGTACTTAGCAGTTTGTAGGTTCACACACAGCATCACACCCAGTCCTTGCACTAACCCTGTGGCAACGTTACCAGCGTCACCGTGCTGATGGAGTCTGTACCTGGGGCCCAAGCCGTGAAGCCACTTGCGCACACCTCATAGCTAGCATGCGGCGGAGCAGGATGTCAGTCCAGGCTCCCGGACTCCGAGTCCAGTGCTCTCGGCTCTGTGTCATGGCCAGAGGGAAATTCACCCCATTCCACCCGACACAGAGAGAGATCTGGGTGAGAGGCAGCACAGCCTAGAGACCAGCTCTGGAATCAGACCGTAGGGTTCAGTTCCTTCTGCCACCCACTTACCTGGGTCCTCTCTTCCTCATCTGGCAAATGGGACAATCATAGTACCTGCCTCTAAAGCTTGGAGTTGGAATTAAATGTGTTGAATCACGTAAATTACTAGCACACAGTGCCCCAGACATAAAGAAGCTACTTAATATCCACGCGTGTCCATCCTTCACGCCCGGTCAGCATTTATACAGCGCCTGCTGTGTGCAGAGGCCCCTGCCTCACTCTACAGTGGGGGAGGACCCCAAGTGACCAGATAGTTCCGGTCTCCCAGACACGTCAGTCCCAGTGGGGACCATACCAAGTCCAACAAGCATTTGCCTGAAGAGTGTGAGTGAAGAGTGGAACAGGCTAGAGATGCTGGCCTGGGCGCCTTCCCCCAGAGAAACAGACCTGTTTGAGGAGCCTACTTGTTGCAATACTTTGGCCTGGCCTATAATGTACTTCAGAATGGGATCTCTCAGTAGCAGCTAGAAGTCAGCTTACGAAACAAGTTTCTGGGTACAGTCTACAGCAGGTCATCATGTGAGACGCACGGAGCTGGACCGCTAGGCCAGCCTCTAGACCATTCCCCTCCCCCCCACTGGCTGCTCTTCATTTCCCCATGGCTCCGAGGACCCAGGCTGGTGCTCTTCTCTCCACATTCCTTCTCCAGCTGAGCTCATCTTAGCTCCCGCCTTGGATGGCATCTGAGGCCGACAGCACCCCGCTTTCTGTCTGCAATCTGGGCCTCTCCTATCCCAGCCACCTGGCCCACACCAACTTGTTCACTCGCCAGACCCCTCAGTAGTAACACAGCCAAGCACCTCCCCCCAACCTGCTCCTCCCCAGCCTTCCTCCACCCCAGGGAAAGGGCGCCACCCATCACCCTACTGCTTGGACCCAAACTTTGGGATCACCCTTGGCTCTTCCTACCCTGCCCCCCACAACAGAGCTCTTCTTCCTCCCGGCTCTTCTCCTAAACATCTCAAACGGCTTTTGGCACAACTACTTTTGGCACTTTTGGCACAACTCCTCTGCTCCAAGCCGACCTCATCTCCCCACCGGAAGCAGCACGGGTCTCTCAGCTGGTCTCCTGCCTCTGCCCTTCCCTGTGGAGCCCAGTCACACACCAGCAGCCAAACCATCTGTTGAAATACAGAAGTCAGATGTGCCACCCCTCTGCTCTCAGGGGTAAAGCCAGTGTTCTTCGAGGCCTGCACGATCTGGCCTGTCCTCATTTTCCAGCGCTCTCCTCCTGCCCACACTTTCTAGCCACGCTGGCCGTGCTTCTTCTTGACTGCTGCCAGAGCCCTGACTTGCTGTCTGTCCCCTTGAGGCTGGAATGGCTTGTCCCCACACTTCAGCTGTCTGCTCAAATGCTGCCTCACAAGGGAGGCCTTCGCAGAGCGCCCCACCTGGAAACACCACCTCCCTGACTACACACCCCCTTCCCCTGAGGGATTTTTCTCCAAAGCGTTCACCACCATCAGGCGTGATATGGGTTCACTTCTTTACCGCCGAGCCTCCCCGGCCGGAACACACACCCCACGGGGACAGAGGGGCTTCTTTGGTTTGCTGAGGCCCCGACACTTGGAACGGTGCAGTGACAGGTACACCACAGACACGGACGGAAAGACTGAATGACTGCCTTACGGAAAGCTTCATGGCCCACCCACCCTGCTTTCTGGTGCCTGAACCATCTCATCTCAACTCTAAGTCCTGACGTCCCACCAGTTCCAGTTAGACATGGCCATGCTGGCCGGTGCTGGCTGACTTGGGGAAGGGGAGTCAGGGTCAGGAGGGGAGGGTTCCGCCAGATGGGGCTGGAAAAGCCGAGTTTGAGCCTCACTCCTCACCCCTAGTAATAGGAGCTAGCCCCTGGGGAGGTGGCACGGGGGCAAGGTGGGGAAGATGCCGGAAAGGATTTTTAAAGGTAGACAGGCCGGGGACGCCTGGGTGGCTCAGTTGGTTGGACGACTGCCTTCGGCTCAGGTCATGATCCTGGAGTCCCGGGATCGAGTCCCGCATCGGACTCCCAGCTCCATGGGGAGTCTGCTTCTCTCTCTGCCCTTCTCCTCGTTCATGTTCTCTCTCACTGTCTCTCTCTCAAGTAAATAAATAAAATCTTTAAAAAAAAAAAAAAAGAGGTAGACAGGCCGACCTTTCCATCAATAAACACGTATGGGGCCCTCATTCAAGAGCCTCACGAGGTGCTAGAGAGCCGACATCATATCTGCCAGGGTCTTTTTCGGGAAGCTTCACCATGCTGACAGGTAACAGAGTTTGAGGCCAGTTCTTCCTTTTCAGCTCATTCTCCTCTTTTCAGTATCTATTTCAAACCTTTCTCTTCTCCACAAACCTTGACCACGCCCCCCACCGCCCACCCCTCCCCCAGCAACCCAGAAACTTCACTTCCTACTGCACAGAAAAAAACAGAAGTCTTCCGACCAGAACGACCTCCACTTCCTGCCACCAGACCTGCACGTCTCCCTGCATGGGGAAATGAGGGGTGCCCTGCTCTGCCCTCCCCCTCCCAGGGTGTATTAGAGGCAACCTCTGAATTAGGCCAACCTCTCCACCTGTCCTGAACTCCTGCCTTCTCGGGGGGACTAGACTTGACATCCACTGTCTCCCACCCCGCCTTCTCCATCGTCAACCTCTCCCTGTCAGCCGGCTCCTTCCATCAGCTCTCACACAGGTCTCTCCAGAGATCAAAGCAACACTAAAAACCCTCACTCTCATATTTCTCGAAAGTTCGAGCTCTCTCCTTCCTCTCAAGGCCAAACTTCTTCGTTCACCATCACCCACACCCAGTGGAGGGACGTCTCCACTGGCCTCGCTTCTCTCCAATCCTCAGCCCACCCCAGCCCGGCTCACATCCTCACCAAGCCACCCAGAGCAGTGACAGCCAATGGTCCATTTTCAGTCTTCATCTGACCTGGCTTCTCAGCAACATCTGACATTGTTACGCCCCAAACCCTCTCCCAACACACACTCCCTTTAGCTTCCCTGAAACCACACCGTCCAGCACCAGAGATAACGTATGAACTAACAGCTCCCAACCGTCTCTCTCTTGCCACCCTGGACCTCCTCTGCCGTCTAGACTCACGTCCAGGCTGCCTACCCTGTGCCTCCTTCCGCCCATCTTGCAGGCGCTCCGAAACCAACGCCTTCCCTCCCCTGACCTGCTCTCTCTCCAGAGCTGCCTCGTTGTGAAGACCCCCTCTCCATCTTCCTGCTGTCGCCAGACGACTGGCATCACCCGGGTCAATGCCTTCCCCCTCCCCACCCCGGCCCCCATCCTGTCAATCACGGACGCCCCCCTGAGGGTACCTGACGGGTACGTGGGTACACGCCACCTCCTTCTCTCCACCCCACCCTGCGCGACCAACACCCTGATTCAAGCCGGCGCCCCCACTGACTGGGCCCACCACACAGCCTCCTACAACTGGTCTGCCTCACCCACGCGCTCCTCCAGAGCATTCTTCACACCGAGCCTAACTGAGCTTCTGAGAACACCAAGTGCATGACTTGCACAATCTTTTCAGCGCCTCCCAATCCTCTGCATGTCCCCAAGCCCTGACACATGCGGCAGCGGTCCTGCCCACACCCCCAGGGTCCCCTGAGAGCCCCTTCCTGCCCACCCCGCACTCTCCGCCCTCCCTGGCCTCCTGCTTGCCATTCTTCACACAAGAGGCAAACCTGCCCCCCCCCCCACAGCCTTCACCCCGCAGGCTGCCCTCCCTCTGCGCGAGCTTTGGTCTCCCCTCATCTCCCGCTCACACAGCGAACCCCCCCTGAGGCCCAGCTTAAGCATCTCAGACTCAGGGAGGACTTCACTTGCCTCCTCAGCCAGGTTAGGTCCCTCCTCCTCCTTCAGTACTAATCCGCACCAGCAAAGGGAAGGCAGGGCAGGGGTCGGGGGTTGTTACGGTGCCGGCCCAGAGCAAGCACTCAGATATCTGGGTGAATGGAGACCTGCCACTTTGGGTGCCTACAAAGTGCGAGAAGCTTACGGGAGTTGTTCCCACTTTGCACAGCAACCCAGTGAGGTATGGGCACTAGACTTATAATTCACTATTTATTCACCTATTATTTATTATTTATTCACTTATTATTCTTCCAATTAGGATTATAGAAACGGGTGCAAGGTCACATGGGTGGTAAGTGCTGGCTTAATCTCGGGCTGGTCTCCTCTCAAAGCCACGACACCACGCTTCGCTCTGTGCTCCCATAGGCTCACCCGGCAGCTGACATACGGTGGGAGCTCAGCTAAGAGGGACAAGAGGAGTATCCACTATGTCATGTCTTTGGTCCTCACAGTCACCCTTGAGGCCTACAAAGAAGAATTATAATTCCCCTCTTCCGAATGAGGGGAAAAAATGCGTTCAAAGGCTCACTAGTGGTAGGTGGCCATGCTGGGCCGGTCCTAAGTCTCTTAGCTTGTATCTAGAGGGATTTTCTCCGCAGCTAGGCACGGATGCATGGAATCGTGCAGGGAAGCCATGCAGAAAAGAGGTAACATAGCAGGCTTGAGACTGCCGTCCGGAGAAAGTTCTGCTTCTAAGGATGGCCCTTGGTTAACATCTTGGAGGGCAGATTTGTGGCAGGTTCTCCTAACTGATTCGGGTGGTGCACGGTGCCCAAACTGTTTTCACAAACAATGTGGTTGTTGCGGACCACCTGTTTTTCTTCTGGAAGTCTGGAATTTTGGTATAAGTTAGGCAGGGGATGCCTATATGACCAAACCTCAGTAAAAACCCTGGGCACTGGGCATCTGATGAGCCTCTCTGGTAGACAACATCTGACGCATGGTCACAAGTCTACAGGATCCTGTATGATGTCGCTGGTGGGAGGGACTCTTGGAGCTTGCGCCTGGCTTCCTCCGGACTTCTCCCCATGCGCCTTTTTCCTTTGCCAGTTTTGCTTTACATCCTTCCACTGTAACGAATCGTAGCTGTATGACCCTATGCTGACTCCTGTGAGTCCTCAGAGAATATGGCAGAACCTGGGTGTGGTCTTGGGGAAGCATTCCCAACAAGAGATGTATTTGCGTTTTCTTTGAAAAGGGTGAAGGGCAGGAATTAGTAGATTAAAACAGGAGGCACTCTAGGCAGAAGAAAGGATGTGAAGAGAGGAACAGATACATCAGATCGAAAAGACTCTATAGCCCTTTAACAAAGCCAAGCAGAACTGCCGTTGAGAGGACCAAGCATTTCGGCTGCGCGGCAGAAGACACAGGCCCTAGAGAATTCATGCTTGTTGGAAGGATCCAGTATCAGGGAAGTGAATGCTTGAAGTCACACGTCTGGAATTACTGTCAAGGAAGGATCGAAAGAATTTAGCATCTGGCTGTCCACAGCTAATATCCACGGGGTCAGACATTCTCTAAAAGATCTCCAGAAGTGCCACTGAGCCGTTGAAGCAACATCCCAAATTACCGGCTTTTCAAATAAAACCTCAATATGAGGAAGTCGGTCTGCTCCAGAATAATCTATTTCCCATCCACGAAGGGCAACTGTTCCCTCCTTCCTTTATTCCCATTTGAAATGCGCTTGCCCGCAGTCCAACACCTTTCCCACCCTTCCTGCCCACTTCTCCTCATGCCTTCGGAGGGCTTCCTGGCATAACCCCACCCCGTTGTTGAATCACTTCAATTCTGCGACTTTCCGTAACACTGAAGTCTTCCCTCTCTGTTAACTTATTTGCCTGGAACCCAGGGAAGCATGGTGAGTTCTCCCAGGGCGCATCACAGGTGTCTGTCCGGCCTCTTCCTCAGAATCTTCAAGTCAGGAAGGCAGAAGTGGCACTTTCATGAGTATTTGGCTTTACCTTGGCTCCAAGGGTTTCTCTAAAGGAAGGCTCAGCACACAGATTGACTGTTCCTACTCCCTCCCAGTTGGGGGGTTGGGACGGGCTTGGACTGACAGTCAGAACCCATCAACTTCACTCCACACTCCGCTCTGATTGAATAGCTAGACCCCACTGAAGGAACAGCTCTACTCCTGGTAATCAAGCCAGTGGCTCTATTTTTGCTTTCAAAATCCATTCTATGTCGTCTGCGGGGTCCCTGATTCACCTCCCTACCCAGCACTATTTTCCCTCCGAGGTGGCAGCTGCTCTGCCCACAGATCAGTCTAAAGACTGGAATCCTGCCCCTGAAACCTACTCCCTGGGGCCGGGTCTCCATTATCTGCTGCTATCTGCCCTCCTCTCTGCCCTCTGCCTGCCAAGGGCTTGTCCCGGCTTCTCCCCACGGTGCCCTGCCCTGTCCCAGCTCACCTGCCCCTGGAGACTGAGGTCTGCCAGGTGTAGAGCTTGCAAAGTGACAGCACCAGGCCAAATGATGGTCTGCCCTGGCACTTGGCAGTTCTTTTGTTTGTCTGTTTTTAACTTAAATTTGAATGCCTTTAGGCTAGACACACATTGTGCACCTCCCCAGAGACCCCACAACTCCCTACTGCGCTCCCACACACGGAAGAAGAAAACCAGCTTTACTAAGCACCCAACCAGACACCAGGCTCTGTGTACATGCTGGCTCATTGAATCCTTTCACCAGCCTCAAGTGAGTGACCCTACAGTCTCTCTGAGGAAACACAGAGGCTCCTGGAAGTTGGCCAACTTGCCCAGATCACACAACTACAACCAGCAAGCCATAAATGCAGATTTGAACTCAGAGCTCCCAGCTTTTGAAAGTCCACACTATTTCCACTACACAGCAGGTGGGAGAGGGCCTCCCGAAACATCATGGTGAAGATTTTGTGTGTCACAAATCAAGCCGCCAGGAAAAGAGCTGGGGGAGAGACAGAAAGCTTTCCTTAAGGGTGTTGGTTTAAGCCTTGGGAGGTCCGGAAGGCTCTAGGGAGAAGAGCGCAGGGCATAGAGGCTCAACCGGAGGGCACAGCCAGAGCCTCATACCGGCATCTGCAGGGCTGAAGGAAGATGAGAAGCTTAGGGTGAAGGCGGAGGCATTGGTGGGGACGGGGGGCCCCTCCGAGGAGATGGGCAACAGCTGCAGAGCAGGCTGGCAACTGAGGATTACCAGCCCCAGAACCCTTCGGGCAATCTGAGCGGCAGGGCAGGTGCTCGGCGCTGAGGGAGGAATACAGCCTAAGTGCAAAGACCGGCTGCCCCCATTCCAGAAGCTTCTCCGTGAAAGGGAGAGAACAGGGGGTGCATAAACACCGGGTTTTCCTGTTTAACAGAGGCTAAGCTAGTGGGGCAGAGGAAGGAGTGAGTGGTCAGGGAACAAGGGAGGGAACCTGGCAGAGGGAGGAGAGGGGTGAATCGGCGGTGTAGGTGGAGAAGGTGTTCTCCCGTGAGTCAGGAGAGTACCTTTTCCCCGAGAGAAAACAGGCCATGGGGGAAATCCCAGGGATGTTCTGAACTGGCGAGCAGAGAAGCTGTGGAGCGCGGGTCCAGCCATGAGGCGTGGGGAACTGCTGAAAGTGAGCCGGGTCCCCCTTCCCTGCTCACACCCCCTGGGAGGGGCGCCCCCCACAGACCCTGCAGGGACACACCAATAGCCTCCCTCTTGCTACTGCCCTATCCTGGCACGCACCCCCCACCTGCTCCTGATAACAACGGGCACACTCATCACTGTCCCTGCAAATGGATTTTGAATTGTTCTGTCGGGACTAGTGAGTATTTTCACTTTTATTTCCTCTCTGGTCCTCGAGTCCACTTCCTCACAAGACAGGGCCTGCGGGGGGCCACATGGATCCACGGCTGTCTGACCCTCCAAATAAAGCTTTCCTCGGGGCAAAGCAACAAACTCCATGGGGCCTGACCCTGGCCTCAGCCAGGGCAGGAAGCCTCCCGCCCTGGGGATCACTTCTGCCCCTGGGACATGTTCTCTCCCCCAACACACGCACGCAGACACCCACACAGCTTGGCTACGATGATGACTCCTGCCCCAGGAGCCCTCAGTAAAAGCCACCATCTGGGCAGAAAAAGCTCTTAAGAGACAGCGTGTGCCACTGTTTCCCCTTCCCTTGGTCTATTAGCTCTTAAAGACCGCAGTACAGGGACGAAGGCATCAGGTCGCCTTTGATGAATGCCTTTCAGGTTCCCTCCCGCTCCTCCCATCCGGAACCCTGACTTCCTCTAGCTGAAACAACAGAAGAGCACGGGACTTAGAGTTCAAGGACTTGGGCCGGGTCCTGGCTGGTGCCTACATTCTGCGAGACCGTTCCGGTCACTTCTGAGCCCCAGCTAGAAGCCAGCTAAGTGGAAGGAACAGCCCCGGCCTCTCCCTTCTCTCAGGGAAGCAGGGAGAGGTTAACCAGGTAAGACAGGCTATGTTCAAATTGCCCAGGGCTCTTCGGATTTCTGGGATCTAAGCGATTGCCGCAGGCAGCTCATCTTCTCTAGGGCCCCACCCAGCACCTGCTCCCCAGCTATCAGCCCCTACCAGCCCCGAGCCCAAGGGAGACACATCTCAGATGCACTGGACGCAGACATCTGTTTAGGTCTCTTGTACACCAGACTCCAGAATACAAACAAGAAGAGACACAGGTCTTGCCCCCAGTTCACTCAGCTGGGCAGAGCGGCCGTCTGTTCACACGCTGGCCAGGGAAGAGTCTCCAGAACCTGCTCCACGTCGGTGGGAACAGACCAGACGTGCATGATCAAAGTCTGGCCAAGGAGGAGGCAGGCAGGTTTCGCTCTCTGAGAAACCGGGGCGGGGGCCTGGAGCCAGACACCAGGCCCAGCCCGGGAGCCTCAAGGTCTACTACACACCATGCTTTATCCTCACCATCTGGGAGATGTAGACAATAATCCTGCTTTGGCCTGACTCGCTAGGATACCATGGAGGACAAATGAGAACAGTGATGAGAAAACGCTTTAAAAAGCAAAGAGTTTCATAAACAGGGACTTACTTTTCTTCAGGGTCCTCCGCAGTGAAGCTGAGATAATCACAGAAGGGCTGCTTGCCTAAACGCCGACGAGCCTTTCCCACGGCTAGCCTAAGAGGACTGACTCAGAGGCACCCAGCTCCCTCACTCTGCACATCACGCCCCCACCCCCACTGAAATAGCCCACTTACTGCACTTGGTACTTTCCGTGGATGGAGCCTCCTCTCCTTTCCCTCTTCTTCCCACTGCCCTGCCACCCATGGCCAGTGGGAACTCAGGGGGTGGCTTGCTGACAGATGGACACGCTGTCCATCCTACTCCCCTTGCCTCAGCCCGCAGCCCAGAGGACTTGAGAAAATCAACTCCTCCATCACCACCCCCCCAGCAGGACATCCAGAGGCTGGCTCAGATAGGAGACTTTCTTCTGCTTCTGTCTAGGACTAGGGGAGGGAGGTTCCAGGATGAGGGCCAATCCACTCCGCAGAGTTCAAAACAAAACAACAATAAAACCAAGAAAGAGTCTACAGGGGCTGGCGACTTTCTGCTTGCATCTCACATCCATCTTTCCCGCGGCAATGTCTGTCTGTCCTGTGCAAACTGGAGAACTGCGGGATGAGAGAGTTCAGCTGTGGTTTTCACCCAAACCAGCCACAGAGCTAACACGCTCCCATCCGCCAAGTGAGAAGGGCACAGCGGCCCCCGCAGCACTCCGGATCTGGGAGGTCCGACCTGGCCTTTCCCGGCCTAAAACTCCCTCACAGGCACTGACAAGCATGTTCTATTCGTCACTGTGTTTGCATTTTGTCTTCCAGGGCCCTTTTCAAATGCAAACGCCCCTGGAGGAAGAAACCGTATTCCACGGGCCCCAGCCACACAGCACCTGTGCCCAGTAAATATTTTCTGAATTAAATTGGTTACGAGATCCCTGTGCTCACAGAAGACGGGTCAGAGCGCGGGGCTGAAAAGGGTGGGGCTGCAGGCCCGGCCGGGGCGGGGAGCCACGCCTCCCTCCACCTACATCAGCGCTCGCCCGGAGCCGCCCTGCAGCCCCAGCCAGATAACTTGAGTTAGGAGAAAGTAAATCTGAAATAGCCAAATATGGAAACTCTGCAGGAGGGGGCAGAACCCGCCGAGAAAGGAGGCAGCGGCAGAGCGGAGCAGCAGGGTGAACCACAAGACTGCGGCCCCAGGATTCACTGAAAAGTCTCACAATTGCCAAAACCCTGCAGGGCAGGACCAAGGGGGAGGCAATCTGGTCTGGAAAACCCAGATTCCACCAATTCTCTGGGTGTCCCTGGCCACGCACTTCACCTCCCCGAACCTTGGTTTCCTCCAAGACCCCTCCGAGCTCAGCTGAGGGTCTGCGTGTGCAGCGTCGGGTTCGTCTCGTGCTGTGCTGTGTGTCTAACTGAGCACTCCCAACCGAACAGTTTGCGGAGGTTTCCATTCATTCTCCTATTCCGGTTCCATTCCGGAGGGCTCCGCTCGGAGAAGTCCTGCAGACACGGTGGAGGGGGTGCCCAAGGGCACGCAGGGGGCGCCCGGGATTTGCAGAGCGTGTGCACCCGGCTCACCTGAAACCCGCCCTGCGTCCCCCGACCTGAACCCGGTCCCTCCGATACCTAGGCGCGCTCTGGAGCAGCTCCCCAGCTCGGGGCCCCCAGTTGCGTCCACACCACACAGCCTTCCCCTGCTTAGAAACCCCGCTCCGAGCCGCCGAGCCCAGCTGTCTCCCACACCCGCCTCCGCACCCCCTCGCCCGCGGCGGCGGCCACCTGCCCCGCGGGCTACCCCGGCCCGTCCGCCTCGCGCCCACCGCCCGCGCCCTCCCCGCGCGAGTCTGAGCGCGGGTCGCGGCACTCGCTGAACGCGAGCGGGGCGGGAGGGGCGGGCGTCCGGGCCCGGGGCCCCAGCAGCCCGGCGTCGGGCGCGGGGAGAAGGGTGCGGGGCTCGCGCCGCCGCGGCGCTTTCGGTTTCAAAGCAAACCGGACGAGCCGACAGGCGCTCCTCGGCCCCTCACTCCGGCCCAAAAGCCGCGGGGCTGGTCGCCGCTGCCACCGCCGGGGCGGCGACCTGCCGGGACTCACGTGTGGCTCCGCGCGGGGAGTCCGCGGGCGCGGGTCCGCAGGCGCGCGGCTATCCTGGGCAGCGGCCGGCGGCGAGGCGGGGGCGAGGCTCTCAGCCCGGGAGCCCTGCGCGCCGAGCCCGGCCGGGGGAAGGAGGGAGGGCGGGCCCGGGACCCGGGACGGGAGGGGCCTGGGGCGGGGCCCGCGGGCGGTCAGGGCGAGGGGCGCAGGCCGGGGGGAAGGGCGGAGGCGCAGGAAGGTGCTGGGTAGAACGCCGAGCACTGAGAAATCTAACCAACCCGCGCTAGAATTCCAAATACTTAGAAATAAAAAGCATTTCAGATTGTCCTCTAGTGCCTTCCAACCGTGCACATCTCACCCTTCAACCTGGGACGACCAAACTCAGCCAACCCTTCTTCATGCTTTGACTCCAATAGTTCAAGTTCTCAGGTCTGGTTCCAATGAGTCCCTCTTGATCTTCCTTTAGCAGTAGCTCAAATTTGCCAGCCCTCTTCCTTGCTGCTGGGCTAGCAATCCCTTAGAGAGGTCGAGGACCAAGGGGTTCCCAAACATCTCTTCGGATCTTCTAAATAACCTTGCAAAGGAGGCCTGGTCCTCCTCATTTTACGTATGAGTTATTGAGGTCCAAAGAAGGGACCTGAAGTGGTATGCGGGCAGCTGGACCCTCCGCAAGGGCTCTAGCTACCAGATTCCTAAACGCGGGACTTCTTACGATACCTCTCTCCATGAGCCTCGGCTCTGAATGATATTTGTAGTCTGTATAAACCTCCTCTGTGGGGACGCCTGGGGGGCTCTGTTAAGCATCTGCCTTGGCTCAGGTCATGATCCCAGGGCCCTGGGATGGAGTCCCAGGAACTCCACATCGGGTTCCTTGCTTAGCGGGGACCCTGCTTCTCCCTCTGCAGCTTGTGCTCTCTCTCTCTCTCTCTCTCTCTCTCTCTCTGACAAATAAATAAATAAATAAATTTTTTAAAAAAGATTATATTTATTTATTTGACAGAGATCACAAGTAGGCAGAGAGGCAGGCAAAGAGAGAAAGCAGGTCCCTGCTGAGCAGAGAGCCCGATGCTGGGCTCGATCTCAGGACCCTGGGATCATGACCCCAGCGGAAAGCAGAGGCCTAATCCACTGAGCCACCCAGACGCCCCTAAATAAAATATTTGAAATATATATATATAAATCTCCTTTGTTAGGGTTGATGGAGCATGAAGAGCGTGGACTTTGGAATGAAATAGACCAGAGCTCCAGTCCTAGCTTCCTCGCTTTCAGTGAGGCAAACTTGGGCCTAATTTGACCACCCTGAGCTGTAATTACTCATCAGTGAAAGGGCAGAATTAGTGAAATGCACAACCCAGATACACATAGGAGCCAGGCAGGAAACAGACATGCTCTGGGCTCCTGGTACTGTCACTGACTGTGATTCAATGGTTTCTCCCCCCTCTTCCTCCCCATAAACTGAATAAAGCAAACTATCCCAAGAATCATATCAGAGTTTTAAATATAATGAAATCAGATTCTGGGACAGATAGTGAATCTTTAATTGTGGAAAGTGGGGGCTGTAGGACTTCAGGGCTAGGAATCTAAGTCAGGAGGTAGAGGAATTTTGACAGGTATTAGTTGGAACGAAAGGACATGTTCCCAGCTCTTCATGTCAATTGCAGAATCCTGGGCAAGGTGTCTGGGAGAACAGAGAAGACAGTCTGGGAATAAGCCAGTCCGATGGAAGAGATATGATCCCCTCCCTTGAGGATCTTGAAGTTGGGTGCAAAGGACAGGATGTAAATGTACATGTAAAACCAATATTAAATATTTGCTGATGATAGCTAACATTTGATAGCTAACATTTATTGTTATTATTAATGTTATTTATATTATCTTGTTATATGCCGGGTACTGTGCTCAGTGCTTTATTCATATTAATCCATTTATTCATGTGGATTCAAATGGATTACATTTAATCATCAGCCCTATTTTATAGATGAGAAAAATTGTCTCTTGAACAATTTGCCCCAAATTTCAAAATTCTTAGTTTGGGAAAGATGGGATTTTTTACTCTGGGAAGTCTAATTCTAGCACTATCAGCCATTACACCACCATGCCCCTCAGAGAAACGGTTGGTGTAAATTCAAATAAAACAACTTTAAGAAGGAGACAAATTTTAGCAATTTTAGTGTTCTGAAAATATTTGCGATGTTATGAACAGAATCCAGTCTTCATACTAAATTCATGTATAAAAATAAGGGCAGGATTAGAGTATACACTAAATTTTGACACAAAAGAAAAGGGGTCAACTTTTTATCTCTCTCTTACAGCCACCCTAAGGTTACCCCCAAACTTCAAAAAGACTTGGCTTTCAGCTGTTTCATTTGCCAGAGAAATTAGTTGGGTAAGAGTTTGCAGGCAGGCTGTTAATGGAAAGATTGTGCGGATGGAGCGGGGAGGGCGCCACCTACTGGAAAAGTAGATGGATGTATTAGCATGCTGCCCTTCCGTGACAAGACTGAGCAATTATAGGCAGGGAGAGCACAGTAAAAGGTCATAGCTTCCATCACCTAGAGATCAGGAAGATCACACAGAAAGCAAAAATATTCTACTTGGGACTTAGATGGCACCTTTAACTTCCACTATAAGTCACAATGGAAAGTCTTTGTCTGTAACGGAACCACATACGGAAAGTATGATAGAGCAGCAAAACCTCCGGGTTCTGAGCACGTAGAATGCTTACTTGCTCACTAAGTGTGTCCTGCATTTTTGCAATAAATGAATGAATATCTGTGGGTTTTCCGTATTTAAATTCTTGACCCAGAGATAGGTGGTCCCTTTGCTCTCATCAAATAATGTTTAATCCAGCTCTGCCCGTCAGTGGGGTGACCACCCCACAAAGAGAGGAAGGGAGTGCTGGAGGCAGGAGCTTTACCCAGGACAGGTGTAATTTAAAAAAAAAAAAAAAAAGACTCATTTTCTAAAGGAATATCCATTGTCTGGAAGTACCATGGTTTATTTGTCCATTCACAGGATGAAGGACATCTTGGTTGTTTGTTCTAATTATGAATTGGAATTAAATGGCAATTATGAATAAGGCTGCTATTAATTTGTATGCAGGTTTTGGAGGGATATACATCTCCATATAGTCTGTATTTGTTCCAGAGGAACCCTCAGTCAGTATGAACAGTATTCTCTGTTCATGGTTAGTGTGATCATCAGCCTTTTTTGTTGGAGAAATTTGATTTTTATTGTTTTAAAATTAGGCCTGCTGTCTTCACTGGATGCTTAGCTAAATGTGGGTTTTGTCCATTTTGACAGCTTCTTTATTAAGGTTCACACATGCGATTCCCATCAATGCTTGGAAAAAGCATTTTAACATGTTAACTCTGCATAGTCACTGTAAGGCATGAAAAATATTTTTTAAGTTTATTATTTAGTTTTAGGAACCATGAAGTAAGATCATGGGCTTGATTGGCACAATCTGATATTTCTGTTAACCGATTTCTAATTCCGTTGTATTCAGAGGACATAACTCTAGAAGATTTTAATCCTTTTCTACTTATTAAAATTTGTTTATGGCACAGAATATGGTCTATCTTGGACAAATTTCATGTGTATCTGTTGTTGGGTGGAATGATCTATGAATTCCATTTGGAGGTAAAGGTGATAGGTAGTGTTGTTCAAGTCTTCTATCTTCCACTCATTTTTGGTTTTCACATTCTATTAACTTTTGAGACATGGGTATTGAAATAATTGATTTTAATGGTGGCTTTGCCTATTCTTGAAGTTCTCACGGGATCCTCTTGATGACTTGGCACCTTTATCATTATTTTTTTTTCAATTTTATAAAATCTTTTTCAAAAATTATGTTTATTAACATATAATGTATTATTTGCCCCAGGGGTACAGGTCTGTGAATCATCAAGCTTACATATTTCACAGCACTCATCATAGCGCATACCTTCCCCAATACCCATAATTCAACCACCCTATCCCTACTCCCCCAACCACCCAGCAACCTACAGTTTGTTTTGTGAGGTTAGGAGTCTCTTATGGTTTGTCTTCCTCTTGATCCCATGTTGTTTCATTTTTCCTTCCCTACCCCTCACAAACCCCTGCCCTGCCTCTCTAATTCTTCATATCAGAGAGACCATTGTCTTTCTCTGATTGACTTATTTCACTCAGCATAATACCCTCTAGCTCCATCTATGTCATTGCAAATGGCAAGATTTCATTTCTTCTGATGGCTGCACAGTATTCCATCGTGTATATATACCACATCTTTATTCATTCTTCTGTTGATGGACATCTAGGTCCTTTCCATAGTTTGGCTATTGTGGACATTGCTGCTATAAACATATATACATTCCCTTGCATGTGCCCCTTCGGATCACTACATTTGTATCTTTAGGGTAAATACCCAGTAGTGCAATTGCTGGGTCATAGGGTAGCTCTATTTTCAACTTTTTGAGGAACCTCCATGCTGTTTTCCAGAGTGGTTGCACCAGCTTGGTTTCCCATCAACAGTGCAGGAGGGTTCCCCTTTCTCCACATACTCACCAACATCTGTCATTCCCTGACTTGTTAATTTTAGCCATTCTGACTGGTGTGAGGTGGTCTTTCATTGTGGTTTTGATTTGTATTTCCCTGATCCCAAGTGATGGTAAGCACTTTTTCATGGGTCTGTTGGCCATCTGGATGTCTTCTTTCAGAAATGTCTGCTCATGTCTTCTGTCCACTTCTTGATTGGATTACTTGTTCTTTGGATGTCGAGTTTGATAAGTTCTTTATATATTTTGGATACTAGCCCTTCATCTGATAGGTCATTTGCAAATATCTTCTCCCATTCTGTCAGTTGTCTGTTGACTGCTTCCTTTGCTGTGCCAAAGCTTTTGATTTTGATGGAGTCGCTATAGTTCATTTTTGTCCTTGCTTCCTTTGCCTTTGGCAATGTTTCTAGGAAGAAGTTGCTACGGCTGAGGTCCAAGAAGTTGCTGCCTGTGTTCGCTCAAGAATTTTGATGGATTCCTGTCTCACATTGAGGTCTTTCATTCATTTTCAGTCTATCTTTGTGTGTGGTGTAAGGAAACGGTCCAGTTTCACTTTTCTGTATGTGGCTGTCCAATTTTCCCAACACAATGTGTTGAAGAGACTGTCTTTTTCCCTTTGGACATTCTTTCTTGCTTTGTCCAAGATTAGTTGACCATAGAGTTGAGGGTCTATTTCTGGGCTCTCTATTCTGTTTCATTGATCTATGTGTCTGTTTTGTGGAAGCACCATACTGTCTTGATGATTAAATCTTTGTAATAGAGCTTGAAGTCTGGAATTGTGATACTACCAACTTTGGCTTTCATTTTCAACATTCCTCTGGCTATTTGGGGTCTTTTCTGGTTCCATATAAATTTTAGGATTTATTTATTTATTTATCTATTATTTATTTAGGATTTATTTATTCCATTTCTTTGGAAAAAACGGATGGTATTTTTGATAGGGATTGCATTAAATGTGTAGATTGCTTTGGGTAGCATAGACATTTTCACAAGATTTGTTCTTCCAATCCATGAACGTGGAACATTTTTCCATTTCTTTGTGTCTTCCTCAATTTCTTTCATGAGTACTTTATAGTTTTCTGAGTACAGATTCTCTGCCTCTTTGGTTAGGTTTATTCCTAGGTATCTTATGGTTTTGGGTGCAACTGTAAATTGGATCAACTCCTTAATTTCTCTTTCTTCTGTCTTGCTGTTGGTGTATAGAAATGCAATGGATTTCTGAACATTGATTTTATATACTGACACTTTCCTGAATTCCTGTATGAGTTCTAGCAGTTTTGGAGTGGAGTTTTCTGGGTTTTCCATATAAAGTATCATATCATCTGCAAAGAGTGAGAGTTTGACTTCTTTGCCAACTCAGAGGCCTTTTATTTCTTTTTGTTGTCTGATTGTCAAGGTCAGGACTTCTAGTACTGTGTTAAATAGCTGTGGTGATAGTGGGCATCCCTGCCATGTTCCTGACCTTAGGCTAAAAGCTCTCAGTTTCACTGTGGGCTTTTCATAGATGACTTTGATGGTATTGAGGTATGTACCCTCTATCCCTACACTTTGAAGAGTTTTGATCAAGAAAGGATGCTGTACTTTGTCGAATGTTTTTTCAGCATCTATTGAGAGTATCATATGGTGCCCATTCATTCTTTTATTAATTTATTGTATCACATTGATTGATATGTGGATGTTGAACCATCCTTATAGCCCAGGAATAAATCCCACTTGGTTGTGGTGAATAATCCTTTTAATGTACTTTTGTATCCTATTGGCTAGTATTTTGGTGAGAACTTTTATATCCGTGTTCATCAATGATATTGGTCGGTAATTCTCCTTTTTGATGGGGTCTTTGTCTGGCTTTGGGATCAAGATAATGCTGGACTCATAAAATGAGTTTTATGAGCCAAAGTCCTTCATTTCCATTTCTATTTTTTGGAACAGTTTCAGGTGAATAGGTATGAATTCTTCTTTAAATGTTTGGCAGAATTCCCCTGGGAAGCCATCTGGCCTTGGGCTCTTGTTTGTTGGGAGATTTTTGATGACTGCTTCAATCTTCTTACTGTTCAGTAAGGTCTGTTCAGATTTTCTCTTTCTTCCTGGTTCAGATTTAGTTTTTTGTATGTCTCTAGGAATGCAACTATTTCTTCCAGATTATTGGATTTGCTGGCGTACAGTTGTTCTTTTAATATGTTCTTATAATTGTTTGTATTTCTTTGGTGTTGGTTGTGATCTCTCCTCTTTCATTCATGATTTTATTAATATGGGTCCTTTCTCTTTTCTTTTTAATAAGTCTGGCCAGGGGGTTATCAATCTTATTAACTCTTTCAAAGAACCTGCTCCTCGTTTTGTTAATTTGTTCTGCTCTTCTTTTGGTTTCTATTTCATTGATTTCTGCTCTGATCTTTATTTTGTCTCTTCTCCTTCTGGGTGGAGGCTTTCTTTGCTGTTCTTTCTCCAGCTCCTTTAGGTGTAGGGTTAGGTTGTACATTTGAGACCTTTCTTGTTTCTTGAGAAAGTCTTGTATCACTATACACTTTCCTCTCGGGACGACCTTTGCTGTGTCCTGAAGATTTTGAACAGTTGTGTTTTCATTTTCATTTATTTCCATGAATTTTTTCAATTCTTTAATTTCCTGGTTGACCCATTCATTCTTTAGTGGGATGCTCTTTAGCCTCCATGTATTTGAGTTCTTTCCAACATTCCTCTTGTGATTGAGTTCTGGCTTCAGAGCATTGTGGTCTAAAAATATGCAGGGAATGATCCCAATCTATTGGTACTGGTTGAGACCTGATTTGTGACCCAGAATGTGATCTATTCTGGAGAATGTTCAATGTGCACTAGAGAAGAATGTGTATTCTGTTGCTTTGGGATGGAATATTCTGAATATATCTGTGATGACCATCTGGTCCATTTAAAGCCTTTATTTCCTTGTTAATCTTTTGCTTAGATGATCTGTCCTTTGCAGTGAGGGGGTGTTAAAGTCCCCTACTATTATTGTATTACTAGTATTGTATCTCTAATGAAATAAATCTGGGAATGAGATGTCTAACTTGGTTTTCCTTTACCCTACAAATGAAAGCAGCCCCCCACCCTAAATCCTCTGACCTCGCCTACACACAAATATTCCCTGTTTTGTAGCTTCCAATTCCTCATCCTGCCATGGTCAAAAGAGTTCAGAAGCCATGCTCAGAGGGGCCTTGTGGCCCAATCTGTCCCACAATCTCATAGACTTGTCCAAACTCCCAGTGGAAGGCAGCGGGTATTGCTCTGAGACATTGGATCTGGATGGCCCCCAGGGAGAACCTACATTGAGCATACATCCATCCAAGGGATGAAAAGAAACTACTTGGGAAGCCAAAGTCCTTCATTAAAGATGAGAATGGGAATATGTTGAAAATGAAGTGACTGACACAATGTCCTAGCAAGCTGGCTGGCTCAAGACGAAGAGATAGTGGCAGGCTTGTGCAAAGGGAAACCTCCATGGACCACCCCTGGCAGCCCTGTTAGAAAAAGCTTGCATTCTTCCTTCAGAAAGAGAAGGAAAGCTTCTGACCTTTGCTGTTTTTCCTGCTCTTCCAACCAGGCGATCCAGACAGTGTGAGTTCAGTTCTGTCAGGTGGTTGCTCAGGCTAAGGCTCAAGGGTTTGGAACCAGACTGTGGGGCAGTATATGGAAGGGCTCTCTCTGCACTGAGGAGGCCCTGCGGCATGCTGTGCATGGGCAAACCATCTGGTCTTCTGAAGGGAAATATCTTGGGCAGCCTGCAGTGAGAGACAAACTGGCTACCCATACCTGGGGTTCCTCCAGTTGACCAAGAAGCCAGTGCTCTGGGACAGGAAGGCCAACATTTCTGGAGTTATCAGAAGCTGACTGATCTTGCTTAGCCTAGGAACACATCCATTTCTGCATGCTGTGTGCATGAGTTACAACCCTGTGAGCCCAGAATGGAAATGAAGATCAAGTTCAAAAGACAGCAAGAGAATGGGAATGGCCACCGTAAGGGCCATGTCCTACTTTTCCAATGGGAATGGACTAAATCTGGGAAGAAAATTTAAAAAAAAGAAAGAAAGAAAGAAAAGAAAAAAGAAAAATAGGGTCCTGAGTGGAAAGTAGGGGGTCAGAATTGAGGTGGGGCTTCTGGGAGACCCCACATCCCAGATATGAGATGGGGACCTGCTGGGGAGGCCAACCATTACACAAGAGACTGGGTCTCTCACTGAAATATTAAGATTTGAGCCACTCCAGCACGGGTCTTATCCTCTTGGAACACAGGATCTATACTTGAACTCCAGATTCAGCAAATGACACCTACAGGGCAGGAGTCCAGTGTAAAGTTTCTCAACAGATTCTCTGCCTGGGAATCAAACGGTGTTGGCCAAAAAAAGCAGATTCTTGGGACTTATTGGACTGGATTCCCCCCAAGGGTGGGGCCTGTGGGTCTGCTCTTTTTACCGGTGGTTCTGAAAGCCTGCATGGTCCCAGTACCACCAGAAGGCCACACCATCGGTGAGGGATCCGAGCAGGGGTCTTCAGGCCTTGCGTGGACTGGGGAAGTTGGTCTGTTTACTTATCCTGGTGGCCAGCTTCCCCTGAGAGGGCCAGGGCCAAGGTCCCCGCGAGGGGATGTGTGTTCCCTGACTCAGTGAGATCTCTGGGCCTGACCACCCAAGGCTGATATAAAGGGTGGAAATATAGACCCTAGAAGTCTGTCTCAACCCACAGGAGCAAGGGGCCTCCCCAGGTTGCCAAGGAGGGATCTGGACAAAGGAGCCGGCTGCCCTCTAGTGTTGTGAACAGTGGACATCACAGCAATCCATTCTAAAATCACTTGGCGGTTAGTCAATCAAGGAGCAGAGCTTAAGGCGGTTTCTCGTTATTCTTGGAGAGATCAAGCCTACCACTAGATGCTCACGTGTGACATTCTCACCTGTAAATACGTCCAGGTGCCATCTGTCTGCAGGTCCTTCTCCTGGGCGTGCAGAGCTTTAGCACAGACCCTCAGGAGAGGGGAACTTCTAACCCGGGAAGTTTGTCTACGACGGTCCAGGCACTGTCCCTGCAGGCAGATGTCTCTGCCAGTGAAATTGTCCTCCTGTCTGAAGATGCCAACTCGGTTACTCTGAAAACGGAAAGAGAAGCACATTTTGAGAAAGAAAATGTGCAGACGAACAGGGAGGTGCCTACAGAGAATTCAAGAGAAAACAGATACTATGATTGAAAGACACTACGCTTTTCATAAAAACTTACAAAGTACAAACGCACCCCACCTCACACACGTGACAAAGCCTACTATGAAACACAGAACAGGAGGAGAGAGACAGAGAGAGAAATTGCCTGCCACCTTTGTGCACTGCTGGTGGGAACATAAAAGGAGAAGCCGCAGTGGAAAATAGTATGGTAGTTTCTCGAAGATTCAAACATAGAATCACCCTACGATCTAACAGTTCCACTTCTAAGTATATGCCCCAAAGAACAGAAAGTAGGATCTCAAAGACATATCTGTACCCCCACATTCATAGCAGCACTGTTCATGATAGCCATGGGGACAGACCAAGGGTGGTTTGTCCACGTGACCGAAGATTCTTTCAGTCTTGAAAAGCCATGAAGTCTGACACCTGCTACGACAGGGATGAACCTTGAAGACATCAAGCTCGGTGACATAAACCAGACCCAGCAGGGCAAATACTGTATGATTCCATCGCATGAGGTACCTAGAGTAGTTGCATCTGCAGAGAAAGAACGAGAACGGTGGTCACCACAGGCTGGCGGAGAGGGGCGTGGAGGGTTATTGTTTAATGGGTAAGGGGTTTCTGTTTGCGAGACGAGAACGTTCTACAGAGCTTTGCGTGGTAATGATATGTCAGCATCGGTTTGTTGTAACAAACATGCCACTGGGGTGTGGGATGTCATAGTGGCAGGAGGACCTGTGGGGGTGGGGATCGGGAATGTATGGGAACGCTCTGTACGTCCTGCTCGGTTTCGCTGTGAACCTAAAACTGTTCTCAAAACTAAGCTGAGGAATTACAAGAAGCAAAGTTCTGGAAATGATGGAAAACTCGCACAGCAGCTGGAAAGTACTTCCCACCACTGAACTGGTACATTCTATGTTATGTGTATTCTACCACAACCTAAAAATACATTAACAATTTTTAAAAGACAGAAGGAGAGGTGGGCTAGAAAGAGATTGTCATTTGGGAATCTTAGAATATCGTAAGTTTAAAATTATCATATGAAGTAGGGGAGCCTGGGTGGCTCGGTTAGGTCAAGTATCCGACCGAGAGTCTCAGCTCAGGTCTTGATCTCAGGGTCGTGAGCTCAAGCCCCATGATGGTCTCCATGCTGGACATGAAGCCTAATTAAAAGTAAATAAATAAAATTAAAATGTTCTAAATAGAAGTTACAGGGGGGTTTTGAATATATTTTGAAGTCTATTTTATATTAACAAGTAGTTATTCAAAATTTCAATAAATAAAAGTGTACAGAACAGAACGCTTAGCAGAAAGACAGTGAACATGTGGCAGGTGGGCAGGAAGAAAGTAGAGGTAGCTAAACATGTCAGGATCTTAGGGCCTTTGCTCTGAAGGAACGTTGTTGGGGGCCTGGAGGGACAGCAGGGACAGAGAGGTGCCTGACCCAGCAGTGGCCCAAAGAAGGAACTCTGCCCTCATCAGGGCTGCAGGGAAAACGTGGCTCTAAAGTCATCTGGGAAGGAACGTAGTCACTTTTCAGGTTGGAAAATTGTGTTTCCATCAACCCACCATCCTCAAAAACATCCAGTGGGCGCCAGAGAGGAAGATGGAATTCTGCAAGAGTGCAGAAATGTCAAAAGCAGGCTTGACATTGGCTTTCCACTTCCAGCAGGGGGGAAATCTGGGAGTGATGTCCAGGGCCAGCCCCTGGTGCTTCGCGTGGTGCCGGAGACAAAACCCTGAAGGATGTTCCGTGTTGGTGCGCAGGGGAAGTGGGACGACCAGCCCAGTAGGTTTGATGTGTCCAAATGAGAGAAGCCTCTTGAGAATGATCTCCGTGGGGAGAGCTGCCAACCACCTCATATCCATCTGAAACTCCACCGGCAAATATTCAGGGGTGGGCAGCACGCTCCCCTTTAGAAAGGGAGGCAACCGACATACAGCCTTGCAGTTTTAGCGGTACAACACACCAACCTGATACCTGTATCTACTGCAGAATGATCCTACAAGAAGCTCTCTTAATGCCCATCACCTCTTGCGTTTGTGATTTGCTTCCTGTGATGAGACCTTTCCAAATCTACTCTCTTAGGAACTTCCAAATATGCAATAAAGTCTTATTAACAATAGTCCTGTGCTAGGCGTTACACCCCCAGCTCTTACTCATCTTCTAACCAGAAGTCTTTACCGTGTGACCCCCTTCAGCTACTTGCTCCCATTCCACATCTGGCAAACACCAGTCTGTTCTCTGTATCTCTGAATTTAGTTGTGTGTGTGTGTGTGTTTTTTTTTAAGATTCCAGATGAAACTAGGATGGCGTGTTTGTCTTTGACTTATTTCACTTAACATAATGTCCTCAAGGTCCATCTGTTTATTGCAAATGGCAGGAGTTCCTTTTTATGGCTGAATAATATTCCCAACACCCCTCCACCATGTGCACGTGCGCACACGCGTGTGTGTACACATTGGTGTATATACATTGGATACACCACATTTTCTTTTTCTTTTCATATGTGGATGGACACTTAGGTTGTTGCTGTGGCTAGATAAATAATCCTTCGATGAACATGGAGATGCACATAGCTTTTCGAGACAGTGATCCCAGCACATTCTTGTCATTTCTTCCTTGCTGGCAGACCTTTGTTCTTTCGGGGATGGATGGACTTTTTGGAAACACTCAAAAGTCATTCACAGCCAACGAATGTGAATGAAGAAAACCGAGCTGCTGTCCACCTTGTGGATCATATGCCGATTCAATTAGCATCTTTAACAGAAGAAATCTAGAAAGTACTTTAAGCCAGACATCCATGCAGTGCCCTTCCTAGTGACTGAATAAAGCTGGTAACAGCCATTTAGCTATGAGTTGCAGATGATTTTTCAAACATTCCCCAATTCCAAATAATCCTGGCTCACAGCTTGAAACACCCTGCAGAAGAGTGCTGGGAAGATGCATGGGAGATCAGGGACCCATGGGTGGCTCAGTTGCTGACACGTCTGCCTTTGCTCAGGTCATGATCTCAGGGTCCTGGGATTGAACCCCACATCGGGTTCCCTGCTCAGTGGGGAGTGTGCTTCTCCCTCTACCTCCCCCTGCTTGTTCTCTCTTTCTATATCTCTCTGTGTGTCAGATAAATAAAGTCTTAAAAAAAAAAAAAAAAAAGAAAGAAAGAAAAGAAAAGGAAAGATCCATGGGAGGTCAATAATGACTGCCTGGCTGCTTCTTGCACTTGAACCAGTTGCTGCTGCTGGCAGTGGTGACCATGCAGATCTGGCTTCAGAAAAGGCTCTGAGACATGAGTGTTCTTTTCAACTAATGCCAAGACCAGCTGCTCTGTAGCTGGACGATAAAGTGTAGGTGTCCCTAAGCCCAGCACCGAAATAACTCCTAAGTCAGACTGGGGCCCCTCTCACTGCGTCTGCTTCCATGCACCGCAGCTCCCGCGTTCGATGCCACAGACCGGAGCCCATCATCCAGCACTCACGGCTGGATGGTTTGCATGTATCACATCTGTAACACTGCGTGGATATTACCAGATGCTTCTATTCCATTTAGAGGATTTTCCTGGTGTGTGGTTTTTTTTTTTCAGGTGATGATTTCTGTTTTGTCCTTTTCTCAACATTTTCAGAACTGTACCTTTGTTTTCGTTTCAAGGAACCAGGCTAATTTCAAACTGTATTAATCAGAAAATGAGGCCATTTAGAGAAAGATGGTCACATGCAGGAAAGGAACAAGCGCCCCTTTGTGGAGAGGCTGATACTCTCAAGCTCTCTGACAACAGCTGCCACCTCTTCTCTTTGGCCAGAAGGAGACACCTAGAAACAAGGGGCTGGGGGAAGGAATGTCACTGTGAAAAGAAAGCCCTTTCCTCTCTCCCATTACAGTCAGCCATTCTCCCCTCCAAATGGGTTCTGGACAGATTAAGAAGAAATAGGAAGAAAAAAAATTAAATTTTTTTTTTCAAATTTCTGTCTGGGCAAAATTTTTAAGCTTAGATTGCAGAGATGAAAAGGTCAAAGGAAAGTCAACATAAAACATTCGAAAATCCTCATCATGTATTTTAATTTAAGGTATCATATGTTTACAGTGGCCAAGAAAAGAGGAAAAAAATCACAGGGAGATGTATTTTATTTTGCTTTTGATCCGTATCTTAACTAGTACTTCTTCAGGTGTTGGAGTGCCCATTACAAATAAAAATATATGTTATATACATTTTATATGTTACATATGTTTATCTCTAATTCATAGGTTAAATTTTATATACAGTGAAACACGGATATTAAATATACAGTTCAGTGGATCTGGGTGAGTGTATATACACCCATACCACCACGACTTTGACAGAAGGTACTGTTCTAATGGGCTGAAGGTTCCAGAAGACCCCTTTCCATTCTGTTGCACCCACCCAGGAAATCACTGCTCTGGTTTCTAGTCCGTAGATAGTTCTCACCCATTCCTACACTTGACATACATGGAGCTGTACAGTAAGTACTCTTGTATCTGGCTCCTTCCACTCGGATATCTTTGAGATTTACTCATGTTGTTGCACAGGTATCACTGCATTATTGATTTTTAAGGTTTTTTTTTTTTTTTAAGTCATTTCTACATCCAGTGCGGGTCTCGAATCATGACCCCAAGATCACGAGCACAGGCTCCGCCCACTGAGCCAGTCAGGTGGCTGTCATGACATGATTTTTATTGCTAAGTATCCCACCACGATCTGTTTATCCGTTCTGATGATAGATTTTGAAGCTGTTTTCAGGTTTTGGCAATCATGAATAAACCTGCTATGAATGTTCTTGTTCAAGAGTTGTTTCTGGACGGAATGTTTTATTTCTCTTAGATAAATATTTAGGAACGGAAGTATGGGTCTTAGGGCAGATGGATGTGTGGAACCTCACCACATCTGCCATTGTCACTCTCTTTAATTTTAGTCATTCTGGAGGGTAGCAATGGTATCTCTTTGTGGTTTTGACTTGCAGTTCCCTGGCAACGAACGATGTTGAACATCTTTTCATGCCCTTTTTAGCTATTTTTATATTTTCTTTTGTTAGGTATCTGGTCAAATCTTTTGCCCATTTTTAACTCGCTGTTTTTGTTATTTGTTTGTAGGAGTCCTTTATATATTCTGGATATAGAATGTACTGCAAATATTTTCCAACAATCTGACTTGTCTTTTTGTTTTATTAATGGTGTCTTTCAACAAGCAGAAATTTTTCATTTCAAAAATGTCTAATTTAATGAATTTTTAATTTTATGTTTAATGTTTTTGTGCATGTGTCTGCTCTGAGAAAACGTTCCCTTTTCCAAGGTCATGAAAATAATCATTTAATTTTTTTCTAGTGTTAGCATTTACATTTAAGTCTATGAGATAGAGGACCAGGTTCGTTTTTTCCCATATATTTATCCAATAGTTTCAGCACCGGGTGTTGAATAGACCTTCCTTTCCCTATTGAGTTACCTTGGCATCAATCATCTACTGGACTCTATTCTGGCCCATTGATCCATTTGCCTATACGTCAATACCATCTTGTCTTGGTTACTAGAGCTTTACAGGAGTCTTGAAATCAGTAGTTCTATTTCAAGGTTGTTTTGGTTATTCTAGGTTCTTTACATTTCCAATACGATTTTTTTTTTTTTTTGAGAGACAGAGTACGCGTGTGTATGCTTGCCAGCTGGTGGAACAGCAGAGGGAGAAGGAGAGAGAGAATCCCAAGCAAGCTCCACACCCAGCATGGGGCCCAATGCCAGGCTGGATCTCATGACCTTGGGATCATGACCTGAGCTGAAACACAAGAGCTGGGGGCTCAACTGACTAAGCCACCCAGGTTCCTCTCCATTAGGATTCCTTTAACCAGCCTGTCAGTTTCTACCAAAACGATTTTTTATTTGAGACCGTAATTGGTATGACATTGAGTTTATAGATAATTTTGAAGAGAAGCAACATCTTCCAATCCAACAACACGATACATTTCTCCATTTATGTGGGCTTTCTTGAATTTTCTCATGATTGTCACATGGTTCCCATGGTAGAGTTCTTGTGTGTATCTTGATAATTTTTTTTCTGAAGTACTTTTTTCTTGTTCTGGATGTTATTAAAAAGGGATTTTAAAATTTCATTTCTAATTGCTCGCTGTAAGTATATAGAAATACACTTAATTTTTGTATGTTGACTTTGTATTATGTGATTTTATTAGTCACTGATTTGTTCTAGTGATTGTTTCGTAGATGCCTTACAGATGGATATGTCAGGGACAGATATGGTTTTTTCTTTTTCCTTTCTAATCTTCATACCTTGTGTTTATTTCTCTTTGCCTGATTGCAAACATCAGGGGCTCCAGGACAAGGCTGAACAGAATTAAGAAGAGATACTCTTGCCTTCTTCCCAGTCTTAAAGGAAAACATTCAATATTTTACCTTTATTGCTTATAGGTTTTTCACAGATAGTGTTTATCAGAATGAGAAAATTGTCTCATATTTCTAGTTTTCTGAGATTTTTATTATGAATGAGTACTGAACTTTTCAAATTGTTCTTCTACATCTACTGAGATGGTCTCATGGTTTTTTCCTCTTTATTCTGTTCATACAATGAATGACAATTGTTTTCCCATATGATACCAACTTTGCACCCGTAGGATAAATCCCATTCAGAATGATGTGTTGCTTTTTTATATATTGTTGGGTTCCATTTGTTAATATTTTGTTAAAGATACATGTATCCAGGACGCCTATGTGGCTCAGTCGGTTAACTGTCTGCCTTTGGCTCAGGTCATGATCCCAGAGTCCTGGGATCGAGTCCCACATCAGGTTCCTTGCTCAGCAGGGAGCCTGCTTCTCCTCTGTCTGCTCTGCCTGCTGCTCCCCCTGCTTGTGCTCACTTGCGTGTCCTCTCTCGCTCTCTCTCTCTCTCTGACAAATAAACAAAGATCCAAAGAAAATGTTTGTATCCATGTCCACGAGGGGTATTTGTCTGTGATTTTCTTTTCTCGTGGCATCTCTGTCACATTTTGGTTTCAAGATTATTATTGGCATCATCAAACTGATTGGAAACTACTCCTTCCTTCTTTCTGTTCTGAAAGGGTTTGGGTGAGATTCGCATTATTTTTTCCTTAAATGCTGGATGGAATTTACCAGGGAAACCATCTGGCCCTGGAGTTGTGTTTGTGGGAAGATGTTTAAATTGGGAATTCAATATCCATAATAGACAATATTTGTTTAAAAAAAAAAAAAGTTCTGCTTACAGCAAAATGTGAAAGGTAACAGATACACTGAGGGGGAGAACTGTTAAGATAAAAAGACCAGGGGCACCTGGGTGGCTCAGTGGGTTAAAGCCTCAGCCTTCGGCTCAGGTCACGATCCCAGAGTCCTGGGATCGAGCCCCACATCGGGCTCTCTGCTCAGCGGGGAGCCTGCTTCCTCCTCTCTCTCTCTCTGCCTGCCTCTCTGCTTACCTGTGATCTCCATCTTTCAAATAAATAAATTAAAAATTAAAAAAAATAAGATAAAAAGACCAACATGTGGAGTGCCTGGCTGGCTCAGTTGGTAGAACATGTGGCTTTTGACCTTGGGGCCATGAGTTTAAGACCCATTCGAGTCCTGTGCTGGGGGTAGAGATTTGCTCAACTAAATAAACTGGGGGGAAAAAAGAGCCAAGACTTAATGACTTGGGAAACTCTCAGGCTACCCAGTTTGTAAAAGAATCTAAAATTAAGAGATTTGCTTGCTGCCCAGAAAGCAGAGTCTGGAGAGGAGGGCACAGCTGTGGCTGGAAAACCACTTGCTGGTGTTGGAGAGACCAACTGTGTGATGTGTGGGTCCCCTTAGCCACTGAAAGGGACAGAGGATTCCATGAGTGAAGGCTGCCAGACCCTGCATTCCACAGGCAGGAAGCAGGCTGGTAAATCCACTCAGCTGCCAGCATGTGCTATCCTTCAAGTAAAAGGAACATGAGGGCTGCCTGGGTGACTCAGTTGGTTAAGTGTCTGACTTTGGCTCAGATCATGATCCCAGGGTTCTGGGATTGAGACCCACATTGGATTCCCTGCTCAACGGGAAGCCTGCTTCTCCCTCTGCCTCTCCCCCTGCTCATGCTCTCTCTCTCTTTCTCTCTCTCTCTCAAATAAATAAATAAATAAAATCTTTAAAGAAAAAAAAAAGAACGTGATTTTGGGAGGCCTCGAGTCATAAAGGACCCCCCCTGGGTCTTGCAACCCAATGGAGTATGCCTAGTTGGATTTGCCCCCAATTGCTTGGGGCCGGTGACTCCTTACTTCCTTCCATTTTCTCCTGATTAGAATGGGAATGTCTACACCTATTCTGCTGTGTCTGTCCCTCAATTGCATTTTGGGAACAGATGACTCGTTTTCTAGTTTTAACCGGTCCACAGGTGGAGAGGAACTTTGTTCCAGAATGGACTATGCCGAGTCTCACCCTTACCTGATTAAGATGACACACACAGTAACATTGGAACTTCTGAACTGATGGTGTTTAGACATGGGGCTTGAGTCGATGCTGTCATAGGTTGAGACTTAGGGAGATGTCAAGATGGGGTGACTGTGTTGCATGTGGGATAGAACTGAGTATTTGATAGCTGAGGTTGATCTGCAGCAAGCCGAATAAAGCCCCCCAACTATAACATGTCCTAATCCCTGCAACCCGAGTGTTACATTAAATGGCTAAAGAAAAGCTCCGTCTTCCCCTTTCCTTCCCCACTACCACACCCACAATGCTTCTGACACCAGACTCCCTTCTTTGGAAAATGTGGAGAGGGTCTGAAAATGGAGTTCATAATCCATCACCCCTCCATAGTGGAGCCTCCGTAAAAATCCCAATAGTTTGGGGTTCAGAGAGTTTCCAGGTCAGTGAGCATATCCACGTGGAAGTTGACTCACCCCAACTTCCTGAGGACAGAAGCTCCTGTGTTTGGGACCCTCCCAGACCTCGCCCTATGTATCTCTTCACCTACCTGTTCATCTGTACCCCTTATCACGTCCTGTCATGAACTGCGAAATGTAGATAAGTGTTTCCCTGAGCCCTGTGAGCTCTTCTGGGGAATAACTACGTCCAAGGGGAAGGAGATCCCAAGAACCTTCTATTTACAGCCAAGGTGGGCAGAAGTTGTGGGTCACCTGAGGATCTACTAGTTGTGATCGGCATCTGCAGTGGGGGTGGTCTCCCAGGTCTGACCCCTTCACCTGTGGGGTCTGACGTGATCTCCGGGTGGACAGTGTCAGAACTGAGTTACAATGGAGGGCACGCAGCTGGGGTTGCACAGAACTTCTGGGTGTGGGGAAACTCCCACACAGGTGGTGTCAGAAGGGCTGTGAATGTGTTGTGAGAGCAAAGGGCACACACAGTAGTAGTGTTGTCAAAGGGGTGCTTTGTGCGAGAGGCAGTGAAAGGTCTTGAGGAGATGAACACGGGTTACCCAGGCGGGCCCTGAATGTGATCACACGTGTCCCCGTGAGAAAGAAGCAGGGGGACCTGGGACTGTAGAGAAGAAGGAAGGAATAGGAAGAATATTCTTCTGGTTCTGAAGGTGGAGGGAGGGGCTACAGGCCAAGGAGGCCACTCTGGACACCGGAAAAGGCCACGGAGCAGACCCAGTGAAACTAATTTTGGATTTCCGGCCTGCAGAACTGTAAGCCATTGTGTGTGTGGTGATTTGTTATAGTGGCTGTGGAAAATCAACACAGGACTCTTTGAGTCTTTCTCTTTATTGCTGTGTGTGTGTGTGTGCGTGTGTGTGTGTGCACGTGTCTCCTTCTATCAACTCCTGAGAGAGATCTCTTAAGCTTTCCAAGCATTGCTGTGATTTTTTCTTTTTTTTTTTTTAAGATTTTATTTATTTATTTGACAGAGATCACAGGCAGGCAGAGAGAGAGAAAGGGAAGTAGGCTCCCCGCTGAGCAGAGAGCCCAACATGGGGCTCGATCCCAGGACCCTGGGATCATGACCTGAGCCGAAGGCATAGGCTTTAACCTACTGAGCCACCCAAGCGCCCCTGCTATGATTTTTTCAATTTCTTCCTTCACTTCTCTGTGTTTCTTTCAAGTGCTTAGAAGCTCTCTGGGAACATACACAGAAGGGTGATATTTTCCTGATGAACTGTCTCTTTCATCATGATAAAAGGTTCTTCGGTTCTGGTAATTTAGTAATACAGCTTGGGGGCGCAGCCATGGATTCAAAGGGAGATCTGGGGGCTTAACCCTTGTGGCTCCTCCCTTGGGTTTTGGGTACCTCTCCTGAGATTCATAAGCCTTCCTGCTTGACTTTTAGTCGACCTATGCTGTCACAGACTGGTGATGCCTCCCGGGGAAAACCACAGAAAACTTCTCATAGTGCAATTCCTTTTCTCGAGAGTCAAATACGCACCAAGTTTCTGTCTGCTTCTAGCTACTCCTCAGCACCTTAACATGATATATTTCTAAAATATTTTGTCTTGAGATATCATTGTTGTCTGTTAGAAGATTAGACTCGTATAGGCTGTTCTGTCATTATTGTAACCAGAAATGCCCTGAATTATAGTAAACATTTTTTTAAACTTCAAGAATCCCCCCATAATATTAAATACAAAGAGCTGCCTTGGAAAATGGGGAAGAAGGAAGTAAAGCAGCTGGCTTGTGACCCACTCCTCCTCCAGTTATGGAAGGATATGCCCAGGGAAAGAAAGAAAGCTGGTGACCTGGTCTAATCCCATAAGTACACTGATAACTCAGTATTTGCTAGGAGCAGAGTGCTTAGTGATGAAATTCTTTCAGCATTAAACAAACCTAGACTCTATAGATTTATGACCAGAAAAGGTCCCATTAGTTATACAACTGTCTGGGGTGTAAGATGGAGAATGCTACCCCCTACTATGTGAGGTGCCCTGAAAACCTCATAAGAGACCACATATATCACTCAGAACAAAGAGCACATGTCCAGGTAAAAATGGAAAAAAAATGCAGAAGAAATAATAGAAAAAGACCCAAGATGGAAAAAGTGTCTTCTACAAAGAATACAATTTTTATAATAAGAAAACTGCTTGTTCTAGAACAAGATGTCACTGCTTATTTTTGAAGTACCCACCATCAAAGCCATAAATGAACTAAATGAACCTTCCACAAAAGCTTACAAAGAAAAATATTGTATGGAACTGTAGGATGCTAAATGTCAAAAGTATCAATCAGATCAGCCTAGGCTAGTCTACAGTGACGAATGTCGGTGGGTCGGTGACAATGCAAACGTGTTTACTAGAAGGATGTGGGTTTATTTGTATGCTAGCTGTGGGTCCAGCCTAGTGGAGCTGCATCTTTCTGGAACACAGCTGATCTCCTGACAGAAGGGTAAGAGTGGGGAAAACATGCACAGGATGTTAGAGCTTCTGTCCAGAGCTGTCACACAGCCCTTCTGCTGACATTGGTCAAGGCCACACGGCCAGTCCTATCCAACAGAACAGAAGGGCGTGGTGCCCCAGAACTGAGTGGTGCAGAGTGTTTTTGAACAGTAATACAGTCTGTCCAATCCCCACCTCCAACAGAGGCAGGCGATAGAGGCAGGAGAATGGCTCATATTTGCTGGAGGCCGATGTTATATTTCCTTTTAAATCCTCCCCACCGTCTTCTGCAGATAGCATTATCCCCTTCCCAGACGAGAAATGGAGACCCAGAGTACTTGTCCTGGATCAGGCAATACTAAGCAGAAGAAATGGATTTCAAACCCAAGTGCACCTGGTTCTCAAGTTCACCATCTCCCAGGTGAAAAGAAAACACAGTCCCCCACCCCAACGCCAAAACCTGAGGCACCGGCCAACCCATCGCAGACCGAGAGCAGGCTCAGGAAGGAGCTTCCCTATCCCTCACAGATCAGCATGTGAAAAGCAGCTGACAGCGATGACCTCAAAGGAGAACCACGAAGGGAATTAATTCATCAGGGATCCCTCAAGCCGGACTGCCCTGACATGGAAATTTCTAGCTGGGGAGAAAGGGCTGCTGTGTCAGGCCAGGCAGACCTGAGTTCTACACTTAGTGCTGCCACTCGTCACCCACGCACATCTAAGGCACAGCTTCATCTCTGCAAACCTCCATTTCCCCTTATGTAAAAGAACAAGAATGATGCATCACCACCCCTCACAGAGTTGCTCCAACTATCAGGACAAATATATTGTAAAGCACATGTCATTGGGATCCAGCCAATGCCCATTCTCAGTCCCTCCCTTTCTTGCCTTAAAGAAGATGATCGCATAGTAAGAATCTGAGAAAGGGACAGTCCCTGCTCTGGAGATGTTCTCAGGTAGTGAAGGAGGCAAGTGAATAGGCCCTTGAAATAGCTGCAGCAAACGCTGTGCTGGTGGAGCCAGTGGCATAAGAGGAAGGCGGCGGGAAAGGCCCGGAATATGAAGTAAGCTTTGTTTAGTTCCTTGTGAGAGAATCACTAAATCACAATTGCTTAAACAGGATAAAGGTTATTTTTCAGTCCCTCAATCTAAGGAGGGAAGCAGTTCTAAGCTAATGCCTCCACAATCATCAGAACGTTTTTCTACTTCGTGTTCCACCATCCTCATGGTCGTCACACTCCAAGATGGCAGCCTGAGCTCTGGCTACCACCTCTGTACTCTAGATAGCAAGAAGAATGAGAGTAAGGACATGCCCCTTCTTGTTTCATCCTATTAGGCAGAACTTCCACGGATTTACTAGAATGGCCTGTGGGATTTCTAAGCAGAGCAGTCTGTGGGCAGTTATCCATATGTCCGGGACTCTAAGGACTAAATTGGAGACTCAGTGGTGGGCTTCATCAACACAGAGGTGGCAGGTCTAGGAGTGGTTGGATTTCCCCGGAAGAGTTTACACAGTAAGGTCAGGACCCCCACCTCCCACAACCCTCAAGGCCTGGAAACGAGGATGTGCAGAGGAGGTGAAGCCACAGACAGAAGGGAAATAAGGAGAGCACAGTATCCAGGAGAAAACTGCAATCTATAGTGACCAGTGCTAAAAGTCGGGCTACTCAGAAAGATATCATGGAAAACGGCAGATAAGAAGTTCCAAGCATCGGTTCCTCCATGTAAGCAACCATTAAGCTGGCAAACAGTGATAGAATCAGCCTTTCTCCTCCTCCTCCTTCTTTCTCTTTTTGGAACTCTGGAACCTTATTAAAAAACAAAAAAACCTAGAGCAAGCAGGGGAATGATTAATGAAGGAAAAAAAAAATAGCTAAATTCAGTAAGAAAATGTTGCAACATTTTTGCTTACCTGCCTACCGTCTCCTGTTGCCCAGCCCAGCAACAGCCCTGGGGACAACAGCCAGAGTCCCTGGAGTCCTGATATGGAACTTGCTCTCAAAAATGTGGTTGTGCAGGGGCGCCTAGGTGGCTCAGTGGTTAAAGCCTCTGCCTTCGGCTCCGGTCGTGATCCCAGCGTCCTGGGATCGAGCACCACGTCGGGCTCTCTGCTCAACAAGGAGCCTGCCTCCTCCTCTCTCTCTCTCTCTACCTGCTTCTCTGCCTACTTGTGATCTGTCTGTCAAATAAACAAATAAAAATCTTTAAGAACCTTGAAAAAAAATGTGGTTGTGCATTTTGACCTGGCTGGCAGTTCTCTGAGGGATTGCTGACCTTTGCTTCATCCCTTGGCTGGAGCAGCTCTCCAGGTAGTGTCTTTTGAAAGCATTTAGAGATATATACTGCCCATAGCTGTCTTGTTCAAGGGAGGGCAGATGGGATAAGCAACTGGAAAACCAGAAAGACTGGGGAAAAGGAGACTGAGGAGGAAGATACTGGGGAAGGAAGTGTTTTGAAGGGCTACTTCATATACTAAGGAGTCTAGACTATAAAACATGTGTCCAGGGCCAGAAACATTCTCAGAGAAGACTCAAGAGGACCCTATGATTGCACCTTTGGCTATTATCTGTAACCCATGAAAGTAGGAAATAAACGCTAAGGCAAATTGGCAGGTGTCTTAGCTAGGTGCAGCAGAAATGTCCAGCTCAGAGACAATCTTAAAAAACCAAGAGTGTTTTCTTTTAGTTTGTTTTTTGTTTAAACACTCCAGGTGTTTAAGAAAATCTGTGTTTGGTCAGTTGCTGGCTGATGAGATAGTGGAACAGAGACTTCAGTGACTACACATGATAAGGAAATACAGGGCGCAAATAATAATAGTAATTTGAAAATGTCACAAAACAAATAGATGAATGTAACCCCTAATGAGAAATAACAGCAAAACTTTCAAAGGGGGAACAGAATCTAAGTTCCAGAATTATAATATTCAAAATGTGCAAGTCTCAACAAAAAATTACAAAGCAAACAAAGAAAAAGAAAAGTGTAACTCATTCAGAGGAAAAAGAAATTGACAGAAATCATCCTGGAAGTAGCCCAGATTTTAGACTTCCTAAGACCAAGACTTTAAAGGAAGTATCTTGGGTAACTCTCTCAGGTGCCCTCCCCTCTTCAGGAGTTTTGTACTCTATCATTCAATAAACTTTGCTGCCCACCAATAATAAATAAATAAATAAATAAAGGAACTTTCTTATATATGTTCAAATAGCAGGACATCTACATGGCTGCATCAGTTAAGTGCCTGTCTTCAGCTCATGTTATGATCCCAGGGTCCTGGGATTGAGCCCCAAGTCAGGCTCCCTGCTAAGCAGGGAGTCTACTTCTCTCTTTCCCTCTGCCCTCCCCAACTTGTGTGCATGCTCACTCTCTCTCTCAAACAAATAAATAATTTTTTAAAAATATGCTCAAATAGCTGAAAGAAGCTTTGGGCAGAAAAATAAAGGAAGCTAGAGAATAATCTAAATATAAACAGAGGATATGAAGAGAGATAGAAATTATTACAAGGAACCAAATAGAATAATTCTGGAGCTGAAACGTACAACAAATTAAATGAAAAATTTGAAAATCTCAACATTGATGAATCTTTAGCTAAAACTGACTAAGAAGAAAAGAAAGAAGAAGCAAATAATTAAAATCAAGAAGTAAAGTCATGGCATCATTATAATCCCATTATAATGGGGGAAAGGATTAGAAAGGAATACTATGAGGCCACCTGGCTGAGCAGGGAGCCAGACACCAGGCTCGATTCCATGACCCTGGGATCATGACCTGAGCTGAAGCCAGGCACTTAATGACCAAGCCACCCAGGTGCCCCTATTTTCTTATTTTTTTAAGATTTATTTATTTATCTTAGAGAGAGAGAGCATGGAGGGGAGGGGCAGAGGGACAGATTCTTGAGCAGACTCCCTTCTGAGCAAGGAGCCCAATGCAGGGCTCAATCTCACAACCCTGAGATCATGACCTGAGCCAAAATAAAGAGTGGGACCAACGGAGCCACCCAGGTGCCCTGCTTTGAAACAGCTTTTAGAAAAACATTTTTTTCCCTTTTGTCTATGGCTAATTGATTTCTGACAAGGGGGCCAAGGTCATTCACTAGGGAAAGAACAATCTCTTTACAAATGGTACTGGATATCCACATGTAAAAGAATGAAGCTGGACCCAGACTTCACACCATATACAAGAATTAACTCAAAATGGATCAATCACCTTAATATAGGAGCTCTTATAAAAACTCTAAGAAGAAGACACAGAAGCAAATGTTCATGATTTTGGATTTGACTATTAACAGATTCTTAGATAGGACATTGAATGTACAAGCAATGAAAGAAAAAAATATCATCTGGAATTAATAAAACTAAAGGCATGTGTACATTAAATGAGGTCTGGTATCCAGATGGGTAAAGAACTCATACCACTCAGCAACAAAAAGATAACCAAATTTAAAGGTGAGGAAAGGAAAAAAAAATAGGTAAAGAACTTGAATAGCGGTCTCTCCAAAAACATACTTAAATGGCCAATGAGCCCATGGAAGATGCAAACCCAAACCAGAATGTGTTACCCCTACATACCCACTGGGAAGGCAATAATAATAATAACAATAATAATTTTTAAATGGAAAATAACAAATGTTGGACAGTGTGGAGAAACTGCAACTCTTTATTGAGTTGCAACTCTTTATTGATGTAAAATTTTTCATCCATGTAAAAAGGTTCGTCCTCTGTGGGAAACAGTGTGGTGGTTCCTCAAAAAGTTAAACATAGGATTTCCATATGATTCAAAAGTCAGCTCCTCGGTCTGTGTACCCCAAATAATTGAAAAGTGTGCTGAAACAAACATAGGCACACACATGGTTACCGTAACCGGACTGACAATAACCAAAGGGTGGAAACAGCCCAGATGTCATCAGTGAGTAATCAACAAATAGTGGAATGTGCATTCAACAGACTATTATTTATGATATAATGAAGGCTATACAGGCCACAGGAAGGATGACCCTCAAAGACATTATACTAATCAAAGGAGCTAGACCCCAAAGGTCACATATTGTATGATGCTATCTATATGAAACATCAGAATAGATAGATCCATGGGAGAGAAGCTGATTGGTGATTGCCAGGGGCTGGGGGAGAAGGCGATGAAAAAACTGTGTAAGAGTAGGAGGTTTTCCAGTAACGGGAAGGTTTCCAGACTAGGAACAGGTGGCTGGGATTGCACAATACTGTGAATGTACTAAAGGCCACTGTACACTTTAAAAAGGTTAATTTTAGGGTGCCTGGGTGGCTCAGTGGGTTGGGGCCTCTGCCTTCGGCTCATGTCATGTTCCCAGGGCCCTGGGATTGAGTCCCCAGTCGGGCTCTCTGCTCAGCAGGGAGCCTGCTTCCCTTCCTCTCTCTGCCTGCCTCTCTGTCTACTTGCGATCTCTCTCTCCGTCAAATAAATAAATAAAATCTTTTTAAAAATAAATAAATAAAATCTTTAAAAAGAAAAGGTTAATTTTATGTTGTGCGAATTTTACCTTAGTTTTTAAAAAAGCAAGCCATTCAGAAATGTCAAATTGCTCACAATCTCAGCTTGCCCCATGGACCCCCAAATCCAGGAATCATAACTGCTTTGGCCAACTCACAGGTCATCGGTAGTAATTTCATCCCTGTACAATCTAGAACTCCCGGTGGCTCTGAGGTTCTAGAAAATAGAGCAGGAATATTCTCGTGATGTTAGCTCACAACAGGCAACTAGTGCTAACTTAATGGGAGCAAAGCCTTGGGGGGTTGGGAGGGCGGAAGGGGGAGACCGGGGACACAACACTACAAGGAAAGAAGTGTCCTCCAGGCAAATGCGTTCGGCTCCACGGAGCTGCCAGGCCCCTGTGCGATCACAGGCCCGGCCTCCGCTCCTTCTAAGGCCAGTGCACCGACGGATGTCAGGTGTGCACCGACGGATGTCAGGTGTGCCCCCGCATCCCCACCGCGCGGTAAGAGCAGGTCAGGCCCCAGCGCGCGTCACTTACAGGCCCTACTGGCTCCGCTCCAGGTGGGGCGGGGCTGGCGCCGTGGGCGGGACCCGGCTGGGACAGGGGGCGGGACCGGGGCGGGACCGGGGCGGGGTCTGCGCCGGCGCTGGGGTCCGGGAGGGACGGGCGCTCGGCCAGCGGCGTAAACACCGCCGCAGCGCCGCTGCGGAGCAGGTGAGCTGGCTGGTCTGGGGCGTGCGGGCGGGGCTCGGTCTCCCGCAGCGACCCGCGGGCGGGGTGCTGGCCCCCCGCAAGCCCCTCACCGCGGCGGGTCGCGGCCCCTTCCCCGGCGCGGGGCTGCGGTCCCTGCGCGCGCCTGTCCGGCCTCTGCGGCCGGCTCAGGGGCGGAAAGGGGAGCGCGCGGGGAAGCGGCGGCGGCGGCGGGGGCTGACCGGGACCTCGGGGATGGGAGGAGTGCGGGGAGCGGCCCCCAGGCCTGGGCCTGCGCGGGGCTGTGTCCGCCTCCCCGCGGCCCGAGCCCGCTGCTGGTAGGCGCGGTGCGGCCCGCTGGAGGGCCGGGCATTTAAAGAAGCAGCGCACGTGGGTCTGGGAGGCGCGGGCTCGGCGCCCTCCCCGCGCTGGGGCCGCCTTGGCTCCCAGGCGGATGGGCCTTCGAAGCAGGGGGTAGGCGAGGGTCTGACTGCCAGGGTGGGGAACCGACCGCAGATCCGGGCCTGGAGCCGGCGATTTCGCTATCACCGGTGCTTGGCCGTTTTACAGCGGTGGGGAGACTCCCAGAATCGAGCTTTTGAAGCTGAAGAAAACTGAAATAGAGGCCAGTCCCCACCCCACATTTTATCCATGAAGAAAGCCCACAGAGGTAACGCAGCTGTCCAGGCCACCCAGGTGGGATAGAGCAGAGCCAGGCTCAGAACCCGCAAAGCGGGGAGTCTGCTTTCCAGCCCTGGCACCAGACCTCAGCCCTTGGAGAGTTGGATGAAATGCTGCTGTCTGCTGAATTAATGAGTATTTCCTTTTTGAGGAATGAGCTGTGGGTTCGTGGACTAGCGGCGTCCCCATTTACAGATGGAGAACCTGAGAGGATCCCCTCCAGAGCAGTTTTAGAGCCACCCTAATGGTCAGCCGGGTCTTTGGGGCGGGAGGGACAGTAACTTGATCAGGACGACCCTGGCTTCTGGTGTGGTGCCCTTGATGTCCATTCTGTAGACACCTGAGCCTCCAGTGCTTTCAGCAGTAATTAAAGGCTCTGGATAAGCTGCTTCAGGTGTGGGAGCCTCAGGGGGCCCTCTGCCTGAAGGTGGCCGTGTGGGAGCAGGCAGGTGTGTCAGCAGCTGTGTTTTCTGGAGCCAGCTGGTGAAGGGGCAGGGGTCCTGGGGTCAGCTCGGAGCTGCAGCCTCAGCCACCCAGCCAGCAGACAGGCAGGGTGGAAGGAAGGAGCCTTTAGGTCTAGGGCTGGAAGCGGGGGGGCTTGGAGGAACATTTGCTGGGGGCCAGAAGTCATTTCAGGGTTTCAGGGAAAATTCTGCATGGTTTGGTGTCCAGGTGGCTGTGCGCCAAGTCTAGGGTCTTGGTGCATGCAGCGGGCAGGGGTATGGATGAAACGAATCCCCTGTTCCTGTCTATCGGAGAAGGAGCAGCATAAGAAAGTACCTGGCTGGAAGCTGCCACTCGCCTACCTGGAGGTCTGGGGTGTGTTGCCAGGCCTGTCACCTGCCCCTCAGCACCTCGATGGCTGCTCCCAGTCCGACCACACACACGGGTTTGCCAAACGGGAGGCCGCCCCTCCCTTGGCCTCTGAGTTATTTTTCATTTTTATTTTTTAAGGTTTTATTTATTTGAGTAATCACTATATCCGACGTGGGGCTCGCACTCACACCCTGGGATGAAGAGTCCCATGTTCATCCTACTGAGCCGGCTGGGCGCCACAGGCATTACTGATGGTGAACTTGAAGAGTGTCATACACAGTGTCTCTCTACAGCTGCAGCCACACAAAAGTAACTGTTATTTTTATCCACTACAGTAATGGGAAACTGAGGCTCAGGGAGTCAAGCCACTTGTCCTATTAGATGCCTTTGGTGACTAGAGCACCAGGATTTGAACCCAGCTGGCTGGGTCTTAATCTTTTGAGTTTTTGCAGAGGGAGGCCTCCCACGTTCACTCCCTACCTGTGTCCCTGCCCTATGCCCTGGACATTTCTGTGTGCTCTCCGTTAGTAGCTACCTGACAAAGCAATAAAAATAATAATTTTTAAAAGATTTTATTTATTAGAGAGCATGAGAGCACGAGCGGGGGGAGGGGCGCAGGGAGAGGGAGAAGCAGGCTTTCCGCTGAGCGGGGAGCCTGACATGGGACTCAAAGATCCTGGGACCCTGAGATCATGACCTAAGTTGAAGTCAGACACTCAACCCGCTGAGCCACCCAGGTGGTCCCAAATAATTTCTTCTAAAGAGACCAAAGCATTGTGTGGGTAGATCACATACGTGTTTCTACTGAAGATATCTTTGGCTGGTTTACAGCTCTTGCTTTGAGTTTGGCACACTGTTTAGCTGGGGGATGGCAAGACAACCAGTGTTTCTGCAAGTATTCCCACCTGTTCTCCGACTCCAGTGGCTGTGGGGAGGGCCAGCGGAGGGGATGTCAGGGCTCTGAGGCTGGCAGAGGCTTCCCCCCGGCCAGGGCCTGCGAGGGGAGCTTGATCAGACATGGTCCTCAAGCCTCGTGTAACCGGTGTTGACCTCCAGGCAGAGGTTTCGAGGCTGCCGTGGTCAAGTCTGGGGAAAGACCAGATGTTAGGGAGGAGATCAGCCTTGCCCAGCTTCTTCAGTGCCTGGGAGAATGGGTTGCTCGTTCACCTTTGCCACAGTATGGTCTTCTGGAGCACAGGAAGAAAAATGGAAGGGGTGCTCACCTTTGTTCTGTACCTTAACCAGAAAATCTGTGGCTTTATAGAGATAAAGATAATACACGTTTAGGAACTGGTTTTTAAAAGGTCCTCCCTTTGCTCTCAGCTCAAAGATAACCCCCGTCAGCATACGCTTCCTTGCAGCAGTTCCCGCACATACATAGAATTCTTTAAGAAAGTGTTGGAGGCAGGAAGCTGGGCGTGAAGTTTTGTATCCTATTTTTTTGTGTGAATGTTCCATCTTCAGAATGTTCCCTTCATGAGTATTCTTGCGGGCAGAGAACGTGAGCGTGTCCTTATTGATCGGACTAGTGTGTAGCAGGACACTTGACCACCCTGAATCCACCCAGAGAAGCAGCATGCAGACTCCAGCCCCCTCCCCACCATGTGGAGCCCTAGTAGCAGACAGACGGAAGGCAGAGCAGCCCCCAAGCAGGAGTGAGGGGCTGGGGGCAGGAGAGAGAGGAGTGAAGTCCTGATCAGGAGGCGTTTGTAATTCCGCGACCTCTTGTCTGTGTTTTGAAGAAGATATATATCAAAGACATGCCTTCTAAGGATGAGAGTGCCCCAGAGAGCCCCCCTGGGGTGCTGTGCCGGGCCTCTGTGACCATGGCCCTGGGCCGCTCAGAGTATGCGAGTCTCAGGCGTTACTCTGGGTGAGCGGGGGATAGCTGCTCACGGCAGTTGGCCGACCTGAACTGCAGCCAAGGTTTTGGCCTCTCTGGGCTCCAGTTTCCTTAACTACAAACTAGGGCATTGACCAGATGGCCTTTAAGGTCCGTGCCAGCTCTGGCGTCTGTCCTGTGGATGTGCCCTCGCCTTTGACAAAGCGCTTACGTTGCCAGAGGGCTGGGGCTAGGTGGAAGTCGTGTCTCCCGGGGGCCTGGGTGAGGGGTGACCTTGGCCGCTGAACTCTTCTGTTTAGTGGTTTAGCACACGTGCTACTTTCCAAGGGGGCATCAACAGCTTCGCTCCCGTCCCGCTGTATCACTTACCTATGTTCCGTCTGCACGGTAACTGCTATTTCCCAACACCTGCTCTGTGCTGGACATTTTACACATTATCCCTCTTTTTCACAGGACTCTTGCAAGGTGTGTCCATTCTGCTCCTTTCCAGATGAGTCAATTGTCTCGGGCCATGCAGCCAGGGAGCATGTTCAAGTTCCACAGCTAGGTGATTGGATCACTGCTTCTCGCTTAAAAAGAGCCCTTTTATCCTGGACCCTCCTTGAAGGTGGCGTGTTAGGGCCATGGCCTCTGCCGCTTTTCCCAAACTGCCCCCTCTCCAGGTTACTTCAGGACACAGCGGAGGTCTGCCTGGGCTCTGGGCACTTTTGAGTATAAGACGGCAGACCTTGGTAGATGGAGAGCCTGGGTCCAGGTTCGGAGGCTCCGTCAGGGTTCCCCCGGGGCCTCTGGTCTGGGAGGGTGGAGCAGCCCTCTGCAGGGAGGCACTCTGGCCAAGGCTGCCTCCCTGGATTGGGGAGAACCGTCTGGTGAATGATGGTGCATCCCAGTTTGGGCTGAGGGGGCCAGAGAGAGGGATGAATGCCAACCAGGACCAAATACAAGATTGGCTGCCCCGGGCCGGGGGGGGGGGGGGGGGGGCAGGGAGACACAGGAATTCCTGAGGGAAGTCTGTCCCTTGCAAACCACTCCCAGGTATGAGGGAGGCAGTGAGAACCTCCTGGGAGTCCTGCGGGGTATGGGTGACCCTAGAGAGGGGTCTGTGCAAACCTGAGCCACCCCCTTTGAAAGTGGGGGCTCCTGGTTCAATTCGGCCTGCTGCAGGACCCTGACCTTCCTCTGTCGCCCCTCCTGCTCAAGGTAAATGCAGTTAACTCCCACTTTGCTTCTGGAGGAGCGATTTACATCTTTTTCCAAGGAGGAGCTCTTGGTTACTATGGCGTTTTACAGTCTGTCTCTGGAATGAGAAGGTCAAGGAAAATGGGTCACGGGGTTTCCTTAATAACCGCAGGAGCTGCTGACACAGGCATTCTGGGGGAATTCTCTGGGTTTGGCTAATTCAGCTTTTCTATCTCATTCAGCTGATTAATGGGAGGAAGTGGTGGCTTCTCTGGCTGTGTGGGTTTTGCACCTAACGCAAGCCAGGCAGCCCGCAGTCCCTGGGAAGGGCTGCCCCTCCTCCCCTCGGCCCCCTCCCAGCCAGAGGAGGGCTGGTTGCTATGTGGTTGGTAGGACCTGCCAGGGGGTGGCGGTGAGAGCCTCTGCGCCCCGCCCCCGCCCGCCCCAGTTCCTCCTCCCACGGGCGATCCTGACGTCACTGGCGCCCTGATGTGGACAAATATCGAGTAAGATTGTTGATCCGCATCCATCTGGGGGGTGGTTTTCCCCTCCCGAGATTTCGGAGTGCCGTCAGGCTTCGGTTCCAACCTGGAAGCAAGAGGAGTACTTCCCAGCTGCTCTGCTCTCCAGGAGCCAGGTAAAAAGAGGGGCCTCGGGTCCACCTGTCCCCCTCCCCCCACCGATCCCATGAGGGCACGCAGGAGTGGCAGGATGGGAAGGAACTCTGTCTCTGTGTTGATATTCCGTATTTCCCTTTACAAAATTAATGGCTCGGGGTGCCTGGGTGGCTCAGTCTATCAGGCATCTGACAGTCTCGGCTCTGGTCTTGATCCCAGCGTTGTGAGTTCAAGCCCCGGTCTCCATGCTGGAGCCTACGTTAAAAAAAAAAAAAAAAAAAAAAAAAGACTACAGGCACAATCCGTGTTTATAATAGAAGGTTTGAGAAATGCAGGAAAATGTGAAAAAATGGCCCACCGTCTCAGCGTCCAGAGGTTAACTTCATTTGGTGTTTTGTGATCTGCCTTACCAGCCCTTCATACACCAACGTTCTCAAAGAATGTTCAGATGGTCGTGAATGTGAACCTTTAGGTACATTACGTTGAACACTGGACGTGTCCTAGGCCAGAGTCAGGGATTTCAGTAATTTGCACTTTTGGGGCCATCGTAAACAACCGCAGCAAACGTGTTTATGAAAATCTTTTATTATTTTCTTAGGGCAGATTCCAAGAAGTAGTAGTTCAAGATCCAAAGGTACAAATGTTTTGAAAGCTTCCCCTGTTAAAGGCCTTCAGAAAGGTTGTTGGTGCTGGACCGTGGAGACGTAGTTTTTCGATGCCCTCGGCAGTGGTGGGCATTACTTGGGGACCCTCTGCGTCTGGGAACTGCCTTCTCCCCCTTTCCTGGTGGGAAGAGAGAGCTTTGGGGCTCTCTGAGCAGAGAGGGTTTCAGGAGAAGGCACATTCTTTTTCACTCCCAGATCCAGTGAGCCAGTGATGCTGAGCAGCGCCAGGGGATGGGGGCTGGATTGTAACAGGAGTCCTAGAGTCCTGAGCTGGGTGCCTGGCAGCTGGCTGGGCTTGGGTTCCAGAGCTGGGCAGCCCCAGGAGAGACTCTTAGCTGGGGGCCGTCTCAGGGTGCAGAGCTGTGGACCTTTGGTCAGAATGGAGCTGGGGATCCGTTGTCTAGCAGAGCGTTCAGGACTGCAGACCCTGACTGCCTGGGTACAAGGGGCACTTTGAACCTATCACACTGCAGACCTGTCTCCCCATCTGTAAAATGGGCAGGAACAGCAGCACCCAGCTCCCCTGTCACAGCATGCGGTGCGTGCTCTGGGCTCGAGGGTGGTGGCCCAACAGCCCCACCCCAGGTGGCCGGGACCCTTGAGAAACAGCATGTTAAGGGACCCAGCCTTTTCTGAGGACTCAGTCCCACGTCAAGGTGTTCAGGGGTCTGAAGGCTACTCACCTGTCCCTGTGCAGTCAGCAAGCCCAGAGGTTTGGGACTGGATAGAGCCCTTGTTCTGGCAGCCACAACCCACTTGGGGCCTGCCATCCAGGGTCCTTGGGAGTCTTGGGCCCTGTATCAGGGCAGGCTAGGGAAGAATCTACCTAGGGAGCCTTTGTTTTCGGGCAAGGAGGCCAAGCCTGAATTAGCTCTGACAGCCTTTCTTCAAGCTCACCTTGCCAGGTGTCCTTTGGGGACACCAGGGAAACACTGGGAGGCAGAAGTGGCCCCTGGGGACTGTCTTGTTAGCTGCTGGCAAGTGGCTGAAGAAATGGAAATTGGAAGGACTGGTCCCCTCCTCTGTGTCCCCGCTCTCCCCCGTGGCTCCCCTTCTTCCAAGAAGCATCTGCGCTCCCTGTTTGTCCATTCCCCTCTTGCTTGTCATTGGGAGCCCCGGGGGGAGCGGGAGGGGGCTGCAGCTGGGAGGCTTTCCATCCTGGGACCTGGATCTGTTCCTCTAGTCACTGTGGAGATCACCTGCAGGCACCCCAGAGGCCTGAGAGGGAGAGAAGAGGGGTCCTAACTACACTATTAATTCCTACCCCCAGCAGAAGCGGTGTGCTGGAAAACAAGGTACTGAGAGAGCCTCCCTGTAGTTTCAGGTCCCCTCAGACTGGGCTCCCTCAGGATCACTGTGCTGGGTCTGGCTGCCCTCCCATGGCATTGAGCTGAGGCTGGAGCCCCCTCCCCTCATCCCCTCATTCTGTTCACACCCCGCTTCTGTCCGGAAGCCTTGGCCTTGGCCGGCCCCTCCCTGCGGGACTCAGCCCTTGCTCCTCCCTTGGGGTGGAGGGTGGTTCTGGCCTTCTGGGGCCTCCAGACTTCCTGCTAACTGCTAGGTCTCCACACTCCAGCGGCAGGTCTGGGAGGTCCCCCATCCCACACGTCTTTCTACCAGGATGCCCTGCCTCCCCCGGTCTCCACCCGGGAAGCTGTTCCTGGCCTTCATCCTTCCAAATCCTTGAGACCTGGGACCCCCCAACAACTGGACCCAACGGCAGGTGGACTCCTCCTCCTCTTGACCTTAACTGCAGGAGGTCGGGCCTCATGCCTGTTCTGGCACTTGTCTTCTCTCTTCCTCTGCTGGTCCTCCTGCTCTTGTCTTTCTGTTTTATTAGTAGAGTGTCATTAATGGGCTCTGCGGTATTAGTCTCTGCTGTGCAGGTTTCCCAGCATGCATCACAAGAAGCGTCTCTGCTTCCCCTCCACCTGTGGGCCCCTCTCCCCGCTCCGGAAACCACCCTGTGGGTCTCTGTTTAGGGACCTGTTTCTTTGTGTGCTGCGTGGTTTTGTTTCTTGAATTCTGCCTGTGAGTGACGTCATCTGGTATTTCTCTTTCGATTCCCGCTCTGCTCTGTCTGCCCTGCATCAGGGGAGCTGGTTCTTTTTTTTTTTTTTTTTTTTAATAAAGATTTTGTTTATTTATTTGAGAGAGAAGGAGAGAGGAAACATGAGTGGGGGGAAGGGCAGAAGGAGACGGAGTAGCACACTCTGTGCCCAGCAAGGAGTCTGATGTGGGGCTCAATCCCAGGACCCCGGGATCATGACCCAAGCCAAAGGCAGATGCTTAACCGATTTGAGCCCCCCGGGCACCCTGGAGCTGGTTCATTTTGAGGCCCCTGTGAGACTGACCGGGAGCCTTTTGTCACAGGTCCTAATCCGTGAGGTAAGCAGATGCGGGCTCTGCCTTTGGCCTGCAGTTGGGGGAGTGGAGTTGAGGGAGGTCCACTCAGGAGTAACCCTGGCCACAGCCTGGGCTGCAGGCCCTGTCAGGGTGAGCAGAGCTGGCTGGGGAGAGAAGGAACCTGCCTGCTTCCCTTGGATGTCACACGCTCCGGCGGGGAGCTGACATGGAAGCAGGCATTCAGCAGAGGCCAGGCCTGGTCCTCTCTCCCCAGTGCCCCGTAGCTCAGCCCCGAGGGCCTCTGGGAGGCGTTATGGGGAGAGCAGACCTGCCCGGGAAGCTGGCAGGGACAGCGAGGTCCGCCAGGCATTGTCAGAAGCTCTTCCAGGCCCTTCTGCCGCCCTGGCTTCCTGGAGCTGCTGCTGGAAGGACACTGCGCTTGGGTCAGCACCGTGGAGCTGGGGGCGAGCCTCCCTGCGGTCCAGACCCTTCAGCCTGGCCTTCCTGGTGGGTCCCTCAGCTGTACTTTCCTACCAGACACACACAGACCCCACCTCTCCTGGTCTCGTTGCTCCCCTGCGCCCCAGACTCCTTGACCCTCTTTAACCCATCTCACCCCTTCTCACTCAGCAAGTTCCTGGACCAGACTCTTGTCATTCCCCCGAGATGCTTGTCCCCTGCCCACGGCTTTGTGCCTGGCTGTCATCCTGGATTCTGACTTGTTTCATCCCCACATCCAGAGCGGATGGGTAACCTCCCAATGCCCCCCTCACTGGCGTCCAGCCTGTTGCCCCTGAGGCAGAGCCTGTCCCCCTCCCACGGTTGTCTTCAGGGACAGGAAGCTCCCCTTCTGTCTCCAGGGTTGCCAAATATCCTAACACAGTTCGGGAGACCCTCCTATCACCACAGCCCCCCGCCCGCCCTGGCAGCACCAGGCCTCACCTGGAGTGTCTGTTCTTCATGCCCTCTGCTCTTTCCTCCCACCTGGAAAATTCTGTCTCTGTCAAGGGTGGTATCTTCTCTAGAAAACATTCTTGATCTCTGAGAGTGACCCTCCGTCGTGTTTCTGTACCTCTTAGAACACTTAGATCGCATGATTGGTCACATGGGATGGTTGCTGGTCTGTTTTGTTTTTGTTTGGAAGATTTTATTTATTTATTTGTGAGAGAGAATGAGTGAGCGTGAGCAGAGGGAAGAGGGAGAAGCAGGCTCTGCACTGAGCAGGGAAGTCAACTCGATCCTAGGACCCTGGGATCATGACCTGAGCCCAAGGCAGACAGACATTTCACCGACTGAACCACCCAGAGGTGTGTCTCTTGCTCTTTCTTTCTTTCTTTTTTTAAGGACAAATGTATTTCTTGCTCATCTTCCTATCCCCAGAGCCCAGTGTGGTTGTTGTCCCACCACAGGCTCCCGACAGATGTTTGTTGATTGAATGAATGAGCGTGCTGACAGTTGGGAGTAGCCATGACTTTTCTAGTCGGGCCTCTCTCCGGTGGCCTGGGTCTCCACGGCCGTTCCTTCTGGTGGCTGCTGTAGAGGCAACTCCCGGGAAGTCTTGTTTTCCAGCAGCCACTCGACCCAAGCATCCTGGGTGGTTGTCAGGCAGGACCTGTGACCAGGTCTTCAGGCCGCCTCTGGCCACCACCTCAGTCCTCTGCTGCCTTTGCCTTGCAGGAAGATGGACAGAGGTACCCTGTGCTCCTTTCTCTAGGCGCTTCCCGAGGCAGGGCCATGCTCACGTTCATGGCCTCTGACAGTGAGGAAGAAGTGTGTGACGAGAGGACGTCCCTGATGTCGGCTGAGAGCCCCCCACCACGCTGCTGCCAGGAGGCCCGGCAGGGCCTGGAGGACAGAGAGAGTGCTGCCCAATGGGTAGGTTCCTGCCAGCGGTCAGAGGCCCCAGGCTCCTGGCCCTCATGGGTGGAACCCAGGCACGCCCTGATGCGGGAGGGAGGGGAAAGTAGAGGTGAGAATCGGTCCCCCAGGGTAGGTCCCCCAGGGTGGGCGGTGGGTCCCGGTCAGGGAGGGCTCCGGACTGGACGGCACATCCGCAGTCTGCTGCGGACTAAACGGTTCTGTCCCCAGCCCCATGGGCTCATCTTTCTGGCACAAGTGCCATGCAGGGAGGATGCTGGGAGGGGAGCCCAGGCCTGGGGTGGCAGGGGAAGCACCATGGAGGGTTGGCGGCCAGACCCAGGAGCCATGGGACAAGCATCTACCTCAGTCGTGTGTGACGGTTGGGCTGGCTGCACTTAGAGACCATGGAAGTCTCCCTCTCACTGTTCTGGAGGCTGGGAAGTGCGAGCGCAGGGGGCCGACAGATCCAGCATCTGATTCTTCTGGGTCTTCTGTCCAGGTCCTCATGTGGTGGGCCGGCCAGGGAGCTCTCTGGGGCCCATTAATTTTATTTTGTTTCTTTAGTTTCAGAGGTAGAGGTCAGTGACTCATCTGTCTTATAAAACACCCAGTGCTCATTATGTCACGTGACCTCCTTAATGCCCGTCCCCCAGCCGCCCCATCCCCCCACGCCCTCCCCTCCAGCAACCCCGAGTTTGTTTCCTATGATTAAGAAGAATCTCTTGTGGTTTGCTTCCCTCTCTGATTTTGTCTTATTTTCCCTCCTTCTCTTATCTTCCTCTGTTTTGTTTCTTAAATTCCACATATGAGTGAGATCATATGATAGTTGTCTTTCTCTGATTGACTTATTTCGCTTAGCATCCTATCCTCTAGTTCCATCCGTGTTATTGCAAAGGGCAAGATTTCGTTCTTTTTGATGGCTGAGTAATATTCCACTGTAGATTTATACCACCTCTTCTTTATCCATCCGTCCGTGGGCATCTGGGCTCTTTCCGTAGTTTGGCTGTTGTGGACATGGCTGCTATAAACATCGGGGTACAGGTGTCTGGCGCCCATTTGTAAGGGCACCCATCCCATCAGGAGGGCTCCACCCTCCCGACTTGGTCCCCTCGCAAAGACCCACCCCCACCTTCACATTCTATCACATTGGGGGTTAGGGTCCAATGTGTGAATTTGGGGGGCACGCAGGCAGACATTCCGATCTTATCTCTGCAGGACATGAGGCTAAAACATCATAAGTCGGGGTGCCCTGGGGGGAGAGTCATCTAGCCTTCCTACCTCCCACCCTGGCAAGGCAAAATAACATCTGGAGTTGCCCGAAACCCCAGCTCCATTTTGCCCGTTATAGTATTTAAAACCTTTCATGGGGAATTTTTCCTGCCAGCCAGCCTTAGCCCCCACTGCTGAAATTAGAGCTCATTTCTCCCATGCTCTGAATTCCCAGTGAGCTGGTCTCTGGCTTCTTCAGCTTAATGCCACCACCAGCCACTCCTAACACCTCCTGTGCACTTTTCCTTTTCTTAGCTGAGAGTCTAGCTTGGAATTCTCTCTGCAAAGAACCAGTATTGAAGCAAAGGTCCTTTTGAATGTGTGTTTTGCTTGGCTATGGCTCTGGTGGTTAATGTAATTAACGAGGCAGCGAGTGACCCTAAATTGGCGCGATTCCCAAACAGAAATTCTCGCAGACGAGTTTGGGGCAGCCGGTGCTGGGGTCCTGCCCTCCCACCCTCCCAGAACACGGACCCACCCCACCAGGAGTTTAGTGCCAGTTAGCCCATCAGAGTCTGGTTTGCAGCTTCCAGTTCTCCCTGCCCAGTTTTGCACATGTCAGGGGAGTTCCAAGCAATTTCCTCCTCTGCAAATTCCCAGCATCTTACAGTCAGAGGGTCCTCATGGGTGCTGACTCTTCTAGTGAGTGTAATCTGTTTTCCTCTGTCACCTGGCCAGTCTCCTCCCAAATCCCTGTGGCTCCTTGAACAGATCTGAGTGGCATCTGAATCCCTGAATGGAGGGAGGGGGGAGATCCCTAGATGCGCTCCAGGCTCCTGAGCCACACGTCCTGGGCCTGCAAGCTGCCCTCTCCTGTGGCTGCTGTGGCCCCTTCCCGCATTTGCGGTGGCGTGTGCCAGCTCTGAAGCGTCTCCGGCTGATCTCGTAAATGTTTCCCGTGCCCTGCCGTGCCCTGCCGTCCCAGCCCTGCAGCGTCTAGACCGCAGCCCCCTAGGCTGGTTCTTCCGTCTGGAAAGCAACACTCAAACTGCACTCTTCCAGTTCCAAAATACCCGTGCCCGGCACCGCAGAGCCCACCACGGGGGCGTGCCATGGCCCTCACCGAGCGGTTTTCCGCAGAGAAGCCAGGATAGCGAGGAGGACCTCGACGAGGATGCCGACCGCTACATGTGCAGTGGGGTCCCCGGGCAGCCATCGGGCCTGGAGGAGGAGCTGACCCTCAAATATGGGGCAAAGCACGTGATCATGCTGTTTGTGCCTGTGACGCTTTGCATGGTTGTAGTGGTGGCCACCATCAAGTCCGTGCGCTTCTACACGGAGAAGAACGGCCAGCTGTAAGCTGGGGAGCAGGGCAGGGTCGGGGGGAGGGTCTCAGCACCCGCAGCTCCACGCCAGGGGCCTGTGCAGAGCTGGGCTGAGAGCTATCTGACTCCATGCTCTGCTCCGTCCACCGCCTGCCAGCGGTGTGACCTGCGCGGGCCCTTCCCTAACCGCTCTCTGCCTCAGTTTCCTTGTTTATATAATGGGTCTGACCCTAGGAGAACAGGGCGAGTTAGAACCGTGGCTGCCGCCACGGGGCAGAGGGCAGGCTCTGGGTGTGGGGTCCCGGGCACAGGGTGCCACCCCATGTGACCAAACAGCTGGTTTCCTCTCTGGGCTGCCACTCCTGTGGCCGGAAACCCACATGGGTCCAGGAGATTTCTTAGTTGGCTTCCAGCCCAGGGAGCGAGGTTTGGATCCCTGTAGTGGAAGGCAGCAGCACGGACAAGTGGGGTGCACCCTCTGCTCCCTGGCCCGCTGCTCTGGGGCAGTCGCCTGCCTCTGACTACCTTCTCCGAACTTGGTTTCTAGTGTCTTTAGTTAGTTTCCTTTCCCTTTGGTTTGGTTTTTCTGAAGAAAGGGGCAGTCTTGTGCTGGGCCAGCCATAGAGCCGGTGGGAGGGGGCCCAGCAGACAGTGTTCAGGGAAGGTGAGTGCTCAGCGGGCAGGAAGTTTCCGCAGTCCAGGGCAGACAGGGTGGACAGGGCAGGGGCTAGGGCACGGCCTCTCGCCTCTCTTGGCTGCAGGTGCCCCTGCTGCTGGCCTGCCCTGGGCCGGGTATGGGTGTGGGGGTTTGCTGGGTGCCCTGGCCTGGAGAAGAGGGGAGAGCAGGAAAGTACCTCGGGGAGGAGGAGGCCTGCTGGGAGTGGGTGGGAGAGCACCTTGGGGAGGGGGAGGCCTGGCGGGAGTGGGGGGAAAGCACCTCGGGGAGAGGGAGGCCTTGGGGGGGTATTTGGGGGAGGGAGAGGTGCCGGCGGGAGGCCTCAGGGAGGGCAGGCGAGCACCTTGGGGAGGGGGTGGCCTGGGGGGGCCCCTTCCTTTTCTGCTCAGAGCTCAGGCATCAGGCTAAGGCTGGGTGGCTCATGGGCAGGCCCTATGGAGCAGGCAGGGAGCAGAGTCTGCAGCCCGCCATCTCCCTCAGCATCTACACACCATTCACCGAGGACACGCCCTCTGTGGGCCAGCGCCTGCTCAACTCTGTCCTCAACACCCTCATCATGATCAGTGTCATTGTGGCCATGACCATCTTCCTGGTCGTGCTCTACAAGTACCGCTGCTACAAGGTAAGGGCCAGCCCTGCCCACTGCCCTGTCCTATCCGCCCTGCCCGCTGACCTGTCCTGCCCACTGCCACATCCTGTCCATCCTGCCCACTGCCCCGCCTTATCCATCCTGCCCGTTGCCCCGTCCTGTCTGCCCTGCCTTCTCCGCACTGCCCTGTTCTGTCTGCTGCCCACTGCCCCATCTTGTCCATCCTGCCTGCTGCCCCGTCCTGTCCTCGCGGCCCCCTGCGGCTGCATACTTGCCAAGGCTCTTGCCCGAGAAGGAGCTGACGCTACTGTTAGACGTGCCCCCCCAGCCCCTACCCCCGTGGGGGTTCCCTGCTGCCCCTTCCTTGGAGCTTGTGCGGAACGCCGCCTGCCCCCGTCCCTGACTGTAGCACTCGCCACGCACCTTCTCACGTTCGGGAGTTAATTTTATTTAGCTGCTTCTTCAGAAGAAACGAGATATTCTGTTTTAGGGTCCCTGTGCCCCATCCTTCGCCGCAGGTTTACTCGACCTCCTGTTTCCCTCTTAGCTGACTATGCAGGTGCCGTGCTGAGGTCTCCGAGGCCTGGGGGACTGGCGGACCCCTAGCTGTGGCGAGGACCCTGGATGCCCCAGGGGACCCCCTCACTCGGCCCGAGCAGAGGCACTGTCCCTCCCCAGGCAGGCCATGAGCTTTTGGATGTAGGTTTTAGGGTCTGAACCCCTGAGGCCTGAAAGAATGACACGCTAGGTGTGGCTGGTTGGAAGCGGTCCTCACGCCGGCTGCCACCCTCTGGGCGCAGGTGGGGAGCACAGACAAGGCTCAGCCCAAGGGCAGAAACCTGTCCCCGCCGGGATGACAGCAGGGGTGGACCACAGGAGGGCTGCTGCAAGTGCTGGGACACCAAGGCTGACCGGTGAATGATGACCTGTGGAAATAAGCCAGTTTTAAGTGCGGCTGGGAAGCATCGTGGTGTTGTGTGGTCGGAGCAGAGGCCACGGGGCCTGTGAAAACAAGCCAGTCAGGGGCTCAGGGGCTACAGAAGGACAGCACTGCTGTGGTCAGCGGCTGTCAGGCAACCCGTCCAGGGACTGGCGGAGGCAGATTAGCAAGGTGTCCTTGCGGGTTCTGTGACACTCAGGAGAGCAGTGGTGGTGGTCCTGGGGGGCGGAGGCCCCTGGGGCGAGGAGGGTCAGCCCATCCCAGAGGTAGCCGGGCCACCGCCTGCCTTCCAGGTAGACCAGGTTCCCACTGAGGTCCCCAGTGACCCAAGCAGGTGACTGATGGGGGGAGGCTGGTGGCAGTGACTCCACCGTGACCCTGACAGCTGGCTAGGGGACTGGCTTAGGACCAGCCTACAGTCATCTTTGATCTGCTTCTTTGGCCAGGACAGCAGGCACGTGTCTCTCTAAGGACCAGTGAGTAGACCCTCCGGTTCCTGGGGTGACCAGAGAAAGTTCCCCCAAAGACAGCTGTGACTACTTTAGCTTAGCCCCCCAGCGAGTCTCCCGTCACTTTGTCCTGACGTTCCCTATCTCGTACCTGTGACTACCTGACTACATGTATATACATTTACGAGGTGTGACCCTCACTCGGCCGGGGTGGGGGGGGGGGGGTTCTCCAGCGCACCCCCCCCCCCAGTGAGGGAACAGGGCTCTGATTGCTCACACCTGACAGTCCTGTTGCATGCCCTTGCCAGTGGACCCGGGGAGGACTCTGGATTTCTCTGCCCTCTTTATCAGTCACAACGGCCACTCCGTACCTCCAGCATGGTCATGGAGGAGCCCATCAGAGATTCTTGAAGCTTGGGCACCAGTCCCGGGAAGCTGGGGCCTGTGTCCATCCTGCCCATTTCTGTTGTCTAGTTCATCCATGGCTGGTTGATCATGTCCTCCCTGATGCTGCTGTTTCTCTTCACCTACATCTACCTCGGGTAAGTCACCCTCCCACCAGGCTCCAGACTCTGCCCTCATCACTGCTCTGACCTGGTCTTTCCTCCCCTGGGCCCCGTGGCAGGCCACGCCTCCCTTTCTCATTCCTGATTTAAAGGAGCACAGTCCACATGGAGGGCGATCTCTGTGAACCCAAGAGGGGTACAGACCCCTTAAGATTCACATTCTCGTCTTTGGGCCGGGCCTGGGTGCTTGCTCGTTTGTGGGAAAAGTGGTCTTCTCTGTTGCCTTCCATCTCAAAAGGCGGCCTGACCCAGGAGAGACTGGAGAGACAGGAGGACCTTTCTCTTGGGCAGAGGGTCTTCTAGGTTGTGCCAGTGCAGGTGGACATGAACCAACCCAAGGATGAGACATTGGCACAGTCACCAGTTTGTTCCAGAATATACTTGACATGGTTCATTGTAGGACCCACAGACCGGGGAAGGGGGTGTTCGTGATGAAGCCAAAGGTCGGAAGGACCCAGCTGGGGGTTTCGTGGTTGAGGAGCAGGGAATGTGAACTGTGTCTAGCTGGGGGTCTCACCTCTCCACTGACTTTCCCGCCCATTCTTGACTCTGGTCGCACAGGGAAGTGCTCAAGACCTATAACGTGGCCATGGACTACCCCACCCTGTTCCTGACTGTCTGGAACTTCGGGGCAGTGGGCATGGTGTGCATCCACTGGAAGGGCCCCCTCGTGCTGCAGCAGGCCTACCTCATCATGATCAGTGCTCTCATGGCCTTGGTGTTCATCAAGTACCTCCCGGAATGGTCCGCCTGGGTCATTCTGGGCGCCATCTCTGTGTACGGTAGGCGGACGCAGGTGGGCTTTGAGCCTGGTGGTGGGCGGCAGGGGCCGTGTCCAGGGGTCGGGTCCTCCTTACTGGGGCCCACAGGTGGCAGGGGCTGAAAGGGGCCTCCCTCCCCGATGAATGCTGGACAGTCTCCCCTCTGACAGGCTTGCCTTTGTGAGACACGGGGGCTGTGGGGCCTGGGGCCGTGGGCACACTCACTCTTGTTTGCACGTCTGTGGAGCACTCACACCGGTGAGCACTGGACACACTAGGAGATCAGTTCAGAGCAGCCGTAGGGTCAGGCGCGGGGCCGTGAATCACGAGCGCCCAGAACTGCTCATTAGCGGCTCAGTGACAAGGGTTCGTGTGATTCTCTTTCCCCGTCACTTCCCTTTTGAGGGTAGGGGATGGGAGGTTCCGGACGACAAGCTCACCACTGGGGCCCTGAGCCATGCGACGGTTCCTTGTTTCCAGTCCACCCGTTTAGACTCCGTTCTGGGCTTCAGCTGGTGTGGGTTCCCCAGGTCGGGGCTGGAAGCCGGCGGGTTGGGGGTAGGCACGCAGGGCACACTCGGAGCCTCGCTCTGGGGCTCTGGGCTGCATTTGCCCCAGTGTTCGTGGGCCAGTTCCCCTCTCTGGGGGCTGCTTGGGAATAAATGTCACGGGCCACATACCCTGATATCTTTGCTCTCCCAGATCTCGTGGCTGTGCTGTGCCCCAAAGGGCCGCTGAGGATGCTGGTGGAGACCGCCCAGGAGAGGAACGAGCCCATATTTCCTGCCCTGATATACTCCTGTGAGTGACCCCTACGTCTCCTCCTGAGGTCGAAACCGGGAGCTGCTTCCTGGCCACGGCTTTCAGAGTTCACTGGTCTAAGAGGAGGGGGTGGCCTTGGTGAACCAGGGGTGGCCCGCCTGCCAGGGACAAAGACTGGCTGGATCTTGGTTTCACACAGAAGATGCTGAGAGAGTTAGGGCCACCCGGGGCTGCAGGGGACGCGGCCCGCCCCCCAGCGTGGCCCATTCAGCATCCGGTGGCGTGTGGTGGGCACTGCCCACGGCCACCCGCTCGGCCCTCCACCCTCCTGAGAGGGTGCTTCGGAGAGGGGCTCTCGAGGGCGGGGGTCTGGGGGCGCAGGTGTACCTGCTCTCTGTTGGGCTTCCTCCACGGCTCCGTGGCTGGCGGAAGTCTCTGAAGGGAAGGCACCCGGGGCTGCTGCGGGCAGGTGAGGGGGCACTGGGCCCTGCAGGCCATGGCGAGGACTCGGCTTTCACTCCTGAGTGAGCTTCATGCTCTGGAAGGCTTTGGATCAACCTGACATGAATATTTTAGCAGGATCACTCAAGTTGCTGATGGGAGAGGAAACGGCATGGTGACAAGAGTGGGAGAGAAGCCAGGTTTGGGGGTGACTAGCAGCCCAGGAGTGGGGGCATACGGCTGTGGCCCCGGGGCAGCAATTGAGGCCAAGGACACTGATGCGTTCTTAAGATACTTTGGAGGCCAAATTGGCAGGATTTGTGATGCTTGTGGTACAGACCAGGAGAAAGAATCAAGGACGTCTGTGTGTCTTGGGATCTGAGCAACATCAGGGTTGGAGATGCCACGCAGTGAGAGGGACAGGGTGGGGCCACCAGGGCTGCATGGCCACGTGGGGAATGTTCTAGACGAGGCACGCTCACGGGGCCGCCCGATGGAGATGGGGGGACATGTGTGCCATGGGAGGTGAGGCGAGACTTTCCGGGCCAGAGAGAGCCCAGTCAGTGCTCCCGACCCAGGGATCCCACCCTGGACGGAAGCCAGGGGAGCCGGACACGGGGTCTCCACAGCTGTCCACACACCCGTGCCCGTAGCCGCATCGCACGTGGTCGCCGAGGGCTGCGGTCACACCATGTCTGTCGACTGCCGGGCAGGTGAACGACACTCGGTGAACGCACCGTGGAGTGTCGTTCAGTCCTGAGAATGGACGTGTCCGGCTACAGGCCGCGTGGATGAGCCTGGAGGCCACACGCTGAGTGAGCGAAGCGTCATGGAGGGTCAGCGCTGCCACTTGTATGGGGCCTCGAGAGGACTCGGGAGCTAGAACGGGGGAGCGGCGGGCGGGGGAAGAGTAGTTTCAGGGCCGGAAGACAAGCGGTTCTGGAGTCTGTCTCCCAACAATGTGGGTATAAAAAAAGCCCAGGAAGGGCACTATATGCCCATATCTGTTGAGTCTGGGCCTCTCCCCCAGAGGCCCCCAAACAAGGGGCGTAGACGCGTCCCCACTGGAGGTGACAATGCTGTGCGGGCTTTTTGGGGGCGCTGCCTTCCAGGCCCCGGGGGCAGCCTCACTCAGCAGCGCCTGACACACGACATTTTCTCATGTAGCCGCCATGGTGTGGACGGTGGGCATGGCCAAGCTGGACCCCTCCTCCCAGGGAGCCCTTCAGCTGCCCTACGACCCTGAGATGGGTGAGTGTGGGGGGCTGCCCTCTGGGGGGTGCAGAGCCGGGAGGGGCGGAAGGGAAAAGAGCCCTGCTGGACAGGCGGGAGCCGGGGACTGAGGGTGTGTGGGGGGGGACATCCAGCTTCCCCCGTTTCCTCACGACACACAGCAGAGAGCTTTTCTGTCTATCTCAGGGGGCGCTGACTGACGGGTGAGGACTGGGGGAGCCTTGAGCTCAGAGAGCCCTCTGACTAGAGTTTTGTCTCTCTCCCTCCTCCCGCTCTTGCCTCACACCGTGACGGTTCTCGGTCCTCTTCGCGGACACCCAGAAGAAGACTCCTATGACAGCTTTGGGGAGCCCTCGTACCCCGAGGTCTTTGAGCCCCCCCTGCCTGGTTACCCAGGGGACGAGCTGGAGGAAGAGGAGGAAAGTAAGCTGCCCAGGCCCAGAGGGTCTGCGTGGGCCCACGGGTGGGGGCAGGGGTGGAGCTGGGGCTCCCTGAAGTCAGGGAAGGGTGTAGGGGAGAAGCACCACCCTCACGTCAGAGGTGGGCACAGAAGTTCCAGGACCAGCTGCCAGAGGTGGTGTCCTGTTGGCTACGCCGGGCTGCGACGGGCGCTCTTCTCGCTTACCAGACGGGAGCAGGCGTGGGTGGGGTCTGTACCGCGCTGGGTGCGAGCAGGAATCCAGGCCTGGCTCGGGTGTACCTGCTGTGGGCTCTGATCGCCCCCACTGGGCCCAGGAGGACCATGCGGGAGAACAAGGGGGCCAGAGCGCAGTGACCCAGCTCCTTGACCTGGTCTCAGGCCCTGGGGAAGTTACCTGAGGGGGGTACTTCTGAGCTGAGCTCTAGGGGTTGAGCTCCGGGAGCAGGGGACCCAGGGGTGGGAGTGGGGGTACAGAGGCCAGAGGCCCACAGTCCAGGGTGAGTTAGAGGAAGGTCAGGAAGGAACCCTAGATCAGAGGTGCAGACGTGGGACTGGGAGGCTCTTGGGCACTCAGAGGGCCTCCCAGATGGAAGTGGGGGGTTCCGGCCTGTGCACCATGCCCGGTGGGGGCGCCGCCGGAGGGTTTTGAGTTTTGTGGGAGGAAGGACATGACCCAGTGGAGGCAGGGTTGTAGGCTGTGGAGAATTCCTCCTAGTATGCACTTGTATGGCCTGTAGGAGGGCCCAGTGTAGCTGTGGGAGCACAAAGTATGGGTTCGGGGCTCAGGCAGGCTGGGTGGGACAGCCACTAACAGCACTGCCCCACGCTCAGGCCACCATGGGCTGTGGAACAGAGGGTCCCATGTGCAACTCGGCACAAAGCAGGCGGGCTGCATCTGTGTCCTGGTGGAAAGACTGTTTGCAGCCCCCTTGGCCATGTGCCCTTGGGCCTGTCGTCAAGGTCGTCTTCCACACAGGCCCTTCCCTGTCTCTCCCTGGGGTCACTACCCAGTTCTGCCCCACTACCCCTCCAGTTGCAGTAGTCCCCTAGCACGACTCTGCGGGCCAGGAAAGTCCTGTACTTACAGTTTTACAGTAAGGGAGCTAACGAAGGACCAGCCTTGCGAAGGGATGTAGAAGGCAGGTGTAGGAGGGTCCTGAACTCTCTCTGTGGAGAGCTCTCTTCGGGAGGCATGAGGACAGGTCACACACACACACACACACACACACACCCCACCCCCCCCCACCCCCACCCCACCCCCCCCCACCCTCACCCCCCAGCATGTGGATACGTTCATCAAGCTTCAGGGGTCAGAGTCTTACCGGGCTTCAGGGGTCAGAGTCTTACCGGGTTGCATTACATAGATGTGACTCGCTCTGGGCCTGTTCTGTCCCCCCAGAGGCCAGCTGGGCCTAGTCCTGGCCCCCTTCTCCCAAGATCAGTCTTTCTGGTGGAGCAGCCCCTCCAGGTCCTCTCACTCAAGGGTTTAGGGTTCTGGGTCTCCTGAGTAACAGATGCTCCCATTACTTGGGAAATTCCAGGATGTAGCCTCCCTCCCAAGGACCAGGGACAAAGGCCAGAAAATTCTTCATGTCCCAGCAGCGCTGGCACTGGCTTGAGGAAGGAGGAGGGAGCCTCGGGGAGTGCCGGGAGCAGCTGTGGAGGGCCAGCCCTTGGGGGTTATGCTGCACTCATACTTGGGGTGCAGCTGAGACTCTGTCCTGGAGGCAGTGGGGAGCCCTTAGTGGCTTCTGGGCCTCGCACAGGCCCAGGCTGGGAGCACGGAGCTCATCTGAGAGGGAAGGGCAGAGCCTCACAGCGGGGATGGAGAGCAGGGGGTGGGTGTGAGCGAGAGGGACACTGACCGGCCACCGAAAGGGGCGTGGTGGAGACAGACGGCCAGAGAGCAGAGGAAGGAAGGAAAGCAGGCTGTGAGAGATGGTGAGCCGGAGGCCTGCTTCCCCTCTGGGGCTGGAGCCAGCCTGCGGGGGTCTGGCCTGACCAGGGAGCCCCCCGTGAGCCACAGGAGGCAGCAGAGGGGCGGACAGGCAGCAGGCCTGTGCGGGCAGCCCCGTTAGGTAAACGTCTGCTGTGAGTCGCGGCCTCTAAAGGAGGACCCGGTGGGGCAGGCCCGCCTGAAGGAGACAGTCTTCTGTGCACGGTCCGTTCTTGGCTACCATCAGCCAGGGATAAGCTAATTACCAAATACGCTGATCTCTTGTTACTGGGAAGGGTCACCCAAGGCGCTCACTGCAGTGTTTGTGGCTGGAGAGGAGTGAAATTAACCTCCCTAACAAATATTTCAAAGTTAGCCCTAAATTGTACAGCTTCCCACCAACCCCTGCAAGTACATTTTATTTGCTCTTTTAACTAAGTGTCAAGCACCTGTTTTACCCCAGTTGTCAGAAATGCTAGCTTTTCACAGCCCGGATGGCAGGTGGCCCAGCCCAGCGGCCCCTCCCCACCCCCACCCCTGGCTGCTGGTTTTCCACAGCAGCCGGTCCCTGCCCCAGAGGCCAGGTGAGGTGGGCTGGCAGCGACCCTGCCCTGTCTGGACCCCACGGGCCTCGGGACTCAGGTCCCGGGTCCCCTGGATCCCTTGGAGCAGGCAGAGCAGCTAGGCTGTGGGCTGGCCTCTGCCTTCACCCCTTCCTCTTGGGGCTCCCGACGCTGAGGGGCTCGCTCTGTCTTCCCTGCACAGGGGGCGTGAAGCTCGGCCTGGGGGACTTCATCTTCTACAGCGTGCTGGTGGGCAAGGCGGCAGCCACGGGCAGCGGGGACTGGAACACCACGCTGGCATGCTTCGTGGCCATCCTCATTGTGAGTGGGCTGAGTGTACCCTGCCCTGTCTCCCCGGGTTGTGGGGGGGATCCTGGATCCAAGGAGAGTTTCAGAGGCTGCTGTCCCTTGGAGGGGCAGGATGGTGGGGGCTGGGCAGGACTGCCAGGAAGCCCCTCAAGAGGAGACCAGGCTTACAGGAGGGTCCGGGCCGGGCAGGTGTGGCTGAGGGACTCCGGCATCACGGACCACACATGTGGCCGCGCCGAGGCTTGGCTGACATTGTGTGCAGTCTCACGATGTCTGTGAGACAGGGAGGGCCCTGTCACTTTGAACCCCAGTGGTGACTCGGTGTGGCCAGACCCCACGATGCGGGAAGTGCCCCAGGAGGACTGCATCCGAGAAGCTCCAAGCAGCGTGTGCTCCACGTTCCAGCCCCGTGAAGCCGGGTGGCCCCGGGCATGTCAGGGATCGGGTAGCAGACCCCCAGACTGACCTGAAGGCCTGCCCTCCCCGGGGACAGGGCAGCTTTTCTAATCCCCTGTCCCCTCCCTGCACCACTGCCCTGTTGGCCAGGGCGGGACAGGACGTCGGCCACTTCCAAGGGGATGGGTCACATGGCATCTTTGGTTTCCTCGAGGTACTAACTGCCGAGACCCTCCCCGGCCTTTCCATGGAGCTTGTGCAGCTCTTTACAAATACACTTCCCTTAAGGGGAGGCCGACGGCCGCTGGTCACGCATGTCACTGCTGTTGCCAGATGGGGCGGTGGTCTGGGAGTCGGGAGGCTCCCGCGAGAGCATACAGGTGTTAGACGGGGTGAGCGCCCCCCACTCTGGCGCGGCACAGAGCTTCGAGAGGCCCCAGGAAGATCGGGTGTCCGGGGCTGTTGTCCGACCCGTCCCTTGCGGACGCCAGAGCCCAGGGGTTGGACCTCAGCCGCTGCCCGCCACCCGCACCGGCGGTCACCACCCCCCTCCCCTCCGTGTCTCGCAGGGTTTGTGTCTGACCCTCCTGCTGCTTGCTGTGTTCAAGAAGGCGCTGCCCGCCCTCCCCATCTCCATCACGTTCGGGCTCATCTTCTACTTCTCCACCGACAACCTGGTGCGTCCGTTCATGGACACCTTGGCTTCTCATCAGCTCTACATCTGACGGGGCCGGCAGCCATGGGAGGCTGTCGTGGGGGCCCTCACGTAGTTCTACACTCTAGTGCCATATATTTTTAAGACTTTTCTTTCCTAAAAGAAAAAGAAAAGAAGTGTCGTGTTTACTTGGCGAAGAGGAAGAACCAACTTTCTGGTGCTAGTGGTTTTGTCATCTGACCATGGCTCACTGGCTGGAAGCACCGGGAGTTGGTTGGGACGCGCCCTGGACCGCTGGGCCACGTGGGGCGGGTGTGGCGAGGTCGCCCACCCCACACCACAGCCCAGGATGCTTCGAGGGCCAAGCGAAGGAAGGGACCAGGAGCTCGTGCTCGGGATAGCACCTAGCACCTGCCCGCGCTGGCAGGAGAAGAAAGCCAGTTTGCCCTGCGTGTAATGTCCCCAACGCTTTGTCTGTGATGTCATCGTTATTTTATTACCTTTAGAAACCAAGTCCTGTTCTTGTTACAGCAGTTACTGCTGGGAAGTGGCTTAATATCAATAAATAGGTGAATCTTCCTGGAATGCTGGACCTGGGCATGTGTGCGGGTGTGGACCCCGCTTGCTGCGTCTCGTGACCTCGCCTGGGAGGGTGTGTGGGGAGAGGACGGGGGAAAGATTCGCCCCACTGCAAAGGAGAGGGTTCACGGCTCCTGTCTGTCTGTACTCTTTTCTCCACGTCCAGGGCTTCCTGAGCCGGGCTGTGCAGAGCCAAGACAAGCAGCATCACTCCTTGGCAAACCAGTGCACTGTGGGAGGCCGGGAAGGGGCCCACGTTTGGAACCCACTGTCATCCCTCCCGTGTCCATCTCTGGGCGCTGTGACCAGGGACGTGGACCGGTCGGCTTCTCCCTTTCCTGCCCCATGGTCCCAGGCCAGGGAGAGAATCTCAGTGATGCATCTGGCCGGGGCTCGGGTGCTCAGGGCAGGGCTGGTGGCCACTGGTGGTGCAGGGCAGCGTGGCCGGGCAGCCACTGAGCCAATGCAGGGCCCGGTTTGCAGTTCTGACCGGTAGCCCTGCGTCTGCATTTCCCAAATGGCATGAGAGCCAAGCAGCTGGCAATCCATTGTGAGAGAAATAACTGTTTTGATGTTTGGTGTAGCTTGCCATTCCCTGGACTGTTGGTAGAAGCGCAGAGGGAATGTGGGAGCCCGGAGGCCAGGTGCAGACGGGCAGCAGTGGTGTTTTCTGGGATCTGGGCACCAGCCGTTGCTGACTGACTCATGGTCATGGTCAGAGCCCAGGGTGATGGCATCACAGCCCGGAAAGCCAGTAGTAGGTTGGGGTCTCAGAAGAAGAGGGCTGGCCCCGGGTGGTAAAGGGGAGGAAGACCTGGGGTTAACTTGTTCAGTTTGGCAATCAAAACAGTAGTTGGGGGGTGGGGGGTCCCCAAAGATGAGCTTTGGTAAGTTCTGATTTGTTAGGTGTGGAGACGTCTTTGTCAGAGGACTGGCCCGGGGGCTGGGGTGCAAGCCACATTTAGGGGCTCAGGCAGAGGCTGGAGGGCGCCATGTCCCAGCAACCCACCAGGAAGGAGAGAGGAATGGTGCCCACGAGGAAGGGCCAAGACGGGAAAGCCGGTGAATGTGAGCAGCCCCAGAGTGCAACCCCTTGTGGGGAAACAGCTACTTGAGGAGACCCAGCCTGGGGAGGCCATGTCAGGGGCTGGGAGTCTGGGACCCTGACACCGAGCATGGGGTGGGGGAAGGACAGAAAGATAATTCATATATTCTGGAAGGAACAGAGAACGGGATGCACGAGCCAAGCCCCCCACTCCCATGTCATCCGCCAACTAGTCCTAGTGTTTTTCCGTATTTGCTCCAGATTTGTTTTTAGAAATAAAACCTTATCATCCCAAAGTCCCATTTGCAGCCCCAGGGCCATCTACCCACCTTCTGCTGTCCCCAAGGCAACTCACATCCGTCCCTCCACGTTCAGCACGGCTCTGCGTGCCGGCGCGCTCTTTACACTCGGCAGAAACGACACATCCCACACCGTGCTCACTTGACGACTTCTGAAATGTTCATATTTGGTTCTTGAGACATTCATGGACGTAAATGAAGCTCTGGTTCAGTTATTTGAACTGTTTCACATTCCGTTGTGTGACCGACCGCCGTGCACCTGTTATGCTGTGGACAGATGCCGTGGGTGTGGTGGGGTGTCTGGGTTAGAATCAGACTGCGGGGAGAGTTGTTTCAGGCACCCCGGGTGAGTGTGGTCCCCTCGCTGACGGCATGGTCGTGCTTGCTCCCCAAGGTCCTGGGACCCTCTGTCCTCCGGCAGGATCCCCCCAGTTCCCCAGCTGGACCTGCACTCGGCATCTTCGGATTTTTCATGTTTGCTGATCGGGTGGGGGTTCTGTCCCTGAGGTTTGAGTCTGCCCCGAGCCTGAGCCTCGTCTCATTGTATGCTCTGGCTGTGCCGAGTTCCCCTATCTATTTATCCTTCACGCACTTTCCATTGGGACAACTTGCCTTTTCCTTATGGGTATTTACGTCTGTTAAAATATATGTTCCGGAGAGATGCTAACGTCTGGTCAATGACAGGCATTTTGAACGTGCTTCCCAGGCGGTGGCTTATCTCCCTCATGGTCTGCCCTGGCTCCAAAGTCGCATTTGAATGTTCCTCTTATTATATATGTCCATCCTTTATCTTTGGTGGTGTATGCCTTTGAGGCTTCTTTGAGTGATCCTTCCCTACCCTTGAGGCTTTCTAAAAGCTTAAATTTTAATTTTCAGTGCGCCTGGGTGGCTCAGCTGGTTACAAATCTGACTCTGTTTTCAGCTCAGGTCATGATCTTAGGGCCCTGCGATCGAGCCCCCACATAGGGCTCTGTGCTCAGTACTCTGTACGAAGTACTCAGTACTATGTGCTCAGTACTCTGTGCTCAGTGGGGAGTCTGCTTGAGAGTCTCTCACTTCCTCTGCCCTTCCCCCCTCTCTGAAATGAATAAATAAATCTTTAAAATATTTTTAATTTTCCTATGAGGATATTTTATACATATGAAACTTAGGTGTATGTATTGTATTTGGTGAGGGACTGAGTTTTATTTGTCTCTATCTGTAGCCCTCTTTATTGAACAGCCTCCCCTTTCTGTGCCATCTTGTAGAACTGTCCAGACATTGCCAGGTTTCCCTGGGCCGGGGGAGCGGCCCACAGGTAGGTACGTCCTGTCCCACAGGTATATGAGCTTTCCCAGGCCAACACCTCGCGAAGTGGGTGGAACAGAGAAGTTCCTGGGGAAAAGAGAGGTTGGGGGTCCTCCTGAGCATGTCCATTCCCGGGGTCCTGGAAGTGGGAATGGGCTTTGGGTGGTAACCAGGGGGACCAAGGTAGACGGTCATCTTGGAAGTAAAATGAGGTGGGAGAGAGAGCCGGAGGTGAGCCATGCTGCCATCCAGGCAAGGCGGGGTGCCCACCCGTGCCTTGCAGTGATGCAGGATGGGGTCCAAACCTGCGGCCCCTGCGTCTCCTGCTTCAGGCAGCACAGGTCCCCAGGAGCGCAAGCTGACCAGCCATCCAGTGCAGAAACGCCCCTGTGGCCTGTGATCCGGAAATAGGGGTTTCTTCTGAGTTAATGAGGAGGGGGTGTCCTGGGCCATCTACTGGGAAGGAAGGGCCCTGCAAATCCTCATTTTCCCCTTGGCTGTTCAGGAAGGGTCACATGTCGGACGCAGGACCTCCAGACAGCTTCGTATGGCGGTGGAGAGGGAAGATCCAGTCCGAGTGAATGGCCAGAGGGCTTGGCAGTGGTTTGTGAGGCAGTCCGGGAGCGGGGATGGGGAGACATGGGGCGCCTTTGGGCCTGAGGCAGTGGCCAGGGACTTCTCGGAGAGAGGCGATGCCAGCAGCGGACCATCCCCCAGGCACGTGCTACGTGAGTTCATGTGGTTAATACCTTTCATCCTCGTGCACCGGGAGGTGTGCTAACATCACCTGGATAGGAATTACAGCATTTGCGTGGTGAGGGAGGGAAAGGAGCTGAGGTGTGACCTCACCGGGCCCGCAGACTCTGTGCCGTGGATGCACCCCGCACAGTATGTGTGCTGAGGACTCCAGAAGCCGGGGACCAGAGTTCCTCACCCCCATGGTCCGCAACCCCGCCGTCCTGCCACAGAAGCTGTGTGTCTGCTCACAGTCAGGGAACGTTCTCCTTGGATTTCTTCTGCTCTCGCTCTGCAGGAGTTTCATCCGTTGAGACCTTGGTCAGATTGCTCGGACTGTTCTAGTCTTCTCCGAACAGTTCCCTTCTGCTCTCCATCCCTTGGGGTCCCCTCCCCGCCCACACTCTACAACCTATCTTTCAGTTTCACAGCGTTTTATTTTGGGGCAATTCTATATTTTTATTTTTATTTTCAGTAAGCTTCTTATCCAACATGGGCTTGAACTCATGACCCTAAGATCAAGAGTTGCTCCACGGACTGAGCAGGCCGGGAGCCCCAGCCATCATGTGGTTCTAACTGGGGTGTCGTCACTGTGACCGACACGCTGCAGCAGGGGGGCTCGCTGTTTGCCTGGGCTGCGCAGGGACGGCCACCCCGTGTCCAGCTGGCTTGGTCACTGGGACACGCTTACAGGATTCTGTGTGCGAGGAAAGCGGATCGTTTCTAAAACTTCCCAAACCCTTCCTCTCCACCTGCTCCCCAACCGCAGCGGGCTTGTCACTTTTTACACAGGCAACGTCTTCTCAGATCTCCCGGGAAAAACAAAGGCACTTTGATTCCCAGAATCCCATCCGTGTTCTCCATGGTCATCGCAGCGGTCCACTTCCTCCTTTCCTCTCTTACATCTTCTCAAACGGCCAAGGCTGGGACCTGTGGATGAGGAACCAGGAAGGGCGCTGAGCATGACCCCCACCCCATCTCTGTGCACCGGGGACCTGGAGGGCGGGGCTGCTCAGGGGCGCCCCCTCCCTCCCACCTGGCTTCCTCTCCCAGTCCCGCTCCAGGTGAGCTTATGGGGTGGGGGGCAGGTGGAGACAAGCCCTGCCCCCACATAACCTGGGGCCCCCTCTCTTCTCATCAGGCAACAAAGGCTTTCCTAAAGTAAACCCATCGCGCAGGTGGGACTCTCCTCGGGTCACAGTTCCCTAACAAGAGGAGAGCGAACACAATCAAACACATGGGAGTTTGGTGCCTTGAAGGCTGATTCCTAGTCTGCCACCAGTAGCCGCCGCCTGCTGGCCGATTCCACTCTCTGGGCCTCAGTGTCTCTCATGCATAAAGCGAAAGACATAAAACATAGTAGTGACAGGGGCGCCTGGGTGGCGCAGTCGGTTAAGCATCCGACTGATGGTTTCCACTCAGGTCGTGATCTCGGGGTCTTGGAATCGAGCCCCACGTCAGGCTCCACGTTCACCAAGGAGTCTGTTTCTCCTCCTCCCTCTGCTCCCCCTGCTTCCTCCCTCCTCTTTCTCTCTGCTCCCCCTACTCATACACTCTCTCTTTCTAATAAAATCTTAAACACCCACACATTAGGGATTCCACGGCTGAGTCATTTTAATGATTTTTAGAAGCTCGGACAAGGCTGCTCCCGCTGTCGACTAAAGTGCCGTGATTTCTGAACCAGAATGAAATACAAGGTGGGTGAGGGATACAGAACTCTGGGAGAAGGGAAGGCAGGACCCTCCCCCCAGGGGGCGCTCTGCCTACCCTGGCCCCCTGCTGAGGACTTCGCTGCCCCAGGCTTGGCCCTACTGGGATCCCTGTGTGTCCAGGGTAGTTTGCAGGGGCTAGTCTGGGTGGAGGGGGACTCGTCACCATGGATGGGGACTCTTCTGGGCATGATCTGCTCTGTTTGCAGGAGGCAATTAACTGATTCATCCTAGAGAACGTACCCATCCTTGGTGTAAACCAGGCAGCGTGGAGATGCAGAAATGAGAAGTGTCTGGTCGCAAGGGGCTTGGAGTCTGGTCCACTGAGAGAATTTTTAGTTTCCAGAAGCCCAGGCCAGAGGCAAGAGGGTGGCAAAACCAGCGGCAGAGTAGAGCTGGGGAGGGGTGTCCGTGCGTGTGGGGAGGCCAGCCTCCCTGACTCCAGGAGGCCCCGCTGCGGGATGCGGCGGGGGAACTCAGCTAACCCTGTGTGCGCAGGTGTGAAGAAGTCAGATGTTCTGGACACTTGGGCTGCAGACACCTTCACGCCCTGGTGGAGGGTCACAAATTGGTTAAACTAGTGAAGCTTGGCTTAGTTTGGGCTCCAGGGGGCTCACGCAGTCGGGAGTTTCTCTCCTGTGACAAGAATGGGGTACACTGGTCTGGTTTGGTTTATTCAGTTCAGTGAAATCCCATCGATAATTCCCTCATTCTTCCCATCTCCCTCTCCAGCATTCCTGCCCCCTGCACAGAGCCAGGTGTGCAGAGCCGAGGGGAAGGAGAGGGGAAGAATGAACCTTCCCATGTCATTTTTTGAGGTTGGTGAAAATCATTCTTGGCCCCTGCCCCAGGCAGATTTCCCCCTGAATCCCATTGGTGGGATTTGTGTCTCTTCCCTAGGTGATGAGTGTGGGGCTGTCAGGGCCAGCAAACACCAGTTGGGACGTGACCCTGAGTCTCATGGGGGCAGGATGGGCACCTGCGTAGAATCACAGCTGTGTTGTGAGGCAGGAATGAGAGCGGAGCGGGGAAGGCTCTACGTATGTTGGCAAGCACCAGCACCTGCTACGGCAACTTTCTTACCTTTCCGCCCCATTTGGCTCAGCGTTAGAAAATAAACTGGCCAGCTCAGCTTTGTGGGCCGTGCCCTGCTCTCTTCTCCTGGGAATAGTGCCTGCGTGATGGGGGGGGGGGGGGTTGTGCCTGGGGTCCTGGGACACCCCTGTCCCTGACAATGTATCATCTTAATCATCTCACACTTGCCCTGGGATAGTGTCAGACAGCTCACCCAGTTGCGAGGAAGGTCTCCAGAACTTTCTCATGTTGCAACACTGAAACTCTACCCAGTGAGCGACTTCCTGTTTCCCTCCCCCAGCTCCTGGCAGCCACCATCCTGCTGTTTGTATGATCCTGGCTGCTCTAGATCCTTCCTATACGTGGAATTGTGCGGGATTTGTGTTTTGGGGGCTGACCGACTTCACTCAGCATAGTGTCCTCCGGGGTCATGTGTATCTTGGCCTGTGATGGCGTTTCTTTCCTTCTGAAGGCTGATTCATATTGCATGGTATCGACCTACCACATTCTCTTCCTCCATTCATCCGTCCATGGATGTCTGGTCTGCACAGCATCTTTGCCGCTGTAAGCGCTGCTGCAGGCAGCATGGATGTGCAGAAACTTCTTGGAGATCTTGCTTTCAGTCCTTCTGCGTATAGACCCAGAGGGGGGGCGGCTGGATCCTGGAGTAGTTTCATCTAACTTTTTGAGGAGCCTCCATTCTGTTTAGGCAATGACCACACCAGTTTGCAATCCCACTGCCCATGCACGAGGGTTCCCCTTTCTCAACATCCTCTCCAGCACTTGTGATTTTCTTTTTGACTGTGTCCATCCTAACAGCTGTGAGGCAGTAGCTCTTTGTGCTTTGGGTATACATTCCCTTGACGATGACTAATGTCAAGCACCTTTTCATGAGTTTGTATGCCATTTAGATATCTCCTTTGGAGAAATGTCTTATCCGAGTCCTTTGCCCATTTTAAATCGGATTTTTTGTTGTTGAGTTGTAGGAGCTGTTTGCATATTCTAGGTATTAACTTTTTTTTTTTTTTTTTTAAAGTAGGCTCCATGCCCAGCATGGAGCTTGACATGGGGCTCGATCTCACAACCCTGAAATTATGACCCGAGCTAAAATAAAGAATCAGACGTTTCACCAACTGAGCCACCCAGGCGCCCCTGTGTATTAATTTCTTATCAAATTATGTATTTTGGGGTGCCTGGGTGGCTCAGTGGGTTAAGCCTCTGCCTTCAGCTCAGGTCATGATCTTAGGGTCCTGGCATCAAGCCCCGCATCGGGCTCTCTGCTCAGTAGGGAGCCTGCCTCCTCCTCTCTCTCTGCCTGCCTCTCTGCCTACTTGTGATCTCTGTCTGTCAAATAAATAAATAAAATCTTTTAAAAAATATTATGTATTTTGCCAGGGTGCCTGGGCAGCTCAGTTGGCGAAGCATCTGCCTTCACCTCAGGTCATGATCCCAGAGTCCTGGGACCAAGCCCCCCATCCAGCTCCCTGCTCAGTGGGGATCCTGCTTCTTCCGCTCCCTCTGCCACTTCCTCTGCTTGTGCTCTTTCTCTCTCTCTTTCTGACAAAGAAAAAAAGAAAATATTTTTTAAAAAGTATGTGTTTTCCCCCATTCTGTGGGTTGCCTTTGCACTCTTAATAGTTTCCTTTGATGCACAGAAGTTTTTCAGAATGATAAAGTCCTGTTTGTCTATGTTTATGTTTGCTTTTGTCAACTGTGTGCTTGGGTTCATGGCCAAGAAACCATTGCCAAGTCCGATGTCATGAAGCTTTTTCACTATGTTTTTTTCCCTAGGAGTCTTATGGTTTGAGGTCTTATGTAATCCATTTTGAGCTAATTTTTGCATATGATGTAAGATTAGGGTCCATCTTTATTCTTTTGCATGCAGAGATCCGGTTTTCCCAGCGCCATTTGTCAAAGAGACTGTCCTTTCCCCGTTCAGTGGTCCTGACATGCCTTATTGTTTGACGCTTCACATTGAGTTCATCTCCGGGTTCTCTGTTCTGTACCATTGGTCTGTCCACACTGTTGTTTCAATAGCTTTATAGAAAGTTCGAAATCAGGAAGTGTGGGGTGTCTCTGCTTCTTTTTCAAGATTGTTTTGTTTTGGCTATTTGGGGGTCCCTTGAGACACTGAATTTTAGGATTTTTTTCTATCTCTGCAAAAAATAAATGTCATTGAGATTTTCATAGGGATTACATTGGATCTACAGATTGCTTTAAGTAATACTGACACCTTAACGTTCTTTAATCCATGCTCGTGGGATATCTACCTGTATCCTTATATCTTCTTTAATTTCTTCTAGTGGTTTCCAGCATACAAGCCTTTCACCTCTGTGGTTAATTTTCTTCCTAAGCATTTCATTTTTTTTGATGCTGTTGTGAATGGCATTATTTTCTTAATTTCCTTTTTGGATTGTTCGTCTGCTTTGGTTTTAACTGAAGTGACCTCTATCCGTAGGAGCCACCAACTGTGGGACCTCATCAGTCGTTCCGTCCCCACCCATCTGTGGGATCCTGCGCCCATCGTGGGGGTGCAGGAAGGGCGCTGCTCTCTGGGGCTGCAGGAAACCCAGGGGAGAGTCTTGGATTCTGCCTGTAACTCTGCTCTGGAGTGTCCGCGTCTGGTCTGGCCCGTTCCGTTGGCGCCCGCGCGGGATGGCCACACGGGGGCAGCAGAGTCTTCCCGGAGCCGGGTTGCGGGGTGCCACCTGCTGCTCTGGGCTTCTGCCCAGTGGGCTGTGGCTGGCCTGCTCCGTGCTCTGAGCCGGGGAGCCGGGAGAGGCCTGAAACAATCACAGGCCCAGGCCAGAACGTGATCCCAGGGCCGGGGCTGTTGTGGTCCATGAATGAGTCTCACTTGTCATCGTGAGTAGCCGAGCCGAGAAGCTACTTTTCCAGATTCTCAGCCTCACCCTGTAAGAGGTAGTTCTCCTCATCTTGCGCACAAGGGAAGGGCATCCTGACTGGAAAGTCGCCCCTTGTTACCACGCATGGAAGAGGGGAGGAGAGAGAGTGAGAAGAGGAACCCCACCTCCCCTTTATCTTGTCCTGCATGAAGCTGGTGGGGAAGGGGTATACGCAGATTTCACACAAACCTGGGGTTTCGCTTCTCATCACCTCTAGCAATGAGAAAGGAAGCCTGTGGCCATGCCACACAGATAATCCCCTCCCCTCCTTTCGGCCTCTCCTCTCCTAACAACCGTACAGCTCCCTGGCCCAGACAGGGGGCTCCAGTGTCGGTCGGTACAAAGATCATGCCATTGAAACCTGCAAGACGGGTCTCCAGGCCCAAGACTCTGGCTGCCGTGCCATGTTCCTTCCCTCTTGCCTTAATGGCAACCCCAGGTTGGATTTTGTCCTCAGTATATAGCTAGCAAGGAGCAGGCTGGTTATTGTCCTAGTTCCACTGGGTGTTAGCTCAGTGACCTTGGGCCAACTGGCTTCACCCTGGTCTCAGTATCCCCTCCCTCTGGCGCCAGTAAAAAGGGGATGAGGGAGAATGTCGTGAGTTTGCCCGAGGATCATATGGCTTTTTGTCTCTAAAGGGGCTAAATCAGTGCCTGTCTTCTGGTAAGTGCTCGATAAACAGTAACTTGGAAACATTCAAATGGAAACTGCATTTGAAATTCATAACTTTTTCAGATGCCAGAGTCTGAAAGGACCTCAGGTCATTGATTTCAGTGTTTTCTAAAGTGCCCTTGAAATGCTTTCTTCCTTCAATATGTTTTGTGAAAAAGGGCTCTGTGGCCAAGGATGACAGGGCATTTAAAGTTCAAGGTCGTATATTAAAGGCTCAGAGAAGGCACAGGGTCAAGAAACTGTTCAACTTTGATTGTTCCAGAGTTGATCAGACTGATCAACCACAGGACCTTTGCACACGATCCCTTTTAACTTTTAGGTGGTTAGTATCAGCACAACACCTCCTAACTATGCAGTAGTCTGTCCTGTGACTCTTTCCATTAGTGATCATAATGATTCTGTCAGGATATCCAGTGACAAGGCACTCTGTCCCCACCACAGGCAGCAGGTAACAGTGGGGAAGTGTTTGTTGCACGCCGGGCACGGTCATAAGCACTAAGTGTGCATTATCTTATTTAATTCTCGCAATAACACTATGCAAACGTCCTTATCTCCTGAATCTGAAGAAACTGAGGTTTAGAAGAGCTGAGTGATCTGCCCAAGGTCACAAGGCTAGAAAGCACCAGGACGCCAGATCAGCCAGATCAGCCTGGCTCTGGAATCTCCACCCCTCAGTGCTGCTTCCCACGGCCCCTGCCACCTGCTGGACAGTCCTCCCTGTCTCAAGCTGCCGCCCGATTCCCATTCCTCCCCTTCCTCCCTGGGGCACACACTCAGTTTCACTTCTCACATCCTCTGGTCTTCATTGTTCCTGGAGCTTTATCCACTCTTTATCCACTTTTTCTTTTGCGTTAGGTAACTCGGCAACCCTTTTGCACTGTAATACTCAAAACTGAACACCATTCTATCCACTCCACTATCATACAATACTTACCCTTGTAGGAAGTCACGCATTATCAAAAAACAGAAGAATTTTCCTTTTTTGGACAAGGTCACAGGATAGAAAGTTCTTGACACACAATAACAAAATTTTCCCATCAAGACTTCTGATGACAGCTGTTTTTTATAGCTCCAGTGGTGTTGCTCTAGAATCTTCAGCCTCACTAGGTTCCGGGCTGCTGCTCTGCCCTGTCTCCCGGTGTCCCCCTCCCACCCCCCACCCCCCACCCCCCACCCCCGCCAGCCCAAGCACTGGTTTGCAGCTTCTCACCAGGTTTGCCCTTTCTTTTACCCCTGTGACTCATCATTTTGGTAAACAAGGCTCAACGCCCTAAAACCTAGCAGCTGAGCTTTTACCAGGCTTTCCTGTCCTAGGCAGCTGGGATCTGCTTAAACCCATAGCAGTGCCTAGTGACACAAACTGCTTTTTTTCCCTTCAATCATTAGCACCAATTCCAGTTCTGAAAACACCACTGAGGGAAAGACACTGACACTCTCCGTGTGATCTGACCCTCGTTCCAAGCCCTCTACTTCATTAATTCAGCCCAAGAGCGCATCATTTGGGGGAGATGCATTATCCCATAGATCTATATGGAGCTGGTCTTTAACCAAAATGAATTCCCCCACAATTCTGCCATACACCAGCAAGTATATTTTAGAGACTCCAGATTGTATGTTTATATCTGCTCAAGTTCATCTGATTAAACCTGCGTTGTTGTACCAGCCCACGGTGAATTTCTGGGAGGCTGGTGGTGAAGAAGCTGGTCCCCTCTGCAAAACTGACAGACATTACGCCTGGATCAGCATTTTACAGCTAAGCTGCACACCGTGGTACCTACATAAGTGGCTCGTGAGTCCCCGAAATAAGGGTAGTGTGACTGAGACCTGGGTTATAAATTGTATGGATCCCTGATTAAGTGTTAATAGTCACATATGGCTAACGGATCCCACATGGGACAGTGCACATCTAGAGGTCTTCCTGATGCAGAGGCAAAGATTCTGAGCAGAACAGGGGCTGCTCCTGGCACTGGAGACCCAACTCTAGACTAAAGAGGCTTGTTCTGTGCTTATCAGCCATCTGTATGTAGAGAGATCGAGTTGCACTTCCAGAGTGGCGGACTTTGCCAGATGCTCTCTGAGATCCACACATCCCACATACGTGCCATTGCCCTGCACTGCAAGCCTGGTGATTGTTTCTTCAAGAAAATAGTTGTTTCCTCTATTTGTAGAAGTCGTTCATGCCCGTGGTGGCAAAATGCAGGAAAACACGTCGAGGAAATTAACAATGACCCGCAATGTGGCCACTGGAGACAACCGCCGCCCCCCCCCCCCCCAGTCCGGCACCGCGCCTTCCTCTTCCTTCTGTGGTGGTATCTTTCCCATCTCTGAGAGTGTACCTTCTCTCACATTTGCAGCTTGACTTTTTTTCATTAACAGCATTTCATAAGTACTTGCTTTTATTAAACATTCTTTCCAAACAGTCTGAAATGCTGTGGTATAGTTCGTTATGTTAGTGACTAATACTTTGCACAACCATCCCCCTACTGCTGTACTTTTGGGTTGTATCAAAGTTTTTTTGCTATTGTAAATAAAGCGTCAATAACACGTCTTGGTCCGAAATAGCTTTGTTCATAATTGGCATTGATTCCTGAAGAAGGGGTATTAGTAAGTCTAAGGATAGGAACCTCGTTAGAGTGTATTCTTGCAAGAGAGGACAGAAAGTTGGCCTGCACCACATGCTGGCTCTTCGTGGCCCATGCTTTCTTCCAAATGTTCGAGAAGGTTGCTTCTGTGATCCCAGTTTCCCAGCCTTTCTGAAATCAGGGCGGCCCTTGGTCCTCCAGCAGCACTTCTGCGGTCAGCTGGTCTCGAGTCCGCTCGGTACATTCATCCCAGGCCGTCCTGCTGCCTCCTGCTGTCCTCGGAGCTTCAGCTCTTCTTCCCCACGTGGTTCTTCCATTTTCCACGCTGGTGTCTCTTTCACCCTAGTGAGGACAGTGGAACCAGCATGTAGCGGAGACTGCCAACCACTGGACAAAATCTGTGTTCTTCTCCAGCTTCTAAGCACACACCCGAACTATATCCCCCCAGACCCCCACGGTTGGGTGGCCGGCCGTGTGACTAACTGCCCGCCGATGGCACATGAGTGGAAGAGCCCGTACCCGCTGCCAGGCCTGGCCCATGACAACCTGCTCTGTGGAATGGCCACATCCCTCAGGGCAACCCCGGAAGTCCCGTGATGAAGATGCCAGCACTTTTGCCAACGGGTTTGCATACCTGCTGATCCATTCACCTACCTACTGTTGTGTTTGGTGGTTTCCCCTCTTTGGGACCTTCTGCAATTTAGAACTTCATTTAGTCCTGCTTGAGCTATCCTTCCTTTCTTCTTGGATCATGAACTCAGTGACACTTACGTTTTCTCCAAATATCATGGGATTCTCTGTCCTAAGTCTTGGCACACACCTGAGCGTCCCGGAGGCCCTCTCCTAGCTATCCCAGACTCCTGGATGACCGGGAGCTTTCTCTCGCTTCACCTCACAGACACACACCCCTGGTTGCGTGGAATTTGATCCGAAACGGTGCTCCTCTTCATTTTCTCTGCTTTCTAGGAAATGGAACTGTCCCTGTGGCAAGAATTTAGCAGAAATGGGCAGGGGAGGACAGGGGAAAAAAACTGGACCACCCCATGAGGGGAGACAGCTGGTAGAAGCCCTCAGAGGCAGGGATGACCGAAGAATCACAGGGAGCAGAGGTGTCTAATGGTGCAGCCGGCAGAGAGATCCGCCATTCCCCTCAAGGGCTTGGCCGGCTCTGGCCGGGTCAGCCTGCCGATAGCAGGACGGCCCGCAGACTGACGGGACTTGGCAGCTGCCAGAGCTCAGGGCCAGAGGTGACCACGTGGGTGGGAGCCTTCTTCTACCTTCTACCCTGGCCAAACTTTTGGGGGAGGATTTGGAGTCCCACGGGATGTAGAGGGGACATGTGAACCCATTTTCTTTAGGGAGGCTTCAGCTGACATCTGAGTTATGCCATCAACCTAACCATTGCTAAAAAAAAAATCATAATATCATAAGGTAAAACTAAGGATTAGGTAGGTAGTCAGGTATTTAGCGCCTCAGAACACTGAGGCCTGAGAGGGCCTGTCATGTAGCTAAGGGACCTGGTGCCCTGGCAGAGCTTTGCCCTGTTCACGGGTCTCTGGCTTCCGGCCCCTTGTTCTCGCTCCTTGTCCGGGAGGAGAGAGCTGGGGTAGAAAGGGGCCAGCTCCTCCGGCCCCGGGGGCTCCCGGGCGCTCCTGGACTCAACTCTTCCCTGAGCGGCTCCCACAGAGCCCTTGAGGGGTCAATGCTCAGAGCTCAGGCGTATGGATGGTGCGAGTCAGGAAGAGGTCCCGTCCCGCCCTGCCCCCAGGAGATAAACATTCCCCAGTGAAGACAAGCACTCAAGAAACAGATCCAGGAGTAGGCTCATTAGGGTCATAAAGCTATCTTGTCTGAATGTCAGAAATGTCCTTCATTTGGATCGAAGGATTTAGTCCCCCAGCTGAAAGCCTGGAGATGTTGGGGCCATGCACGCGGCCGGGCCGCGGAGGGAGAGGGTTTATCAGACGCGCTCTTCTCCTCTGTTCCAGATAAGCATGCATGTTGACTGGTGTGGAGAGGGGGAGGTTTCCTGAGTGCAAAGTACCAAGGCACAAACCCTGAGATAAAAAGTCATAAATAGACTGAGGGCCTGACCAGTGCCAGGCTCAGTGTCCCTGGGCTGGTAGGACTCTCGGGCCAGGTCCCAGGTGGGGGGAGCCGGGGCCGAGCAGCTGCTGTGGAAATTTCCACGGTCTATCCACCGAGCACCGGCGCTGGGGCTCCCGACAGCAGGGGGTTACGAAAGAGACTGGAGATGCAAGACAGGGTCCCAGCTCACGAGGAGCTCGGCCCCCAGAGAAGATGCCCAGAGACGCGCGCCAAGAAAGCAAGTGAACAAGCAGGTTGGGAAAATCTTAAAGTTGTAAATAGCGTCAAGGCACGGGATTAATCGAGAAAAATGTCAGTATCTCCTCCCAAGTATTAGAACCCCATTTCACCTTTTGAGGAAAATGTTGAAAAGTACAAACTTCACATTAAGGTAGAAGCTGACTTTGGGGCACGCCGGGCTGGCTCAGTAGGAAGAGGTTTCGAGCCCCACAGCGGGTGTAGACATTACTAAAAACAAGTAAATATACTTTAAACCCAAGCTGATTTTATTACTTTTACTAAAAAGGGTCACAAACAATATATTTATTTTTAAAAAGTTTTTAAGGATATTTTATTTGTCAGAGAGAGGGAGAGAGAGAGAGAGAGAGAAAGCAAGCATAAGCAGGGGGACTGTCAGGCAGAGGGAGAAGCAGGCTTCCTGCTGAGCAAGGATCCTGATATGAGACTAGATGCCAGGACCCTGGGATCATGACCTGAGCCAAGGCAGAAGCTTAACCAACTGAGCCACTCAGGCATCCCTCTACTGATTTTTTTAATGGAAAAAAATTTTTATAATTTGTTAACAGTTGCTAGAGTCTGGGATAGTCTTAAGAATTCAGGTTAACATTGCATAATCATTTTTTTAAAAAGACATCAGTTATTTATCTGAGAGAGAGCGAGCACACATGCGTGCACAACCCAGGGGAGGGGCAGAGGGAGAGGGATAATCTCAAAGAGAGCCCTCACTGAGCACAGAGCCTATTACACAGCTTGATCTCACGACCCTGAGATCATGATCCAAGCGGAAACCAAGAGTCGGGCATCCGCCCAACAGACTGCACCACCCGGCTGCCCCAAAATCATTTTTAACACAGGAAATTATTAGAAGACATCAGTTCCATGTCTTATTGTTACTAAAGGAGGTGTGGGGGGGATTTGCCTCCCAGTAAGGTGGGGTGGGTGTGTGTGTGCACACGCACACATGTGTGCGAGCCCACAGTACTCACTGCGGTACTGTATTCCCAGTACACTGGTCAGGATGACGCTTGGGGGGCAAGTAGGAGAAACCATGGAAAGGATTTATTGTTTCACACGGCTCCAAAGGTAACTGTTAGGGCAAGCTTCCAGTAGGTTTTAACCAGGGCTCCACTCTGTCTCTCAGATTCTCTCTGCCCTGGCCTCCTTCATGGGCTGGATTCCCTTCCAGGCGGGCTTTCTTCCTGGTCCCCAATGCTGGTAAACAGTGGCTCTGCAGGAACTCGACAGCTTAGTTGGAATTTCTTGACAACAAATCTGGGGAGCGTGGGGTTCTCGCTTCCAGGAACCCCTGAGCACAGGTCCTGAAATTTATTCTGGTTCGACCACCCAGGGCCAAGTGCTCTGGACAGGCCATCCACGTGCGGATTGGCTCAGCCTCCAAAAAACCTATCACTGCGGCAAGTGGTTTGAGATGGGCTTAGGCATAGGGCCTGGAACTGGGTGACGCCAAGGCCTCTTGCACTGGTGGTGACTACACAGCGAGGGGGAGTGCAAGGGGGGTTGGAAAGACACTCCCAATGCCTACCGTACCTTGAAAGCAATTTTTTAAGGATTTTATTTGTTTATCTGAGAGAGAGCAGGCCCCACAAGCAGCGGGTGGGGCAGAGGGAGAGAAGCAGACTCCGTACTGAGCATGGAGCCCCATGCTGGGCTCTATCTCACGACCTTGAGATCATGGCCTGAGCCAAAATTGAGTCAGACGCTTAACCAACTGAGCCACCCAGGCATCCCACAATTTTTTTTTCTTAAGATTTTATTTATTTATTTGACAGACAGAGATCACAAGTAGGCAGAGAGGTAGGCAAAGAGATAGGAGGAAGTGGGCTCCCTGCTGAGCAGAGAGCCCGATGCAGGGCTCGATCCCAGGACTCCGGGATCATGACCGGTGCCGAAGGCAGAGGCCCTAACCCACTGAGCCATCCAGGCACCCCAACAATTTTTTTTTTTTAAATAGAAGGGGTACTGGGCGCCTGGGTGGCTCAGTGGGTTAAGCCGCTGTCTTCGGCTCAGGTCAAGATCTCAGGGTCCTGGGATCGAGTCCTGCATCGGGCTCTCTGCTCAGCAGGGGGCCTGCTTCCTCCTCTCTCTCTCTCTCTCTCTGCCTACCTGTGATCTCTCTCTGTCAAATAAATAAATACATAATCTTCAAAATAAATAAATAAATAAATAAATAAATAGAAGGGGTACTTCCTAGGTACGAGGCACTATGGGAAATATCAAATCATACAGTTTACAATGTATTAGATATAAAAAGACGAGTTGGCTCCTAACTCCCATACACTACCGGATGTAATGGGAGAAAGAGGCATGCATGTACTAAAATGCAGTCCTGTAACAGTTAGAGGAGACCGGCTGCAGCTGGCTGAGGGGCCAGAGATGTACCACGTAGCCAGTAACATTGGAGTTAGGTCTTAGAGAGTGCGTGGGAGCATGAGGCTTGCAGGTGTGGAGGGAGAGCATGGGAGGCCAGGGGAGCAGTAAGCAGTAAGCCCAGGTTAGTTGGAGCACAAGTTCTAGAAGTTGCTATTAAAGCAGGAAGTGTTAGCTCAGTACAGAGAGATCTCAGGGTTAGATGAGGCCTGAATTGCCCCACAAAGTCAGACTGTGGGGCAATCCTGCCTTATATTTTCCCCAATGAAGAAGCAGCTTCATTCCCCATTTGCCTGATTAGCAGCAAGTTTAGTCCGTCTTTCAAACCCAGAGGCTTACGCAGCTTGTATAGGGGCCACAGTCAGTCTGACCTTCAGAGGCAAGCGGGGACCACTGGTCTCTAGTCTGGCAGTCATGTGAGTCCCCAGGTCTCTGTGATCCCTCAGAAAGGACAGTTGCCCTGTTGTCACTCCGAGCTTGGCCAACAGTACCCCTTCCCTGTGGTCCAGAGCCATGATCTCAGAGCTCTGCTCTTGTTAAATTCATAGCTCCCCACTCCCACCCAGGCACCCGCTGCCCCGGGGACTCTGCATAAGAGGTGCCTTGGACATGGTATCCCCATGGATGTAGAACTCCTGAACTTTACTCTTCCTTGGGGTCCATAGCACTGGGAGGCAGCGAGCTTTTCCGTGTCAGCTGAAATACCCACCATTATCTGTTCTTGCTCCTACCACTGCCTCCCTGCACACCCTTTCCCCCATGCACACACCCCTGGGATTCTCGGGGTGAAATGCTTTGCCACGACTAAGGTGACTGAGATCATCTCTTGCACCAGCACAGAAAAAGAAAACAAAACCCTAAGTTCAATCACCAGTGGGACATTCTGCCCTCCCCCCAGAAGGTTCCCAGCTCTCCAGCAGGGATTGCTTGTTTCCCCTGAGGGAGCCAGGCTTTCTCTGCTCTTTACTGAAAGTTCACATTGACCTTCAGCCTCCTCAGTCACTGGCAAAGTGGAGCCTTGCGTGTGCCCTTGGACTGTCCTCACCTCCAGGCTGCAGTTCTTTTCCTTGTAGGCTTCTTCCTTGCCTTGGGCACACGGCTTTTCTCCTTCCCGAACTCCTTCTTCACACCCCTGCTGTCTTCACCCTGGTTCTGTATGTCTCAGAGGGATGGGGTGCGAGTCGCCGGCACACGGTTTGGCTCTGTTCACAGCTTCCAGTTTCCAGCATGTGGCTGCTTCTCTAATCTATGAACTGGGGGCCCAAAGCTAGAAATTACTCTAAATACAGGTGAATTAAAAATTTTGAAAAAATATTTAATTTATTTATTTGAGAGAGAATGAAAGTGAGAGAGAGAGAGAGAGAGAGAGAGAGAAAGAGATGGATAGCCTGAGTGGAGCAGGGGAGGGACAGAGGGAGAAACAGACTCCCCACTAAGTGGGGAGACCAAGGTGAGGCTCTATCCCAGAACCCCAAGATCCTGACCTGAGCTGAAGGCAGATTCTTAATCAACTGAAGCACCCAGGTGGCACCCCCTACCCGAAAAAAAGTTTTAAATAAGTATCCAGTGGCTGAGGGAGAACAAAGTCAGATACATACTCAGCAACCAGGATGGCTTCCCACACTAACTCAAGAATTTAAGGACAGGAGAATGAATTACCCGCCCTTTTTTGATTCATGCTTTTCTACCTCCCCATCCCTGTTGTAGAATTAGCTGTTTTTCCTTAATAAAATCGTCTTAGAACAGTTGCCTGGGGCAAGGTGGGGGGTGACTGGGAAGAGGGCATGGAGGAACATTCTGGAGGGAAAGAAATTGTTCTGCGTTCATTTATACAAACTGGTGACATAGCTTAAGATCTGCGCCTTTTACTCCGTATCAATTCTATCTCAGTTTAAAAATAGAAAAAAAGTCAAACCAACAATTTGGCTTCTGTCGCTAATGCCCATATGCGGCAGTATGTTGACGGAAAATTAATGTGAAAAAGAGAAATAATACACCATTGAGAAGCGTGTTGTGAGCATGGGCAGGCGTGATTCGTGGGCAGGGTCGGGCTGTCTCTAGTCGCAGGCTGCTGAGCCACTTCTGTAATGTGCTTAATTCCTTCCAATTGTGCACTTGGCTAATTACAGTCATTACTCTTCCCTTCATTGAACAAGCTTGGGGATTCCTTGAAGTGATTCTCTTAGCAGGACTGTGTTGGATTTTCCCAAGTCTGGTGACCTCCTCAGATGGTGGTGTGTGGTGGTCCATCGCCGGCACTCAGGAAATGATCTGTTCTCACCACTGGATGTTTGGTGGGGGTGGTTGTGTGGTGAATCTTGGAGTCAGCAAGTCATGCCTGTCAGGCCTCTGAGCACAGTGAGGACACTCATGGGCTCTGCCCGCCAACCCAGCCTCACCGAGGTCCAAGCTCACCACGTTTCAAAAACCGGGTTATTCACTGCAATGCTCTTTGAAGTAGCGAGAGTAGAGACAGTCTGCATGTCCATCAGTGGGAGGTTAGTTAAAGAAATTATGGCTTGTCCATATAACATAATATTGAAAAAAGAGTGAGGATGCTTCTCTGTGTACAAATTTGGAAAGTTTCAGGCTATAATGTTCAATAAAAAAACAACAGAGTGTATAATATGACTGCAATAGAATATGAGTGTGTGTGTATCTTTGCCTATATATATAAAGGAACATTGAGCGGCATCTGGGTGGCTCAGTTGGTTAAGCCTCCGATTCTTGACTTGGGCTTAGATCATGATCTCAGGGTCGTTAGATGGAGCCCTGCCTCAGGCTTTGTCCTCAGCAGGGAATCTGTTTCTCCTTCTCCCTCTCCCTGTGCCCCTCCCTGTCCACTGGCACTGCTCTCTCTCTCTCCCAAATAAATAAATCTCTCTTTAAAATTGCATTTATTTTATTTGATGGGGGAGGAACACAAACAGGGGGCATGGGAGAGGGAGAAGCAGAATCCCCACAGAGCAGGGAGCCCCATGCAGGGCTTGAGCTCAGATCATGACCTGAGCTGAAACCAAGAGTTGGACGCTCAACTGAGCCACCCAGGAGCCCCTCCTAGTTAGACTTTAAATCAGCTATTTTAAATATATTTAAAGAGGCAATGAAACCATGTTTAAATAATGAAATAAAATTTTGAGAATGTTATCTCTCCCAATAGAGAATATCAGTAAAAAGATAGAAATGATAAAAAAAAAAATCAGATAGGAGTTCTGGAGTTGAGAAAAACATGGACTAAAATGAAAAATTCACCCCCATGTTTCCACAACAGGTTTGAGCAGGCAGGAGAAAGCATCTTGACTTGAAGAAAGATCAATTCAGACGATCCACTTTCAAGGAAACAGAAAAATGAACCCAGCCCCAGAAATCTGTGGGATATCATCCAACATACCAACATACATGTTACAGGAGTCCCACAAGGAGAGGAGAGAGAGGAAAGAGTGCACTAAAGAATATTTGAGAGGCACTTGGGTGCATCAGTCAGGTAAGCACCAAGGGCATTCATGACTGGGACACATCTGCCCTGTAAAAAAATAAAATAAAATAAATGGAATCCTTTAGGCTGAAATGGAGGGACAGTAAATCAAATCTGTCTGACTCTTGATTATGGCTCTGGTCATGACCTCAGGGTCCTGAGATCAAGCCTCACATGGGTTCAATGGGGAGCCTGTTCTCCCTCTGTTCCCCCCTTCTCTCTCTCTTCTCTTTCTCCCAATCATAAATAAATAAATCTTTAAAAAAGAATATTTGAAAAAATGTCAGAAAACTTCCCAATTTTAATGAAAAACATTAATCTGTATGTCGAAGATGTATATCGAACTCCAATAGAATAAGCTCAGAGATAGGCTAAATACCAAGACACATATCAGAAGACAAAAACAAAGAACCTTGAGAACAGCAAAGAAGAAGCCACTCATGGGGTAGAAAGATCCTCAGTAAGATTAACATCTGATTTCTCATCAGAAACCATGGAGGCCAGAAGGCTATGGCATGATCTGTTTAAAGCACTGGAGGAAAGAAACCCCCTTTTTTTTTTTTAATTTTATTTATTTATTCTACAGGCAGAGATCACAAGTAGGCAGAGAGGCAGGCAGAGAGAGAGAGAGAGGAAGAAGCAGGCTCCCTGCTGAGCAGAGAGCCCGATGTGGGGCTCGATCCCAGGACCCTGGGATCATGACCTGAGCCGAAGGCAGAGGCTTTAACCCACTGAGCCACCCAGGCGCCTCGGAAAGAAACCCTTTTAATTAAACATTTTATAACCAGCAGAACTATCCTTCAAAAATGAAGGACAGATTGATTTCGCTAGATGGGGATGCCTGAGTGGCTCAGTAGCTTAAGCCTCTGCCTTCCCCTCAGGTCATGGTCTCAGAATCCTGTGATTGAGCCCCACATCAGGCTCTCTGCTCAGCAGGGAGCCTGCTTCCCCCTCTCTTTCTCTCTGTCTGCCTCTCTACCTCTCTGCCTACGTGTGATCTCTCTCTCTGTCAAATAAATAAATAAAAATCGTAAAAAAAAAAAAAAAAGACTTTGCCAGATGAGCAAGCACCAAGGGCATTCATGACTGGGGCACATCTGCCCTGTAAAAAAATAAAATAAAATAAACGGAATCCTTTAGGCTGAAATGGAGGGACAGTAAATCAAATCTGCATGAAGAAACAAGGAACCCCGCTAAAGGAAACCTTATAGGTAAATGTAATAGGCAGCACAGTGTATTTTTCGTTTGTAACTCTTACTTCTCCGCCTGATTTAATTGCATAAAGCACTGATACATCATCTGTAGGCGTGGGTAACGTATAAAGCTCTAATTGTAGGACAATACCAACATGGGAAGGTTCGAGAATCGAGCTATCGAGGAACAAAGTCACTGCGTATTATTGAAATCAAGCTCGTATTAACTTGGACCAGGATGTTAGTTACACCCCAGGGCAACCACCGAGAAGACAGAAGGGCGTGGCCCGCTGTGTCACCTGCCAGGGACCGTTTAGAGGAGCCCTGCGGACCGACTGCTTGGTTCTGGCAGCATGGAGGTCCCAGGTGCACTGCTCTGGGGGTGGGCGGGGGGCGGGCTGACCGGATGGGTTCAGGCAGAATGGGAGAGAAGGAAGTAGAGAAAATGAATAGGGTAGCGCTTCCACGAACCTTGCTGGAAACGGAAGCAGAGAGGCGGGGATGGGGTGAACGCTGAGAGGTCGCTCACTGGGTTTGCCTGCAGGTGGAAAAAACTATGTGCGTCTCTCTTTGTGTCCTGCGGAAGAATTCTGGAGATCGCCCGAGGACTACTGGCGCGTCGTGCTTCCCACCCGAACGCCCCAGGCACTGCGTCTTGGGTTATTGGGGGGGGGGGTATGCACACACCCACTGCAGGACAGACTAGTATCTAGAGGGCAGGGCGGGAGGCGGCAGAGGCGCTGTGAGCTCCGGCTGGGGCGGAGAGCTGGCGGAGGGTCGGGCCCAGGGCCCACGCCCCGCCGCCCTGGACCCGGCCCCGACCCGGCCCCGGGAACTCCCCTCCGCGCGGCCCGCAGTCGCGGTTTCCCAACTAGGGCGAAGGGCAGCGCCGAGGGTACGACGCGGGGGTGCGGGGGTGCTGGGGGCTCCTCTCTGCCCGCGAGCGCTGGACAGCCTCCCATTGGCTCCCCTCGCTCCGCCCTCAGTCCCCATTGGCCACGGCGCGAGCGCAGGGCCCGAGCACGCTGTCCCGCGTCGCGCAGCGTGTGGCCGGCCAAGGAGGTGGGGCCAATGGGAGCGCCCGCGGGGCGGGGCCGCGGACGCCGGGAGCCCCGGCGCGGGCGAGTCGGTAAACAGATCCGGGGCGCGTGCGGCGCCGGCGCTGCGGCTGGCGTGCGCGCGCAGGCGGCGCGAAGGTGACCGCGGAGCTCCGCTTCCTGCCGCGGGGTAAGGCTGCGGCGCTTGGCTGCCGCGCGCTCCGGGGGCACAGCGGGCCTCGCCTTACACTCGCGCGCGCCCTTCCCGCGTCCCGCTGCACCGCGGCGGCTTCCCGTGGCCTTTCCGCTCGTCCGCCCGCCGCGCCTGCCTCCTCGGAGCCCCCGCCCGGTCGTCCCCCTGGCCCGGCTGTCCCAGGGTCTTCGCTCCCGTGGCCCGGCCCCGCTGTCGGGTTTCACGGGGGTTCGGGGTGTACTTGGAGAAGGGCCCCTTCTTGGTCCTTTTCTCCGTTCGCTTTTCCTGGGCCTTTGGGCTAAATTCCCTTGAGCGGCTGCCTCTCCCTAGCCCCAGCCCCCCGCCACACGCAGTGTGCCTGTCTGCCTCGGGGACAGGAATGCTGCCAGGTCAGGCCTGGGTGCTGGGGCTCTCCACGTGGCTGAGAAGTGCCAGCCTCCTGAAGGGCCAGAGGCTCTCGACTGGCCGGGCACAGCCCATTGGGACACATGTCCTGCTTCCTGGGGCATTGGGTGTGCGTGACACAAGACCCAAGAGCCGGGCCTGCCAAGCTTAAGTGGTGACCAAAGGAGCCCAGAGTATGCGTGATACCAGCCTGCCCGCTGTCCTGTTGTGGAAGGACAGGTCATCCTTCCAGGAGGGCTCTTCTGAGAAGAGACAAGCGTGTGCTCTTGGTTCACAGGAGCAGAAACCTTAAGACTCTGGCGTTGGCTCTGGGTATTTTGTTCAGCCTTGCACTAATGCAGGCAAGGGTTATTATAATTTATGGCCTGACCTTGTGCACCTCAGAGGAAAAGTGACCTAGATGGTCTGAGCATATTCCTGTGTGTCGCCTGAGACAGGGCTTTCCAGTCTTCAGATTCCACGTTTGGGCTGGACAGTTCTTTGCTGTGGGAGGGTGACTTGAGCTTTGTCCACTAGAGTCTGGAAGCAGCTCCCCACCCCAACACACACACTAGTGTGACAACCAAGTATTTCTCCAGACATTGCCGAATGTCTCCTAAATGTCAAAATCGCCCTTGGTTGAGAACCATTGAGCTAAGACTCTTAAGAGTCTTTCAGTGCTGCCAGAGGGGCATGCTGGGACCTGCCTATGAGTAGTTGAGAAGTTTGGCAAAGGGTAGTGCTGTGCCCCCTGCCCTAAACCAGGGATAGAAGCCGTATAGATGGGCTTCCAAGGGGACTTCACCTCTGCACCTGGAGGGACAGGAGAGCGATAGGAGGTAGAAACTCATGGGCATCCACTTTGCCTGCTGGATGCAAGGCAGTGACTGGCTGGGTCCAGAGTGCAAAAGGAGAAGGCTGGTGGTTTCTGTCTTTGGAGACTTTGCAAGAGGGTGGGGGATAGGCATGTGAAATAACCATGGGACAGTTTTTAAACGGTGATCAAACAAGTTCAAGCTTCTGAACCCTGGCAGAAAGGCCAACTCCGTTATCCACAAGGGGATGCCTTAGTCCTCTTCCTGTGTCTTGTGATGTGGGAAGGGGCCGGCCCTGGGTGTGCAGAGTAACTGGCTGCATTTCAAGCTGACGTGTGGGGGTGTTTACACGTGCTGTGTGCCCCTCCATGAGAGCGTGCAGCACGGACACATATATCATTTGTAAAGGTCCTCTGTGGTCGATGGAAGCATCGGTGTCAAAGATGCAGAGAAAGATGCTTTACGTCTGAGTCTAGATGTTGCCCTAAATATAACCTGGAGTTTATTTCCCAAAGTTCTAAGTACCAAATCAATGGGGAATGCAGAATAGCTGAAGAACAGTGATTATGGCATAGAGCAGGGAAGGCTATCTTAAGCCTCTCCCTCCCATGAATTTCCCTGTCTTGTTCACTCATCCTGTGGGTGTGTACCTGGGTTTTCCCGTTACATTCCTTGGTTAGGTAGGCCGTCTTTTTGCGCTCCCTTTGTTGCCACTGGAAAAGGATCCGGACAGAGAGGTCACTTCTCCTTTCTCAAAAAGAAGTTTAGAGAAGTCCAAACATGGTAGGATAATTTTCCACCAAGAGCTATGGACACTGAGTCATTATCTTTGTCATCTGAAACAAGAGCTGTGTGCAAAATTAGACAGGAATATTTAGATGAGCGCTCTTGATCTGACAGTGGCGTCTGGAAATAGTTCGTACATTCCTGCCGAGTAACGGCCAGGAACTTGGAGCCAATGGAAGGGAGAGAGTGGCGTGGGGCGTTCAAGGTCCACATCTTCAAGAGTGGCTCCTCTGGGATGGGCGAAGTCCGGGGACCCTGAGGCAGGGCCAGTACCCTGGGCACAGGACGTGAGAGGGGGGCTTCTGCCCACACTTTTTACAAGCCGAATGGGTACCCGCTGGTCTGTCCGCAAGCATATTGTTCTTGTGGGGTTCCAGGTTCCTGAGCCCTTGACCTCTTGCTTTGAGGTCAGGGGCCCACAGAGTATTTTAAGTTGGAAATGACCTTGAAAATGTCTTTATTCTTCATACTTGGGAATGATTTATTTTCAGTGGGTGCATGTAGAAAAGATTCATGAGAGAGCCAAGTGTTTTTCGCTCAGATTTACATTTCGGGGTATTGTAAAATAGTGACTGTGCTCTTGTCCCGAGAACCCTAGACTTGTGTTTTTTTTTTTTTTTTTTTTTTTATGTCCTCATATCCTACCTGGCCTGGGGCAAAAGGACTACACTTGGTCCAAACCTGGAAAAATCCCTGTGTGCCCTGAGGGTCGGTGCCCTTCCACACCCTGCCCCTGAGGAAGAGCCCACTCTGGAACCGTAGGCGGGTCTGGTTTTTACTCCTCACTGAACACCTCTCAATGGATTGACCTCGTCAGGCACGGCATTGGGAATATCGAAGTGAACAGCTCCTGGGTCCCTGAACTGGGGGGCCTTATAGTAAGGGCCCTCAGTGTGGTTTGGACTAGCTGGGTGGAAACTGAAGGCTTCTTGGAGGAGGAGCACTGGGGGGGCTTTGAGGATGAGCAGGATTTCAGCAGGGAGAGGCAGGAGTTTGGCAGGGGTAGGGTCAGGGGTCAGTGCTTCCCAGACTTCCCAGCAGTAAACATGGCTCGGCATTGCTAAGTTGCAGTGGAAGTTTCTAGGCACTCATTCCTGGGAGCTGTTAGCGGTCCAGGGACCACTGTGTGCCCCGCCCTTATGGTTTGGGTGAGTTCAGGTGAGGCAGAGCAGTGCTTCCACACATTTTCTCTCAGCACTGGGGTCGGGGGCCAGGAGGGCTTGGCTCTGTACTTGTGGCAGTTTCCAGCTGAATTCCGTTCAGGCCAGAAGGGTTGCTGAGCACCCGCGGCTCCTGAGTCCAGCGGCAGCCCAGAGGGCCCCGGAGAGAGACAGACAGAGACAGAGAGTGAGTGTGAGCCCCCTGCCCTGATATGGGCACAGTCCGGGGGCTGTTTCTCGACAGGACCCACAGAGGGTACTGGCCCTCTGCTGTGGGGACCCAGGGTGGAACACAAGCTGGTTCTGCTGGAGAAAGGCTGGGAGAGTGCTTGCTGGGGCCTGAAAGGTGGGTGCGCCCCCCCACCGCCCCGCACCCCAGAGAGAAGTGCTTAGAGGCTAAGGCCAGCGGGGCAAAGGTCTGGCGGCCAGAGGGTGTTGCTGTGGGGAGGGTGCCAAGGTGGGTTGATATGTGCAGAACAGGCAGGGATACCAGTGAGGCTGGTTGTGAGAAATGAGTGTGGTCTGAGTCCAGGATGCAGGAGGGACGTGGAATGCGAGGCGTGGATTCGAGAGTATAGAAATCTGTGCGGGTGGAGGTCCAGATTAAGTGGCTGGCTGGGCACTGACGGCTGAGGTTTCTAGTTGTGGGGAGGAGCTGTTTGGGGTGGGTGGCGATGTCCCTGCAGAAAATGGGGTGCGGGAGGAGGGGCTCGTTTGGGGGAAGACAGACGGTGATGTTCTAGACACGAAGGGGTTGAGGTACCTCTGGGACTCCACGCCCCCCCCCCCTTATGTTAAGATTTAATTTGTGTGTGGTGGGTTCACCCTTCCTACTAAGTAGTTGTGCAGTTTGAGAGACATGGATGATGTCGGGGCACCTGGGTGGCCCAGTCGGTTGGGCAGCTGGCTTTGGTCATGATCTTGGAGTCCTGGGATGGAGGGATCGAGCCCCGCATCAGGCTCTGTGCTCAGTGTGCAGTCTGTGAGATCCTCTCTCTCCCTCTGCACCCCGGCCCCTGTTTCTGCACACACACTTTCTCTCTCTCATAATAAGTAAATCTAAATGGTCACATAATCCTTACTACAGGCAGACACGTTCCCTATGCCCATTCATTGGTGCCTGTGGGACTTTGAGGGGTGCTGTGGTGTGTGTGTAACTGGGTTCGTTCTAGAACCGCCTTGGCGGTTGAGATGGCCTGCCCCGGCTGACAGCGGGGATGCACAGACCTAGGGCAACTCTGGGAACAGGGAGGAGCCGTCAGCAGGGGAATTTTTATATTTGGCCCAGGTAGGTGGAGAGAGAGCGCTTGTGGACATGAGAGGGAACCTATTCCTGGAAGGAGAGAGTGAAGCAAAATCAAGCTGGGTGGGGATCGTCCTCTTGGAGGAGGGGGGAGGAGCTGGGCTGGAAGGGGTGGGCTGGTTCCGAGGGCCCTGAGACGGGAGCTAGAGGGGGTGCGCGCAGCACATTGCCTCTGGGAGAGCAAGGAGGCAGCTGCAGGCTGAGTGGATGGGAGCCCCGCGGGCTGGGGCGCCGGAAGAGAAAGCGGGGCGCGCGTCCTGTTGTGCCCTCCCGCCCACCAGGCCCTGCTTCTGCCCGCTGCTGAGGAACTGGTGGTTCCTGGTGGGCAAGTGAGTGTGCCTGTGAGTGCATGTGAGTGCAAGTATGTGTGTGAGTCCTTGAGTGTGTGAGTGTGCCACTTTGCGAGTGCAAGAGTGTGCATGTTTGCAGAGGTGAGTGCAAGTACGTGAGTTGTGTGAGGTGGTGTGTGAGTACACAAGAGTGCATGGGTGTGTGAATGTGAGAGCAGGTGAGTAGGTAAGCATGAATGTGTGAGAGCGTGAGTGCATAAGTGTGTACCCTGGTGGGTGTCCATATGTGTGAGTACAGGTGCAGAGTGTGGGCTTGGGTATGTGAGTGGGTTGTGAACATGAATGCATGAGTGTGTGCCCATGTGGATGTGTGTGAGTGCGAGTGGGGGTGTGAGTACGTGCGTGTGGCGAGTGGTGTGATTGTGAGTGCAGGTGCATGAGTGTGTGCATGAGTGTGAACGAGTGTGGTGGAGAGGCAGGGTGGTGGGTTTCCTGGAGGCAGAAGAGACCCAGGCTGGACACCCCCTGGTCCCCAGGGTCTGTCTCCCCACTAGGTCTCTTGTGGTGCCTGGACCGGGCGGCGCTCGGTTCTAGGGCAGCATTCTTCCCAGACCTTGTGAGCTCTGCGTGTGCAGAGCAGCCCTGGCCAGGGATGAACAGCTTCCTGTGCTCCAGGGATGCATGGGTCCTAGTCTCTGGGAGCTGGGGACCGCTGTGGGTTTCTGAACAGAAGGAAACGAGGAAGCCCAGGCCCGAGAAGGAGAACGAGTGTGCCCGAGGTCACACGCAGCGGGTGTCCCTGGGAGTGGGGGGCTCAACGTCCGTCCTCCATCCCCACACTGCCCCCATCTGGGCACTAGAGGCCCGGTGGGGACATCCTGCCATCAGTGGGGCTGGATGCAAGGTCGTGGGGACCGTTCACACACATGCAGCTCTTCGGGTGAGGTCCAGAGCCTGGGGTCAGGCCTGCAGTTCCTTCCTCCTGCCTGGTGTGTTTGCTCTGTGGCACTGGCCCTGGCCAGCAGGAGGGTGGGGGTTGGAGTAGATTGCCCTGAGCCCCATAGGCGGTTACTATTTGATGGGAGCCGGAGCAAACATGTCCTGTCCCTGAGGTCGGGGAGAAGTTTGTGGCTCTCGCTCCCACGCATGCTCACTGCCAAAATGTGATAAAGCGCGGGGTGGTCCCCACATACAGGTGGGACCAGTGTGGACCTCTGCGCTGGTGGGCCAGGCCTGCCGTCTTGCCCCTCTTTTTCCTTTTCGATTTCTCGTAAGCAAGGAGTGGGGCAGGACAGCAAGCACTAGAGGTGCTTCATCCTGCATGGGTGCCCTGGGGGCCGTGGACGCAGTGCCAGCACCCAGGTCTTTGTCCTCTACCCCCACCCTGTGAGCACAGGGCTGCCGCTGTGTGTGTGGGGGGGGTTGTCTCAGGGTGGTTGGGGATGGGACCCCTGGGTTCTAGGTGTCGGGGCTCCATCAGTTAACAAGTACCGTGGGTGCAGACAGGTGTTCAGCTCCAGGGGCGGCCCCCTTGGGGAATGGAGAACTGGGTAAGAGTCCCCTGTCTAGGAGCTCACCGTGCAGCAAGGGAGACGGGACTGCTGTGCAGTCACACAGGCCAGCTGGAGGTGACCCCAGGCCATGAAGAGGTGCGGGAGTTTAGACGAAGATGAGGGTGGGGGCCTGTCATTCTGCAGGGTCTACTACTCTGTCATTGGGCAGAGGGAGTGGTATTCTGGGGGTGGGTAGGAGGCACATGGAGGTAGGAAAACCCCTGTGTGTGCGCGCGTGCGCGCACGTTTGTGTGTATATGCATGTGTATGTGTGTGTGTGCATTGGGGGAGGCCATTCTGGCAGAAGCACTGGGGCATTGGGGGTGACCTAACCCCGGTGATCCTCTTCCCGTTTCTGTCCCTGAGTACAGTTGTCTGTCAAGGGTGGTTTCTTGTCTGGGCCAGGTCCCTAGTTCTAAAAAGCCCTGGGCTTTGTATGCACACATCGCGGCAGCGTCCCTGTGTGGGCTTGGTGTGGTATGTGGAAGGGCGGCTAGTAAAGGCTGGTACTGGGAGTCCTCGTGGCGATCTGAGGACTGCGTGCCCAGTGTCACCTTCTGGGTCATGCACACTGTGAGGTGGCCTTCAGCGTGGGGCTTCTGCCTCTCTCTGCCCTTTGTGTCTGAGACAAGAACCAAGCCGGCCCTGAGGGGCTGGGCCTGCTGGTTTTGGGAAGCTGATGCTTTTAGTACAGGTACCTTGGGAGCTTTCCAGAAGGGGCAGTTCTGAGAGGCCAGTTGCCCCTTGAGATCCCTGCCAGCTCCAGAGTTCCTGTGTCTCCAGGAGACTGTTGATTTAAAATGTTGATTTACTACTTTGGGGGCGGGTCTCTTAGCCTCTTTCGTCTCCGCCTCCTGGGCAGCAAGGAAAGGGCCGGAGCCTGCGGTCAGACCAGGGTGGAAGGCCCAGTGCCTGATGCCCTTGGGAGCCGTGGAGATGTCTGCTCCTTGCTGAGCTCGCTGCCCGCTCTGCGTAGGGACTGCACCTGTTGTGGGAGGGCAGGGAGTTGAGTGAAGTGATGGGCACACAAAGGGGACTGTGTTTGCCGCTTGTGACTAAAGTGATTTCTCTGGAACAGTCTATGTGAAGTGGAAGTGTTTTGGAAGATGAAGAGAGTGGAGCTGGTGAAAAGCATTTTGGGAGTGGGGCCTGCTCCGTGGGCTCTGTGGCGCCCCTGGGCTGTGCACGGTGCCTTGTGGGCAGGGACCCTCAGGAGTGGTTCGGATGTTGAACCAAGCCTCAGAAGGCGTGGGGCACCTGGGTCCTGAGAGCCAGCGGGACCCTGCTGTTGGGAACAGGAGTGTGTTCTGAGCTGGCTCCGGGGTAGTCCAGCCCCAGGCACAGCACTTGGCACATGCTTGGCACCCAGGGCTGTTTGTGGGGTGACCCAAGAGTGATCTGCTAGAATACAGCCTGCCCTTCTTTTTCCTTTAAAAAAATAGACTCCGTATTCGTTTCCTGTGGCTGCTCTGACAGATTACCTCAAACCCAGCAACTTAAAACACTGCAGATTTGTTATTTGACGGTTCTGGAGGTCAGAAGCCCGAGCTGGGATGTCAGCGTGGCCTGTCCTTTCTGGAGGCTCCAGGGCAGAGTGACCCTGGCCTTCCCAGCCTCCAGGGGATGGCTGGACTCCCACCTGTCTGACACCTGCCCTCCAGCCGCTGCTTCTGTCCCCCCTCGCACGGACGTGAGGACCCCGCGATCAGTTGGGCCCATGCTGGTAATCCCCTATCTTAAGGATCTTTACCTGAATCCCACGTTCAAAGCCCCCTCTGCCATGGAAGCTGACACTGTCACTGGTTGCAGGGCTCAGAGTGTGGACATGTCTGTGAGGTTGTGACCCAGCCTGCGCACTTGAACAGACCCATTTCAATACCTGATTTCACTTTAGAGGAAACTCCTCGACCACAGCTCCAGGTCCCCACCTAGGGTCCTGTCCACCTTCTTGCGTGACCGTGCAGTGACAGTGGTCGTTCATGTGGTCACGATCAGTGGGTCGGGAAGGAGTCGGGGTCAGATATAGGAGCCTCCCACCAGGGACTTGGAGTTGGGCTGGAGAGAAGAGGCATCTGTGTGCCAGAGAGGGATGTGCAGAGCAGGGCAGGACCTGGCCAGCCTGGAAGATGAGGACAGTGAGGGGAGACTCCCCGAGAGCTAAGGGTCAGCTCACGCTCTCGAGTAAATGTGGTGTGTCTGTACATTTCGGGGTACTTCGCCTCTCCTGCTTAGATAGGATGCTGCTGTGATTTCCAGGTGAAAAACAGGTTCCCGCGTGGCCCAGGAGCAGGCCTGCATTGGCCGGCTGGTCAGGACAGAGCTGGTTCCCAGGCCCCAAGGCTGGCCTCATTGCATACAGGGCTCTCCCGGCCTCAAAGGGGGTGGGGTGTGGCTTGGGGCTCAGGGGCAGGCTTGCTTGCTGGGGCTCGGGGCTCCGAGCTGTGCTCAGAGTCGTGCTTGGGCACGGGGGTGAGCAGAGGCTGAGTGGGAGGCCTGGGTTGTGAGTGTGCTGCCTCCAACCTCAGGCCCAGGAGCTTGGGCATCTCCTGTTGATCCTTTAGACAGCTCGAGCCATCTGAGCAGGGGCTTAGCGTGATGAAGTGGATTTGGGGATGGTTATTAGGTGGTAGAGTGTGTGGTGTGTGCAGACAGAGAGGTCGTGGGGATCAGAGTCCTTCCCCCCAGTACTGTTCCTCCCATAAAATGCCGTGAAAGCTTCCTGTTTTCTCCTCTGGGAGAGGCGTTGACGGTGGTAAGGATCACCAGCGGGTGTTTATTTCTGGCCTCTAAGCACGCCCCGGGCACCACAGCAACAAGTCACACAGCAACCTCCCCCGCCCCCTGCCCCCGCAGAGGCTGGACTGCCCTCCCTGAGTCCGACGGAGTCGGATGTGACTCTGTCCCCGGCCCGAGCACCGGGGTATAAATAAGTGGGATTGTCTCCTCTCCCGAGCCTGAACCTCCTTCCAGAGCATCTCTGCTCACAGTGATGAAGCCCTTCCGTGTGCCAGGCCCCTCGGGGTCCTGTGTGCTGCTGTCTGGGTTACCTGACCCGCTCCTGTAGGGAAACTGGCACAAAGAGACACTTGGGTGACTAGTTCAGCAGCAGAGGCAGGATTTGAACCTGGGGCGCCTGGCTCTGGAGCATCTCTGTGGGACAGGCACTGTTTGCAGGTTTTAAGCAGAAAATTTTAGGGAGTTTTAGTCAGAAAATGAAATTGCTGTCAGGACCCCGTGCTTGACGGGTGGGCATTTAAAAGGCCCCTTTGCAGTCAGTTCCGTTTGTTTACCAGAAGGAGGAGGCACTGCTCAGGACCCCTCCCCCCCCCAACCCACTCCCTGTGCACCAGAGCCCTGGGTGTCCTTAAAGGGGGGAGCTTCTCCTGCTGCTTCGATGAGCCACCCACCCCGGCCCAGTGCCCACCTGGAGGCAGCACCCTGGGAAGCCTGAGAGCGTGCTAATCTCCCGGGAGTTACCGTCCAGGGTACCCAGCGCTCTTCAGCTTGGGTTTTCCTCTTACCTATTAAAGCCAACAGACTCAAGTCTTTCCTGGCTCCAGTTCTTACAAGCTGTGTGACTTTAACCAAGTTACGGAACCTCTCTGTACCTTAGTGCCTTCATCTCAAACATGGACATGGTAACAGCACCGAGCTTGTAAGAATGATTGAGGGAACACTTAGCTTACAGCCCGGTGGATGGTAGAGTCTCAGGGATAGCAGCTGTGGTTAGTGCACTGCAGCATGGGGACATCTGGGGACCCGGTGACAGTCCGAGTGCCTGCTGCCCAGCAAGCCCTTGTGTGTGCTAGCACACGCATTTGCGCTTCTCACCAGCTCCAAGAAAGAGCCCTCCGGTCTAGAAGCAGCTTCCAAGGTCCTCAGCCTGGAAGCTGTCCCGAGGCCGGCTTTCTGTGGGGGAAGGGGGGACTTCCTGGGCGATGTGCAGGTTTGGGGGCTTCTGGGGGTGACTGGCAGCTGTGGGGACTGTGGGGCCCTAATAGCCTATCCCCCAGCAGGAAGGCAACTCCAGACCCTGCTGCCGGGTGACAGACAGCTGGGGCTGTTTGTCTCTGTGTCTTCCTGATCCTTCCTGGTGTGTTAAGTTGCCAGCACGGGAGGCTGTTTCTCAAGTTGCGGGTGAGACCCTGGGTGGCCCTCACCACCCTCACTGGCCCGAGGCCTAGAGCCCCTGCGAGACTCCAGTACTGGCCCCTGGACATGATTTGGATGGCCGAGGGGAAGGGCACAGCCGCAGAATTTTATGGCTTCGGGTCCTGAGGTGGTCTCTTCCTGATGTACAGCTTCCTCTCAGTCCCCTGGGGAAACAGTCACCTGGTGTTTCTTTTCTTTTACTCAGAGTAGAAGAAAAGAAGAAAGGTTTTAAGCACATAAAGGAACTTTTCAGGGCCCATGCAGGCTGGAAACTGAGAACATTCCAGACCAAAGTAAAGTTTATTTTTGGCTGGGAGGGGGCAGAAGAAGGTCACCGGTGTCCTCGCCCTGGGGCCTCTGGAAAAGGACCTTCAGCAGCCCTGTGGGAGGTGACAGTCGGGAAGGCCTGTGGTGGCCCTGAGGCTCCTTGTCTTTAAGCTCATTCATTTCTTTTCCAGCTTCTTGAGGCAGTAATAGGAAAAGAAAGGGCAGGTGGAGGGTGTCCACAGAGCCAGGCTTTGGGGGAAGGGCAGCAGGGAGAAACTTGGGAAGGATCTTTGCCTCCAGGCCCCTGCGTGGGCCACCTCTGCTCCCTTTCCCCCTCATCCTCCAGAACAGGGATCTCAAAGTGGGGTTCTAGCCCGGGCAGCAGTAGCACCTGGGAATGTGTGAGTTCGGCAGGTTTCCAGGCCCACAACAGACCCGAGGCCCCAGCAGTGTGGCTCAGCAAGCCGCCTGGGGGGCTCTGCTTCCCGCTGAAGCCTGAGCACCCTGCCTCCGGCCACACTCCCCAGGGGCCTCTGATTCTGGATCTAGATAAAACAGCCAGCAGGTGTGAGCCCGTCCCACACACGGCAGCTTGTTTGAGCCTTCCAGAGACCTGTTGAGTTCATTCTGTTTCCGAGTATTTATGACCTGCCTGCTCTGTGTTGAGTAGGGAGCTGGGAGCCGGAGACGGCGCGGGAAAGAGAGGTGTGGTTCTGGCCAACAGCCCCTCGGGGAGGAGCAGTGACTCAGACAGATTTACAGCCCGCACTGCTGTGCTGGGGGAAGGACAGGCTGGGGGACGGGCAGGGGGTGCGTGTGTGGGTTTTTGGGGTGGGACGTGTTGGGGGAGGGTGTCCCAGAAGAGATGATATTTGGGCCCGGAGCGGGGATGGGGAGGAAAGTGTGCTCCTGGCTCCTGGGCTGAGGCCGGCAAGAGGGCTGGTCTGGCCTGACTGGGACACAGTGAGTGCAGAGAACAGGGAGATGGACTGGGCTGTGGGGTGGCCAGGTCCCGAGAGTTCTTTCAGCCCCTTAGGAACCTCGGAGAGCTTGGAAGTGGTTTGGGAGCAGGGGCCGGGGGCTGGGGGCAGGAGGGTCAGCTTGGGGCTGGGGCAGTCCTCCTGCTCGGAGCGGCCAGGGAGTCAGCGGAGGTGAGGAGTGGGTGGTGGTCACATTCCTCAGGATGGGGAGTCCGGGAGAGTGATGGGGGGGAGGTGAGGGCCCTTTGATGCCCATGGGACATGGGGATGTCGTGGGGGTGACGTGTATGGGGCAGATGGCTGGATGAAGCTGCACGCATCCCCAAGACAAAGAGTTTTCCTTTGGGGTCCTTCTCCCAGGCACCCTGAGGCTTCGGGGCCCCTCGGGGTGTGCGCCTTCGGAAATAGAACTACCCTGGCTTTGGTCAGTCCGAGCTGCTTGGCCACGCCATGTTTTAGAGCCACAAAGGTGATCCATCCCTGGCTTGGTACATCCCCACCAGGTCTCCAGCCCGCGGGCCCCTCAAGAGGAGAGGCGAGTGACCCACGGTGAGTCTGTCCTCTACCAGGAGTGAGCTCGTGTCCTGAGAGCCCCAGGAATGTCAGAGAATGAGGGGTCATTGGCGCATTCTCGGAACTTGGGGAATGTGTTTTCCAGCCTCTGTCCCTGGGGGTGGTGAGCTGTGTCAATTTCTGTTCTTTCTCCAGATAAGCTCTTTATTTCCATCCTTTATGGCAGTTTAGCGTGTTAGGACCAAAAAGGGGAGCCACCCAGAGCTCTCTCCTCTGGAGAGGGAGGAACTAGTGAGTGACACACTTAGTGGCCACAGCCTTGGCAGAGCTGGGACCCCACGTCCCTTTTCCTAGGACTCTTGTGGGGGATCTGCGGCCGCCTCTGCCTCTGACCCTTCTGTGTCAGCCTCTGCTGGCCTCTGGCCCTCTCCATGGTGTCTGTCCCACTATAGAAGTGTCTGCCTGGCATTACATCTGTGGGCGCCCTGGGGCCAAGGGCAGGGTCACCAGGGCCTGCTGGGACTAGCCCCGAGCACCAAGGGGAGCCTTCTGGAATGTGGGATGGATCACTGAATGCCTTTTTGTTTTGGTGCTCGTACCTAGTAGGCACCCCCAAACAGGAGTGCTATCCCCCCACATCTGTTTGCTCACCCAGCACTTTTGACTGTCCCTTTCTTGGGGGAGAGTGGCGACACCAGGGACTTCTGGGGTCCACCTACCAAGCAGGCAGAGAGCCTCGTGCTCAGTTGCTCTGGTACTTCTGGGCAAGGCCTTCTGGCCTTGGTAGTGCCTTCTGGCCATTGTTCCTCTTCCTGCTGTCCCTAGCTCAAAAAAAAAAAAAAAAAAAAAAGAAGTGCTTGGTGTTGATTAGGTGTGAAGGGCTGACTTTGTACTGACTGGAGGAGCCCAGAGATAAATACTTGTCAAAGTGAGGGCAGGCCTGGCCATCCACATGTGAATGGGCTCCCAAATGACCAAGTGTTGATTCGTAGCATCTGGTGATTTGAGGACAGCAGGTTTTGCCCCCCAGCGAGCTCTGCGATGTTGATCCCACTGGCACTTAGCAGAGGGCTAGCTGGAGTCGCCCTCCTCCCCGCCCTGGTGCCTGCGTTCAGGTCACACAAAAGAAGGCATAACTAAATAGTTGGTTTTTTTTTTTTTTTTTTTTTTTAAAGACTTATTTATTTGAGCCAAGGGGTGTGGGTGAGGTGAGAGGAGTGGGGGGAGAGAGACTTCCGAGCAGACTCCCTGCTGAGCACGGAGCCCAACACGGGGCTCGATTCCAGAACCCTGAGATCATGACCTGAGCTGAAACCAAGAGTCGGATGCTTAACTGAGTCACCCAGGCGCCCCACAGCCAGTTTTCAGTGTGGACCGTTTTTAGATGACTTACTCATTTGTCCCCTTGAAAGGAGTATACATGAACTAAACAAGTCAGGAGAATTGTTACTCATTTCTCCCAAATGCAGGAATTAAAAAAACTTTGGTCTATTTAGCATTTTTTTCCCTCAGGAACTTTTCCAAAGCATCCTGTGTAGTGGGTGTAATCCCAGCCCATCTGGGGGCTGTGCTCATTGCCACCGCGCTCAGGAGCCGGGCAGTGAAGACGGGCCTCTAGTGGGTCCCAGGCCTGTGTCTGCAGCGTTCAGGGCCGGAGGCTGGCCTTCCAGTTGGATCGCCTGTGGATCTGTGCAGGGGGCGGGTGAGGCCAGCGCCGGCAGGGCAGACCAGCCCCACGTCACTTCTCAGCTCTGCTCTAGGGACACTTCTGTTCATGCTTATAACTTGCATGAGAAATTCAGGGAGAATTAATTTTCACCTGGAGACAAAGTCTGAATTAAATAGGTCTTCGGAGGGTCTGTGGAAGATGTGGGATCCATTAGCAGATAAGCTGAGGTTTTGGAGTTATCGGAGACTGTGGTTCGTGGGTGGGAAGCTCGTGCCCTCATTAGCTGGATTGCGCTGAGAGGTGAGCACGGGAAAGGTCTAATTTGGGGCACTTGGGGACGGTGGGGTATAGTGGGTGCCCTGGGCCACCAGCAAGGATCTTTCTGAACAGACATGGCTGAGGCTTAGTCTCCATCCACCCTTGTATGTCCCCACCATCTCCTTCAGGAACCTTTTCTCTTGCTGGGGTCTGTGGGCTGACCAGGCAGGGGCACTGCGTCCCGTGTGCCTGTGTGCTGGGGGCTGGCAGTTTGAGCGCGGGCAGAGCCCTGTGTGAGCCCTCATTATGGGCTCTCTCTCCAGGCCTACGCATTGGTCTGTGGGGCTCAGCTTTGTTTATTGCTATAAAGTGTGGGATCCCAGACCAGAGCCCTGGGTGTGATGGCAGCGGGTGATGGGCCCAGCCAGCCTCTCCCCTTCATCTTTTTTAAGGCTATGGTCACCTTCCAGAAACCTCCTTGGCTTTGATGAGGGTGTAGGCAGTTCATTTGTGCCTTACCGGGGCGCATCCCTGAGGGGATGCCCCAGGGCCAGTGGACCAAGCGTTTAGGAAGGCAGCCTGGTGTGGTGGGCACAGGGCAGAGCGGGCCGGGGTCAGACCCCAGGACCACTATTCGGGACACCATTCAGGATCGTGAACCACTCTGGCTTTGTTTTTCTCCTTTGTGGAGGAGGCGCAGTGATACCTGTGTCACTAAGTTGTTTCTGAAGGACCAAATGATGGCGGTGGAGAGCGCTCCACCTGCAAAGGCAGGTGACGGCGGGTTGTCTCTGTTCTCCAGGCTCCTGTGCCTTCCTTCTCCTTGTAAATGTGAGTAGCTGCACCCTTCCCAAGCTCAGGGTCCCTGCAGGACCCCTGGGCTGACCCCAGCTGCTCCGCTGTGACAGGCGGGCTGGAGGCAGCCAGCTGTGTTCGGAGGCCGCTGGGGCTATGCTGGAGGTCCTCAGAGTCCGAGCCTCCCTTCCCTCGTGTGAGGAGAACTCGGAGTCTGCGCGTCTCTGTGCCCGCAGCCTCCTTCCTGTTGGTCCAGGCCCCTTGTCCAGGGTGTACCCGGCCCTTCCTGGGCTCCCCCCCGGCCTCACCCCTCCTTGTAGCAGGTCCCAGCTCCTCCTGCCCCAGCCCAGAGTGCTCCCCGGCTGCTTCTCTGGGGTCCCCTGCTGCTCCTTTCCTTTCTGTGGGTTTTTTCAGCCCCAGCATGTCACTGGGACCCTATTCCCCCGCCCCCCCGCACGCAGCCCCGTGTAGGCTGTAGGAAATACTTGGGGAACGAGCGCACATGCTCCCCTGGGAGGCAGCCCTGGGTACGGTGGCTCTCTGGCTCTTTGGCCCTGGCCGACACGAAGGAACGCGTTTTACACTGCTACGGAGTAGAGGGAAGCGGATGGGTGCGCGCGGGGCAGCCAGGATCCGGAGAGCCCGCCCGCGCTGCGCTCCGGGGCTTTCCTCGCCGTCCTGTGTCCTGCTGCTCTTGGTTTTCATGCTGCTTTGGATTTCCCAGATGGAGGGCGCTGGACTGCAGTTTGCAGACCCCACGGTGGACCATTCGTGGAGCCTGAGGGTGGGGAGGGGGCTGTGCCTGTCCCTGGACCTGTGGGTGTCTGTCAGAGGCCGGCGGGCAGGCAGAGCAGGGGCAGCCGGTGGGGATGGGCAGCCCAGAGGGGTTGGGGTCAGGGCGCCCTGGGTCCTAGAGGGAGGTGTTTCAGGGTGGATGCTCCCTCGCCGACCTAGTTTGGCTCCAGGGGAAAGAGTGCTGGGCTGAATCAGGGCATCTGGCTCCATGTCCCTCTTCTGCCACTTGGTCGCTGGGAGACCTCGGGTAACTCACTTCACCTCTCCATGCCTTGGTGTCTCCTACGACCCAGAGCCCTGTCCCCATCCCCCACTGTCCTCTCTGTCCATCAGCCTGCATCAGAGGGGTCCGTCCAGTGGCCGGACCAGACCTGCTGATACCTCTGCCCAGACCTTGGGGTGGAGTTGCTCTGAGTGTGGGGCACCCCCTGACTGGCCTGCTCTCTTGCAGCCCTCCAGGATGGCCGCCATGCTGGGGGACACCATCATGCTGGTCAAAGGCCTTGCCAAGCTGACCCAGGCGGCCGTGGAGACCCACCTGCAACACCTGGGCCTCGGCGGGGAGCTCCTCGTGGCAGCCAGGGCCCTGCAGTCCACGGCTGCGGAGCAGATCGGCTTGGTTTTGGGGCAGGTGCAGGTAAGGAGGCTGGCGGCAGTGGGTGGCAGGAGGGGCTGGCCTGGAGCTCTTGGCGAGGCCAGGATGGTGAACCAGGACACAGCAGGGGCGTTGGCTCAGGAGACCTGCTGTCCTTCCGGGTGCCTCACAGAGCTGGGACAGCCCCCCGGGAACTGGTGGCCCAGACCCCAGTTCCCTTTACAGATGAAGAACTTGCTGCCTGAGTGTGGCAGTCGTCCCCTGGGCCTGGCAAGGCACCCGCAGGTGCTCAGTGGCTGTCTGGCTTCCCCAGGACCAGGGAGCGGGGCTTGTCAGGAGACGGGCGGGACCTGGGTCTCCTGGCTTCGGGCTGGGAAGCAGCAGGAGCTCCCCTACAGATCTGCTTACCCGGTGGAACATGGGCCGTCCCGTGTAGGGCGTGGGGTGGGCACAGGTGCTTTTCTCATGCTGGCTTCACTCCCCACAGGGTCAGAATCAGCGCCAGGAGCCTTATGCCGAGAGCTTCGACGACCCAGAAGCAGAGTTCGCTGGGCCTGAGACTGCGGGGGCCCCTACAGATTTCTCGGCGACCTCCTCTCCTCACCGGTCACCGCCCCCACCCTGGGATCACACTGGCAGTGAGGGCCCAGCTCCAGCCTACGTGGCCAGTGGACCATTTAGGGAAGCCGGGCTCCTGGGCCAGGCTGCCTTCCCTCTGGGCATGGTCACTGGGAGGCTCTTTGGAGACCCCAGACATGCGCTTGCTGCCACAGGCCTTCCGCGAAGGTTCTTCCACCAGGACCAGCCCCCCGTGGGGGGCCTCACCACAGAGGACATTGAGAAGGCCCGGCAGGCCAAGGCCCGCCCCGAGAGCAAGCCCCACAAGCAGATGGTGCGTCCCGGAGGGCCAGGTGGAGTGGGACTGGGGTGGCCGCTGCTCCCGGTGGCGCTGGTGTCAGTCCTTCCTCTGGGGACGTTCTCTGATGCCGTGGTCTGGAGTTCTTGGGGACACAGAGGCCTCCTCTGGGTGGAGTATGCCGCCAGGTGGAGCTGCTGCCTTTGGGGGTGGAGCGGAGCAGTGGGGGGCTGCGCGGACCGCTGCCGGCTCGTCCCGTCCCGTCCGCCGATTCCGTGCGGTCTGTCTCCTTGCCCCCTCTAGCTCAGCGAGCACTCTCGGGAGCGGAAGGTGCCGGTTACACGGATTGGGCGGCTGGCCAACTTTGGAGGTAAGGTGGCTGTGTGCACCCTGGCCGCCTCGCCTGCCCTGGGCCATCCGCTTGGCCACCACGGGGCCTGCTTGGAGGTGGGAGAGGGTGGGGACCCGAGGGGTCCCGGGGAGGCCATTGGTGCCTGACTCAGATGCTCTTGACCCTTCTCCCTGGGGCATGGTCCGGTGACTGTATCCCACTCTGCCTCTGTCACCCCTGGGGGACCGTGTCTGCAGCAGCAGCCTTTCCCTCCTATCACTGAGCCCCGCTGCCGGGACAGGGCTGGGCAGTCAACCTTCCTCACGGAGCTGTCGAGCTCCCAGAGGGCTTTTTGCCCTGACTGGCCTCGCAGGGATCGCTGGCTCGACCCCCCGCAAGCTGGCAGGCGTCAGTGGACGGCTAAGCAGGGGCTGTGGCCTTGGGGTCTGTCGGGCAGTCTGTGCTGTTGGGAGCTCTCGCCTTTTCTTTGGAGCTTTGAGTCCTGTTGTGTCCAGTACACCTGTGCTGAGTCGCAAGATGATTTTGGAGTGAAGCCCTCGTACCTGCTGCTGTGACCTCATGTAGTCCTCTCCGCTCCCGAGCAAGATGCAGGTCGCTGTGTGTGTCTGCACCCTGACCTGCTTGTCTGGCGCTTCGCTAGGATGGGCTTCTACGTGTCCCGCCGTATATACCGCCGTCACGCACGCCCTGCCCTGCCCTGCAGCCGCTCCTCCCGGAGATGCCGTCCTGCTCCTCATTCGGGGTTGGCTCTGTGCCCCCGGGAGCCTGGCCCTCAGAGCTGGACCCGCGTGCGGGCTCTGACACTGAGTGACGGCTGCTGGTCTTCCCGATATGCAGAGCCCACTCGTTGTATGGAACTTTCTCGAAGCTTTTGTTCCGTTGCTATTCCAAAATTTGGCATCTGCTGCTGCTTAGCTGCTACAGTGTCCAGTCCAAGGTACCATCTGCCCTTTAGGACGGAGACGTGGCTTTATTTCCTCACGTGGACTTGGATTCAACCAGTTCCTCAGGCAGCATTGTGACTGCCCAGGGTGCCACTCCTGGGACAAGTTTGAGAACCTGGTGGCCTCCAGGGATCCTTACCGCACAGGAGCCTGGGCACTTCCTTGCTTCCCACAGGGGCTTCTGGGTGGGCGGCGTTGGTTACCGGAGTGTTGCGTGGAGGCCCGCTTTTCTCCCCAGCAAGTCTGAGGCCGGAGCTGTCCCTTCTCGCTCTGTGGTCTTTCTCTCCAGCGCTCTTCCCGCCGCTCCGGACGGGGCTCAGCACATAGGCTTCGCTCGACTGATGGGTTTGGAGTGGGGTGGATCCTCTCATGGGGGCTCTTGGTGGGTGAGGCTAGTAGAGGGTCTCTTTGGGAAAAGTGGTCAGAAGGAGGTCGTGGTGGCAAATGGAATTTGACAGAATGCAGTGCGTTCCCGGTGAGGGGGCACAAGCCAGGCGCTGGGGGGGGGGGGGGGGTCAAGGTAGATGAGCGCAGCAGGGGTGGGGGTTGTGGGAAGGTGTGTGCGGCAGACAGGCAGCCTCAGTAAGCCCCGGGGCAGGCTCCCTGGGGCCAGACCCCACCTGGGATGGGGTCAGAGTGAGCAGGTGTCCTGTGTGATCAGAAGCCTCTGGAGCCCATGCTCGCAGCTGCCTGGGGCCTGGAGCCGTCCTCAGCAAGCCCACCCTAGGGTTTTGCCCAGCACTTGGCCCCTCCAGTCGGGCTTCGAGGCGGGAGGGTGATGGCGGAGCATCCAGGTCTGGGGAGCACGTGGCGTTCTGGCTCTGGGGAGAGTTCTGGGCTTTCAGCTATACCCCGAGGTGGTCGCGCTGTGTGTTACGACCCTTCAGCCAGTGTGAAATCAGTTCAGTGGGTCGGGACTGGCATTTAAAAAACAGAGTAAAACTGAATAGAAGATCAGAATTAATACCATAGATTTTAGAACTGTTTGTGTTGCAAAATACCGCTATTTCTCCAGAGCTACAAACATCCCGTTTTATACCTGTGGTTCACTGTATTGCGAAGTTTGTGGTCTACTGGTGGGTTGTTGTCTAAACAGAGTGAGGTAACACTCCTGCTTTGTTTTTCTAGAAAACACTTCTGACCTTTCTTCCCCTTGTGGGGTGTGATGTGGACCAACAGGTGTAGGGATTTTTGCAGGATGGGCATGAAGGAAAGGGATCACGTAGACCCCCTGGGAGGCAGGCTTGACCTTGAGAAGGTCAGCGGCAGGTATCCAGCTGGTGGACGTGGATGGGGTGGGAGTCCTGGGTGCACCTCGGTTCGGGGGTGTCATGGCTGAGATGTGAGCAGGGCGGACTGTGGATATGAGGTCTTGTTAAGGAGTGATATGAAAGATGGGGTCAGAACTGGGCTTTAGTTGTCACAGGATCAGGTTATAATTCCAGCCTTGCTTCCTTACGACCTTGGGCCCTGCCCAGGTTTTTCCTTTTATAAAATAGGGATTCCGAGAACCAGTAAGTTTTTATGTGTTCATTTACTTTCCCAGGGTAAAGAGAGAAGGGAGAAGGGTCAGCGTGTGTGTTAGAAACACTAGCAAGTGGGAAAGGAAGTACCCAGCCCAGCAGAGTCAGCCCCCCAGGAAACACTGCCTGGAGGAGGAGTCCCGCAAGCCCCCGGGGGCTCAGTGTCCTGCAGCTCCCGAAAGGAGGGCATCGGGAAAGAGCAGAGAGCTGCCCCCCGGCCCGCACCCCCTAAATTCAGGATTGCACACAAAGCTGTGGTTTCTAGTGCTTCGTTAGCATGGAGCTGCCTTCGTCCTCCCGCTAAACAATCCTGTGGCCACTTTGACAGAAGTTTCTGGCACCTGCATGGAAATTCCTGAGTGACGTGGTTGTACGTTCATCTTCCGTCTGGTCCCCCAGCCCTACCTTCTACATGGAAGGCCCCTCCCCACCCACCGTTGCTTCTGCTTCTCCCCTAAGAGTAAAGATTTAAGTAGGTTTGATGCATCCCATAATGGGTGTGGGTGTGTTAGTACGGATCCCAGCGGGGAATGGTCCTGACACCGGAGACTGGGAACAGAGGCTGGAGTGTTCTTCGCTTCTTCAGGACTTAAATGTGTGTGTGTCGCGGGGGAGAGGGGGCTTTTCGGGGAGAAGAGGAGATGGGGTGGGAGTCAAGTGTTTGGGACAGAAGATCTGGCCCAAAATAGAAGAGGGGACCCCAAGAGAAAGGAGGGTTCAGGACCCCCACCACTGTAAGAGGGGTCACCAAGCTGTGGTCCCGAGTCTTCTGGTGTAGAACTTTCTGTCAAAGATGCTCTGGCTATTTTTCTCAATACAAAAAAGTTTATAAACCATAAAACCCCAAAAGAATATGGAGACGACCAACACCTATTTGTGAAGTCCTGCAAAGCCCCGGCACGTACGGTCACTGGAGCGCGCAGCAAAGGGGGGGAGACAACCCAGGATCAGACGCGTGTCACCCGCGGGCTCTGTTGGATTTGCCCCCTGCCGGCGCAGTGAGGTAGGTCTGTGGGGCTCTCCTGGCGCGTGAACGGAACCTGCTTTTCTCCTTTAGGCCCCACGACACTCCTTGCCACAGCAGGGCAGGGCCCTGGCAGAGAAGCTGTGGCTTATGGTCTTTCTAGACGCCAACGAGAAAAGCCCAGAATTTACAAAGATTAAGACATGTTGCCTCTGCCTCAGGCCCCCGTCCCTGGGCAGCGCGCATTGGGCCCAGAGGTATTGTTCTGAGACCTGTCCTCGCACTCGTTCTCAAAACCCGCACAGGCACGCGCTGTGCGCTGTTGGCCCAGCCCAATGCCCCGATGGATGGATCGGGTGGAAGGGAGCCCGGGTCCTGGGATCAGACGTCTGGAACAGGAATCCTCTCTTACATGTAGAGATGACCTTCAGCCAGTCCTGGTTTCCCCTCCGCCCCTTCTCCGAGTGCACCCTCACCCCGCCTCCCTGCACCGGCTCTTTTGGTTCAGACCAGTCCTGTCTTCGGGCAGGAGGAGATCATACCTCATCTCCCACAGAGCAGGACTTTCAGGGCCGGCTTCTCGGCCCTCGTGTCCTTACTGTCCGGAACAAGGTGGTTGCGTGGGCTCTGCCTCCCAGTAGTCGTGCTCCCTGGTGCTGGAGCAGGTAGTTGCTGCCCACTGAGCGCGCTCAGGCCCCGAGAACACTGCCGGACGGAGCACCTTACGACACTGCAGAGCCAGAATATTTATATTATGGGGAAAAGGGTTAACACGCACGGGATCTGTTGCTTGCACCCAGCTGGAGCCGTTGGCCTGGCGGGAGTGGAGCCCAGGGTGCGGTTATCCAAGGGAGCAGAACAGTGAGGGGAGGCCTGCAGCTGTCCCCCCGATGATCTGCTGCAGCTGCCTGTGACTCAGGACAGTGGTCAGTGGGGCAGGAGGGAAGGAAAACCCCTGCTGCACCCTTGGGAGACTCCCTCCCACACGGTGTAGTGGCTGGTGGGTCGGGCCTGTCCATCTGATCTCTCGCTTCATCTGTACACTGGCCATTGGGGAGATCACAATCTTGTCTCCTCCTCTGAATGGGAGACAGCTTCCCTGTCCAGGTCACTTTCAAGACCTGGAGGCACTGATGACACCCAGCAGGGAGGGATTTTCTCCCTAGTGTGTGGCTGGAGTTCATTTGCCTCCTGCCTCCCCCGGCCCCCTGCCAAGAGGGAAGGGGGGTGATGCTGTGGATCCTGGCTGTGTGGCTGAGTCAGCCGCCCCCTACCCACCCTATTCCCGCCTTCTCTGCTCTGCCCACCGACCGCTGCCTGCCCTGCACAGTGTCCCGATCTCAGGAGGCTGACCTCACCCACCGTAGCTTGGTTGGGGGCCTCTGGGAGCCGTGCAGGGCTAGGGAGGAGAGCAGGCTGCCTTCCCAGCAAGCTGGGGGCCTGCTTCCATGGACACGAGGCCTCCGTGTGACCGCTGCTCTGGAGGGAGGGGCACTTTTGGGGCTGGGGAGGCCGCTCATGCTGCTTGGCCTGGTGGCCTCGCCCTCTGTGGGTATAGCACCTGGCTCCCTTGGGTCGGCGCTCTCCTAAGACAGAAGAGCCCACCAGGGCCGGTGACCCGGATTGGTTCCAGGACTTTAGCAGACCTCTCGAAGTCCTGCTTTCAGGCTCTGGAAGCCCGCCATGGGTGGCCGGCCTGGTGCCAGAGACTTCCTCAGGGGGCCCGTGGACAGGAAGACAAACCCGTGTGCATGTCAGACCACTTACAGGGGTCCTCCAGCGCCTTGACACTGCGACCTGCCAACAGCTGGCTTGACACAGAGCCCAGGGTGGGCGGCTGAGCCTGTGGGCCCGGGGAAGTCAGGGGTCTTACATTGGCTTTGGTGAGGCTCTTTTGACCTGTGGCTTAATGTCTTTCATGGGTGTTGGGAAGTTCTGGTTGTTTCTTCTTCCGGTGTGGCTTCTACCATGTTTTCTCCCCGACATTTGTTAGATGTGTTGCGTGACTGCATCTGCATTGCATGTCCGTGTCTCCCATGTTCTCGTATCTTCCGTCCCTTTTCCACTTCGTGCTGCAGAGCAGTTGTCTTCCTGTCTCCTGTGGGTATGGAACCTGAGGCAGGACTGGAGGGCGACAGGAGACCTTAGGGGGTCAGGCCCCCTGCAGAGGGGCTGCTCTCCAAAGGAGCCAGGCGGTTCGTCCGCGGTTGTGGTGACCAGGCCTCCGCCAGGGAGGCAGGAGTGAGGGACTGCTGAGGGCACCAGCCGGGGGGAAACCGGAGGCGCAGGAGCAGGAAGAGGGAGGGCGGCGATGTGTGGACCGGGCTCGCGAAATCAGATCTAGGGAACAGACGCGGTAAGACTGGGCCAGGAGTGACAAGTGGAGTGAAGGGACCCTTGGGAACCCTTGTAGTTTTAGAAGGTGAAAGGTTAAGTGATCCCTATTCCCAGAAAAATGCTTTGCTTAAAAGAAATAGTTCACGAGGGGTGTCTGGCTGGCTCAGTCAGAGGAGCGTTGACGTGATCTCAGGGTTGTGGGTTTGAGTCCCGTGTTGGGTGTGGAGCCCGTTTAAAAAAAAAAAAAAAAAAAAAGCATTGACTTGAGGAAGGGGGAGGGGTGCATGTCACCCTCTGTCCGGTTACAGTGTGCCGCCAGGTGTCCACCTGTGTTTCTGCTGCTAGTCACGGGCCTCCCGATGTGAAAACTGAGTAACGTCTTAGTAAAAAAAGGAACAAATATATCAAGAAAGAGACGAGGCCACAGAAGAGTGTCGTCTCTGTTGGAAAACGGGTGCGAGGGTGGAGGTGTGCGGGGGTGGCTGTGGGGTGGCTCAGCAGCAGCGTGCGCCCTGGGATCGTCGTGCTGTCACCCCGTCGTTGTGCTGTCACCCCGGGCTCTCGCGGCCCCGTCCCGGCGGTAAGCAAACAAGCACAGGGTGACTGGGTGTATTTGGTTTTTTGGTTTTAATTTTGCCGAGAACATTTAAAACAAATCAAATTCCCATCAGCTATTCTCATGTTTTCGTAACGCAGAAATGCAGCGCACGGGCTTCCAAGACCAGGGACGGGAAGTTGAGGAGCGAGTTTGGTGACCGATCTCCGTGGGCGCAGGCAGGCCCAGGAGCCGATCGGAACCGTCCCTCGGGGGTGCTGCCATGAGGCCTATGGCTGGGGCTGGGAGCTGACGGGGAGGGGAGACTTCGGGTCTTGTGTGGCAGAGCCGTGTGCCCGGCCCTCGGGCTCCATGCGCCCGGGTTGCTTGTCTAAAGTCAGGCCTCTGCTCACGCAGCTTGATCACTGGGGCTCGACCATCATTGAGGCCGCGGAGAACGGAGGTCCCGGGTCTGGCAGGCTGCATGCAGGGCTGACTGCTCGTGGGGTGGCCCATGGGGACACCCACTTGTCGCCCGCATTCCTAGGGGCACACTTCTGCTTTCCTCTGGCAGCCGGTGCCCACCCTGTACCCGCTCAGCTGGGGTGGCGGGGTTGTGGGCACACGGTTTCTGCTTCTTCAAGAGCTGATCTACAAGGGGCACAGGAATCCGCTTCGCCCCCGAGGACCTCTGAGGGAGGTGAGGGCGGATACGGTGATGGCCGCTTCCCCAGGGCCATGTGCTTGCTTGTCACCGCGCAGGGACCTGAGCTGAGTCCGAGCCTGCGGTGGGCATCCCTTGCTGGGCATGAGGAGGGGCAACTCCTGACCGCCTGGGGGCACGCCGTCCAGGGGGCTCCACAACCCTTCTTCCTCCTGTCCCTGCTCCTAGGCTGCGCTGTCCCCCAGGGCCGGGACTCAGGAACAGCTTGCTGCAAAGCTAGCGTCCTTACGTCCCCACGCCTCTGTGTGCCCTCTGGCTTAGAAGGCGCGTTACGACAGCACAGGCCCAGAGGGGAGCCTGGCACACAGTCTGTTGTCGGTGGAAATCTCCTGGCCCGGGGCCGTGCCACAGAAACCCCCGTGATCCTTGCTCTGTAAACAGCCTGGGGTTTCTGGCAGGTAGAGCTGCTGCTTCCCGCTCGGGCACCTTGTGCCAAGCCTCTTTCCCAGCGGTGCTGTTTGTCGGAGGGTGTTTGGTTTCTCCTTTTCTCGGTCTCTGCTGCCTGTCTGGGCCGAAGCCAGAGTCTGCTCCAGGGTGGCCTCGTTTAGCTCCGATGACCTCTGGGGGACTGCAGGGAGGGGGAGCTGGGGCTGGGGGCCTGGGAAGCTGGCCCAGGGCCCTCCTGTCTCTGGGGAGAAGCCTGCTGCTTCTCCGGCGTTTCTGGGCCACAAAAGCTCTGTTGGTGAGAGAAAGGCCAGCAGCCTTCCTGGCAGGGGTGGCACCTCCCCGCCGACCAGGACGAAGGCCAGGCTGCTGACGGCCGCCCCCGGGCTGCAGAGCTGGCTCCGCAGGCTGCCGGTCATCTGGCCGGCCTTGCTGCCAGGCGGTGTGGGCCAGGCTGGTGGTCCAGTCCAGTGTGGAGGGGGTCGCCGCCCTGAGCGCTGGGGGGACTGAGGTGGGGCCCAAGGGCACAGGCTGCACATGGAGTGAGCAAGTGGGGCTCTGGGCGTCCTCACCAGGCCTCGGAGTACAGCGGAGGCCTCCGGCACCGCCTGGTTCTGGGAGAAGGAAGAGCCTGGCTGGGCTTTTGCTTCCTTCTCAGTGAGGCTCTGAGAATGGCTGGAAGCTTGCCATTGGGGGAAGGCGGGTTATTCTTGGTTCGCTGGAGCAGGAGCTCCTGAGGCCAAGGTCAGGGTGGCTAGGCTGGCCGCAGTGGGGGGCCTGTCAGCAGGCAGCACCTCCAGCTGCCTGGGAGCTCGCAGGCGAGGAAGGAGCCTAATGCCATCTTTGTGGAACGTTCTTTTTGTGATTTAATGACAGGTCCTTGTCCTCGGAGAGCTCTGGTCCTGCCCAGCGGCCTAGAAATGGCCGGGGAAGGGTGTGACAGAGCTTCTAAGGGGGACGATGGGCAGGGGAGCTGGGGGGGCCGCCTCTTAACTGGCGTTAACTGGCCAGGCCGTTAACCCTAGGCTTGTCTTTGGACTTGGTGTAGGTGGAGAAGAATCTAGATGCAGAGACCTTGGTGGAGGTCACTAGTTCGAAGGTTAACCCTGCCTGTTACCACTCACTTTGCAAAGGCAGAGACCTCGCTTGGGTGGGGCGGGCAGGTGGGACCCGTGGAGTTAATGTTTAACGGCAGGGCTGCTCCCAGCCCGGGGCCCTTGGAGCTGGTCGGAGTGAAAATAGCCCTGGCACCCAGATGTTCCTTGGGGTCCCGAGCTTTCTGGGTGCCTGGCTTCTTCCTGTGGCTGCTGGAGCTCGGCTCACCCTGCGCTGGGCGGCATGTGGGTGCTTGGAGCATGTGGGGCCCAACTCGGCGGCGCTCGGAGCAAGGCAGTACAGGCTAGATTCGGAAGACTCAGTACAAAACCAACACAGAACTGTGATGTAGCTTGCGTAATTTTTACACACGAGGGGACTTGGTAATATTTCAGTTGTATCACGTTAAATAAAATACATGATGCACATTGACTTCATTGACTTTGCACGCTTTTTTTTTTTTTTTTTTTCCATTTTACCGTGGCTCCTAGAACATTTACCCTTCTGCACGCGGCTGGCCTTGTACATTTTCTAGGCAGCACTGTTGTCACCATGTTGAACGGGAGCAGTGACAGTCAGAGGGAGCGCGGCCTGGCCCCACTGGGAGCTCTGGCTCTCGCTGGACTGAGTCCTCCCCATGACCCAGGGGGCTGAGCCCCTTCCTGCACCTTTGCCCGAGGGCTGCTAAGATGATTTGCAGAAAAACGTTGTAAAGTTGGGTTATCTTTGGGTTTTAAAAATTACTGTTCTGTTATTTGTTGGCTCTTATTTTTCGCTAAATAAAATTTTCAATAAATTCAGTACTATTTTTCAAAACAGTAAGAAGTAATGATTGTGCAGAACTGGGAAGACAGAGAAGCACGTGCTGGTTTCCTCACCTGTTGAGCAGCGGGCCCTGGGGGAGCTCACGCCTCTGGGCGTGGGGGCTGCTGCGCCCCGTCTTGCCACGGGCTCAGGGCCTCTGGTCTTCGGCATCTGCCATGGGTCCCTGATGTCCCTTCTGCTGTGGCCGGTGCGCGCACGCACATGTCCTCCACTCTTTGCTAACAGTGCCCCCCGGCCAGTGAGAACCGCGCCTCAAGTAGAGGCAGTTGTAGGCCCTAGGCTTTCTGTGTGGCATCTGTGGCACCTGCTGGCTTCCGTGGCTCTCCCCGCCAGCTGGGGTCGGCACTCCCCACCTCTGGACAAAAGGGGTGTGGATGGACTTTGATTCTGAAGATTGCAGAACACTTTTTAGATGAGACGTTCCCTGCTGCGCCCATTGTCCTCAGACCACTGTCCACACTGGCCGGGCCCTGTCGGTGGGTCTCCACGGCTTGGACCCGAGATGCTGGCCTTCGCCTTGGCAGAATGTTCTGACTCCCACCAGCGACTGCTTTCTCGCCGCACAGACGCCTTTCCTTCCAGCGGCAGTGGGGTCGGGGCGATTCTAGCGGTGGAGCGCTCCAGGCTGAAGCGGTTGGCTGCTTTCTGGGGGGTGCCCGTGGGTCAGGCTGTCCTCGGCGCGCAGACCGTTGCCGCTCTGTGTGGGGTTTGTGCTGGGAAACCGCGTCCCACTGGCGCACGTTCTTAGGGCCTTGCCCAGCGAGCAGGGGTTGGAGGAGGCTCGGCCAGACGGCGCCACGCCTCGGGGAAACAGCGCACGTCCCTCCTCTCCCCCTTCTCAGAGCGAGGGTCTCTGGGGAGCTGCAGCCGGTGACCGTATGGGGCTGCAGCTCAGGGCCTCGCAGATGGAGGGCGGCGGCGGGCCCCGCGCCAGCACCCAGCGCCCCTTCTCTTCCTTGCAGGTCTGGCTGTGGGTCTAGGCTTTGGGGCGCTGGCCGAGGTAGCCAAGAAGAGCCTCCGCCCAGACGACCCTTCAGGTGAGCTGGGCCCTGGGCCCGTAGGACCCCCAGACCCCCGTGTTCCTGGAATGTGAGCCTCCAGGAGCCACCTCCTGGCCTGTGCTCCCCATAATGGCGCCCCGGAGTCGTCTGAGGCCCGAGGGCTGCTCTGCCTCGCTGGCCCAGCTCCCCGGGCTCCTCCGGCGGCCAGCACACCTGCCCGCTGCGGACTGGCTTTGGCCCTGCGGCCGCCTTGCTCTGCGGGGCTGGGGGGTTGTCTGTGCTGCTGGACCAGCCCCTCAGGGCCCTCGGTGCCCCTGCCTCCGAGACCCGCAGCTGCCCCCCTCACCCCAAGCCCTCTGTCTCTGAGGTGGGCACCACAGCTCTGTCCCCTGCCTCCCAACCTGTGAAGTCACAACCGTCAGTCCCCCCAGTCTGGGTAGCAAGGCTGGGGCAGGACTCCGTGGAGAAGGTTCAGCAGACTGGCTCTCAGGCCATGTGGGGGACGCCCCACTGTGCTCTGGCACGGTGACCCCCGGAGCCCAGGCTAGGGACCCTGAGGGGGGCCTGCCTCACACCTGGACGGCCCCTCTTCAGCTACAAGACCCTCCGGTGGGGACAAGGGGCCTTGTGGAGAGAAGGCACTGGCCCGTCCCCACAGGCCAGAGAATGGGGTGCCCAGGGCGCATCAAGTGTCCTTGGAACCGGAGGGGCCGGAGGACAGAGAGGGTTTAGTGAGGGTATTTTTAGTGTCAGCTGTGAGACACTTGGGGAAACGAAGCCTGCCTTTCTCTGGAACGAAAGCCCATGTTCTCCGCGCCTCCCACCCCCAGCAACTGGCTGCTCTCTGGGCACCTCAGCCAAGTGGAAAAGAGGCAGCACTGGCTCCAAGGTTACATACAGCTGGTGACCTTCGTCAGGGAAGTGGTGACTCTGCCTGGGGGTCAAGGGGCCTAGGGACCATGGCCTGAGAGCCAGGGTCAGGGGGCCTGGGCACCCCCCAGGCGCGTTCCCGCTCCGAGTGGGCTCGAACCCGTGGCCTGGAGGACACTGACCAGCCCGGCTCAGGCAGCGCCAGCAGAGCCTCTCCTGAGTGGGTGCCGCCCACCGTGGTCGGGCTCTACCAGGCGGTTCTCAGAACCGGCCATGCCCAGGCGGGAGCAGCCACCTCCCGGCCTGTGGGGAGGAGCTGCCTGGAACGGCCGAGGGGGCTGCGTCCCCACGTCTCAGGAGCGCTGCGGGCGGCCCCAAGGCTGTGAGCCGGGAGCACAGCTCTGCCTCCTCCCCTCCTCTTCCCCACCTTTCCACAGGGGCCCAGGGGCTGGGGGGTGGCAGTGCACACAGAAGGGTCCCCCCCTGCCCTCAGCTCTGACTCAGGGCAAGGGGGTGGTGTGGGGCCCCTTCTTGGCCTAGCTTCTGGGGCGGATCCGGCCTCATGCAACTGCCCTCGGGGTGGAGAGGGCAGAAGATCCACAGGTGCTCTTGGGACCTTCTTGTTTGCAAACTGAGTGTCCCTGGGGCTTAGTTCCCATTTAGTGCCCATGTTGCCCCCCCCCCCCCACCACCACCTGTCAGAGGCCGGGCTGGATGCAGCGCCCGGGGTGGAGGGGGCAGGAGCACACTGGCCACCCGACCTGTTCCTTCCTGGAGGACGTGGCTCCCGCACTCGGAGCACCGGGCCAGGCCTGTGATGATGTGAGCAGAGGACAGTGTGAGGCACCGTGGGGGACAGCCATGGGCACAGATCTAACCAGGCTCACAGGACAGAGTGCAGGGAAAGCAGCGGGTGTCCCAGGGCTGGAGGAGCTGGCGGGGAGGCCTTCTGACCAGGGCCGACTCGGTTTGGAGCTGGGCCGTGCTGGGGTTGGGGGGAGTGGATGGACGCCAAAATGGGCCCTGACATCCTGTGGCTGCACGGTAGCAGCCCCCCCCCCCCCCGTGTCCTCACCCCGCAGCCCACCACCCCTGGTCGTAGTGGACAAAGGTCATCTGCACCCCTGAGGTTACTGCACCTCGTGTGCCTCCACGGGCCGAGGGGGAAGGCAGACAGCAGCTGGCCGAGTGCTGTCCTTGACCCTGTGCTCTGTCCCCGGCCAACGGCCCCCTCCTGCGGCTAGCTTGCCTTGTGATCTCAGGGATACAGATGACCTTTGTCCTGTACGTGAGGGGGAGGGACAGTGACGGAGACCTCACATGGGTCCCTCCAGGTTCCTCCTTCCTAGTGCCCTTCCCCTAGTGCCACTGACCATGGCCTTCGGTGGTGCTCCCATCAGGCCCCTGGGACAGATCCCGAGGAAAGGGCTCCACGTGTGTAAAAGCGTGTGTGTGCGTACGTCAGGCAGCTTCTGGTCAGGCCTGGGAGACCCGGGTGGCCCTGGAAGCCCTTGCACAGCCTCGGGTGGGTGGGTTGCATGACACCCCGGAGTGTTAGTTGCATTGCTGGTTTCGGGGGTGCTCAGGAGGCTGGAGCCTGCGTCAGGGCTCCCGTTCCTTCATGCTGCACTTGAGAGCCCCCCCCACCCCCCGAAGTTCTGTATCGTCCCTGTTTTTACGAGGCTGAAGCCTGGGGACGGCGCTGGGTGCACCCAAGTTCCCTGGCTTCCCAGGCTGAGCGAGGACACAAGCTGCAGTTGCCCCACAGGCGCGCCTGGCTTCCCAGCCCCAGCCCCGTCCTCCTCTCGCCGCACGGCCTGGGGTGGACCGGGTGAGGCCTGCGGACGCCCCGGGAGGGGACGGCGGGCGGCGCTGACCCGGCTCCTGCCCGCAGGGAAGAAGGCCGTGCTGGACTCCAGCCCCTTCCTGTCGGAGGCGAACGCGGAGCGGATCGTGCGCACGCTGTGCAAGGTGCGCGGGGCGGCGCTCAAGCTGGGCCAGATGCTCAGCATCCAGGGTGAGTGCGCGGCCTGGGGGGGGGGGGTCACTCGGGAGGGATGGGTGTGCGCCCCTCACCACCGGCCCCTCTTGCTCCTCTCCTGGCTGTTGACCAGCCGGGATGTTCAAAGACCTTAAAGTGGGCGTCCGTGGTGATTGCTCTTGCTTCCCTGGGGGTGTTCAGCACCTAGAGGTGGTCCCGGCCTCTCCCAGGCTGGTGAGAGCCTGCTGCTGTCCGCGCCCCCTGCTGCCTCGTGTGGGTGCTGGGGGGCGGCCGCAGGCCTGTCGTGGCAGGATGCTGGGGACACGGGGTGCGTGGGCCTCAGCAGGGAAGGCCGGGATGAGTGGCTGAGCAGAAGAGCAGGGGGCCGCGGTGGGGATGCCCCAGAGGCCTGGCTCCTGCAGGGGAGGGGGTTTGAAGACAAGTCCTCTTGCGGATGTGCCGCGGGGTTCCTGGGAGGGTGTGGGATAGAGTTAATCCCCAGGGCAGGCGGGGTGTGTCTGAGTCCACGACCCCCACGTGGTGACTCCTCCCACGGCCAGGGTCAGAGTTGCACGCCCCGCTGCTCTGAAGCCTCCTCGGGGGCCCAGACACACGGGAACAGCCCAGAGCGGGCAGCAGGGAGCCAGGGCGTCCGCTTACGGGCTGACGTGCAGGCCGTGGCGCTCCTGCCCATGGTTTGTGGCAAACCATTTCGGAACACCGCCACTGCCAATGCAGCCACACTCCCACTGTGGGCCACCACTGCGGGAGGAAAGCTGACCGGAGTGGCCTTGAGCAGAGCCACTACAGCTCCAAAGCAGCACATTAGGCATAGGGTCCGAAGGGAAAAACAACGGTTCTCTGTAGGTGGCCAGGTTCTGGGTGTGTCTGGGATCTTACTCTGCTTTATTTCTGTAATTTGCTCCTTCTGTAACCCTAAAAAGCTTTGCCTGTTATTTCTAAGAAATCCACTTTCTCAGGTCCCTGGGTGCGTTAGTGAGCCGCAGCCCCTTCTGCCCCACGCTGGGGCCCTTGGGGTGCGCAGATGCCCTCCGCGCCCTGGGGAGAGGCTGGCTCTGGCCTCTGTTGTTGGCTGTGGTGCGTCTGGAGTGTGCGCAGCCCGGCCCGTGGCCCTGTGCCCTCTCTGGAGCCTCTATCCATGGCCCTGGGGGCCATGGAGGGGGCTGGTCTGCTCCTGACCCCTGTGCCTGCTCTTTGAGGGGTTAGCCCTCTGCTAATTTCTGGTACCTTCTAGATGATGCTTTCATCAACCCCCACCTGGCCAAGATCTTCGAGCGGGTGAGGCAGAGCGCGGACTTCATGCCACTGAAGCAGATGACGGTGAGCGGACGGGGCCCGCGGGGGGTGGGTATCTGGGTCCTCTGCCCCTCCCCCCTGCTCTGGGGAGCCGCTGCGGCAGCCTGTAGGAGGGTGCAGCCTGGGGGTGCTTTTCAGGGTGTCCTGCACACAGGCTGTACTCATGGCCCCTCCCTGACCCCTCTCACCAGAAAACACTTAACAATGACCTGGGCCCCGGCTGGCGGGACAAGCTGGAGTACTTCGAGGAGAGGCCCTTCGCGGCTGCCTCCATCGGGCAGGTGCACCTGGCTCGCATGAAGGGTGGCCGCGAGGTGGCCATGAAGATCCAGGTAGGCAGCTGGTGTGTGCATCCACGCCAGGGGGAGCTGCAGAGGGCCGGGCTGAGGCCCTACAGTGTTGGGGCCTCTGCACCCTGCACCCCCCCCCCCCCCCGGCTCCAGGGCAATGCCTGGGTCTGCTCAGCACCTGAGCACTCAGGACCTGCTGAGCACTCGTGGGTAGAATGGCCTCCCTGCGAGCTTAGTGTGGGCGGGGCCAGGGGACTAGCAAGCATCTGCTGGGGGGCGGGGGGGACTCTGGCTGCTGGGGGCGGGGACAGGGGAGAAAGAAGTCATGAGGGGACCTGGGGGGGTTCTGGTAGCATCGTAGCGTCATATCTGTCATTTGCCCGAGTATGGGGTCTGGGGGGGGGGGGGACTAGGCTGGGAGAGCAGGGCTCCCCTGCATGGCCCGGCCCCACCTGCCCGAGACCCCTCTGCTCCGCCCACAGTACCCCGGCGTGGCCCAGAGCATCAACAGTGACGTCAACAACCTCATGGCCGTGCTGAACATGAGCAATGTGCTTCCCGAAGGTCCGACACCGGCTGCGGGTCAAGGGCAGGCATGCGGGACGGGCTCTGGGGACCCACGGGCGCGACCCTGGGGAGCCCTCAGCCCCCGCTGACATCCTCCTCCCCGGCGCAGGCCTGTTCCCCGAGCACCTGATTGACGTGCTGCGGCGGGAGCTGGCCCTGGAGTGTGACTACCAGCGGGAGGCCGCCTGCGCCCGCAAGTTCAGGTGTGGCTCATGGCTAGTGGCTCCCACAGGGGACACACGGGGGCTGCTCGAGGTCGTAGGCCCCTGGGGAGGGTGGTGAAGGCCCCCATGGCTCTGAAGGGTGGGTGGCAGTGATCATGGCCCAGTGTCATCCCCGGGATGCGGGGGAGGCTCTGGTGCCAGGTGTGACCCCCCAACTGCCCACCAGGGAGCTACTGAAGGACCACCCCTTCTTCTACGTGCCCGAGATCGTGGATGAGCTGTGCAGCCCCCATGTGCTGACCACAGAGCTGGTGTCTGGCTTCCCCCTGGACCAGGCAGAGGGGCTGAGCCAGGAGATCCGGAACGAGGTGTGTGAGACCGTGGTCTTGGGCCCCAAGTGCCCTTGTGGGGATGAAGGGGACAGAGAGGGCTGTTGTGTTCCCCCTGCCGGGGAAGACCTCGAGTCAGGAGTCCCCGTGTGGGCAGTGGGTGGGGCGACCCGAGGAGCGGTGAGGATGGGAGGGGGTTCCCCAGGCCCCAACTTGGCCCGCCACCGCCGTGACCGGGTCTGCCCCTGCCCTCTCCCCCAGATCTGCTACAACATCCTGGTCCTGTGCCTGAGGGAGCTGTTCGAGTTCCATTTCATGCAGACGGACCCCAACTGGTCCAACTTCTTCTATGACCCTCAGTTGCACAAGGTGAGCCCATGGGAGCTGCCTGGGAGAGGGGTCTCTGCGATCGGGGGTCCCCTTCTCCACCAGGCTAAACCTCTGAGGTGTTGCCCCTTCCCAGGTGGCTCTTCTGGACTTCGGGGCGACTCGGGAATACGACCGATCCTTCACCGACCTCTACATTCAGGTTGGCCGGCGCTGGGGCCTGGGGTCGGCTTGGGGACACTAGGAGTGGGGAATGACGGGGCTGCTGTCCCCCACCCCCAGTGACTGTGGGTGAAGAGGAGGACTGTTGGGCTCACAGGCCAGGGGGCTTGGAAGGAGCAAAGGGGACAAGGGTGGGGGGTAGGCCACTGGGCTCCCCGGCTGCCTGGGAGCACCTCCTCCTCTGCCGCTCACGGTCCTCCCGGGTGTCCGTCCAGATCATCAGGGCAGCCGCCGACAGGGACAGGGAGACGGTGCTGAAGAAGTCCATCGAGATGAAGTTCCTCACTGGCTATGAGGTCAAGGTCAGCTCCCCACGGCCTCTTGGGCTCCGCAGACCCCCGTGTGTGGGGAGGGTGGGCAGTGGGCCGCTTTTCCCCAGACCTTGACTGGTACCCTCGAGGCCTCTCCTCAGGCCTCCGTTGACCCCTCCTCCACCGAGGTCCTGGGCGTGGGGGGGTGAGGGCATGAGTGGAGCCTCGGGGAGGGTCGGGAGGCGGGCACCCCTCTTGCAGACCAGTACCTCTGGAGCTGGGGCCCGGTGAGTGTGGGCGGATGGCACAGCCCGGCCCCCCTTCCAACGTCTGGGTGGCCTGGCAGGGGCTGGAGCTGGGTCTTAAGCGCTTTAAATGGGTGGTGCCAGTCTGTGTTCCTGTGCCCTGAACTGGCCCTGGAATTCCCCGAGAGCAGCCCTTTCCCTTTCTCCCCCAAGAAGGGTGCACAGGCCACAGCCAAGCCTCCAGGCGTGCGGCTTCAGCCCCCATGTTGGGCCCGGGCCCCGCCCATCCGGCCTCCCCCAGCCCCAGGCGCACAGCGGGCTCCCCTGGCCAGCTGCGGGGCCCGTCACGTCAGTTTAATGCTCAGATGCCCCCCTGAGCCTCTCCCCTTCAACGCCGCCTGCTGGGAGAGCTCCCACCCACCCCCTGCGCCCCCCTCCAGGCCATGGAGGATGCCCACCTGGACGCCATCCTCATCCTGGGAGAGGCCTTCGCCTCGGAGGAGCCCTTCGACTTCGGCACGCAGAGCACCACCGAGAAGATCCACAACCTGATCCCCATCATGCTGAAGCACCGGCTCATCCCGCCCCCCGAGGAGACCTACTCCCTGCACAGGAAGATGGGGGGCTCCTTCCTCATCTGCTCCAAGCTGAAGGCCCGCTTCCCCTGCAAGGCCATGTTCGAGGAGGCCTACAGCAACTACCAGCGGCAGGCGGCGCGGCCCTCTGCTTGAGCCCGGCGCCCGCCGGCGCCCCAGGCACGCTGCCCAGTGTGTGTGCAGCCTCTGTATGGAGCAGAGACCCGACGGCAGGTTCCTCCATTGTCGGCGGGCGGTTTCCGTCCTGTGAATGCTAGCGGGGGTGGGGGCGGGCCTGCCAGGGGATCCCTGCCCCCAGAAATACGGAGAAGTGTTGTTGGATGTTACTGGACGCACGTAGAGGATGAGGCTTGTGTGATTCTAGGAGATTGTGTTTTGTGCCCTCTGTTCCAGCCTGTCTCTGAGCGGTGCCCACAAGCACTGCTTCCCTGCATGAGCCCCGCCTGCTCTTGGGCTGGGCTGTGCCCTCTGGACAAGTGGAAGTTTCTGGACCTGTGGAGGGGGTCAGGAGCAGTCCGTGCTAGATGTCAGTGTGTGGAGGCCCCTCTTGCCCCCTCCAGGCCCAGGGGCTTTCATGGAAAAAGATGACTGTGCCAGTGTCACCTGGTTAGACCCGAGAGGTCACCACAGGCTGTTAATTTTTGTACAATTCTTGTAATTGTCTGATTTGTTTCAATATTAAAGAAGACAAAAACGCACCCTCTTAGCATTGTGGTGTGAATTTCTCTACACTTAGTGGACGCCGAGCTGATGGGTGACCAGCCCGAGGTCATGTCACACTCCAGGCCACCTCTAGATGCATCTGGACACTCAGCCCAAATTCCTTTCCAGGAGGGGGTGGGCAGCGCATGCCTCCTGTACCCCACCCCGCATACGGAAGAGCCAACTGCCTGGCCTGCTTCCCAGGGGGAGAGGCTGCTGCTGGGGGATGCCTCCCCGCAGCAGACTAGCGTGGGCGTCGGGGAGCCCTGCCGCGGGACCCCCTGACCGGTGCACCAGGGGGTGAAGGACACCGCTCCAGGACGGGATGGGAGGTCTGACTGGTCTCCGTGACAGCAGCTGGGGGCCTGGCGCCTGATGCCACCTGTTCTGAACCCTTGTCAGAGCAGTCACAGCCCTTTGGAAGGCCGTTTTTGTGCATCTTTTACATATATTCTGCCTTCTGGGACATTCGGGGGCTGGCAGGGTTCAGGAGCAATGTGGCTGGTGAAGGCCGGGACCCCGGACTCCGGACCTGGAACAGGGCGGGCAGCCTCACGGCCCGAGCGCCCTCTCTGCTCCCCAAGAGTCGGCAAACTGGTCCACGGTCGGGCCCTCTGCCTATGTGTACAAGCCATCTGGGGACACAGCTGTGTTCATTTGTTGCCACACTAAGGCCATGTGAGGCCACAAGAGTGGCCACAAAGCCCGCAAAGCAGAAGCTTTCACTGGCCTTTAACGGAGAGCTAAGCTCACGCTCTGTCTCTCCAGCAAGGCGCTCTGACAGAGCAGTGACCTGCCAAGAAAGGTCAGGAAGGTCATCGCGTGTGACTCAGAACCAGGGAGGGGGCCTCAAAGTAACCAGGTGCAGCCGGCTTCAGATGGCCTCTGGTGCGGGCTGGCCGCGCTTCCCCAGACGGGCGGTTCTGACCAAGTCGGGGACGAGAGCAGAGACGCCCGTGGACAGCAGAAGCAAACCAGCCTGCCGTCTGGTCTGAGCAAGCAGATGCGGCGGGGGGGTCTGGCTGTGCAGAGGGTCCCCCACGGGGCAGGTGCACACGGAGCAGGCCAGGCCTCACCCACGGCCTGATGCGTGTTCTGGAAATGCTGGCCGGACGAGAACGGAATGCTGCCCTTACCTGAGCTACAGGGTGGAAACTAGGTCAAGTCCCCGGTTAAACTACTCCCGCGTCCTTCTGCAGGCTAAGGCGGGCACTGGATGAGGAGGGGGCCTGGCAGGAGCAGGATCTAGGAAGACGAGGAGAGTCAGTCACCTTTCCTCCGCGGCTCAGACCTTTCCGTCAGGGAAAGAAAGACAAGACCGTCAGGTCTAACAGCTCCCTGTTTTATTGCAATACATCAAATTCTGGTTAATATTAAGTGATACCAACATAAAATATTGGCGAGGAGTCTTGTTACATTTTTGACTATCCCACCTTAAATATTTCTGTGCAAAAGAATCCACACCATTGTCTGGTAGCAGAGAATCGCTTATAAACCTCCCTAAGACATCGAGGGCATAAAACCGAACAAAAGGAAATAGGCCAAAGCAGTATGTTTCCCTTCCATACACAGATTTGTCAGCATTATATTCTAAACAAACAAACAAAAAAATGATTACACCTAGGCCATGCAAAACTGTACAATAATATTACAATGAGGAAAAAACCCTAAAAAATTTATAAAATAAATGTTATTAAACTATCAAATAAAAAAGCAGGTAAAATTTGTTTCATGAAGTTTCCAGGTTTGTTCTCGTCAGTGGCCCCCATAAGTGACGCGGCTCCTTGCGTGTGGCACTCGTCCCTGGGAAAGGGGGAAGGGCCGGCCCGCTGGCCAGCGCTAAGAGGCCGAAGGCTCCAGCGGATGCCAGCCCTCTGATCCAGAAAGAACTCTGCGGAGAATCTGGACTTGTGATCCAGTCAGAACAAGGGAAGAGGTCTACCGGGCGCAGCGATCGGTCATGCAGCTTACCTACTCACTCGGGGGCCGGGCTGGGGCGCGCGGGGGCCCGCCTGCTTCCCTGTCTGCCCAGCTGGGAGGCCGCAGCCTGAGTGAGTGCCGCCACGGACGGACAGATGGCCCTGCCGTGCCGGGCGTTGGCGATGCCCGCCGCGCCCTCCTGGGCTCTTCTGGAGGAGCCCCGAGAGTGCACAGAAGTGCAGCCGGGCTTTCACAGAAGTCGACGTGGCCACTGAGTAGCAGAATGACAGGACCCTAACCATACAACAGGCAGAGGGAGGCTGAGAGCCGGCCAGGAACGACAGATTGTTGCTGTAAACATAACAGGGATTTCAGATTCTTCCCAGAAGCCTGGGTATGAGGACCGCGTGGGAAACCGACCAGGCGGGCCCTTGAGCGCCGGCCCCGACCCTTCCCGCCGTGCTCCCGGGAGCGGGCGAGCGTCGCTGACGCAGGGGTGTGTGCATGGGCCGAGAACCCCGAGAGTGAAATTTACTTTAGCGAGCACTTGACGAGGAGGAAGGCTTTTGTTTTTGGCAAAAAGAAATGTATGTGTATATATATAATTTTTATATACCCAGAGCACACACGACTTAGTTAGAATTCAAGGGTAGACAACAAATCGGCTGCACATAGATAGCACCAAGTACCAACACACACGGACTAGCCGAGAAACGTCTCACTGGTCTGTCCTTCCTACGATGAAACGTGCGCCTGCTGCCGGGTGTGATTTTAAAAGGTCCCGCAAGAGAAGAGAGCAGGACTCGGGGCAGCAGTACTTCCTCCCTGATCTTGGCTCCTGACCCCTCTGAACCATCAGCAGGTTTCCTGTTTCCCTGGCACCCATTCCCTGCCTTTTCTAGACCATTCTTCTCAGAAGCTTCTGCTGGTAACTGCTTCGTACCTGAGAGGGGATAAGCCCAGAAGGGTCATTATCGCAGGAAGAGCCGCCCCCCGCCCCGCCCCGAGCGGCTCCCCGTGGCACTGTTTCTCCTCCAAACTCCTGCTGTCAGGATGGGTCCAATCCGAGGCTGCTCTATGACGACTCACGACTACTAGGGACCTACCGGAAAGTGCCAGGGTCCCTGGGTCATCACCATCTTTGGGGGTTCTCTCCTTTCTGCTGTGACTCACTGCAGTGTTCTCTGCACCTCAGGCAGGGGGATGCTTGGATCCTAAAAGCATCCTCTGGAAAATAAGCACCTACAGGCAACACAAACCCACACATAGTTGTCAAAGCTTCAACGAATGGCTTAGTGCGGAGTCCTGGGACTCAGGGCCGGGAAGCCAGGGAGGGGAGAGGCGAGGGGCCAGGGAGGGTCAGGAGGACAGGAGGCAGCTGGCCACAGGCCCTTGGTGGCGGGCTTCCCTCGCCTCAGGAAAGTGCCAAGTTCTCGGGGCTACGGGGTCCTCGGGGGGTACCAAGCTCAAGGTCTGATCCTTGGCGACCCAACCCCATCTCACACGACACGCCTTTCCCTAAAGCGGAAAGCTGCAGAGAGGATGGGCAGTCGTCCGCGTGCACAGGCGGCCCCGCGGGTCCTCTCTCCCCGCGCCGGGCCTCAGGGGCTGAGAAGGAGGCGCCACAGGGGTACACGGTTCACGCTCACCGAAGCCGAGAGTGCGCTCACTGCTAGTCTTCAGAGAAATTTAGATAAAAAGGAAGCGAGCCAGATTCTCTTTACTCCCATGAGATATTTTTATTTCTCTTTCTCTGCTCATGTGCTTAACTGGGAACTAACTGTGAAGGACTGCGGCCCTCCGGGGTGTGCGCTCGCTTCGGCGGGAACAGCAGGGGTGCCGTGGGGGACCCTGCCTGGCGGCTCGGGCTTCTGTTTGCCACCGGGGCGGGAAAGAGTATTTGGTTAAGGCTGTTCAAGTCCTTGCATTTGAGGTTTTCTATTATTTGGTAATTAAACTCTCAGGCTTCTCTGAGGGGGGCTGGAGCCAAGGACACCTTGAGGCAACGCAGGGAGAAACAGGGTTAGCCCCTGGGGAAAGGACCTGGAGGAAGCATTTCAGGGACCTTCAGAAGCCACAGCTTCCCTTGCACGCTTTCCGCGGAGGGGCCGGGAGGTGATCGCATTTCTACATTCATCTGCAGGAGATACCAAAATACAGTGAAAACTGAGGAGTGTGGTTCAAATTCTACCGCTACCGAAAGACCTGGAAGTAAATTCGCCTGTTGACGCTGCTGCTGAAGAGGCTTCTAAGGTTTGAGCCTGGGCTCGGGCCGCAGCCCAGAGCGGCTGAACCGGGTTTCGGAATGTTTTCCTAAAGCCCCCGGGGACCGTGGCTGAGCCCAGAGAGGGAACTCTGACTCTTCGCGCTCTCCATCTACCGAGGTCTAGAATGTCAGCTTGAGGCCTTCCTACCCTTTAAATTACTTAGCTGGAAAACAGACGAGAAACAACACATTTCTTTAAATTAAATGATCTCTCTCTTATATAGGAATCCATCTTTTGCTGAATACAAGATGCTTCTTTTTACTATATACATTCAGTATTTAACCTCTACATTTGTGTACTTATTTAAACTCTGTATTGTAGTAAAATATGCACTGTTTTAGTGACTAAGGATTTACTGGCAACGATCAGGTCGACATTGGCTGTGGGCGCTGGAGGAGGGTGCGGGCCGGCGGGGGGACCCACACGCTGCCCGGGGCGCCGTGACTCTGCCGTGGAAACCAGTCTGCCTGACGCTCTTCCCGCGCACGTCTGCGAGGTCTGTCTACTCGAGCTACCTTCGGGAGGGGGACACGATGATGGGAAGCGACTCTGAGTGTATGAAATGGAATCGATACTCATCGAAGCTGTTCAGTGGAAGTCTGCCTTGATGGTTGTTGCTGTTAAGTCGGGGTGGGGGGTGCAGGGAGCTGGGCTGCAGGTGCGATCGTCCGCGTCCCCGAGCCCCCACCCTGCTCTTGCCACCGGCCCTGGGCCTTCCAGGCAGGGGCGGGGGACGGACGTGGAGACAGGGCAGTGGAGGGGCCAAGAGGGAGAAGCCGCTCTGGCGTCCGCTCTGAGCGCCGAAGCCACTCACGGGTCCCAGCTCCCGCGGTCGGTGCTCTCCAAGGAGAGGCTCTTGGTCTTCCGGGGCGACACTGGGCTGGGCGGGCTGCTCAGGTTGGAGCTGTTGGAAGCTGTGGAGTGCCTCGGGGAATCCGAGTCCTGTGGGGCCCCGAGAGGACGTTCGTGAGAGGACGTTCGTGAGACCGAGAGGCATGGGAGGGGCTCAGCCCCGCACAGGTGACCTGCGGCCACCCCGAGCAAGTAAGCTGGTGTGAACGGTCTACTGTCCCTAACGAAGCCCCTTTCCTGAGGCCAAAAAAGGGCAGACAAGATAGCCAACGTTCAGCCCTTTCTGTAGGACTTTAGAAATGTGGGTCCCTGTCACAGAAGCTGTTAGAACATCTGTGCCTTAGTGTAGTGCGCAGCCCAGGCAACCGGCCGTGCCGGACCTCCCCCACCGCCACAACCCGCCTCCTGCCAAGCGTGTCCCTGTATCCTGACCCCTGGCTGCAGCGGAGGCCACTCTTGAGGTGGTGGCATCACTTCGGTAAGGGCACAAGTCCTCTACACACCCCACTCACCTCTCCGTCAAAGTCCCTGGCCGGGGCGTCACTTCCCTGGTCCATGCCTCCGGAAGACAAGGAGCCCTCTGACGGGGAGGGCATGGGCTGCCACTTGGCATTGTAGCTTCCTCCGGAGAATTCTCTCTTTAACGCGCTGCCGTTCTGTGCAGAGGACCCTGCGGGACGGCACTCAGGTGAGGCTTCGCACACAGACGGACAAGGGGACAGCCCTGTAGAAAGCGCGCGGACTGGGGAGACCTGGGCAGACCCTGGGGCCAGCCGCTGAGGGACACCGTTTCTCAAGGCCATTGGCCTCTGCAGCCATCACTTCACTGCTGGGAAATTTGCATGAAAAGTAAAGGGACACGAGAGAAGCATTTTCATCCCACGGGGAAAAAAGCCTGGTACTTGAATACAGAAGTGAGGTGAGTTTCTTCAAGTTCATACTCTAGTTTGGTCTCAGAGCTGAGGCACCCAAAGGAGGGGCCGGCACCACTCGGAGGAGGGAAAAGGGTGACAAAAACCCCTTGGAAATACTGGGGAACTGTTCGTACCTCTATAAAGCTCGCAGCATTCCTCCTTAAGCTTTTGCTTAAAAAACATTTTAATCCTCTTGAGCTTCCATATTAAGACCATGGGTCTAAAGGGGCTGCTGAGGTTTTCATACAGGATCCAGACTGTGTTTTCACACTAAGAATTCAGTAATTGTGTCAAGAGGACCGTGTCGAGCACCTCGAGTACCTCACGACCACGGACACATGGGGTGCTCATCTATGCGGACAGGAACCTGCCTGACATGCCTGTGCTCAGGGCCCCCTCGGCTGCAGGCAGCCTGTGTGTCACCGTAATGACTCCTACCCCAGCTCCCAATGCCGCGTGGACACCAAGCATGTGTCGTGGAGCTTGGGAATGCCCATGCCTGGGCCCTATTGTGGCAGAACTTCAGAGGTGCCTGTTCAAGCCTCTTGTGGGGATTCTGGAATGCACCTCAGGCTGGGAGCCAAGGGCTCACCCTCCTGCTCCCCGGGAAGCTGCCGCCAGCGCCTGCTGCACAGGGTCTCTCACTAGACACATGCTGCTCTTCACGGCCGCCGCGGAGGCGCGCCTTACTTTGCTGAGGGGACTCTTCTGGGTCCTTGGGTCACGGCCTTCCTGAAGGCGCACCTCATCCAGCGCCCGCTTCAGTGTCATGGAAATGGTGTTTTATTTTTGTGTAAGTTTTGTCATTCTGAATAGAAATCCATACCACCAGAGGCTTCCGTTGCTCTGCTTACTGACTGCGTGGCCTTGAGCAGGCTCTGTTACCTTTCTGAGTCTCGGTTCCATCTGGGGACACAAGAACAACTTCTCCCGTATGGGAATCTGGGGGAACAACAGCCCTGGGTACACGGAGAACACGGTGTGACCCACAGGTGCACACGGGGGCCTGTGCCCGGCTGCCCCCCGTTTGCCGTCTCCTTGCCTCCACTCTGGTGTTAACACGTGACAGCAGGGCTACTTTGACTGACCAGCAAAAGGGGCGTGGGGACGGTCTGAGGACCATGGTCCTGGCTAACTGAGGCCATACACTCCGGCACGGCCTCTTCTACAGAGCGCTGGCTTAGGTGGCGAGGTGTCTGAGTCTGCGTGACCTCAGGAGAGGCCAGGCTCCCTAGCAAGCCTGCTGCTGATGGGAGGACTGGGTCCTCCTCCTTGGGGGGGGGGGTGGGGGGCAGAGCAGAGCCATAGTGGGAATCCCCGTGTGGCTTTTACTTCACATTGTGAAGCCATCCCAAGTCTGGCTCTGGAAGATCTGTGCTTCTGGTTCTGGAGACAGACAACAGGGTTCCCTATTACTTCTTGTGTCTCTCTCAGCTAGCTGTCCTCTGGAACCTTCTGGAACCTTCTGATAAGCTGGATTGTTCTCAAAGCCAGCAGGAGGCACCTGACGCAGCAGATGCCCCTTGGGATTCCTGGGAGGGCCTTCCTCTTCCTCTTCCTCAAGGAGGCCAGGCCTGCGGGGTTCGTGCAGATCTGGTGGATGGACACAGTGACCAGGGACAGAGGCCCCTCACTGTGGCCCTCCTGGAGAGGTGGCTGCCTCAGCCCCGCACATGGTTATGATGGACACATCTGCACTTCTGGGGGTGCCCCCCACTCACAACCTCCGAGCTCTTGGCCAACACCATGCTGCTTTTGAGAAAGTGTCAGAAAAGCAGCCCTTGGCTATAAGCCATCTTCCCCTGACTGGGGAAGCCATGATGAGTGGGTGACGTCGCTCCCTGCTTATGATCCAGGAACTACCAACGATCTCCGAATGCAACAAGGCTAACTTCTAATTGCTGCAATCAGTCAAACGCTGCCTCTGTCCACCCCTCTCACTCCGAGGCAGGCGGCTGTTAGTGGCCAGGCACTTTCTCTCAGGCAGACAGTGAACCCGCCGTGACGCCCCTGCTGCCCCGAAGTCGCTCCCTGCTACAGCAGAGCGGAAGCCCAGCACGGGGCAGAGTTGCCTCTCTCGGCCCCGGGCGCAGGGTTCCGTGCAGAGCGCAGGAGGTGCCGCGGCTCAGGTGGAAGGAGAGAGGCCGACAATAATGACGGCGAGCCCCGTGAGCGCAGGTGCTCGGTCCCAGAGACTGTCCCCCTTGCGCCCCAGCGGAAGACTTGCCGTCTACTGGATGTTCACCGGACAAACATCCTCCCCTTCTGCACCGGCTATGATCTTGAACCTTCCAGAACCCGCAGGAAACCAAGGGTCACCTGAACCTCTTCCCTGTCCCTCACCTCCCACAGCTAACTCCCCGCCAGGCCTTACTGTTTTAACCCCAGAGTGTCTCCCTTCTCCCCTCCTCCACTGCAGTCCCCGGGCCTGTCCCCTGCACCGGTCACTCGGACAGCCCCAGCGGGATGTGCGCCCCACTCTTGCCCTGTGTCCAGTCTCCATCCGGCAGTCAGAGGGATGTTTTTAAAAATGTAAACCGGATAAAGGTCCTTCCCTCCTTCAAATTCTTTAGAGGCTGCCAGTTGCGTTTCTAATAAAATAAAAATGTCTCAGCTTGCTCTGCACGACCCTGCTTGATCGGCCCCTTGCCACCGCTCGTGCGTTATCTGCGGGTCCCTGTCTGACCGCCACCAGGTAGCCACACGGGCCTTCTCTCAAGTCGTCAAACACGACTCCAACAGGCCTTCACCCCTAGGGAGGGCCCGTGACCCTCCTAATTCCCCTCAGTGTGACTTCGTCCCCAATGGCTACACCTCCTTACTCCGAGTGGTGGCCCGTTTATTTCCTTCAAAGCCTCGATCACCACAGCTTGTGGTATGAAGTGTCCGTCTCACGGGGGCACCGTGAGCTCGAACGGGGCCCGTGATGGTTTTCTCCACAGGCGCTTGTGTGCTCACTAGGCCCCCCCGGGAGTGCGCACGCGTGGGGGAGGCGATGGTGGGCAGGGGTCATGGGGGACCCCCGGGCGGCACTTACTTGCTGACAGGCCGCTGCTGGCGCTCATGGAGCGGCCGGGCTCAGGGCGGGATTTGGTGATGGAGGGAATACTGACAGAGCCGCTGAACACCGCGCGACTCTCCTGGGGCCGGGGGTTCTGAAAACAAAGCATAAAGAGAAACTCTTCAGCCAGCCAGAAAGTGATTCTCTGCCGTGACATCTACCGCTCACTTTGGTTTCAATAAAAAAATGACCTTGACCAGAGTGATACAGAGCAAGGGAGGGCATGATCCCTCCAGCCCCTGCACTTCAGCACCCCGACAGAAGGAAGCTCACCCCCACCCAGCGTAAGTGCTCATCCTTACGCATACTGAAATGTTATCAACACATAAAAATTCTCTTCGTTGTGAGAGCAGCTAAGTAAAAGTTAGCGGCTGGAGCGACAGCGGACCACAGAATTACATGGACATTTGCAGAGATTGGAAGCAAAGCTTCCACTTCCTACAAGATTTCTACCAGGACGGCTCCACTAGCTCCACAGAATAAGGCCACACGGAGGCAAGGCAGGGAGGAGTGTATTTTCCTCCAGTAAATGCTGTAGGGGTGACACCGGGGGCGGGGGGGGGGCGTCCCCCCCCAGCCCCCCGCGCTGGCAGAGCCACGCTCTGGGTCCCAGACAGCCCGTCCGAAGCCACCATAGGCCGGCGGGATGCTCTCACTCGGCAATCCTGGTTTGAGAAGTTTTCCATCACGTCATGGAACGGGTTTGGGGTTCCAGGTAGAAAAGTGAGCCCGAGTACTTTCAAAGTCACACTCGGCTAGAGAAGAGGCGTGGGGACGACCTGTCTGGACTTGGCTGAGAACGGAAAGCACTTGGCTGCCTCGATGGATCCAAACGTTTGAGACCAGAAGGAGGGGCGGCTGACGCCTGAGAGAAGGTTGTGTCAAGACAACTAACAACCGGCCAAGGTCAGCAGTCAGGAGAACACACGTTAGTATCACGTGAAGAACTCCCAGTCCTACATCCCAAAGAGCTGTGCCAGCTGAGAGGCAGCCGGCCGGTCGCAGACACAACCGCCGCCATTTCGGTTCATGTATCATGTCTGCAAAGTCCATTTAATTCTTGGTGTGTTATTTTTCCTCCAAGAAAATAAAACAAAACTGAAACGGTGCCCTCATTCTAACATTCACTCACACACAGAGAAGCAACCTCTGAGACCCCAGAGACACGCACACAGTGCAGCAGAGCAGACATCGACAGAGATGGGAAGGTCAGTTTCACCCTTTAAACTTGTACTGTTTCTGCCGTAACCCCTACGACACCTTGGTGGCGTCTTAGCCTAGAACAAACAGCATAAATTGGGCCTGTAAAAATATACCAGTGGTTTAGTAACTCCGAATACTGAAGCAATGAAAAACCGACTCACAGAAGACAAGTTTTGTGAGAAAAAACCCCCCACAAAAGATGGGGGGTTCAACTTCCATAAAGTGACAGGAAACCACCATTGCTGGTGTCTTCCACGCGCCAATACGCTTTGAATTAGAGGAAAACTTAAAGACGACAGTGTTTCTAACCAGCAGAAGACTGACTTACAGAACACCTCTGCCATCTTTCACAGAAAAACTCCTGGCCAATTAATTTCTACAACATTCCTCTGGAACCACTCCCTGCCATCTGTTACCAAGCAAACTAAGCTTTATTTTTATCGCTAATCTTATTGTGTCAAATAAGACACTTCAATGACATTACAGCTTCATGGCAATGCCATTTCAAACATTACAATTTAGGGTACTTTTCTAAGACAAACAAAAATACAAAAATAAACTTCTTAGCCTACAGTTTTCTATGCAAATAAAAAGCTGGTCAGAGGGTGCTGCGGGACCTGGGTTTGCAGGACAGAATCCAAGTATATTACTTGTAAAATGCACTTGAGAAAACGTTCTTGAGGAGTTAGCTAAGTATGTTTCTTGATGGAAGTATGGACAATCTGCTAATGGCCACCAGCTCTCCGGCCACCGTCCTCCCCGGTGCAGCCCCTTTGTGTTAGTTCTCTCTCTGGTTTAGTTGTTATATCTTGGATTCTGGCTGGAATTAAAGGCCTAGCAGCACCTCAAAGACTAGTGAGATTATCATCTTTTTCTAATTTATCCTGTGATTCCTTAATACTATTATAATTTTTACCTGGGAGATTTTTAAGCTTCTCAAAAGGGGTTTATTGTGGAAAGAAGGCCTGTGGCTAGGCCCTACCACAGACTTGAATGCCACTAAATGAAAAAATATTTTCTCTGAATTAAACCAGTTCTAGGCTAATGAACTATTAAAAAATGGGAAAATTCTGGGATTCCTTTTTTGTTTAAACAGAATAAGGACCCACGCAGGGGCTATATTTAATGATGGCATCTGGAAAGGGAAAAGCATGATGGAAAAATCTTCTATGAAACATAAAAATACCTCCTTCACTGTCTAAAAACTGAGAGAGAAATCCTCCCGTCTTCATGTTTTTCCTCAAAAGAGGAAACAAACTTGAACTTGAAGAGGAGGAGGAGGAAGAACGAGGTTTGGCAGAAGAGAAGCAGGCTAAAGGCCGACACTCACGCTCAGAAAACGCCCCCCCCCCCGCCCCCCTGCAGAGTTACTGATCAAGCCAGCTAGAGGTCCGCACACAGTTAGTGAAGTTAACCCCTGACTCGGCTGTTCATACCCTCAGAGGCATAAAGCTTGGTGTACCAGGGACAGAGCGCAGAGACGGGGAATACTCAGGGTTTATGGAATCAGGAGAGAGAAATTTTTCAGCGGAATGAACAGTCATGTGATAGATGTGCTCAAAGTTGATCGGAGAGGAGATCAGGCCGGAGTGATGATGAGGGGATGGATAAGGGAAGCCTGGCTAACAAAACGACAGAAAGAACAGAAGTCGTGAGGCCATGAGAATGGAGTCACTGGTCACAGGGGACATTTCACAGCATGCATGCAGCAGAAACGACACGTCTCACATCAGGACTGAGTCCTTCATGAAATACTTTCAGACCTTAGAGAGTTAAATTTTGGAGTCCTCCTGCCAGTAACCGAAAGAGCTGATGTGCAAAAGATCATTTGCTTTATAAAACTATTATTATTATTTTTATTATTACTTGCATCAGGGAAGCAGAAAGCGGACTTCCGGAGCTGCAAGGAGACTTTCAGAGTTTAGTTCAGAATTTTCTTGTGTGATAAAATCAAAACATGGCAAAAAATACCAACAAAGCAAGAAAGTAAAAGAGCAGCGATTCCACAACCAGCCTCTCGCGAGAAGTGCCATGAAGCTGTTTCTGTGGAAACCAGAAGCCGTTTCCTGGGACGTACAGACTCCAGTGTGTGTTTTTACTGCTCTTGTTTCTGACAGGAGCACAGTGGGACTGAGGATGACCCTGACGACTGACAGGACTCTCAGCAGCCCAAACCTGTCTCCACGTACACACCCAAAAGAACACGTTTGTTTTTAACAAGGGTCAAAAAAATCTTCCCTTCCATGTCTGGGGGTACTGAAACATAAAATAACGTAATAATAAAGGTCCCGACAAGGCTTTTCAAACGGAGAACTCTAGTTTTTCAGGTACGATGACTGGGAGCCCAGATTACTCAGCACCCAGCCTGTCTCTGAGGGGCATTTTCATGGTTCAGGTCCGGAAAGCAGCCGTGGGGTTCAGGGGTGGGAGGGAAGGACTTGCAGGGAGAAAGCTGGCAGAACCTACGCCCTCCTGAGCTGGGGTGAGCCAGCTTTGCTTAACAAAACCTGGTAACTTATGAAGACTTAAACAAAATCTCTCCTATAACATATGGTTTAGAGATGTGAGTGAACCAGTGCTTTCCAAGGTTATCTAAAAAGAAAAAAACTCACTGATGTCAATGTAACTTTGACTTGAAGTAGTAGTATTACTTTGTGGAGCTCTAAGGGGTCACTGAGCTAGAAACCTGGTCTTCACGAACAACTCTAGGGATGGACAAAAGGCTAGGAGGTAGGTCATGGGGCAAAACCAAATCTTCTGGAGATAAACTATTTTTCTTGTATTCAATGGGAGAAAAACCTGCCCTTTGTTGCTCGCACCCACTATGGAAAAAAAAGCAAACGACAAGCAGGATTCAAGAAGCTAACGCAGTATGTACTTCTAAGTCCTGCACACACGTGTGTAAGGGGCTCCTGTTGGGACCCAGACTCCCTCAGCCTGATGATCTTTTGCACATTCATGAGGCAAACAATCCTCTATCAGTATCATTTTGGTACCCAGAAGAGCTTCCGAAGATACTCAATAAACTCTCTAAGCTCGTAAGTATGTCCCAGGAAAGCAGTACTGATATGAGTTAAAACACAACAATGTCTGGGGTACGTGCTGCTCCTCGCACGGATGGTAGCATGGAGCTCTGGGGTCTGACAGCCCTTCTGACATGTTAGCGGTAGATGAATTTAATTCATCTTGATTTTTGGAAATTGTTCATTAAAGAACAGATAATTTCACTTTAGTGGGAAGGACATATCAAAACCTGGGACCATATTAAAATATCACAAGCTTTTCAGTAAGCATATATACACACAGGTACACACATGCATATCACTACTTTTCTTCAGACGTGCATACCAATGTGTTGTTTACCAGTGTCTACCCCAAGGCAAGCACGGGTCTGGGTGGACAGTGTATCAGAAATACTGGTTAGGTGGTGAAGTGGGTTCCCATAAACAGCCCCAGCTTGTACCTCCCTTTCTAGTAAAGGGAAGAAGGCCAGTGAAACTAAAACTAAGGCGAAGAAACAGGTTTCAAAAGGTACACCAACTTCTCGTCCTGGAAATACAAATGTGCTTACAAGGGAAGAAAGGTCTGGAAGAAACATTAAAAACTGGACTGCTTTCTAGGGCAGAGGGGCACGTGTGTCAATGACGGAAGGAGCCAACAAGGCAGTCATGGGTTAGCATTTCTTGGTGACAAGAAATGCTAAAAACCAAGGGATCTAATGGGACAAGTGGTTGCACAGAAGGCCACATGTCATGCAGTCAGGTGTGGGAAAAACCTTCAGGAAACACTGTTTGAGCTTGTTCAGCTCAGTAATTAAGACTAGACATTACTGTTAACAAAAATAAATAAATAAAAGACTTCTTTTACTTTAAGTGGTAGAGGGTAAAGGAAGAAAAAGTGGAGTGAGGGAGGCTCTGATACAAAAGTTCTTACGATGTTTGAAATCTGACCTTTCTTTTCACTGTGCTCATTCATCAGGGTGTGTGGTGACCAAATCTTATGTGTGTGAAGGTCTGAAAAAATTCTGGAACATTAGCAAATTGGTTTTTCACCTGATGGCAGAAGGCCACTCAGCAGAGGAATATTTTATAAAACCTTGAAGTATTTCACCTTAAGGGAATCCTGTAATTTCTGGGAGATAATAGAATGTATAGAAAAATTTTTTGTAATTCTTGTTTTTTTTTTTTTTTTTAAAGATTTTATTCATTTATTTGACAGACAGAGTTCACATGCAGGCAGAGAGGCCGGCAGAGGCGGGGGGAAGCAGGCTTCTGCCGAGCAGAGAGCCCGATGCGGGTCTCGATTCCAGGACCCTGGCTGGGATCATGACCTGAGCCGAAGGCAGAGGCTTTAACCCATTGAGCCACCCAGGCGCCCCTGTAATTCTTATGTTGTGGGAATATATAAGACTACATATATTCTTTTTTTGTGCACCAAAATGAAGCACAAGTCAAAGAAATTTTAATCAAAAAAGTATAATACAGGGGCACCTGGGTGGCTCAGTCATTAAGCATCCACCTTTGGCTCAGATCATGATCCCAGGGTCCTGGGACCAAGGCCCACCTTGGGCTCCCTGCTCAGCGGGAAGCCTACTTCTTCCTCTCCCACTCCCTCTGCTTGTGTTCCCTCTCTTGCTATGTCTCTGTCAAATAAATAAATAAAATCTTAAAATAAATAAATAAAAAGTATAATATCTATCAAAACCTTGTTAACCACTGAAATAATTTTATATTTGTTGATATACTGCTTTGCAACATATGCCTGTTTGAAATTTGCCTCCTTCTATGCCTCCAAAATCTTTTAAAACTTTCATTAAAATGGTACATTAGTACTTGAGCTATCAAGTATAAGCTGTAACATAATACACATTTCCAACGTTTACCAAAATGTAAAAATTCTCTTTAAAATGAGAAAGGCTTTGGACTTTATGGTTATGTCACATTTACTTGAGAATAAAGGAAAACCAGCCTGAGAACTTTAAACACATGCTCAGAATGGGCAGTGGACAGAAATCTGAAATCTCATTCCTAGGCAAAAAGGTGAAAACCCCTAAGTTTTAATATGATAGGTAAGTGTAACAGCTTAATATTTAATATATTTAGTCTTCGATTTTTTTCCTTAGTTTTATTACATATAACTTTTTTTGAACAGTTTATTTATAACTTATCCAGCACAGCTAATAGAAATCCCCATTCCAAGAGGATAAATGGCTACTGTTTACTTCCTAAAGGAGGACCTATAACCAGGTCAACATAATGCCTTGGTGGTGACAGTAAGAGCATTGTATTGGTTCACAAACAGGGTCGGCTGGTTAATCGGGGTATTCCCAATGAGGAACTCAGACTCAATGATTTTTTTGTTTCTTTTGTGAAACAAATGCAGGACTACCTTCAAAGCTTAACTTTATTATTTTAAAAAAACTTGACTGCACATAAAACTTTATCTCCTGGCTTTTTTTCCTGTCAGTGATAGACCCCTCTCGAATCTCCTACCACAGCAGAGCTGGTAATGTGGTTAGAGGACAGACTCCCTTAGAAAAAGCCATCAAAAAACCTGAAATCTTGCCATTTGCAGTGATGTGGATGGAACTAGAGGGGATTATGCTGAGCGCAATACGTCAATCAGAGAAAGACAATTATCAGATGATCGCTCTGATAGCAGGAATTTGAGGGGAGTTGTGGGGGAAGGGAGGGAAAAATGAAACAAGATGGGATCTAGGAGGGAGACAAACCATAAGAGACCCCTAACCTCAGGGGTCTCTTTGCTGGAGGGGAGTTGGGGGAGAGCGATAGGGTGGTGGGGTTATGGACACTGGGGAGGGTATGTGGTATGGTGAGTGCTGTGAATTGTTTAAGACTGATGGTTCACAGAGCTGAACCCCTGAAGCAAATAATACATTATACGTTAATAAAAATAAAATAAAATGAAAGAAAACTCCACAGGAATAAAGTAAAAAAATAAAATAAAAATCAATAAGTACATAAATATTTTCTTATTTTTTTCTAAATAAAAGAAAAGAAAAGAAAAAGAAAAAGCTTTGGGTCTACATTCACAAATCTAATGCTACCACCCATGATCAAAAGGCTCCTATTAAAAGTCTCAATAATTTGCTGAGTTATTGTGATACTGACATGTTAAGTGCAAATGAAGCCTGGAAAATTAGCCAATTCCACTAATATTCTTCATCTCAACATAATGGGTCTAAGAATCCAGTCTTCATATGAAAAACAAGTTTTCCCATGTTGTATTTTTGTGTGTAAGACAGACCAGGCAACATGTTTATAACCAGGGAGAGGAAAAAGATTTGCTTGGCCAACCAGGTAAGAGGTGTGGCCATTAATGACCCACCTAACATGGTTCTCTTGGGTGGGGGCGGAGGCCAAATACCTGTAGAGAATCGCTAAAACGCAGTGAAATGTTAGTGATGTCACAAGCAAGTTCTGAGCCTTGGTACAGATGCTCTCCAAATCCGGCAGTGTATTCCAGCACCAGCAGTAAGTCCGGACAAGTTCTGGACAAGTTTGTGAGGTGTGCAACTAAGAGCTGGAACTGTTTGGTTTCTCACAGATGCTCAAATGTTTTGTTTCTCTCATCGGGTATATATCATCAAGCATGTTACACATATTGTGATGTATGGACACAAACATCATCATACTAACGATTCCTCTTAAATCTATGTACAGATTTAGGCACGCAGGTACGCTTTCCCCTCTGCCCCATTTGTAAGCCTGTTCTCATTCCCTCTTCATTTCTCTTACCATAGGCAGGTCTTTTAGGATCTGTATCCCATCTCCTGGGCCCATGTGTGCTATGTGGTTAAAATTAGTTGGGTTAGAAATTAATTTATTTCTCATTTCTGGATCTCGTAGCATCTCTCTGTAAGATAAAACACCTGTTTAGACATTTTTTCTGTGATCGCTCTAGACAACTTCAGAAAAAAGTTAAGCATTCTTTATTCACAAAAATAAAACTGTGAAATCATGTTTAATAAGGATAGAATATACTCCATTAAAACTTGACTTAGAAACTTGTTTTAAATAAAAGACCTTGAGCATTTTGGTGGAAAACAGGCTTCTCTTAGCACTTACATATCAAAGCTGTATTTTACAGATAGTTCTGACCATTTTGTGTATGTCTTTTAAAATAACTGGTAACACTTTGGCGATGTTTTTCTATGGGTCTGGAAATACTACTACAAGCCTTTGGGCTGTTTGCTCATGAATAGAGTTAACCCGAAGGAACAGATGTACCACACGCAGCTGTGTGCTCTATATATGATTACACAAAGGCCCACAGTCTAAGAATTGTAAGTACTTCGTAGACACAGAGCAATGAATCACAATATGGTACTTTAATCCAGTTCGTACTCACACTTGGGGGAGGACTTATTAAAATTACACTGAGAAGTACATTCATGATCGACACCACAGATGGGTGACAGATTTTCAGAGCTCAAATCTGCCCTCCAAGTCCAATTCTGGCATCACCACCGCGGCGCCCACCCGGACCGGGAGCCCTCGCCGCGCGCACACCTCCTCTGCTGCATCCTTTCCTCCTCCGGGACCCTGAAGGAGAAGCGCCGCTTGTTGTTGATGTTTCTAACCATCTGCTTCCGACTGTTGTCCGACGTTTCCGGAACCACCAGTTCATCCCCTTCTGTGAGAAAAAACACCAAGAATGGCAATGCTCTTTAAGGTGTGAAAATGCTTCTCATCTGTTCATCTCTAAGACGGTACACATTCAGTTGTGCAACCTATGCAATTCTCATTTTTACATGTGGTGTGTTGATACAGCAAATAATCATTTAAACCAAGATATATGTAAACAGGTATACACAAAAGTTAAATATTGCTTACTAAGTACAGTTTCACTTTGATTCGTTTATAAACACAAAATGGCACAATTTTAGTGGAAGACAAGAAAAACGCAGTTGCCTGGGGGTCCTGCCGCTCTCCAGGCCCCCGCCCCGCCCCCGACTGCAATCTCTCTGCACTGTCTTTTCTTGCCTTCCAGACACTGGTTCAAAAGCTCCTCCGTGAAGCTATGTGGTGTCAGGTGTAATGGGTAAATTATTCTTGTAAAGGACAACTAAAAGTATTTTGATATGATGAAACACTTCCTTTGTAAGACCCACTCTGTCAGATGCAGACTAAGGACAAAAGCTCCAGCTCCCACCAGCTTCCTTTGCTAAAGGTGAGACTCTTGCTATTTCTACTCTTCCCATCTTTGGGAGGAGACGATCCTTATTCATATGCATCCGGTTTCAATTTTAATACCTAGAAGTAAACAAAACCATCCGCCAAGGACTCCGCAGACCTGCTGAAATATGTGAACACACTCTAGGAATAAAATAGACAGCTGTATTCACACAACATGATGGATGCCATTCTCTAAATAAGGAACAGGAGAAAAGCCAATCTTCAGAATTTTTAACAGCCACAAAGCTGAAGTGAGAAAAAGGGAGACAGGCGGGAGCCTGCAAGGCAAGCCAGGGCAGTTGATAAGCGGAAAAGCAATGTTCTTCTTGGATCGGAATAATGTAGCTTCACCAGCTAGCTTTCTTCACTCCAGCTGAAACACAGTTTTAGAATTTGAGACTCATGAGGGCGGAGCAGGTCTGGGTGAGTTATGGTGGAGTGGGCAATGGGGGAGGCCCAGAAGGCTGCAGTAACACTTTGAGCCCCTGAGAGACAGAGCAATACAGAGAAAAAGAAAGGGCCTTGGGGAATGGGGTCCGCTCCTTTTCCCAAGGACAAGACACCTATGCTGAAATTCTGTCCGGTCCTCCCTCGCTAGGCTCTGCCTCCACCGCCAGCTCAGAGCAGAAGGATGAGAGCGTGGGGAATGCAAGCGGAAAGAGGCTTCATCCTGCAGGCACGACCTGGGACATGGACATACTGCATGATCATCACAGCCACACACAGTGAGAAGTGGGTGTAGCTGATCCTCTGCCAGTATTTGGACTTCCTCTAAGAGACGGACACAAAACGAAGTACAGGCCCTTGGCGGTGAGAGGCCTTAGGCTCCAGTGTCATTAGATTCATGGTGGATCCACCACTGAGTGGGAATCATTTCTAAATTCCGACTCTCCCTTTGGAAGACCTCTCTTACAGCCAGCAGTCTGTCAACCCAGAAACCTCCAGAGCGCTAAGACATCAGAGCGCCTCCAGATGCCGGACATCAGATGGGAAGGCCAGCAGCGACTGTGGACACCATCCTTGTCCTCTCCAGACCTCCCATCCTGGGGATCCCACTCCCTGCTCCCGATTCTGGTGCTCCTGGGACCCTCCTCTCTGCCCTCCCTGCCCGTGCTGACACGAACACTTCTGAAGTTCGGAGCCCTATGCATCAGCGGAAGATGTTTGCCTAAAGTCCCCAGTCAGAGCTCTGGATGAGACCTCACAAGGTCAGTGCCACAAACCTGGGTTGGGTTTTATAATATCAATAATATAGAAGACAACTACAGCTATCCTTACGCCACTTAATTCAGTCCCCCACAGAAAAATAACAAGGTAGATAAGAAACCAGTATTTTGTGTAGACAGCTATGCAAGATTAAACAGAATGCCTTTTTAGGCAGACATTTGTCTTAATAGACTGAGGAGAGTATGACAGTGGCCAAGATCACAGACTTTGGAGTAAGATAAACCCAAATTTAAATCTGGTTTCTGCCACTTATTATCTTCAGGCAGTCAGCTTCGAACATTTCCACTGAAGCTAACCATTAGAGTATATTTTCTTTTAAAATCGTTTTTTTTTTTTTTTTAAAGATTTCATTTATTTATTTCACAGAGATCACAAGTCAGACAGAGATCACAAGTAGGCAGAGAGGCAGGCAGAGAGAGAGGGGGAAGCAGGCTCCCCGCTGAGCAGAGAGCCTGATGCGGGGCTCGATCCCAGGACCCTGAGATCATGACCGGAGCTGAAGGCAGAGGCTTAACCCACTGAGCCACCCAGGTGCCCCTAGAGTATATTTTCTTACCTGCCATCTTATTTTTGAAATATATTAATCTAATTGTCTCCAACCCTAAAAGGTTTAATGATCCTTCACTGTTTAAGGGTCGAACCTAAAATAATAAAAAAATAAAATTAGTACTTCAATAAAACTTTCAAATGAAATCATAAAACTTCTGGCCTATTTAGAAAGCACATACTATCGAGAACTTCCATCTATCATTCCTCTTCAAAATACAGCTCCCTCAGAAAATCAACAAAAAATTAACATTAATTCTGATGGGAAATAGGTATAAAATTATCTAATTTGAAATAGAAAGTTATAATGACTACATTTTAAAGGAAGAATATTCTGGGGGGAAAATAGCAGAAATGCATTTAAATCTTAATTAAATCCATTAGTGACTAAATCTTTATACTAAGAAGATATCATTGTAGCTACTTTAGGAATGGGATTAGAATTATATTAGATATATATGATACATAATATGTATTAGAATTATATGTCCATATATGACAGAGTATCAGAGTGTAACTTATCACTGGGGATAGGGAGGCTGTCAGTTAATGGTGACAGAGCAACTGCTCACGTACACAGAACAGATTAATAGAGCCCCTACCTCACACCACACATCAAACACCAACTCTGCAGGGAGTAAGGACATAAATGTAACAGTCACATCTTTCAAACTTTTGGAATAAAGGTCCTACTTTAAGACCTTGAGTTACAAAAGTTTCCTAACAGAAAAAAGATAAGCTTAAAGGATAAGAATGCTACATATCCCGACATGAAAATTTCTAACAATAACCCCTGAAACTAGTAATAAATACACTATATATGTTAACTAACTTAAATTTAAATAATCTAAAAAAAGATTTATAACAGTGTTTTCAGAAAAATAATATAATTTATTGTTACTAAAGTAAATGTTGAACAAAATACTTAATCAAAATGGATAGGTCACAAATGAAGATTTAACCCACATTTACTAACTCAATATTTGTAATATATAAAGAATTTCAATAAATTAATTAAAAAAAGAAGCCAAACAAAAATAAGCAAAAAGCATAGCTAGGGTTTCACAGAAAAAGAAATAAGAATGAATAAACATAGAAAGATTAGGGACATGCAAATTAAGGCTTCGGTGAGATAGCATTTTACAACCACTGATAATGGTTCTAAGACTATGAATTCTGAGAATGGCAAGGTCAGAGAAGATGTGGATCTACGAGAAATCTTCTGTCCTGCCAGGGGGAATATGAATCAGTACAACGACTCTGGAAAATAATGACACTATCTTATAAAGTTGAAACCCTGCCTTCTTTGCCTTCAGGATTCAAGCCTGCATCCCCTTACGTGAAAAGCAGTTATAAGAAAGAGTGACAGCATTCTCCCTCAGAATTCCTGAGGTAGAGGGTGACACTGGCATTTTAGGCTGGGGGTAGATTCTGGTCACTCGTTAGGACAATATTCCTATTGATCCAGTGAAACTAAATGGATAAAAAGAGTATGGTATTGAAAAAGCTTGACCTTGGTTCCTAGTGTTTCTCCTCTTAGCTAAATCCTGAATTACCGACTGCCCGAAAATGCTCAAAGAGTGAAAAACAGCTAACTAGTCACGTTAGTGTTTCACTACACTCAGTAGTGCACTTAGCCCATATTTTCATGTGAAATTACCTTTTTGAGTGGGAGAGTCTGAATCCACTCCATGGAGTTCACATCGAAGACATCAACTGCGTTTTCACTATACACGGAGAGATATGGCGCGTTGTAACCTGCGAGAAGGGAAGGCGGAACAGTGGCTAATTACTTCTAACTCGTAAACCCCAAACATTCTGAAAGATCTACACGAAATAACGTAGAGCGGAATCCCACCCAAACCCTACTGTTCATGTAGTAGTGCATCAAAACACTTCTGAGTAGAAGTCAGTCATAAATGAGCAGCTCACATGCTGTGGGTCGGGTCAGACGGTCCCTTTAATACAGAAGGATTCTGCTCACACAGATGGCAGCATATCGCCTTCTCCAATCAATGAGTTCTATCAAGGGATGCCATTACGATTTTTTATAAGATTTGATTCCTAAACCAGTTAAGCTACTGACAGCGCAATGACTTATAAAGCAATCTTTAGGTGAGACCTGTCATCGCATTTATGAACGTAGGATCACAGGATCACGCACCTGACACAGGTATATGAGTGGGGCGATTGCTCAAAAGTGCTTACTAGAAGAATGAACAGCGACAGATGGTGACACAAGCAAGGAGAGATGAGATGATTAACTTAAGTTGATATCCTGTATTACATCCACGGTCGAGCTGTTCATAAGAGCCAGAGATCCTGATTCTGACTCCATATTAGAAGTAATACTTCAAATTATTACCTAACCAGGTTACCAAACAGCCTTTATTCCACATATGACACCACAGATAGGAATATGTATTTTAGAAGACACAAAACTTTAAGAATAATTAGGTCTGGGTGGGTAGATCACAAATACTTTTCTTTCTTTTTTTAAATTTAGATTTTCTAACTCTTCAGTAATAAGCATGTATGGCCTTCCTAACTTTTCTTCACTGAATATTTACACTTAACTATATCCTGCCCATCACTCCTCCTACCTGGTTCCAGTGGAAGAGATTTCACACCTCCGGCCCCAAATCCTTCCCCGGGGTTCTGAATTCCATCCTCTCTGGCCTCCTGTATTTACTGCACAGGCAACCTCTCCCTAGTTCCCCAGTTCAGCATTTGAGCATGTTCAAGTATCTTCCACTAAAAACAAAGCATGTGGACTCAGATACTCCTCCCATGAGCCTGTCCAGAGCTCCGTACTTCTGCTACAGAGAACTGAGAATTCACTGCAACTTTGCACTTGTCATGAATCTTTCCTGGTTCCCACTCTGCGTCAGCAGGGGAAACGGCCTCCCGGGCTGGGTGCTCTATCTGTCTGCTGCGATGGCCATGAGTATCTGATAATTTACTAATGTCTTAGTATTTCTCGAAAGAGAGCAACAGGCAATCTCAAGTCTCTATCTATTTAGCTAAAAATAAAAAACAGAGAAACACTTCTTACAGATGCTGCGTTATACCTTTACATAACCAATTAAATAATTCACTTAGTAACAACTTCTTCAATGCAAGTGTCATTAGCTATTAAAGCTCACAAGCGCTGTATTTTGGGGAACCATGAAGATAACTGTTAAGAGTTACTTCAAAATACAACACGGGTTGAAAATCCACCTAAGAAAAATATGCCATCGAAAGATTAGCTTCAACTAGGTACAAGGTAATGTCGAGCCTGTCGGCCGAGGTCAAAGTACAGAGAGTCACTTTAAATCAACAACCTAACTGACACTTCGGCAAAACCTTAAGGGTGACTTTAAAAAACAATCTGTTATTAATAGTGAATATATTTATGAATATGAATATGACATAGAGGAAAAGAAAAGGGACAAAAAGGTGAACCAGCCAAAATAAGAGAATCTTACAACAAGAGGAAGGATTTGCTGGCCACATCAACTCTTGCTGTCTGGATCTCCGGCCCTGGCAGTCGGTATATATCCCGATGCTGTTAAAACACAGCAGATACTCTTTACTGGAGATCTCGACAGCGCAGATGGCATCCATCGGCTGATGTGCAATAAATGAGAGTGTGTGGTCATTTGAATGGAGCATACTGTACGGACTTCCATCCCCGTTCAAGGGGTATCTGAGGAATCCCGACTGGAACCCCACGCAGAGCTGTTCACTGAAGATCGCCATCCACTGCACGTTATATGGGACTTGAATTTCCTTAAATTTTCTGTGACGGGTCTTGCTCTGAAAGAGTTCATAACAGAGGACCTGCCTTTTCATAGCCACGCACAGACACGTGAGAGCTCCATGGCACACTTTGCCAGAAGTTATGGACTGACACCCTTTAGTTTCTGCCAGCTTATAAAAATCAGTCTCTCGTCCGTCAAAAGCTGACGTGGGAAAAAGTCGCACGTGACGATTTCGTCCTGAGATCACAGCAACGAGCTGATCATTTGGAATGAGTTCAATCTGATGTATCTTCTTATTGTCACCAACTCTAATAATTTCTATGCAAAGAAATGATAATGCAGAATAATGTTTTATTTGTTAATCATATCCCAATTACAGTCAAAACAATATATCAACTTACAATAGAGACACAGATACATCCAGAAGAATGAGCTCTGAATCAGTGTGGAGAAAGAGGAAGGTATAATTATACCCATTATAAGGTAACTGCACATGCCTAAAGTGAGGTGTTAAATTCAGCACCATTGGGGCACCTGGGTGGCTCAGTGGGTTAAGCCTCTGCCTTTGGCTCAGGTCATGATCTCAGGGTCCTGGGATCGAGTCCCACATCGGGCTCTCTGCTCAGTGGAGAGCCTGCTTCCTCCTCTCTCTCTCTCTCTGCCTGCCTCTCTGCCTACTTGTGATCTCTCTCTGTCGAATGGATGAATAAAATCTTTAATAAATAAATAAATAAATAAATAAATAAATAAATAAATTCAGCACCATGATTTCTGGCAACCAAGGCAAAGGGTCCCTGTGTGATAAAGCAGGCCACATTTGTAGGAAAAAACCTTTTACTGGCACTAAATTCTCAGGAACTTTACCATGGTGCTCCGATTTTAAAAACTCAGTAAGGCATATTGCACTAAAGGTATTTCTTTCTCTCTCTTTCTCTTTTTTTTTTTTTTTTTAGAGAGAGAGTGAGCACACACATGTGTGTGCACAAGCAGTGAGGAGGGGCTGAGAGAGAGAATCTCAAGCAGGCTCCATGAGCATGGACCTCGAAGGATCCCCAAGGATCCGGAGATCATGACCTGAGCTGAAGCCAAGAGTTGGGGGTTGAAGAACTATGCCCCCAGGCACCCCTGAAGGTACCTCTATGGGTAACAAACAGACGCAGTTTAAATGCAGTGTTTTCCCAAGATCTCACTTGATCTGAAGATAGGACACTAGCAAACTAGTTCTTTTTTATTTCACTCAGTATTTTACTTCTCCCTGAGAAAAAAAATCTGTGTATTAAGTGTGGGGGAAAAACACCCCCAACATGAACACATTTTAAAGACTGCTACCTCTTCAAGCACTAACAAAGCAAGAACAAATCAGGCTGTATCTTTCACAGCCATCTCTAGGCATGCCACCTGAGTCTTTGCAGGAGAGCTGATAAATAAATGAGAAAAGAAACACAACACATACGTGCAAGTTTAAGAACTCAGGAGAATTGAAGAATTTTAAAGGATATCTTTTGATTCATAAACACATCAAATTAGGTGTGGAAAATTTCAATTACAGAATACAGAAAAGCAAATCCTATTCTTTTTAGTATTTAGAATCTAGAGTCCAGAATTGTCCAACAGTATCTGGTTGGACATTACTCTGCATTAATTAACTTTCTCTTACCATCTTTGGTCACGTGAACAACAAACAACCCTTCTTCATTGCCCAGAGCTATCCTTTCATGATCTATGGAAGACATGAATACGAAACACTGTTAATAGGTAAAACTATGTAGAACTAATAGAACAAAAAAGATAATAAAGAAATTTGTGCAAAAACTGAAATAAGTAACTTAAAAATTGCAATAACAATTTGTACTGTAAAATCTCCTTTCAGATGACAGTGGTAAATGTTACCTCAGGTCTTTTTTTAGCGGAATAATTATTAGTATATCCATACTTAGAAAAAGTAGTAAATGTTTATTCAATAAAGGGTGAAAAAAAATTAAAAACCTAGTTTGTCAGCACCCTGGGCCTAGTTTTGTTTCTTGTTTTGGGAGGGAAAAATTGTGGAAGGCATAACCCTACTAATTAGATTTTCCTTATTTATTAGCAAGTAACAGAAGAGTTGGATAGGTATATAAGAAGACAAAAATTTAAACCTCCAGACACGTAAACTGCCATTTTTTGAGGGCATTTGACACCATGTGTCACGTATCTTGCCTTCCAGAAGCTTCCCCATCACTTCTTGGAGGTAAGTGGAACCCTATCTTTATCTTTTTTCTTACGCTTTAAGAAGTTAAACAATTTGTTCTAAGTCACACAGCAGAAAATAGATTGTTATAGGTTAATCTTCAGCACTGCGGCTTTTTCAAAAGAAAATGCACTTGGGAAGTGTACTGATTCCCCTTTACCGAAAACACGTTCTCAGCGGCCTCGCTCACTCAGCAGACCCTTCCTGCACACCCGGGGCAGCACACAGGGCCCACTGGACACTGGGGTTTCCTAGCTGTAAGCCAGCTCTGCTCACACGGTAGGTTAGTGGGCAACTACAGTAACACAGTCAATGGGCAAGTCCGTACCTATGATGGCAGCCGCCTGGGTTGTTTTAATGAGGGGCAGAGTGCTGTCATAAGCCTCCTTGGGAACATAGACTGAGCGGTCTCTGAATTTGTTTTTCTTCAAAATCTTGTGCAGCTCGCTGAGCACGCCTACCCACTTGTTCCTCTCGCTCTCACTCTCTGCGAGCATCAGGACCGAACACCTGCTGTCGGACGCCGAGAGCTGCGAAGCCGTGACCTAGGACAGTTCAATCAGCCTGTGTTAGAAACAGACCCTGCACTAGCTGCCGATGCTGGCGGACCAGGCTCTGGCCAACAAAATGCGCATTCGTCAGGTGACACCTTTACAGGAGCTCAGCGCTCCTCGCTCCTCATCGGGAGAGTAACTAGTCTTCGCCTCAGAATTCAGGACAAAGCAAAGGTAGCAGATACCGGTACTATCCGGCTAGCTAGCTAGATCCCATTTTAAATGTTAGTAACCATTTTTAAATTTTCTTTGCTATCAAGTGCCAGGATGCCATCACTGAGAAATGCCTGATCCATACTCACACATTACTGTGGCTGACACTAACTGAGCGCTATCTGAGCAGTGATCTGAGCATGTTGCGAAGTACGAGTTGGGTATTGCTATTAGATCCTGATTTTACATACGAAAATACTCTGGCGTAGACTCATGGTGTCCAAGCATGTCCTACCAAGTGGGGCTCATTGGTCCGTGCTCAGAAGCATTACATTAAACCAACTGTCAACTTGCTTTAAAAAGTCAGCAATAACATTCTGTTACTTCATAATATAACTCACATTATTTGAGAGAAGATCAGATCATCTGAGTTGGCATTTACATGAAAATTTATCACTATACAAATAGTATAACTTACAATCAGAACAGACTTAAACTTTACGTATATGGATCTCCCCCTCTTAAAAGGGCTTTAAGCAGCAGTGACCATAAAGTCCCACTATGTGAATCAGCTCCAGGCAAGTGGGCCTCTTCAGGCTCCATTGGTGATTTTCCAGATACAAGATTCATAGATAAACACTTAGCATATGAGCATAACATTAGGGCGTTGGTTTTTTGTTTTTTTTTTTAACCTCTATTGTCTTAATTCACCAATTCAAGACTGCCCTGTGGCAAGACAGATGGCCTCCAAAGATGTCTACTAACAATTCTTCCTCCCGAACTCTACTCATCAAGCTCTGGAGTCCATTTCCCCTCCCCTTACATCCAGGCTGGCCCCGGGACCAGGTCTGACCAACAGGATGCACAGGAGGTGCGCCTGATTTGGCCTGATCCTTAAACGAAAGGTCTGGTAGCTTCTTCTGTTTTCTTGCAGACCAGCCCCATAGAAGTCAGCCAGATGACTGAATGAGAGGTCACATGCAGAACATTCAGAGAGAGCGTGGAGATTGCCTGGCTCCCAGACAGCAGCAAGGCCCCAGCTACAGGAGCAAGGTCATTTCAGATATTCTAGCCTCAAATGAGCCGAATGTAGCCACAGGAGTGACCCTAGTTGACCCCACTCAAACTGGATAGCTGATCCAGAGAATGGTAAAAAATAAGTCATTACTGGTTTCAGCTACTAAGTTTTGGAGTAGTTGTTACAAAGCAATAGAAATAAAATATTAATTTTTAAAATGAGGTTTTAAAAAGAAACCTCTTCTTCAAAAACTTGAGAAACCTCACACTTATTCAACTTATATTTTTTTGGAAAGTGAAATGTGGCTCGAAAGTAACACCCAAGATGAATCCTATTTTAGAAGCCAAATATTCATGCTTTCTATAGGTGTTTGACTAATGAAGTATTTACTGAGCACTGACTGACTGTACAGCCCAGTATTGGATGGTATAAGACACATTAAGGAATGCAGGATTTAGTAATTCCTAGTAAGCTTATGACCTATATGGAGAGACAAAATACATATTCAGTAAGAGCACATAATTCAGTGATCAAATTACAGCACACACACTCACTCTGAATATACAGGGTATGTCTTTTCGACTTGCATGAATAACATCAGAAGCCAAGACTGAACTCACAGAAAATTCTTCATCCCTGAAGGAAAAATGAAACATTAGAAGTCAGTGTACGTGTTGTGTTTAGGGTGTACCTTCAAATAACACACATGGGACAATCCTCAAAACTTGATTGCACAAAACATCCAAACTGAATTAAGAAAAATTAATTTTCCTGCCATTGTAATGGATGGGGCCAAGAATAATCTCTCAGGAGTAACTGAGCAGCGGCCGTTACACAACGGCTGGCGATGACTGCTGGCTCCTGTCACAAGGCCAGCACCATAGATGCAGACAAGGGATCTGAACCCTCCAGAACAACACACCCTCTTGCCTCCTGCAGCCCAGCTCATGGGCCTACAATGTAGCGTAGCTGACATTTCACTATTCTGTCAGCACCTGAAACAGAACCCCTCCACAATAATTTACTCCTTGTGACTTCCTAAGTCTTAGTGGCATCAGTCTCTTGGTCTGGGACACTTGATGTCTTAGTCTTGTCTTTGCTGCTTCTGTCTTTCTACAGCGAGACCCTGGGCAGGCTCTGTCGGACTTTCATTGCTAATGTTTCCTGCAACAACCTCCCCGCATTCCGCATCTGTGGGGAAGAGGCCGTGTCTGAGGTGCCGTATGAAATGCCATCGTGTGCCATGGCTGGACACTCCTGCTCTGAGCGTGGGAGGAAGAGCTGGAGGGAGGCCCGGGTGGGAGTCATCAGCACAGAGGTAGCAGCTGAAGCTCTGGGGGCTCCTGAGGTCCCCCAGGGGAGTGCAGGAGTTACAAGCACAGGTAAATCAGAACGCCCTATGGGGCGGGGAAGAGCCTGCAGAGTGAGACCAGAAATATTCCAGAGATGCACTCATTCCGATGTTTCCCGACTCACGATGTCCTCTAAGAGCCTATCTGATGTTGGAATTTGTACTCCCCTTCCTCATGTTGGAATTAGGATCCACACCTTCAGGTAACAGTGAAACACCACACATTAGGCCCCGTTAGGCGAGCCATCTCATGCTGGTCTTTTGGATTCAGACTTTGCTCCTTTACCCTGAGCCCAGGCCCCAACTCACTTGACACACACCAACCTGTCGTATAATGACACCTTGCCTCCTGGTTTTAATGACATCACTCTGGCAATATTAGTACATTAGATTATTAATATGAGATTAGATTTAAATAAAAGTATGGCAATGTAACTGGATGAAAAACTAGACACTTTTTTATTCCCATGTCACAAATGTACAAATATTTTCACTTTCGAAAGCTCACCTCATGTCAATCACCTGACTGACCACGACACTGGGCTGAGAGGCTTTTCCTTCAGCAACATCGTACAGGAAGAGTTTAAAGTCGCAAACCACAGCCAGTGCTCTCTGCCACCCTTTCTTCACTCCAGCCGGTTTCGGGATCTTCAGGGAAACAGAAACAACTCACACTGAAATGTCAGTCACACCCTCTTTGTTACCTCCATAGCTGATGGAAACCTAAAGACAACGTACACGCGTCCCAGCTGCCGCTCTGGGGGCGTCAAGCAGAGATGGAACGCACAGACCACCGATGACGTGAGAAACTGTAAGAACACATTCTCCAAATACTGTATAGCTTTTTATTCTACAAAGTTTTTACGTTTCGCTAGTAATTCATTAAAATAGCATTCATGGATTTCTTTCTTGGTAGCGTCAAAGTCACATTTGGGAGTACGATGAAATGCAGCTTACACGTTAAATGCTATTTGGGATTACAAGTAAGAGAACAGCCTGATAGGATCTCACACTTCAGAAGCATACAACCACCTCCCCAGGAAGACCAGGTGCCAAAGACTCCTTTACAGAGATTTGAACACTTGGTCGTTACAAGATAAGGGCAGTACTGAAAACTATAAGAGATTTTGGAATTTATTTCCAAGCAAAGTACAGGTTTTTGTTTTCAAATCACTCTGGATGAATCAGATTATTAGGTGAATTTTATTTGCCTAATTTTCTGTATTATTTGTGAGGTGCCTGAACTTTATTTTCACTCATTAATTAACCTTAAAAGATTAATCTAACCCAACCTAATCATACTTACCCTGACATGACCTTCGTATGCTGTTCCTATGCCCTTCTGTGGATCTATCCCCAGAGGACCCTTTGTTTGCTCAGGCGGGACTGGACAAGCAGTTGGAGCTTTGTTCACACAAGTTATATGACATGAGAATCCACACACTTTGGAAGGGGGGGGAAAAACAATGTTCAATAAAAATTCACTTCTACAAAAAGACAATTCACTGAGCGCTCATTACATTCAAGGGACTATGTTAGATGAATGCTTATCTGCGGCTTTGTTTTAAAGAAACTGTTTTGTCATTTGGGAAGCTGATTCATTTGCTTACTAATAAGAATTTCAATGGAAATTGTAAAGATTTTTATTATTGTAATATTATTATTCTGTATTAACATTAGTAATCAAGAGCAGCAAATACATAGGAAAAAAAAAGTCTAATCTTGTGCATACAACAGTTGATTTTAACTTGGCATCCCAAAAAGTAGTTTCTAGAGTTCTCTCTAATGCTTCTTCTCACTGCAACTTGGTATCTTCCCTGAGAGTTTCTCTTGCCAGGGTGACTAATGGACATGAAATTACCTGACATCTTTGCAATACCTGGCAAACCTTACAATCCTTCTTATTGAAAATGAAACTGTTCCATGATTAAAGACATACAAATTAAGGATAAACTTTAGGAGTTGTTAGTTTCACTACTGATACTTCAGCTATGACCAAGATCATAACAATGGTTAACCTCATTGACTGCATTTAATTTTTCTAACAATCTAAGAGAGATACAGTTACTATTTATATATGACTTGCCCTGGGTCACAGGACTCATGAGTGGCATTGCTGGAATTCAAACCCTAGCATTTGAGGTCAGAGCCCAACCCACCAGCCACCAACCACGCTGCCATGATACTTCTACCCGATACGCACATGATGAACTTGAGACCGTAAGAAACAGGATAAACAAAAATAAATATCTAAGTTTTACCAAGACCTGGCTGGGGGACAAAATATGTAGGGCACCAGGGTGGCTCAGTCAGTTAAGCCTCCAACTCCTGATTTCAGCTCAGGTCATGATCTCAGGGTCGTGGGACTGAATCCCATAATGGACTCTGCAGTCAGGGTGGAATCCGCTAGAGAGTCCCTATTCCTCTGCCCCTCCCCCTACCCACTCTCTTTCCATAAAATAAATAAAATCTTTAAAAAAAAGTTAAAATATTTAAGCTTGTTGGAAGGGGCTGTAGACTAAGAATATTCATTTCAACACTTCCTACTCTAAGGGCTGGTCCTGGAGAATATTTGGGAAAGATTAAGAGAGGAGTTGAAGGGATACCATCCCGGGAATGTATGCACACAGGAAAATGTACCATACACCCACTGATGGGCATTATGAAACCACCAGAGGGCCAAGACGAAGTGGTACTGTCAAAGCTACCGTAAGACATCTTGCTCACAAGTAAAGTGTCTAACAAGTTATAAACTGTTTTACTAATAGGCAAAAATCTCACCTACAAATAGCAGTGGAAGCAACAAAATAATTGTCCTATACAAGATCTAATTTCAATCCATCAGGAAGAAGTGAAAATGACAGTAATCTTTGGAAGCTGTAACCACATTACCAGAATATTTATGGAATCCTAGGCAGAGTCTACTGTGGCCCCACAGTGTATAGGGTAGGGTTCTAAGGCTTTGCAGGAAAGACAGGCACAATTTCATGACATGGGACTCTAGAAGGGGGTTTGGGGAGACCTCAAAAACCCCACCACGTAACTGCAAATGATTCTGAGCATAAGAAATGATAAGGACCCTAAAAGCCAGGTAGCTAGCTATCCAGGGTTCTTTCTGATACATTTAAAATGACATGTATTTTTATTTTATTTTTTTTTAAAGATTTATTTATTTTAGAGACACTGAGTGCTAGGGGAGGGGCAGAGGGAGAGAGAGAGAGAGAATCTCTAGCAGACTCTCCACTGAGTGTGGAGTTTGCTGCAAGGCTTGATCCCAGGACCCTGAGATCATGACCTGAGCCAAAAACCAAGAGTCAGATACTTAACCAACTGAGCCATCAAGGCACCCCTAAAAAATGACATTTGTAAGTACTGGCTAGATCCCAAATGGGACAAAGCTTAAAATATTGCACAAATTCTCTCCTTTGGTTTCCATCACACCTTCCTGGTCAATAACACAGGCCGTTCCTTTTTCAGATTACTTTACTGTCTTTACCTTTTACCTTCCCTGAGCTGTTTCTTAAGGCTCTGTCTTCACACCTGCACTCTTTCCACTCTGCGTGTTTCCAGGAAAACGTCATTCCCATTCATCACTTTGTATGCTCAGAACTTTCAAATCTACTTTTCAACCCAAGAGCATTGCTTTGGCTCTAAACCCATGCATCTACAAGACCAGTTGAGATGATGCAATCTGGATCTTTTGCTTTGACTGTGAGAGCTCATCAAACATAGAATGCACTGCATTAAGATGCCATTAACACCCCCTTACTTCAAAGTATTCAAAGTGATCAAATACAGACTAACTACAAGCACATTCTACAAGGGGAACACCTGCTTCTGATGTGGCCTGATGATCTTCCCCTCAAAGTCCCTTCCAACCCTAAGGGCTAAGAAATGGAAACTAATATTAGAATTTGAACTAGCAACTATTTTACCTTTCTCATAAGATATATTAGTAAATGGTACACAAGGCATTGTTATAGTGATAAATTTCATTTGATTAGAAAAAGTATATTCCCAAATAAGGTACTGAAAATAAATATACTATAAATAAAATAAATAAACTATTCCCAAATAGTGCATCCCATTATAATTATTTAAGTCATTTACATTTCAGAAGTCTTAGGAAAAATAAAGTGGTGCCCAGAAAAATATACTTCATTTTCTGTTCAAATGACCCCTGATCTCCCATCTCTCAGAATGTAAGCTCCAAGAGGGCAGGCTCTCAGTCTTTTCTCCCATCCACGACTACACTGCAGTGTCTAGAAGTATAGGACAGGAATTCCACGAATTCTCGATGGATGAATCAATGAGTCAACAAGTGGTAAGGAAAATCCAATGATACAAATACTAGGAATAAAGTATCTTTTTGAGGCAAAGTGGCAGACAGTTAAAAATTTCTGGAAAGGGGGCGCCTGGGTGGCTCAGTGGGTTAAGCCACTGCCTTCGGCTCAGGTCATGATCTCAGGGTCCTGGGATCGAGCCCCACATCAGGCTCTTTGCTCAGCGGGGAGCTTGCTTCTTCCTCTCTCTCTGCCTGCCTCTCTGCCTGCTTGTGATCTCTGTCAAATAAATAAATAAAATCTTCAAAAAAAAAAAAATTTCTGGAAAGATACCAAACTGCCTACTTTTGAAGAATGATTTCTCGTATTAGAGAAATTAAGCAAGGTGGAAGTTAAATGAACAGATTCAAGGATAACTTTTATGTCTTCTATCACTCAGCTTAATGCTTTCCCAGAACCATAAATTCACCCAAATAACGCAACAAAGATGAACGAGCCACAACAGCAAAGTCTCCCCTGGAAAATGTTTCTAGGGGCCAGCTGGTTTCTCCCCTGTTCAACATGCAGCAAGGTGCCTGCTTTATAATCTGTACTCCTGTAACCAGAAAGAGCAGAGCCAGCAGACACTTACGTACTGTTTAAGGGGAATAAAGCTACGTGATTACAGTTTAGGGAACCAACACCAGGATTCTAACATCACACTCTTGCTATTTTGTTCTTACCTTCACAGGAACAGCCCTGTCTTATCAAACCCACCATCAGAGAGGTGCACTGGTGACATCTGGTAGGGGTAGTGAAAGATTTGACAAAAAACTGATGGGTCTTGCGCTGTAAAACAAAGGGATAAAAAACATACACAGATTATTAAAAACATCAATTAGTTAAAGGATTTCTGTACTGTAAATCTCCGGGCCCCACTCGAGCTACCAGGATGTTTTCTAAACAGAAGTCGAATGAATTATTTTCATTTCTCACAACTTTCCGTAAGTTATGCTCTTTGCATATTTTTATTAGGCGATATAGAGCTAGGTTATGCTAAAAATAATATAAGAAGTGACAAGGTAATTAATTGCTCTTGAACGCCATTAGAAAAGTTATGAACTGTAGCTTTTTAATTTTGCTCACAGATTTTGATTCAGGATATTTACAAATTCTTCAAATTATTCTTCACCAAAGAGTTAAGTGAAATGTTACATATTTATATCTTTACGAATACAGAAATTTAATATGCTTTTATACCTTCTTAGGAAGAACAAAGAGTAACTGAAAATTCTTGCCCCTGCTATAAAGCAAGTATTTTATTCTATGGGACCAAGAACAAAGAACATGTTTAATGAATCTGTTTCCTCATTGGATGCAGGTGGTATTACCCTTCAGTAGATAAACACACACGCGCATTATTCTAGAGACAGACAGCAGCCTGAAACTTCTTGTTGAGAACCCACTAAAGTTCTCCGAGCCTTATCTATCCAATCTGGTGCTAAGTCCATGTAGACTGCAGCTCTCCAGAACATACTCTCCTCTCCAAATTAGCCCTTAGAACGCTTTAATAATAAATGAATTGTAATAACCATCCTTTCACTGTGCTGTGTGAGCCTAACGACAAAATACTTAACTTCTCTGTGTCTTACTTTCCTCATTCTATAAAATCGGATCAATAACAGTTATCTGGATGGATATGTGAACATAAAGTGTTTCGAACAGTGCTGGAAGAGAGTGAGCATTCAGAACATAGTTACTTACTTTTGAAAACCAATTTGGCTAATAATTTATTTTATATGTGTGACTGATTTAAACTAGTAAGATCACTATTCTATTCCAATAATATGTGAATTCTCAAGACATACTGTTTGAAGTAGTAGTTATTTTAGTTGAGACTAACTTATATTAAAAACCCAAAGGGAATAATCAGAGTCACCTGGGTGGCTCAGTCAGTTGAGTGACTCTTGATTTTGGCTCAGCTCATAATGTCAAGGTCATGAGATGGAGGCCCACATCAGGCTCTGCACTCAGGGTGGAGTCTGCTTGAGATTCTCTTCCCCTCCCTTTACACCTCCCTAAACTTGTTTCTCTCTAAAATAAATAAAGAAAATCTTAAAAAAACAAACATACAAACAAAACCTAAAGAGTCCTGGCACCTGGGTGGCTCAGATGGTTATGTATGTGCCTTCGGCTCAGGTCATGATCCTGGGATTGACCCCCATGGCGCTCTCTGCTCAGTGGGGAGTCTGCTCCCCCCTCTCCTCCTCCCCGCGTTCATGCTTTCTCTCTCTCTCTCTCAAATACACAAAATCTTACAAAAAAAAAAAAAGCCAAAGTAAAGGGGCCATTCAAAGCTTTAAAATTTAAGTTAAAATGAAATTCTGGGGGTGCCTGGGTGGCTCACACATTAAGTGTCTGCTTTCGGCTCAGGTCATGGTCCAGGGTCCCAGGATCAATACCCGCGTTGGGCTCCCTTCTTGGCGGGAAGCCTACTTCTCCCTCTGCCTCTCCCCCAGCTTGTGTTCCCTCTCTCGTACTCTCTCTCTGTCAAATAAATAAATAAAATCTTAAAACAACAAGAACAACAACAAAATTCGGGACACTTGTGTGGCTCAGTCGGTTAAGCATTTGCTTTTGGCTCGGGTCGTGATCTCAAGGTCCTGGGATTGAGTCCTGCATTGGGCTCCTTGCTCAGCAAGGAGTCTGCTTCTCCTTCTATTACCTCCCTCTCTCTGACAAATAAAAATGAAAATCTTTAAAAATATATATAAAATTTTTTTAAAAAAATTCTACTCTTCTCAAATGGGATGTGTGATTTAAATGCCACAAAAGCTTCAAAGCAGCACCAGGATCTGACTCTACCGCATCTAGAACACAGACCGCCCGCAGACCAACTGTAAAATTGCTCCTGGGTAGCCTGACCCCTGACCAACGAGGGGACACTGTGCCAGTGTTCCATGTGCATCATCTCATTTAATGGAGATAATATCCCTGTAAAGACAGGTAATATTACCTCATGCAGGTAAAGGAAATGAGACTCGGTTACTCATGGATACATAGTTAATGGTAGAATTAAAATTCAAGCCTACATCTGTCTGATTCTGTTTGATCATTTAAAAACATGCAGAATATGTTCCTTAAGAAACCTGAAAACTACACGAGACACGGTTAGGCCAAGACTAGGGGCTTCCATGTCTGTAATAAAAACACAAGTACCCGGTTTGCTAATATCATATAAAATATTGCTCAGTATTTTTCCTGTATACCAAGGTTTACTCTTATTTTTTTGCTCTTTGAGGAAGTATCCAGAGTAAAATTTTTAGCATTTTTTTCAATTGCTCAAAATTATGGCAAAAGGCAAAGTTAGTCTACTGATTGCTCTGGAAGCTTTTATCACAACAAGAGAACTGATCAACGGCTTAAGAGAGGCAACTTCCTTCTTTCTTCTAAGGGATTACAGAGAGGTCTGGAGTATCAGTAATAACAACTATGGCCACATCAAACCTTAACAGCAATTCTCGACAATACCCATGCAATTGCTGACAAAACACATTACACACTGCCCTCCCCTCCAAGAGATCTACTCAGGATGTCATAATTTTAACCGAGTATGCTGGGAAACAAAAATGCTTTCTTGAGCACTATTCAACTAACCAGCCAATCAACTGGTAGGTGCTGATTAAAGTGTGGGATCATGTTTCACTGATCTCAATGGACAGTATAAAACAACGTAATTAAAGATAATGATTCTGATGGCACTGACCTCTAGGCATTACACCGTAGGATTTTGTATTTATTTGGTTTTGGTGGAGTAGAGAGGAGCAGTAACAGAGAGATACACGGATCCACTCCTAGGGTCCAGATTACTTGCCTTTCGATCTTTCTAAGACCCCCTTCTGCCTCCTGGTCAGTATTTAAACTCTAATACTTATCCAAAGGGTAGTTTGAAGAGGAGAAAAAGAAGGAAAAAAATCTAGGGAAGGGGGCATTAAACCTAAAGCATGGACCCAGGTTAGAGTTTTTAGATTATGTGATCATTTGGAGTAAACTGAGAATTAACTATAAACTCGATATTCAAAAAGATGGACAGAAGAGTGCCGGGTGGCTCAGTCGGTTAAGCGTCTGCCTTCAGTTCAGTTTGTGATCCTGGAGTCCTGGGACTAAGTCCCACACTGGGCTCCCTGCTTGGTGGGGAGTCTGCTTCTGCCTCTCCCTGTACTCCTCCCTGACTAGCACTCATGCCCTCTCTCACTCACTGTCAGATAAATAAATAAAATCTTTTTTTTTTTTTTTTAAAAGGTGGACAGGGGCCACCTGGGTGGCTCAGTGGATTAAGCCACTGCCTTCAGCTCAGGTCATGATCTAAGGGTCCTGGGATTGAGCCCCACATCTGCCTCAGCATCCCCGCTGAGCAGAGAGCCTGCTTCTCCGTCTCTCTCTGCCTGACTCTTTGCCTACTTGTGATCGCTCTCTGTCAAATAAATAAAATCTTAAAAAAAAAAAAAGGTGGACAGAAAGAAGGGCTCTCTTCTATTCCTTCTATTCCAATTTTGTCTGTGTTGTGTACTTCAAGCTATCACTGGAGAAGGTAAAAGGTCTTTGACAGAAGCTGGGACAACACAGTAGAACCAATTATGATCCCTGGTAAAAGCTTAACCCTCACTGTTGATCATGAGAATTTTATCACTGATAAATGACAAGTGTTTACCTCATACAAACCCCATGAAGGCCCGTGATGTGACAAGCACTGGGTGTTATACACAACTGATGAATTACTGAAATCTACATTTGCAACTAATGATGTATTATATGTTTGCTGATTGAATTTAAATAAAAAAAGGATAAAAATAAAATTTTAAAAAGGTTTTCCCCTTTTTAAGCACTTCTAATTATTTTGTTGTAATTATAGACTCACTCCTTCATCTTTTAAAAAACATGAAGTAAATTTCATTTTGGGAGGAGGAGCCTTGGGTGCACAAAACCGAGTTAACCTTTAGTGCGCGAAATGTCATCACAGAGCTTGGTAGAGGTCCCGTTCTGATTTTATTTTGCCTTATTGCTTTTTCCACCCCTCCCTGATGATTCACTCCCCACCCTTCCCCACAAGATCTGACACCCAGTCTAACAGGATTTACACCTGTGTGTGAAGCTGCCTGCTTCTTCATGTCTTTGATGTTACTTTACTTAGTTTTTGACAATCTGGTGAGTATAAAGTGATAATTTTTAAATTATTCACTTTTTACTAATGAAGTTGGACATTTCTTCATATGCTTATTAACCATTAGATTTCCTTTTTTGGGAATTATTTATTCATATCATCTGCCAGTTTTTCAACTGCATTTCTGATTTTTCCATATAGAGGTGTAGGAGTTTCTTACATATTCTAGAAATTAATCCCTTGTTGGTGTTAAATATTGCAAATATCTTTCACCAGGAGTCACCGCCTGTTAGCCCCCATTAACAAAGCTTTTGCTGCACAAGCATCTTTAATTGTGATGTAATAGCAACCACCAATATTTTCACCTTATGCTCATGATCTGAGATTTTTTTTTAAATATTTATTTATTTGACAGAGAGAGATATCACAAGTAGGCAGAGAGGCAGGCAGAGAGAGGAAGGGAAGCAGGCTCCCTGCTGAGCAGAGAGCCTGATGCGGGGCTTGATCCCAGGACCCTGAGACCATGACCATGAGCCAAAGGCAGAGGCTTTAACTCACTCAGCCACCTAGGTGCCCCATGATCTGAGATCTTACATTCATTGCCTAACCACAAAGAATTTCCCTATGTACGTTTTTAGTTTTTCGAATCATACTAATACCCATACACGGTTTACACAGTAAAACAGTATCACAATGCTTATAATAAAAACTGAAGCACCCCTCTGCTCCAAGTCCTCTTTCGTAGAGGCAATTTCTTTTAACTTTTGCAGCTGTTTGCCTCCTTCTGTATCTGAGGGGTAGAGGTGAGGTGGGTGAGGGAGGTAAGCCCATCCTGCTTTTTTTTGATTTGAGGTATTATATTGACTTCCTATTATGGAAGAGGAGGACTGAGCACTGTTAAATCAGCCACTCCCTTCATGTCCTCAATATTTTCAAAGCACAGTCTTGGGTTAAACTTTGCACTTAGCATTCAAGTTATTAGGAACTTGGAATTAGAATTCAGTGAGTCGAGAAGTACATTATGGTTCCATCTTTCTTGCATAATCTTTTGATATTTCTGAAACCAATGATGCCGTCCCTCTTTTAAACTTAATTTTCTAGGTCTCTTTCATTAATTAGCCCTAGATTCTCTAAAAGAATGGCAAAATCTCCTTGAATCTATTTACCACGTGGTCAAACAGTGAGGAAAGAAGCCTTCAAGACTCCTCCATCCAGTGTTTATCTAATCTGAAGACACTGTCCTGGAGCCCTCGGCTTCCCTATTCCCGACTCAGCTGCAGGCTTCAGTCTGTCAACAGATCTGTATGTGATTCTCTCTCCAATGGACTCTATGCCTATTTCTCCATCTCCTCCTGTGTTTTGGTGGAACTCATTTCTTAGTAGTTTACTTAGAAAGCAGAGCATAGGTGATAACACTTTTAGAAGATCTCCAATTTCTGAAAATGCTATTATTTCCCCCTAAACTGATTAAACATTTGACAGGGAATCAAAAATCTGTCTCGCAATCACTTTACCTTCCAATTGTCCTTTCCATTTTGCTATTAAGTATAATGTCATTTTGATCCCTAGTCATTTGAATGTGACATATTTTTGTTTGTATCTCTTCCTTTTGCTGGAGGATTTCCTGAAATGTCTTCTGATCGTTGGGAATTTGCTTACATTTATGTGTAAGTCAGTAAAAAAGCTGACTGGAAGGTTTATTTATATTGTGCGTGTGCATGGGTGCACGCGCTTGCACACGCCATCAATGCACACTCACCCATCTCACTAGGTTCTCAGCTGCCATTATCCCTAAGTCTTTTCTGGGTCATTCAATTTCTTCAAAAACTCCACTGAAATCTTCCCAGGATGGGAGGTAAAGAGGGAGATGATAAAGCCAACAGCCAACATTCTGGGAGCTAAGCAGAAGAAAGGGGTTTGGAGCCTCACCTTCAGCTTTCGGACGTCTGTAAGATCTCCCTACTCCTAGTTCAACACCTCCCCTCTCTCACCAACCTCTGCACCTGGTGTCCTTCAATCTGTGGTCTGTGGTTCAGTTGTTCCACAAAATGAACATACTGCTGAGTTGGGGGTAAGCTGTCTGGTTCCGAGAGCTACAAAAACAGTGTTTTATATGGACTTTGAACCAATTCCCCAACTCATTCTAGACTCCCTTTTTCACTCCTGCTCCTCGAGGTGTCGGGTGCCTTATTATTCTGCTCGATCTGAAGCCTGTCCTCTATGTACCCCTCAGGAAGGGCTTGTGGGGACAATAATTCTTGACTTTTTGTGCATTCTTAATACTTCTCTATGGCTTTTATTTTGGAAGGATGCTTTATTTCCTTAAAAATCCTAAAATTCTTAAAGATCTTTGACATCTCAAACTCATCAAATTGTTTAAACTATGTGCATTTTTTTGAATATCAATTATATCTCAATAAAGTTGTCAAGAAGTCAGAAAGGGAGAAACACCCTCGGACTCACACTTTTCTAGGGCATTTAAAAAGTTACCGAGTTGTTTTCTGGCATAGTCTTGCTACTGAAAAGTCTGATGAAAATTTCATTATTTTCTTCCCCCTTGAGTGACTTATTACACTTTTGTCCAATATCCTTTTTTTTTTTTTTATAGGCCAAGAGCTTACTGGAATATGTTTTCTTTTGTCTGAGTTGATTTTCTTGGCTATGCTGGGTGCCTCTGTGTTATGAGTTTCAAGTCTGCTTTATTTTAGAAAATTTTCTTGAACACAGATTTTAGTATTTTCTGCTGCTTTCATGGTCTCTATCAGAGACTCCTATTATATAAACACTGGCCCTTCTTTGTTGTTCTTCCCTGTCCATCAATTTTCTTAAATCCTTTTTTTTTTTTAAACCTCTTCCCTCATTTTTTTTTCTTTTAAAAAAGATTTATTTATTCATTTGGAGGGGGGAAGAGAGAGTGTGGGTGCAAGTGGGAGGAGAAGCAGAGGTAGAGGGAGAGAGAGAATCCGTGAGCTGATTCCCTGCGGAGCAGGAGCCCCACACAGGACTTGATTCTACAGTCCCCACCCAGATGATGTCCTGAGCCAAAATCAAGAACTGGACACTTAACTGACTGAGCTATCCAGGTGCCCTTTCTCATTTCTTGATCTAAAAAAATTTTAAAAATCTTTCTATTATTTCCATAAGTGATCTGTTGAGTTTATTTACTTCCAAATTCTTATAGGTCAATCTGTATGCTTGCAGTCATATTTCATCTTAATTTCTAATTCTTTCCCTGGATTTTTGTCACCTTTCTTCAAACCTTGCTTTCTCCAACACTCCTATTTCTAAGGTTTGCTATTTCTAATTTTTGTTGTTTCACAGCTTCTATCATTTCCTTAATTTCTTCTGAAATATTGATTGTAGTTTTTCTTGCTTTTGTAGACATGTGTTTCTGGCACACTTTCATTTTTTAAGATATACTGTTCTCTTTTTGTAGGTGTGAGATTTGACTGTGACTGGTTTCCTCCTTTTTAAGTGAAATGACTTTTCCTATACTTCTGCAAGGGAGGGATGGGCCAGAGTAATTTTTCCAGCTCCATGCCTTTGCATATAATGATTTTTCAAAACCATCTCATGGTTTCTGAGATCTTCCTCCCCTCTTCTTAATCACCCTAACTTTCTCTTTCCTTTCCTGTCTCGCTCAATTGTGAACCCATTCCCCACTGACCCTTCTTAGTCTGGGGCTGTGATCTGGAAGGGTGTTCTGATTATCCAGTTTTGAGGACTGACAACTGCAGCACTGTCGCATCTTCCCACCATCTTGCCTCCCTTGTCCTCGCCTGTAGGATGGTGTTTGCAAAATCCTCTCCGTTTCATCTGTTCTCGAGATGCCCAGCAGTGCATACTTGTGTTTTGGCGATTTTCTGGCTCTGGATTTTCATGAATCCCACTTTCTTTAGCAGAGTGTTTAATACCATGGTGAGGGGTGGTGATGGGGGGTCTTACAGATGACTTTTTTTTTTTCCTATCAGTTTGTATTTTGAAGTTTGTGGGAAAATCTTCTCATTTACTGTTCAGGTCTCATCTGTACATTTTTGTTTTTTTTAAGTTCCAATACTTCCCCAGTTGGTCCGTTTTTATGGAGATTCAGTGAGATTCAAAAACCATGCTGCCACAGAGACCAAGTTCCCAGAATCCTCTACCCTCCACTCACTGGGTTCTAGAGACTCACTGTCAAATATTTGTCATTAATATGTTCTAAAATTGTATTTAAAAAAATGGTACTGCTTCACATTTCCATCCTATAATGGGTCACAGTATCCTGGTGATAACAAGGGTATGTATACCACAAATGTAAAGAGGTAGCTCATTATTACTTTATTCTGCTTTTCTCCAACTTCTCGTAAGTCTGACCAGCTTTTCACTCTCAGTCATTTTAAGTTTTCATTGGCCTATGCCTGGCTTTTGGCCATTTAACTATCACATGTTAATACCCTTGTTTATAAAAGCTCTTGATGCATACAGATATTAACCCTCTGTCCTCTGTCCTGCATTTTCTCTATTATATTGTCTGAGAATGTGAATTAAAATATCCAATCTGCCTCTAACCTACTCTCCCAAGTTCTCAGTTCTTGTTGTGTATAGGTTAGGGCTCCTTTGTGAGGACCATCCACATTCATGATCATTCTTTATTATTCCCTTTATTAGCAGACAACGTCCTCTTTCGTGCCATTTGGTGTTTTACACCTTAAATTCCATATTACAGTACGTAACTGTGATCTCTGCTTTCCTTTATTTTCTTCCCTTCCATCCACCTTTGCTTTCAGCCATGCAACTTCTCACTGGCTCTCACAGTAGGCTCCCTCTGGGGAGCCAGCCGCCACTTAGGAAGATTGCGGCTGTCATATGGACAGACCCTGAGCATCAGCTGCCTGTCATGGGAGCAAGCCATCCTGCACGCACAGCTGAACCTCCATACATTTGCAGCCTCGGCTCCCAGAGGACCACATCCACACAGCAGACCCTCTGCCAGAGTTCCCCACTGGAGCCCTTCTCAAATTTATACCCATGAAACTGAGCATAATAAAAATTTTCTAAGCCATTAGGATTTGAGGCAATTTATTGCAGCTAAGAGCACCAGGTCACCATGTTTTCCTTTCTTTTCTCTTTCCTGCCTTCATTCAACGAATAGCATTTCCTTACAAATATGACAGTTTACATGCTAGTTTTCTATTTATTCCTTTCAACTTAAGATTCAGACTTGTGCTTACTTTCCTTATCAAGTTACCAATGTTTGTTTAAACATTTATATGCTACTACTATGTCAGGTACTGCTCTAAGGTGTTTATAAATATTAAGGTTCTTTAATACACCAAAGATTCCAGTGAAATGAATACTATGATTGTACTCATTCCTGATGAGGAAATGGAAGCAAGGAAGAGTAACTTCCTCAAGTTCACACAGCTAATTTGTGACAGTAACTTAGAAGGCCCTGCTAGGAACCCACCACAATAACCTACTGTGCTATGCTGTCTCTGTAGCTTCTCCCCAGACGAGAAAATGCTTAAGCTCACCTCATCTGATCCTTACATTTAGCCTCCTCTGTGTTTGTATTTACATTAATTCTGGACAGCTTTGATTATGTATTTCCTTTCTCTTCAACTTTTGTAGAGTGAGGGTGCTTGTTTTTACAGACCATAGCACAGTGCTGTGAGATAATCACCTTACTTCCCAAGTCTCTCACAGTGGTCTCATAGCTTTCTATCTCCTTTTTTTTTAAAGATGCTATTTATTTATTTGAGATAGAGACAGTGAAAGAGAGCACGGGAGGGGAGAAGATCAGAGGGAGAAGCAAACTCCTCATGGAGCTGGGAGCCCGATGCGGGACTCGATCCGGGGACTCCAGGATCACGACCTGAGCCAAAGGCAGTCGCTTAACCAACCGAGCCACCCAGGCACCCTTTATATCTCCTTTTGATGGAGAATTTCCTCCAAGAATATTTACCCCCCCCCAGTTTTACTGAGATATAACTGACATAAAATATATTAGTTTAAGGTATACCCCATCATGGCTTGATACATGCATATATTGCAAAATGATTACCAAGTTAACATCCATCACCTCAGATAGTTGTGATTTTTTTTTCTTGTGAGGAGAATGTTTAAGATCTACTCTCTTAGCAAGTTTCAAGTCTCAAATATACAATATGGTGTTGTTAACTATAGTCACCATGTATTCCATTTGTCCACAGAACTTATCTTGTAACTGTAAGTGTGTACCTTTTCCTTCATCTTCCAACCCCACCCTCTAGCAACCAATACTCCATTTCTACAAGTTTGAATTTTTAAGATTGTATATATAAGTGAGGTCATTATAGTATTTGTCTTTCTCTTATTTAACATAATGCCCTCAAAGTCGATCCGTGTCATCACAATTTGCAAGATTTTCCTCTTTCTTATGGCCATATGATAGTCCGTTGTGTGTGTGTGTGTGTGTGTGTGTGTGCGCGCGCACGCGCATCACATTTTCTTCAACCATTCTCGGTCAGTGGATACAAGTTATTCTGCATCTTGACTAATGTAAATAATGCTGCACTGGACACGGGGGCACATATAATCTCTGAGATAGTAATTCTGTTTCCTTAAGGTATACACCCAGAAGTGGAGTTGTTGGATCATATAGTAGTTCTATTTTTAGTTGTGTGAGGAACCTCCATACTGTTTTCCACAGTGGCTGCACCAATTTATACTCCCACCCACAGGGCAGTAGAGTTCCCTTTTCTCCATATCCTCGCCAACACTTGGTTATCTCTTTGCCTTTTGGATGGCAGCCATTCTAACAGGTGTGAGGTGGGATCTCATTGTGGTTTTGATTTGCCTTTCCCTGATGATTAGTGATGGTGAGCGCCATTTTATGTATCTTTGGCCATTTTTTGGTATGTCTTCTTTGGAAAAATGTCTATTCTGATCCTCTGCCCATCTTTGAATTGGATGATGTGGCTGTTTTTTTGTCTTGTTTTGGGGCTATTGAGTTGTATCAGTTCTTCTGTATTTTGGATATTAATGCCTTACCAGACATGACTCACAGATATTTTCTCTCATTCCATAGGTTGCCTTTTCAACTTGTTAATGGTTTTCTTTGCTGTGCAGAAATTTTTTACTTTGACGTAATTCCACTTATTCATCTTTGCTTTTGTTTCATTGTCTTTGCTTTTGATATCAAATCCAAAAAGTCATTCCTAAGACCAATGTCAAGATTACCCACCATTTACTTCTAGGAGTTTTATGGTTTCCTATCTTAAGTTCAAGTCTTCAATCTGTTTTGAGTTGATTTTTGTGTATGGTGTGAGACAGTGGTCCAGTTTCATTCTTTTGAATGTGGATACCCAGTTTTCCCAGTGCCATTTATTGAAGGGACTATACTTTCCCTATTGTATATTTTTGATGCCTTTGTCATAAATTAATTGATCATATGTGTTTACTGAACAGATACATCATATTTATTTCTGGCTTCTCTTTTCTGTTCTAGTGATCTATAGGTTTGTTTTTTTGCCAGTACCAGACTGTTTTGGTTACTACAGCTCTGTAATACAGTTTGAAATCAGGAAATGTGATGCCTCCAAATTTTTCTTTCTGAAGACTGCTTTGCCTATTTGAGGGGATTTTTGTGGTTCCACACAAATTTTTAGCATTGTTTTTTCTATTTCTGTGAAGAATGCTGCTGGAATTTTGAAAGGGACTGCACTGAATCTATAGATCGCTTCATGTAGTATAGACATTTTAACAATATCAATTCTTCCAATCTGTGAACATATAATACATTTCTTTAGTTTCTTTCATCAATGTCTTACAGTTTTCAGTGAACAGATCTTTTATCTCCTTGATTAAATTTATTCCTAGGTGTTTTATTCTTTTTGATGCAACTGTAAATGGGGCTATTATCTTAATTTCCCTTCCTGATAGTATGTTCTTAATGTATAAAAGAGTATTTTCAGATAAGTTTTTAAAATAATAAATTTACTAAGTTCTTGTATACATGAAAATATTTCTAACTTACTCTCACAATTAAGTGATATTACAACTGAGTTAAAATTTTAAGGTTCAAAGTTCTTTTTCTTCAACACTTTGAACATTAATCTTAATTGTTTTCTTGCCTTTAGAGTTGTTGAGAACACTAAATTTACCAATTTAATTTTTCTTTACAGATAACTTTGTCTTTGAAAGTTTTTAGGATTTTCTCTTAATCTAGGATATCCTTAAATTTTACTATAACGTGTCTAAGTGTAAATTTTAAAAAATTATTCTCTTTAGCACATAATGATGTATTTCAATGAGGTTTTTCATCTTTAATTACTGGGAAATGTTAAGGGATTATTTCTTCTAGTGCTTCTATTTTTTTCTCTGCCCTTCCAAGTCCTACTACAGAGATACTGAAACTATTTCTGTCATGTGTTGTATCATCCACGTCATCTTCCACCCCAATAACTTGTTCTTCTCCTACATCTAGTTTGCTCATGCTGTTAAAGCCATCTGCTGAGTTCTTTATTCCAGCAGTTATATTTTCACATGAGCACTTGCAAATTATTTTTCTTCCTAGATGCCTTATGCAACTCCATGTGACCAATATACTTCCTTTAAAAAAAAAAGTTTCATTCAGATACTTATTGTGCCTATTTTAAATTCATATTCTGGCCTCAGAATTTTGCTCTGTGTAGCCTAGATAGATTATTCAGCTTGTTTTTCTTCTATGCCAGTTATACTTCTGTAACTTTTATTAGCTTTTCAGATGCACCAACCTCTCACTCTGCAGTTTATCCAGGCTTTCTGTTCTGGGAAGGGAGAACATTTGTTTTCCAGTTTCTAGAATTTCACTGCAGGAGCTTGAAATAAGCAACTAAATCTTCATGTTCTACCATAATCAATACTTCAGTGATAGTTATGTTGAATAGAATGAAAAAATAATTCACCTGAATTTTTCACTAAATGTTTCTCTTTCTCAGTAGTTTGTCAACTTCAATCTTAGATTCTTCTGAGTGGCCTCAACTTCTTTACAATGCATCCTCTAAGCACTACTCCTTACAATAGCAGACTTCAAAACACTGAATTTAGGAAGATGGAAACAAGGAGACCACAAAAAAGACAGCAAGTATAGAAGCAATAATTTCTATTCATTGGAAATTTCCATTTATTGTACTACCTACATGAACTAACTATGCCAGATAAGTAATACCAATCTGTGTCTTCTAGAACCCCAAACCTTCTCAAATTATGGTATAACTATGTGTTTGTTAACTGCATATCTAACATTAATAGTAGATATTGTTTAAAAGAAATACTTAGAAATGTGCAGATCTCCATGCAAATATTGACCCTTTAGCTTACTATTTGTGTGACATTTGGAAAGTTAACTTCTCTAAGCCTTAGTTTTCTGCTTTATGGAGACATATTAGATACCTTCAAACACTGTAGTAAGAATTGAATTAGAAACTTTTAGACACAGACAGAAATAATAGTGAGAGAAATAATAATATAGTAGATAGATAATGTCTGAGGCATAGTCCTATTCAGTAAACTGTAGATACAATTATGATGCTGCTCTTTATATTATTTTTTAATTGATAATTTAGAGGTCTTTTAAAACGTTTAATCCCATAAATATTTATATAAATACTTCAAGAATGATGTTAAGGCTATTTTCATGTAGATATAAAAATAAGAGTATAACCCCAAAGAACTAGCAAAACAAAAACCTAGCATTCTTTTGAACTTTGCAGGTCTGTAGTCTTTCTCCTGAATCCAACATGCATTTGAGTGCATGCTAATGCTGTGCTTATGGTCTATTCAAGTTGCACCTTCTTTCACTACTATGTATTCTGTGTTTTATATTTAAAATGGGAACAATTAGTAATGAAAAATTGTTTGGAATTTTGAAAAAATTGGTTTATCTGGTGATTTTATTTCTCCTTCAATTTGTTAGTGTCCAAAACTGATCTGAAAAAACCTTAAGAGCATAAAGCAAAAGGAGAATATACATTAAAAACAGTAATCTTTCAAAAGCTCAGAAATCATAAAAAAAAGAAAAGGCAGAAAACTTCCAACTTGTCAGGCTTTTCCATTAATAAATAAAACTGACCAAACCAAACTATGCACTTCAATAAAGCCCCTCCATTTTCAATTTTTATAATTTGTAGATTAAAATTATTATTAAAAATAGACAAAAGATGGAAGAAAAACAGAACAAACTTTACATCACTCTTCCTACCTTTCTTAGCAGGGTTATTTCTGGTCATATAAGATTTACTTTTATGTTTGCAATTTTGAGGAAACCAATAGTAAAATCCACAGCAAATATAACCAGCAGAAGAAAACCACTATTCGTGTTTTTTTGTTTTTTCAGAACACATCATGCTTATATCTAAGATTGAGTACCTTAGCTGGAAAGCCAGTTGAACCAGGACATGCCTTTTTCCTTAAGGTTGGTGTGTGAACTGGAGGAGGAGTACTGTCTACAGTCTGAATCCAGAAGCAAAAAAGGAAATAAATGTCATGAAACACTCCATCTATTTCAAACATAACTAAAAATAAGTCAAAGTAAATAAAGCCAAGCAAGACATCGATAAGGCAAAAAATATCTCAATGAAGCTAAATTTCTCATAGTGTTGATAATTTAAATTTCAGCCTGAAATGTCTACAAATGAAATAGTTGTTCAAGTAGCAAAAAAAAAAAAAAAAAAAAAAAAAAAAATTGTCTGGAAATTTAAAAAGAAATGATTCAGAAAAGAGAATCCACAGAAGAAAACAAAACACAGCATATAGCCCAAATAAAAATGAGGATATTAATTTTCAAGTTCATCTGAAAATGCCACATTCTTAAAAGTATTTTTTTTAAAGCAGGATTTATAATCAAAATATTTAAAGATTCTTTTAACTCCTAACTTCTATATACAGAATGCATGTTACATGTATAGAACAAAATTCAGTAGATTTGTGTGTGTTTATGTGTGTATGTAGAAAGAAAGAGAGAAAAGAGAGAGGGAGATTGATTAGTGGGATTTTGTGCAGAAATCAATTTCCAAAGAATGGAGTTAAACAATTTAGTATTATTGGAATTCAGGGCTTAATATGCAAATTTAAAAGTTAAAAGACATATCTTTAGATGATATTAATGTAAGATATTTCTTTCAATGAAAGGAAACACTGATTTTACTGGAAAAGAAACATAACTTAATTAGCAAAGTATTAAAAAAAGGCACAAAGAATTACTTCATTTTCGGATGCTAATAAGCAAGCAAACAGGAGGAAAAAGCTAGCTTTGAATAAAGTTATAGAATAGTCTAAAATATCAAGAGAAAAATAGATGATCTCTCTTTGCCTTTGTTACTACATAAACAGAGTATTTTCTATGCCCTATAACCTTAAAATGGAAATGAATTGAGCTTCTCAGAGTTTTCTGCTTGTGAGTTTAGTTCTAATTTAAATTTACCTTTAAATAGCTTGAAAAAGTTTTGAATCCAATTTATAAATTAATGTTTAAAAAGGTAAACATGAGAGACAAAAGAAGAACACTGCAAAACTACACAAAAGTTAACAAAAAACAATCAATAGGAAACAAAACTGACATTATAATTTACAAAGAAAGCCCAAGAAAAGTTTAGGAAAAAAAGAGTGGAGTAAGGCTGTTGGACACAAGCTCAAGAGGGTTCATGAAGACCATAAGAATATATATTTGGAGAAGATTCCATTCCCTGTAGCAACAAAAACTTTAAGGTACCTAGGAACAAATGTAACAAGCAATATGAAGTAAATTCATAAAGAAATTAACAAAGCTTTATTGAAAGATATAAAAATATCTAAATGATATGTATACCATGTTCATAGGTGGAAAGAGCCGTTTACAAAGATGTCAATTTTCCTCAGATAAATCTATAAATTCAATTCAATTTCAATCAAAGGTCCTACATGGAACCTGACAAAGTGATTCTAAAAGTCATATATAAAACTAAAGGGTCAAAAAGAGAAAGAAAAAGAAAAAGGTGGGTGGGAGTGGCTGATTATACTAGGTCAATTATTTTAAGGTTATAATAATTAAGACAATGTGATTCTGATGCAGGAATAGACAAAAAGAACTGAAGAGAATAAAGAAACCTCAAACAGACCCATATACATAAATAGAGTCTTACAGATCAACGGGGGAAATATAGTAGAGTTGGTTGTTCATATGAGAAAAATAGATTTAGAACCCCATTTCATATAATATGTAACAATAAATTTCAGTTTAAGATCCTAAACATATAAAATAAAAAATTTTAAACTTTTAGAAGAAAGTATGGAAGAAAATTTATAAATGCTGCATATGCATAGGGAAGAACTGCTTTAGAAAGATATGAAAAACAGAAGTCATAAAGGAAATGACTGATATATATATATATATATAAGCCTACTTCAAAATAAACACTGTTGCAAGACCAAAAGACACCAAATAAAATTTTAAAATAAGCACAGACTAGAAGAAAATATTTGCAGTGCATATAGCCAGCTAAGGATTAGTATCTAGATTACATAAAGAACACTTACAAATATAGGAAAAATAATTCAATAGAACAACAGACAAAAGACATAAACAGGCAAACCACCAGTGCTCAATAAACATAAAAAGATGCTGAATACTTGAGATCAAGGAAATGCAAATTAAAAACAAAAGTGCCACTCCACACCCATCAAATTGGCTAAAGTTAATGTCTGACAGTACCAAGGATTGGTGAGGATGTGGGAAAATGGGGGAACTCTCACATATTGCTGGTGGGAGAGAAAATTGGTCCAACCACTGTAGAAAATAATTTGGCAAAATCTAGTTAAAGTTGAAAATGCATACACCACGCAACCCAATAATTCAGCTTCCCAGTATATGCTAAACAAACCGCATATCTGCAAAAGCAGATACTAGGATGTTCACTTCAGCACTGATTGTAATAAGAAAAATTGAAAACAACCTAAACATCTAACACTAGGAGAATACATAAATGGTTGTGGTATATTCATACAATGAACTATTATGTAACAGTTATAATGAATCAACTAAAGGGACATGTATCTAGATGAGTAAAGCTCAAAAGCATAATGAAAAAAATGAAGATTTATGTTTGTGTAAAACAAATGTAAAACAAACATTTTCATACATTGTTTATGGATATAAATGAAGTGAAATGTAAAACCAAGGAGAAGATGCACATCAGTTTCAGGGTTTTTAGATATGTCTGAGAAAGGAGAGAGGGGAACGGTATAGGAAAGGGGGTTCCAACTCTGAAATATTCTCTCTCTGAAAACAAATTTGAAAAGGACAGGGCAAAATGTTCACATCTGTTAAATCTGTGGGTGAGTTACATGTGTATTTAATAACCTCTGTATGCATGAGATATTTCAGCATTAAAAGATGTATAAACTTGAAATATTAAAACAATGATTAAAAAAAAAGCAGAGACTCATCAACTTAACTAGTCTGAGGTAGTCTGTCACAGGGTTGTAAAAAATCAAGTCAGAATCTAACTACAAATCACACTTCAGACAGCTTTCCAAAGTGGACTAACTGCTTCTCTTGGAACACGAGACATAGCTCTAGAGATAATTCAGGAAACAAAGGGGCTGTGTCAGAACTGTGAGCTGAGTGAAGAATCTGAATTGCATCTTGAGGCAGGAGGGCTTCCCTGAGGCATGACACACGCTTCTGACTTGGTGAGGAAAGGACCTCTGTTGAGCAAACTGGCCGACTGGCTGTTTGAAACCAGTGACTAACAGGAGGTACAAAACAACACTGTTTTTGTACTATCAAAAGACACGATACAGTTGAATGCCTCTTGCTGACTGAGCAGTTAGAATAAAGTATTCAGTGGCCAGCAGTGGCAATTTTCATTTTAAGCTGTACTTACGAAGTAACAGTTGTGTAGAAGACCTTACTAGATTTACTGAGAATGGCACCTGAAACGGCCAGGTGCCTACCAAGTTTATATCCGACAATTCCAAAAGTGAGATAACCCTTCTTTCTGTTCTGCATAGTCCTCTACTTAAAATAAAGACTACCTTTATAAGTAAATAAGTATTTGTCTATTTTAGGTTGAATCTGGAGGGGGCATCTTTCGACTTTGGTTTCAGAGTCCTATTTACATTATCAGTCAAATGCAATGATCTTCAATATATTGTGACTTATTATATAATACATTTGATTAAAAGAAGAGTCAGATTTCACTTGTTTTTTTGCAATTCCCTCTTTCCTGACACAAGTGAACAGTTGGGGAGCAAGACTGCTCCAATGAGGCACCTTAACTGGCTCAGCTTCACTAGAAGTGGAAGGAGATGTGGACCTTGACTGGATGTTAACCTTGACGTTCGGATTCCGTACATATGTGTTCTCAACGGGATCGGTCTAGGAAGATAAGTTGGGAAAAACAAAAACCCAAGAAATCACTTTCAAACAATGTGCAGCTCTTAGCAAACTTCTGTAAGGCATGATCATGATAACATTCCTTGAGAAGAAGAAAGCAAACTTCAGTTTGAAATTCACCTTTGGGATGTGTCATTACACAAAAGCATAACCATGAGCTTTAATGTAAACAAAGATAAAGATAACAGTTAACAGAATGCTCCCATCTTCACTGCCAGTCTCTGACTTCGAGCACTGTCTCTACTACACGTTCTTGGCTTGCATTCCACAAACGTAACCATATGTGTGAATTAAGTGCCGAGTACTTAACAGAGTATGTGCTGCAGGTTAGAGATAATTTTGTCCTTCATAAGAAGAAAATTTGGTCATCTACCAGGCATTACTTCAAAGTAAAAGAAACTAATTTGTCCGTTTTGTGTTGGCTGGGGCAACACTGCCTTTTTATTCTGCAGCAGTAGAAATAGCAGCACTTATATTCAGCTGCATCCTTTTAACCAAGTATTTTTAGAAACTCAAAATGCTTGGGGTTAAAATTTAGCATTAAAGATCTTATGGAGCATACTGATCGATGATACATTCAGCTTGGCAATTTTCAAAATTATCAGGATTGCATTTTTGAAATGAAAGGCAATGAAAGCAATTTCAAAAAGAGGTTGGGGAATTTGTTTCAGCTGTATTGTATGGCAAGAACAACGCTTAGATCGTAAGTTACTATTCAATAAGAACAATCAGCTTAAGGATTTTAAGTAGGTACTTAAAACATTTTTTTTTTCTTTTCCTTTACTATTATAATGGTTACTCTTGTAGGGACTGGCTAGTGGGCTGGCTAACCCTGCAGGAGTCCTCTGCTGGGCACAGGCAGGTTTTCTGGCAAACCACAAGGCAAGGATTTGGTGGTGATGACTCACATGGCTCCCAACAAGGCCTTAAACCTTTAGTTACTGTGCTCAGGAGAAGTGGGGAGAAGGTCTCCAGGAGGACATCTAAGGAACTTGGAGCAGCAGCCATGTACCATCAGCTAGGAAGATATTTGAATATTTTAAAAACTGGAACACTTGAGCTGAAGCATACTAGCTGTATGTCAGCTCTGAAGTGTGCAATGTGACTGATTTCATAAAACGAATATAGCTTATGAAGTGGGAGAACCAGGCCTGAATCCCACTCCTTGACTTCAAATCCAGTCTTTTTTTTGTGGTACCTGAGGCATCTCCACAGTAAAGGTACTCAAAGCAACTTAACAGTCATTGAGAATGAGTTACATGATCTCTTTTCCTGACAGGGAACTCTGACCAGGAACAGGAGAGTGAAAGCAAGATGATGAGCCTCTAAGACAAGTTTTGCCTAGTTCACAATGTTATGCAGGACAGTCATGGAGAAGGTACTTCTTTTAAATTATTAATGTGGAATAGAAATCTGGGTTGGAGATTAGGCAGAAAGATCCTATTTTCTAGAAATCTCCTCCTTCTAAGTTTCCATACCATTACATAAATTGCCAGCTGAATAAGAATCCATGGGGGAGGGGTTGTTAAAATGGAATTGATAAGCAAAGCAGTCCTGATGCATTTTACACCAGTAAGAACCTAAAATGACCTCATATAATCAAGTTAAGTTGCTCCTCAAGTTTTAAGGAAGGGTCCAAGTTGGGGATTTGTTAAATGCAAAAACGGGGTCATTTTAGTAAAATTTAAGTTTCTGACATATCACACAATGTAGCCTGTAGCCTGAGCAAAAGAGGTAAAAGCATAAGTTTCTGTGCAAAGGATAATGCTGTGAATGAGACTGGACAGTTAATATTGTGGCTTTCTGCCTCCAAGTCCAGTTACTTTAAAGACGCCTCAAAAATGAGAAAGGCAGGAGTACCCGCTGACAATTGAAAGCAGGTCTGCTCTGTGAGCCCCGTGAATATACACGGGCCAGAGGCGAGCACATGGTTTGATTACCTCTTCCTGTGCAGACATTAGAACACGCTGCCTTAAGGCATTTTGTCAGCACGCCCCCTGCTGGGACCTGTACACTACAGAAACCATCTCCCCTAAACATCCACCCACCACCCACTCCCTCCCCATAGCTGGTCCTTCAAACATTCACCATCATGTTTCATAACCCTGTGAAAATTGTGACATGATGACAGTATGATACTGAACAAAGGAAAAAATACACCATCAAAGTTTAATCCTTGGTTACAGAAATTAGTGAGTCTTAAAGAACTCTCGAGGCTTTAAATACATACCTCTTGGCCCTTCTTTAGAATTATTGTCATTTATAAAAAGTCTGTAGCTCCTAACAAGTTTTTAACTCATAAATAAAAAAGAAAACAGAAATGAGCATAAATTTTAAAATGATTTTCTTAGCTGCATGAGGTAAAACTGGTTATTCAAAAGAGGAAACACTTAGATTTAAAAACTATTCCATTACTAACTCTAATAAAACAGAATAATGAAAATTAGCATACCAGCTTTTTGGAACTCTAAGTTCTTAAAATAAATTCCAGAGATTAAACAAAATCAGGTAGTTTTTGTTAAAACAAATTAAAAATAAGTAAAAATATTTTAGTAATATTTTGAGATGGTGTTGAGTATATTTAAAAAGTTGAACTATGCCATTTATAATGATACTGATTTTTTAAAAAACCGTGAATGTTTAAAAGTTTTAAAATTACCACTTTATTTTTCAAAAGTATGTTTCTTAGAAATACAAGGAACAAAGTTTGGTAAAGATGAATAAAACTCATGGCAATAACGTTTTGAATATTAAACTAAAATTTTTTTTTCTCACATCTTCTAACAGCTATTAGAAGCTACCTGTAGATTAATAGATTTATGTATTTCATTTCCTTTCTGAATTACTGCCAGTGTTAAGGATATCTCAAAAGAGATTTAACAGGAAGAGTAAGAAAAATATAAATATAATACCACTTCCTTATTTTCTATTTTGAAGTGTTAATTACCATCAGCGTGCTTTTTTCAAGCTGTTACAAATTTTATCTATAATCAAATGCTTATTCATATATTTTTAACTAAGGACTTATCCTATCCACTAAAAAGCAATTGATTTTACTGAATTTTCAGAATACTTAATAACTATAAGCCAGACTTTTCAGACAGCCTAAGGTTAATTTGATGATTGGTAATGATTCAGATATAACATGGCAGCAAAGCATCTTATTATTAGCACATCAATTATATTTACCTTCCGAACTTTTACCACCATCCTTCTCAACTTCTATCATGGTTATAATACAATCATTAATAATATACTTAAACCATGGAAGTTAAATTCTTTGTGTTTTGAAAACTGTATAGCACTAAACGTAAGCAATGACTTGAATTAATGAAGCAGGAAAAGCTGACAAACATGATCTACATCTATAGCAGAGATATCACAATTCAGTAATTGCATTTATGATCATAAAAAAATGATAAAAAGGAGAAAATAGTGAAAAACAATACATAGCTAACATTAACTGGACAGTACCTTCTGACAGTATCTGGAGAAGTTCTTGGAAACAAATATTGGGCCAGACAGTGGCTGGCCCACTGAGTACTGAGTACCACTTAACTGAACAGTATAAGCAATCCACTGCAATCTACTGAGAAAGATAAGAATTATATCTTTACCTAAATGTGATTTTCCCCTAGTTTTTGGTTAACTAATTCATTTTCCAAGTAAACCTACTTCAAGGAGTTATTCTGATGAACAGACATTAGAAACATCTACTACACCCCAACATCATTTTTACCAACCACCCTACTCTTTGGGCAAAAAAAAAAAAAAAAAAAAAAAAAAAAGTATCAGCAGTATTATCCACAATGCAGAACGCTGTCATGTAGAAAGTCCATAATGTTTCTTGAATCTATTTAGGATTTCCCTATTGAGTAATCCACAAAATTTATTTTTAGACTAGTGCAATGAAATAGAATAGTTTCTTTCCCCCAGGATCAGATTGGATTTTTAGGTGAAATCCTCAAATTATGCAGTATGGTTTTCTGATAAATAATAAAAACAACTAAAACAACTCATCTTGAGTTGGGCCTTTTCTACTCCAAAAATAATTACAGATTTGAATATAAGCAAAACATTCTCATAAGAAACCTGGTTTTAAAGTAAAAGATACCAAGATTTGATACAAATTAGATACAGAGTTTTTAAAAAAGCTGACATCTAACGTGTTGTTTTGTATTTGTAAATATAAAATTCTAAGTTAATAGAAAAAATACAATGATCATCAATTATCTTTAGCTTTAGCTAGAAATATTTTGGAAACAAAGTGGCAAGTAGTCCAGTTTTTTTGTACTCAGAAACACTTTATAACTTCAAACTTTAGACTAATATAATTTTTCAGTTAATTGAGCTTATGATAAAAAACAGTATTATGGAAATGCCATATCATGTGGAAAACTGAGAATCTAGTATTTTATTGCCCTAAAGCAAAGAATAAATAAATCACTGGAGGTTACAACTAGCAAGTGCAATCTTGCTAATTACAAATAATATAGACTGTGACTCTTTCTGAAAATTTCTCCTTATTTTCAATATATCGACTTGAAAATCTACTCTGGAAAATTTACAAATGTTCTCAGAAAACAAAAGAAAGTTAAGTTACATGTTAGCTATGTATAATCTCTCTTCCAAATTCCAAAGGAGTAACCTAAAATGAGACATTCAATGTTTCTCACTATTAATGAAAACACTGTGGACCCTTCCATAACCACTTACATTCAGGCATTAATATTAATAACGAATCTTTCTCAGGCTATGCCTAACTGGGTAACACACTTAAAAAGAATGTAAGTATTCAAACTGTAGATGGAAACTCATAGCAGATTAGAAATAAAACACATTGAACCTTGAACAGTGATACCTCACTTGTAGGCCATTCGTAAGAATTTCAAGTTTATAAAAGTATTACCTACTGCATGTCTGAAAGCAGCATATAACAAAATTGTATGTCACTGCTGGAGTCAAGGCCACCATTGGGAATGGTAACTGCCTGTGTCCTACAGCCTGCTGCCTCCCAGGACCTGGGACATGCTTCTCTGTGCCTGCTGAAGAGTCAGTGATTTTTCCCTCGGCTCCACCAGAGACATCACCACTCTTCACAGGTGGTTTTTTAATTTGTCAGATACATAACCAATGAGCTTTCCAGCAAGCCGGGAAAACAGGTTATCAAGCCTACCATCTGCATTTAAGAAAAACACATATACGTCAAGAGGCTCTAGTTAAGTGAGGCTTATTCATATCCTACAGAATGGAGATATAGACTGAACAGTATTTCCATCAAAAATTTTTCCTTGTATCAAGATTCACAGAAGTGCTTTGGCAGGCCAAGACCCCTAGAAGTCTGCAAACCAGGTGAGATATAACTCTACTTCACCAGAAAAAAGAAAATCTCTCTGAATTATAACCACATTAAAAAGAACTTATTAAAAACTCAGTCAATTCACAGGCTGATGATTTGAACCCTAATATAATTGGGCACACAAAGTTTTGGTCTTCCTTTCTGGAGGTTATAGGGTACACTTAACACATACTCAGAATACAAGTGCCCAATGGTTTTAACTAAATATCTAAGTATCAGAAGAATTAAAAAAAAATCAGTTGAACCAGTAGTCTTAAGAAACGTCATTAATCAATGAGATATTAAAGTCATAGTTCTACTGGTCAAACCACTGGTATCTGACCTGCTTACTCATTATTAAACAGTGGTTTGGAAAAACATGCTAAGTAAGGATTCATCACGTTTACTGGGCATCAATGCACCCGGACATCTGAAAGATAAGAACACCGGAAGCAGTCTGCCTACGGCTTCCCAGGCTCTCTGCAAACCAGAGAATTCCACCATTTAGCACCTTTCCAATAGTGTTGATAGGAATTAACACTATTGATCAAGGTGTTGATCAATAGCAGTGGTTCTGAAACTGACAGGTGAAAGTTCAAAAGCTTGTCTCTATCACAGATGTTTCTTTTTCATGTTACTATTTTATGTTGCTGGTGAAAACCAGAGCTGACAATGTCAGCGAACCCCCTGCTTCTCCACTAGGGGGTGTGTATGTTGTGTATATTGATGTTGGGGTGGATGGATGCTGGGTATGTAAGGAATCTTGCAGGATACAGACAGTGGCTGGCCCCCTTAGTACTGAGAAATACTGGGCCAGCATCAGCATAGGATGTTGCTTATAGCTTGTTATCAATATATACAGTGTCAAAATATCTTTAAAAATCTTGGAAACACCTTAGAGTATAAACGATTTGTTATTAATATTATTGCCTCAAATCTATAAATATATTTAGGGATATTCCTCTGAACCACATCAAATAATCTATCAAAGTTTTCTGCAGAACTGATTTACTAAAAATTATAATCAGTAAGATCTGTAAGTTGCCCCAAATTCTTTTGAATTCTATATAATATGTATCATCAATGTCTTTTTCCCACATAATTAAAATCTGTAGGAAATCTTTACATATCTGCTTATATCAGATTCTTATTTAGAAATTCATTTATACTTTGTAGATGATGAATTTGGAAAGCATATATTAGGATCACTTTTTTCCCCCAGTAAAGATTAAAAAGACATCTTATAATTTTATAGTAGTTTGGCTACTGAAATTTATATGAACATTCCTAAAGCTTTACGGCCAAAGCCAAAAAAAAAAAAAAAAAAAAGAAAGAAAAAGAAAAAAGAAAATGCAGAAAGGCAGCGTAGCGATAGCGGGAGCAGCCGCACACAGCATGCAGTAAGGGCGGGAGTCTGCCACGGAGACGTTAGCGTGTTCCGCAACCACAGGCACGAAGGGAAGGGGACAGGGTGGAGGGCATGGGGTGGGAACACACAGTGCAGTAGTTTCTTACACGTCTGCCTTTGCTAGCTGGAGTACAGGACGGAGAGCGCTTCAACAAAGAAAGGAGAATACGACACGTTACAAATACTCACACGCGACTCTCAATGGCTGTCACTGTGTTAACAGACAAAGTATATCCACATACACGTAAAGACACAGTTTTTGATAGGCTGAAAGTACGTGTATTTTCGGGAAAAACTGGAGGATAGGACAGTAAAGAAACCGTTGCTCAGACTCGGTCTGCAATGACAGTCAAGCTTTCACAGGACCCTGGGCAAACAGTGACCCACAAAATAACACTCCATCAAGCGATGGACAGTTCCTTTTCTGCAAAGGTTGGGAGGAACAACTGAAAACGTGAGAACAAAAAGGATCCAAATAATTCGGATTTACTGCCAGATGGCATTTAATAAAATACAGTCTTTTACCTACCAAATTCTTCTGGTTTTCAAAGATGAGGCTTTTAAATGACAAAAGCTAAATTAGGCCTCCAGGACTACTGATGAAGAATTGAAACGAAAAGTTACTTCAACAATACTGTCCAACCTGACGAGACGTTAGGTTCAAGTCAAGAAGGACCTTCACCTTTTGGACATTAAAGATTAAGTAATTAGGAAAAAGCAGCAATAACAGGTAATAACTGTACTGAAATGTCTCCCAAGTGTCTGGAACTTGGTGATGTGTGAACAGCAGAATTTTATAAATGTAAGCTGGATCTGCCTCTGGCAATTCCCTAGATTCAACAGATCACAACATCTATCGAGGGTTTGCAATAGGTCAGGTTCACAGACTGGTGGGGAAGACACCAGGCCATCAGTGTCACAAACACCGTGACGGAGGTTAGCAGCCAAGTTCTCTGGGAAGCTGAGTGGCGGGGGGGGATTTGTAGTGGGGCCTGGAGGAGGGAATTTATAAACTGACCTACAGGGGCTACGGAGCTCAGAGAAAACTGGAAGGATAAGAAACACCCTTCCAGGTGGTCGGTGTCATCTGTACAACTCTGCCAGACTGGTGTGCAGAAACCTTTATTTCTTTCTAGGAGACTGGAAGGCGGATGACGTGAATACGTTGTCCCAAAGAGCTAACAGCAAACCAGGGTTAGAAGGCCTACAGGTTCCTAAGGAAGTTTTTGTGTTTTCGTCCAGTCCTTCCTATTGCTTTAAGCAGAACTCCCCTCCCTAACCACAGGCTGCCTGCCTAGCACACACCCGTCTTCCTCAGCTCCTCTTACTCTGCGGGCCATACCAGTCCCTCCACGAGGACCTGCTCAGCCCTCAGTTCTCTCAGAAAGCCTTTCTGCAGCCTTCTAGGCTGGTCAGGGAGCTCTCCTTTACACTCCATGACAGTCTGTACCTCTTATCATCGTGCTTCTCCCAATGGTGTTACAATTATTTATTTATATGTGTGGTTTTTCCATCAGATTCAGATCCTTGAGGATCTGTAACATGCTTATCATAAAGCCTGTAGATGTAAACATCCTTCATAAATACTGAACGAATCCTTCTGACATTCTGTAATACTTTATACCTAATTATTTCTTATGGCATTCGTCGCTTTCTACCCGGTGCAGTCTAACTATGGATTTGTTTTCTAACAGCAAGAGAAGCATTTCTAGGCCTACTTCTATAATGGATTTATCCTAGCAACAACCATTGTGCAAACTACAAAGTGTAGAAAGTGCTGAGATGTCTAAAACAGAGATATCTTTACTTTTTGGGTATCCCTACACTTCTAGACCAGAGTTGGGAGTGTGCTGAAACCATGAAGAGAGGCAGGAGTAGCTCAAAGTAACTATATTGCCACTATGCTAAAAACAAGTCAACATGTCTCTCAAAACCAGCCCTGCATATGAAGGACAACAGTGTCCAGGCTGGCACTATATAAAGCTAATAATGGTATGAAATTACCATAGGAATAATGTTCTTCCTTAAAGGGTCTACCTGGAAGTCAGACAGCGATATTTAGATTTTCAATAGAGAAGGGGAAATTAGACTATTTCCTGATAATACAATGGGAGGAACACACACTACACACACTTTCTCTTATACACACTCTCACAAGCACAGTTATCTACTAACAGTGAAACTGGTCTTCCAGCATATGCTAGAAAGCAGTATGCTGTCTTTGTTTACCATTGAAACTGTGCATTTTATATCTGGTGTAAAACTGCCGCTATACATTTCTGGTTGATTATGGAAGTAAGCACATAAGCAGAAACCAAAAGAAGTAATTTATCTTAAATAATCTGGCAAATAGATTTTAAGATTCATTTAATGAATTCCAAAGGTCTTATAAAGTAAGATACTGAAGAGTAAAAGACTAGGTAGTCATGGTTCTTTCTCTCTAGATTATCTAAATATGTTAAGATATATAATAACAATAAAAAACATATTGTATCTACAAAATAATATAAAATGTTGCCTAAATTAGGGAAGGACTGCATATTACAATCTGAAATGGAAGAGTTTAAGTTTGGGTTGTATTTAATATGTGGATGGAAGATTAAAAAAAAAAAAAAAAGAACTGAAACAGGAAATATCAGGGGGCGCCTGGGTGGTTCAGTCAGATAAGTGTATGGCTTCAGCTCAGGTCATGATCCCAAGGTGCGGGAATCAAGCCCCTCATTGGACTCTTGGTCTGAGGGAGTCTGTTTCTCCTTCTCCCTCTGCCTGCCCCTTCCTTGTATGCTCTGTCAAACAAATAAATAAAATCTTAAAAAAAAAAAAAAAGGAAAGAGGAAATATCAGGAATGCCACAATTTCTCACAAGGATCTAGGCCTGGTCTGGGTCACAGGATTAAAAGATCTTCATAATGTGTATTTTAAAATTCTATCTTCCATTGATTCTCCCATCTGATCAACTTTCCCCGGATATAGCTACAGAATGCTGTCAAACCTCAGATTTCTGTGATGGCTTATGATAGATTATTAAAGAAGCTGGGCAGGGGGTTGGGGGTGGGGATGATGCTAAAAGCGAGAGATGAGAGAAGGAAGTTAGGAGCCAGGAATGAAATTAAATATTTTAGGACACGTTGGCAAGATTTTATTATGGAGCCAAACAAGGAGTAGAACTTGACCTGCCAATACTCTCAGATACTTACTTCTTGTCATATGCCAGGATATAAGAGAACAGGGTTAGGAGAACCAGACAGTTGGGACTATTGGGACTAACTCTATTCCTTCATGTCTGAACTTCTCATTCTACACCTTTAATTCCTTGGTTTACTCTTTCCTCAGTACAGCAGAGTGAGACGGCCTCCAGAAAGCGAGATGGCATATTCTCATTTGCCAGGTGAGAGGGCACTTCCCATTTTTTGTGAATTTGGCCCATATGAGCAGAGCGGAGAATTATAATTTAAATAAAACTCCAAACATACCTGGCATAGATTTAATAAATGACAATACGTTTACCAAATATAAAGAACAGGTAGTTCACTTATAGGACTATAATTAGTATGACCTTTAATACAGTCAAGCCAAGTATTTTGGGGGTTCAACCAAAAAGAAGAAAATGAACAGAACAGGATGGAAAGTTTGCAAGCTGGTCTGATCATCCCCGGACTTCCGGCCACTGCGATGCACGGAACAGATGGGGAAGAGCCTAAGATGCTGACTCCGCCTGCCCCTCACCCTGTTTGGGGGTGGCCTAACATGGGGTCACCTCCTCCCACCAGGTAGCCTAGGACTGGGTGTATGGGGCTTCAAGAAAAGACAAGGTCAAGAGGAAATGATTTCCACAGCAGAAGGACCCTGGAGTCCATTTCACTGCCATCACTGGTATCTCACAGCACTGGGGAATGCCTGATCCAAAACATAAAGTGGTCAGACTGACGTCAGTTTACCATGAAATAACCACCCCCCCATCTGCCCTAAACAATGTCATCCATAATCCTGTTGTGAACCCTTCTCTATTCCTACAAAGATAGAATCCTAAAGCTTTACTAATGGGGGAGTAAATAATCAACTACTGGGAGAATGCTGTGACCAACTACAGGTACAAGCACTGGACTGAATATTTTCTGTGGTTCTTTTCTCTGTCAGAAGCCTATGATTCTACATGGAGAAAAGCCCAGCTACCCAAGTTTTCCTGAATTACAGAAGCAAGGTGCTGAGACCATCTTCTGCTTCACCTGAGTCGGGAGTGTGGGGCGGGGGGAGGACCTGGGTCACATACATTGCTCTCCTGTCAAGGCTGCTTTTGCTGGAAACTTGACTCACGTGTCTAAATCACGTGACTTAACAGGAAAGCCTACGGCTCCAAATGTGTTCCTATATTGCTAGAAATTCTGGCATTCACTTAAATTTTGAACTAACAAGCAAACACACTGAAGAAAAACTGGAGGTGGGAGAGTGATTCTGGGTACTATTTCATGTAAAAAGAATTATTGTGTAATAGACCCATAAAGAGGTTTAAGGAAAAAAGTAAAGCATCATTTTGGAGGAGGGGATGTGCTGGTGGTACGGTTCTAGACAATCAGAGGGCAGTATGAGGTCACTAGGCCACAGGGAGCAGATGGGCAAGATCTATGGTGTATGGACACCAAAGAACGTTTCATTTCTGCAATCTGGCTGAATTCCGGCTTTACCCCTTACTAAACCTACAAGTTCCTACTGCAATTCAAATTCTAGGTCTTCAATGTCATCTATTTCTCGGAAATAGAAATCAGAAAGAATGACCAGAGGATGCGTTGTATGCATTAGTTAAGGGTTACAATCCACTTACTATGGGGGTGGGGGGCCGTCTTGCTCAACACTCTTAACTAGTTTTAGCGCAAAGAACAATCAAGGTTGATTCTATTCCTTAAGCTTCCAAGTGCCGAAGAGAAAGGAAGTACCAGAAGTGGGGTTTCACACTAAGCATCCCGAATACCGAACGCAAGCATGCTGAGGATCAAATCTCATTTTTCAAAACATCACTCTACTCCAGCTTTGAGAATGAAATGAATAATAACTCTGGGAAGAGCAGTCATAATCATCAACTATAAACAGAGGTTTATGCTGTAAAATACGAAGAATACAAGCAATTTTTTTTTTAAACGGGAGTTTACTCTGGCCTTCTCCCTGACATGCAAGCCTCACTGTGCAGCGACCCTGTGGCTGGATGAGCGCGGAGAACACTGACTCAAACTGGTGTGGGGTGGAAGGCAAGCAGAAGGCCAAGGAAACATTTAAGCCACATTGGATTCCTGGACAAGAAAGAAAGCTAAAGGGAATGCAGGAAGAGAGGTGAACGGCCTATTACGAATAACTAAACAATAACCAGTGTTACTGAGGGCTCTACACACCTGTTTCTTTAAATTCGCACACAACCTCTGGGGCAGTACCACCATTACTATTATCCTCGCTCTTCTGATGAGCAAACTGGCGCTCACCTAATGGAAAGGTTAGGGAACTCGCTCTCAACCATACACTCAGAAAGTGGTTGAGGCAGCATCTGAGTCCCCTTACGCACTTAACCAATAAACTGGAAGAAGAGAACTCAGGAAGCAAATGAAGGAAAAGCCAGGCTTTTTAAGAGCTAAAGCCTGATTCATAAAGATTCAGCATGTGTCAACTCAACTCCTTTTCCCTTTACAACAGGAGTTCCTTTGTGCTGGTTTGAAACCCAGTGTTACACGTGAACTGCACTGAGGCTGAGTGCTAGTGGGTGAAGGACAAGAAAGCCTTCTCCTGGATAAAACTGAAGGCCGGAGGCTTCTTCACTACAGATAGCGGCCAATGGAGCAGAGACAAGGCCGGCGAGGTTCTACATTCATTGTTTTATGGGAGAAAACAGAATGCAGAGAAGAGTTTTTTTAGAAAAAAAATGGAATGTTTTCTATCTAGTGGAAGGAAGTTAAAATCATTTATTCGAACTTCCTTCCCATTCTCTCTCAAGTGAAAGATGTTTCTATGGACATGCGATATTGAATATTTTAGTACAGTGAGACATACAGTAGATTATAACATGAAATACGATTATACCTTAAGACAATCCTTTTTATTGCACTGTAGAATTAACTAGAACAACTCTCTCAAGAATAATGAAATAGCTTCCATGTAGGATGGAAAGGAGTACACTTGGGTATAATATTTCAAAGAGAAAAAAAATCACTTAAAAGTTTTTTAAAAAAATCTAGATCAAGAGTTTTCTTAAGTGGACAATTATACAAAATACTTTTCTGAATATAAGAATTATGTTTAGCAAAACACAAAGAATCAGACATACAAAAATTTCCTGGTTGAAAAACTGTGTAGAACATTTGCATTTGAACCCATTTTATTTTCCAGTTTCTAGAAAGGTTATATGTTTGACACGACAAGGATTTTGAATGTGGAATCTAATGAGGAATAGAGAGAATGTGTACATTTGGTATTTCAGTAAACAGAATGAATAATATACATTAGGGACTTCTAAATTATCAAATGGATATTATTAATTTAGGAGAGAAAATGGTAGTGCAGTCAATTTATAGTGCATGTAGCACATATGTTAATGCAATCATTTCCACATTTTAAGTGAAATTGTCAGTATTAAAAACTGATTTGTACTCAGATATTATGATTTGATTTTACCACCAGAAGTTTACTTTAAACAGAGAAAAATGGCAAAGTGCTAAAAAGGGGAATGTGAACTAGAAGTCACCATGAAATATAAAAATGAGCATTTTTATAAACATATGTATATAGTTATAATAATCAAATAAGCCTTCCAGTCTTCAGAATTGTTACAAAGAAAAGAAATCAAGATTCTCTGATGGCCAAAGCATTTTTCAAAGTACATTTTCACTTTCTGATGTTTAATAAACTCTTCATTATATTTCAGATAAGAAAGAAGCAAATTTTGTCTCACAAATAAATTACCAGGTATGATATTTCTAAAACTGACTGCATTACTAGGCAAAATTCTTCAATTCAATTCACTGATGTCTTTTACTGAAGGATGCATTGGTTTGAAAATCAAAGACTTACGTCATCCAAAAAATCAATCAGTGAAGATGAGGAAGAAGAAAAGGAATCCTATTTAACGAATACAGCAATAAAAAATAGAAAATATGGATGAAGCAATTTAATAAGAATAATAAATCAAAAATTTTGTAAAACAATTGAAAGGCAAATGACATTAATTCAAATAATAAATGAGAAAAGCAGTCATTGGCATTGTTTGTCTAGAAACTTAGAAATCCATTAATTACTTTTAAAAGTGTGGTTCTTTTTCCTTTTCCCAAAGGAATGAAATATAATGCATACATTGTGCCCAAAATATAGTAAGATGAAGCGCATGGCAAATCATTAATACTCAAATTAAACGAAGTACTTTAGAAGGGTAATAATTACAAGTGAGTAGCAGAATCTCTTGGCCTCTAGCTGTTCCCACTGGCATGGAACCTCTCTGAGAACAGGACTTAGTGAATTTGGTCACTATTCTATCTCCATCCAGCACCTAGAACAGTGCTCTGCATAGAGACTTGTGATTATTTAACAAAGATATAATCACTAACTTGAATTTTCTGAGACAAAAATATACTTTATATCAGAAAATTGTTTTTTTTTTTTCCTTAAAGCATTTAAGCCCCAAAGAAGGACAGTCATAGAGTCACTATTTCGTTTATTATGGGATATACTGCCTAATACACTCTATGTAATACTTTTAACAAAAAGTATTCCTATTGTAAACTTCTAAAATAATTGAAAGGATTTGGAGCTAGACCCAGCACTGCTCTATTGTGAGATTTGACCTTTTTCACTTTTTTTTTGTTGTTTTTTTTAAATTGCGGCTCTATGCTTAGGACAAAAAAGAAAAGTGTCAAAATTATTTCAAGTGTTTGGATTTGTTCTGCCAGCACTCAGGGGAAGAGATGAAATTTCTTTTAAATGTTATAACTCTCATATTTAGATCTTTCTTAAATTTTTCTTAAATACAAAGGTGATTATAGTTTCTATTAAGAATGCAGAACATACTCTTTTCCTAACACGTTTAGATTCTAGGTCCTTTCATGTGGGAGGCAATAAAACAGTTTCATTGAGAATGAATTTCAAATCACAAAGTGAATTTTAAATGGACCGCAGGGAATACTTGAAAAGCTTAATACTTACTTCAAATTGATCCAGAGCATCGGTAGGCGTATTCAAAAATGCCAAGAAAGAATGCTGTGAGTCTTGGTGCTCTATACCTAGAAGACAGCAGCAACTTTTTTTAAAACTAGAACAGTTTAAACTAATTCTAATGGATAACCTTTCCTGTCTGAGTCTATTAAGAGCTGTTCACAAGCTACCATATTTTAAAGTTGATCAATACTATTAACTCTACATGTTTAATAAACTATATTACTGTTTCTTGGAATACCACTTAACAGTTATATCAGTCTCCAGGACATATTTGTTTCCTGACTTGAGGTATTGAATTTCTTTCTTTTCCCATATAGCATATCATAAGAAACACAGTAAATCCTGGTAGACTTGGGAGAATTTTAAAAATATGGTTATGTCTGATTTTTCTCAGCTAATTTTATCACCAAATAAGGTTTCTGTTTTGAAAATCTCTTAGCAAACATATAGTATGCACTAATATAAATAATCTCTTATAATAATGTAGTGATAAAACAAATGTATTTAGTTATGAAAAAACATTTGTCAAGGCCTCAGTTTGATTTCAGGTATAGTTTTATTGATAGAATAAATCACTCATACCCTAGTTTTTCTCACGTAAAGTTTTAAAAGTTGATGCCTATTTGCTGGTTATGGTATTAACTTCAAATGCATAATTTCCAAAATAATTCTTAAAATACGTATATAATGATAAATACTAACGAGGAAAAAGCAGAAACAACCAAGCACCCATTTCTGATTCCATATCCTTAGGAAGTGACATCAACTAATTTGTGTGGCTTTCATACTACTCTCTAATAACAAACATCACAGATGCCAGATGAGGCACTATGTTCAGAAATTCATCCAGTCAATAAATATTTACTGAGAGCCTATTATGTGCCTAAACCTTGTCTAGATACCGGGATATATTAGTAAACATAGCAGAAAAAAATATCCTTGCCTTCATTATATAAATATGATATTATATTTAAATAGTATAGTATATTATGTTACAACATAAAGTAAAATTTTATTATTCTACAATGTTCTAAATCCAAATAAAAGTTATAGGTTAACATGCTTTCATAAAGCAATATGATTAACTTATTTCTTCTGCAAGTTTAGATCTATTCTAAAAATGATGCAGTCAGTGTTAGTCACACTCTGCACTGGTCTCTCTTCTGTATAAACTGCCTTTAGGGCTACAGATCCTCCAGGTCTTACATATTCTTTTTCCTCTACACCTTAAATAATGCAGCTCCCTTCCACTCTTCATGTTTGAAAACTCCGCTTGATTCTCAATTTAATGTGAAGCCTTGTGCTCAGTGTGAGTTCCTAATTCACTTCTGCTGGGTTCCTTCCTTTCCTGTTCACTAGGAAATTCAACAGACAAAAGCATCTACTACTTTTAAGGGTTTTTCATGTCAACTGGTTTATGTGATACCCTCTCTTTCCCCCACAATTTTATTTTTTCTCCACAATTTTTAAAAGCAGATACAGAGACCCAACAAGCTAGACATCACTGTGTCACAGGTCTGAGAAATAGGGGAACCACATAATGTATGCATAACGTAAAGCCATTAATTAGTTCACTATTCACTCAGGAATACTGACTTTGCCAGGACAATGAATTTCTTTCTTTCTTTCCTTTTTTTTTTTTTTAAAAAGTAGGTTCCATGTCCAGCATGGAGCCCAATGCAGGGCTTGAACTCACGACCTGAGATCAAGAGTAAGATGCTTAACAGACTGAGCCACCCAGGCACCCCAGGTTAATGAATTTCTAGTAACTGCATATGAGAGATCCCTTCATTGAGAAAACAACATTCTGAATTTCTTTTTATTAAATCCTCATGTTCTTAATGCCCACATTATGGAAAGGAAGTTTAGGAAGTTCCTGCAATAGCCGCCACGCACTTTGAGTTACTTTTCACGTTGATGGAAACATGCGCAGGTAATGCTTTCAAGAAAAATGGGAATAAATCCTGAGAAATCCCGCAAGGCAGGCGGTTTAAGAATCAAACGTGGAAGAAAACAATGAAGTGCCAAAACAGTTCGTCACTGTATTGCCTTCTAACACAGAATTAGATTAATCTTTAGTTACTTCATACATTGTTTTCTCAACTACCATGGAATTGAATCCTACCTACACCATTTGAAAAAGAGTATAAAGTATAAAAAAATAGTTTTTTTTTCCAACCACAAATATCTTATTTGTGAAATTATCCATGGCACTGAAAAAAAACAAAACAAAACAAAACAGTCCAATTTATGGCAAAGTAAGTTTTTCTGTTACTATCAAATCTTTAAGCCAGGTATATTAAGTACAACAGAAGGACTCTGAGACCAGTCTAGCAAGAGTGAGTGTCACATACGCATACACATATCCATCAGTGAGTACCAGCGTGGTTAGTGTGAACAATTCTCCGACCTCCATGTACGCAGATGCTCGGGTAATAAAATACATTCACAACAGAATAAGCCCTGATTGATGCAAAACACATTCTCATACCCTTTTCAGATCTAAGCTCTTCAGTGTCCTTTATCAGTTGTTCGATTTCTGAGAGTAGCTCCAAGTTCTTCTTCTCTGAATCTTTTAGTTTACTTCAGTAAGGGAAAAAAAGGAAAAATGTCATTATTTTTACTGCTGGTTAGTGAGCCATCCTACAGTATTTAGTCAGAGCTTCCTGGTTTAGTCAGTCCCATCAAGTCAGGGAAGTCAAGCCACCACAGGAAAGACAAGTCCTGCTGGTCACCTACTGCTGCACAAACCAATTTCTACTACAACACAGCCAGACTCATTCATTCACAGATTGTCTTTGGCTGCTTTTGTACAACAGCTCAGTTGAGTGGGCAGAGACAATATGGCCCGCAAAGCTGAAAATATTTAGTATCTGGCCTTTTATAGAAAAAGATGCTGACTCGGAGCTAAATGATTTGAGTTTAAAATGTCATAAAATCAGAGGTTAAATTAAGGATTTTGTTAGACTCTTCCACAGAGAACCATGAAAGTGGACCATTTTTATGAGTACATATGTAGTTTCCAGTTTTATTCACAGTCTGGTTTACGAGCAAATGTGCAAACACCTATGTCCCAGGCACGGGAAGGCAGCTCACACTTGTTCTAACTGCAACACAGAATGACATTCAGCAGCTCTTTGTGCTAGGATCGATTCACATTCTCCAGGAAACATTCTCTTGCATTTTCAATGTCATCTTAGCACATTTAAGCAAAACATATTTAGTTTATGTCTGGATTATTTGTAACAAGAGTTTATAATTCAGTGGGGTGCCAGACAGCTGACCTTTAATTGGATTCAAAACATTAATGATTACAGTTTAAGGACTAAGGCTTCACACCATTACAAACGGAATTTATGGGACTATATTTCTTTTCACAATGAATGCCTCTGGAACTCTGCTATTCCAGCACCAAATGGCTTTTTCTATTTATATGTTGATTTGTAACACAAACTTTCTACTGTTTCTCTATATCACCAATACGGACTTATTCTTGAACCATGGGTACAATTAAGATTTTCATTTTATCATTTATTTATTCAGAGTATAATTTGCTCTACTGTTGTAATGAGGCTTGAAGGAATGGCATTATCTAGGATTATCTCAGACTGTGGAGGAATATACTTTTTCATAAAGCATAAATGAATAGGAAGAAATAATTAGAATTTGTTATACTATTATGAAATTTATTATCAAGAAAACCTCCTTTGTAAAAGATCTATGGTAGAGGCCAGAATCCCCAGATGACTGTATTTTGCCAGGAATATATGTTGCTTTTTTATACAAATATGACACTCTTGTAAAGGAGAGAATTTTGAATTTAATGGAAGAGAATTTGAGAGTCAACTAAATTTTACCAATAAGGGGAAAAATAAATAATAAAATACTAATTAGCACTATTAATTCCACTTTATGGACAAGTCAGAGGAAAACAAAGTTATATTAAAATCCTGTATCTGCAAATAAGGTTTGAAAACATCTATTCATTTTCAAATGTTCATATATTTTTCTGGATATTACTTAAAAGAAAAAAGCGATACATATGAAATAAATAAGTAACTTCTCCCCAAATACTTTTTGACCACCTTAGAAATTATTCTAGTAGACTCTATCATTCAACCTTACCATTCTGTGATGATGTTAGCTGCTTTAACTTTATTCAGCTCTTCTTGGATGGCCTGTTTAGCTCTTATTTCCGCATCCAGAGCTGACTGCAACTCCAGTCTAGCTGACATATCCAATTTTGCAAAACGACGCATTTTCCAGGGCATATCCTACCAAATAATATAACTGTTGTTAGCCCCATCTTATTTTTTCCTTAATGTTTAAATTCACTAATGCAAGTAAATTTAGAAACTACTTAAAAGCACTACTTTTTCTGATCACAGAACAGATCTGAAACACTGCTTGTGAAAATATATTATTTTTCTCTAAATTCAGAAATAATTGTAGACCCACACATAAAGGAGTTTATTTTTTCATAATTATTATCAATAACGGCTACTATACAAGTTACAGTTAAGCATTGATGTGTTATGACTTCCTCATCTGGCAAACACTTGGACTAAGTGAATTCTCATGAAAAACCTTCCAGGGAACTAAACCCTAGACAAACTGATAAAAGTGTTCCAATTTATTATAGTGTGTTGAGCCTCCCTACCCACCCCTTAGGGTAATTCTCCAGGCAAAAGGCAGAACTTACTGTTGCTCGAGCACCTAAGCTGGAATTTCTTAAAGCTTCCAACTCTTCAGTCATTTTAGAAGCTAAGGCCTGGAGATACCCTCGTGCATCCTTTTCATCACTGACCCTGGAATACATACACATATAGATAAAGGACAAAAATAACACAAACAGAAAAAACTTAGTGAGAAATACAGTGTTTTTAAAGCCTCATAGAAGAAATAACTGAAATGCCTTCTTTCAAAATGTCTACCACAGCACTACTGCCTGACAAGGGGGAAGAGGTTTACTAAACTGTTCCAGTTATCTAAGAACTAAAGCTGGCCATGTTAAGGAAAGTTCAAATGACTTATACCTGATAAATTAGTGAAATTTCACCCTTGAACCAAAGAATACTCTTTTAATCTAATATTAAAAACACACATATATACATGATTTCTAAAGAATATTAAGATTTCTCATTAATTGGGTCCTGCCATTTTATCTTATGAAAACAAAACTCATCATTTTAAAAACTAAAGTACCCTATATTTAGAACGTTTAAAGTAAAATATTCTGCAAAAATCAGGGTTGTACTGCAATAAAGCTCCTCTGTTTTCTAAAATGGTCAATAAAATACCAACCAAAAGATTAAAGCTTACTGAAACTCGTAACTGTCTTACAACTATCTTGCTGATGCAACTATTATGATTCTAGACAGAAGTATTTTCAATCTATATTCAATGACATTCTACATTTCAGAATTTATCAAGAGTAAGTTTGTATTTTATTACATCTCCTTCAAAACAAGGGCAAGACAAGGATAAGGACTGCCAGCATATGAAAATCTATAAAAGAAGGTCCTAGCCTAAAGAAGAATGAAAACAATTAGTATATAGTAAGCTGTAATTGGCACAAAGAAAAAAAGAGGAGCTGAAGTCTGCAGTGCTTAGAAGTGTATTCTAATACACTCTGGGAACACTATTTGCCTTTGGGAAGGCTGGTGGTTCTCATGAATACAATTGAGGCCACTGACTAGTAATGAGGAAAATATATTTCAGGTATATCCATAAGTATCTGATGCAAACAGCGGACAAACTGAAATCCTGAACTTGGCTTTAACATCTTTTAGAATTTCAACTCCTGAGGAGTCAAATTTATATATCTCTATTCATATATCTTAAAAAGAGGCCCTTTAAAAGGGATTTGGTTCTCTTTTCTCTTAGATGGGAAGGTGTACTGGAGGACAAGCAAAAGAATCTAACAATAGAAGTGATACAATCATTGTAAAAAGCTGCCCAGCCTAGTTTGTTACATATCTTTAGGCTCTATATACATGTATGTATTTTCATGGCATTTTAAAGGAAAATGATTTTAGAAAATATTGTTTGTGTAGTGGGAGGCAGTTTCCTTTAAAATTCCTTAACTTTGGTTATCACAAATGACCATGACCTTTTGATTTAATCATCCGATCTACAGTATAAAGAATAAGTGGAGATGAAGGAAGATTACCTTTTATAGAGTACTGAGAAAGACACTTAAGAAAACTGTATTATCATTGAAAGGGCCAGGCTAATCGGCCCAACCAGCATCGCTTTAGCGCCCTACCACGGCCATGTTGGCTTATGCATCTTCCAGCAGGCTTCCTTAACTCCGGAAATTGGTGACTTCTTGTACATGCCTGTCATGCTATTTAATGTTTCAAATAAAAACCAATCTCTTGTAATTTTGTTTTTATTTGCATGCTGAATACCTTCACATTCCCTGACCCATGTGGTCTCCCCACTAAGTCTCAAGTTTTTATTAAAGCTGTATCTATGTTCTTGGCTACAGAAAATAAATGAATGCTACCTACAAAGTGGAGATAATGATCCTACTTCTTAAGACTGTTGTAATAACTGAATGAGAATCCCCTATATTTTCAGCCCAATGCCTGGAACATACTATGTTGTAATCAGTACAAGCTATGATTATCCATAAATGAAGATTAATGAATGAGGAACAGTTCAAATAATGTGAGGGAATTTAAATAAATGGAATTAAAGTGTTATTATTGATATCTGACCCTTTGCTGATTATGAATACACCTTCCGAGCTGCCCTCTACCTTCTATATGCTGCCCTTACCATATTATTGTTTTGTCTTTCCTCCTTAAAAAGTTCTCAACAACTTCAGTGGCTTTATTGACTAGGGATTAAATCCCCAAATTTATATGCTTTACCCACAATCTTTCTGTACTCTCTTCAAAAGTGCAGTTCTGTACTGAGGAGTCTTAAAGATAAGCCCTGACTCTCCAAAAAGCAAAATAACACAAACAAAATTGATTTTGTCTTCTCCAAAGTTGGCTCCATCTCTGACTTTCCTACTTCAGTGATACCATCTTCTTCTTCTTTTTTTTTTTTTTAAAGATTTTTATTTATTTATTTGACAAACAGATTACAAGTAGGCAGAGAGGCAGGCAGAGAGAGAGAGAGAGAAAGAGAGAGAGGAGGAAACAGGCCACCTGCTGAGCAGAGAGCCCGATGCGGGATTTGATCCCAGGACCCTGAGATCATGACCCAATCCGAAGGCAGAGGCTTAACCCACTGAGCCACCCAGGTGCCCCGATACCATCATCTTCTTAATCTAACTCAGAATTTCAGAAATACGAATTCTTCCTCATCTCCTGATCTTCCTTCATAATTAAGTCCTATAAATTCTTCTCCCGCAAGTTCTTTTCTATTTATTCAGTTTTTACCAAACTTCCCTCCATGTCACCCTGAACAAACACCACTGTAAGAGTTGTCTTCCTAATGCAACATCTAATCAATGCCAGTATCCTTTACAAAAACCCTCTTATTCTTATAAGTTCAAATTCTTACCCATTATTCATAACTATAAAGTAGTAACTTCACTCACCATCATATTTTCTACTATTTTATATGAAAACACTCAGTCAACCTACATATAGGACCTGTTATTAACCTCAGGGTTTTCAGAAAATTCATTATAGGTTCAAATGATTATCCCCAACTTTCTCAAGCACCCAGTCTGAGGTAACTCTACTCCATGCTCCCATAGGAAAATCAGTACTGTGTAATACACGGGGTAACTTACATATAAGTCTCAAAACTAATCTCTAGATCTGGTCACATTAGTTTTTAAACTTTTCAGTGTTATGTTATAAGCTGCTTGAAGGCAGAGTACTAAATTTTATAGGCTATCCTACCTTCTATCGTACTGAAAAGTGCATTAGCTTGTTTTGTGGCCTAATATGTGATCTATACTGGAGAATGTCCATGTGCACTTGAAAAGAATGTATATTCTGCTGTTTCATGATGGAAGGTTCTGAGTATATTTGTTATGTCCCTCTGGTCCAGTGTGTCATTCAAAGACACTGTTTGCTTGTTGATGTTGTTTTGATCATCTGTCCACTGATGTAAGTGGAGTGTTAAAGTCCCTTACTGTTATTATATTACTATTGATTAGTTTATGTTTCCTATGGTTTTATGTATTTGGGCACTTCTATGTCTGGTGCATATTTATGACAGTTACATGTTCCTGTTGTATTAACCCTTTTCTTATGACACAGTACCCTTATCTGTCTGTTATAGTCTTTGTTTTAAAGTCTACTTTGTCCAACAGAAGTATTGCTACTCTGGCCTCTTTTGACATCCATTTGCATGATAAATGGTTCTCCATCCCCTGCAGGTGTCTTTAGGTCTAAAGTAAGTCTCTTACAGGCAGCATATAGATGGACCTTGTTTATTTATCCATTCTGTCACACTATGCCTTTTTATTGGAGCATTTAGTCCATTTATAACCAATGTAGTTATTGATAGATATGTATTTATTGCCATTTTGTTATTGTTTTGTGGTTGTTTCTGAAATTTTTTCTGATCCTTTATTGTCTTTCTCTTTCATGGTTAGCTCATTTTCTGTGGTGATAAATTTGGATTTATTTCTCTATTTTTTGCATGTTTATTAGTGGTTTTTGATACATGAGGTTTTATATAACCTCTTCTGCATACAGCAGTCTATATTAAGTTGACAGCTGTTTAAAAGTTTGAATCCATTCTTTTCTCTTCTTCTCCCCTTGTTTTGGTATATGCTATTATATTTCGTATCCTCTTTTATAAGTTTTTTGACTTTTTTTTTTTTTATAACACTACTCATTTTTTACTGCTTTTCTGCTTCCTATCTTCATATTGTCACTTCCAGTATCTCCTTTCCACTGAAAGTCTCCTTTTTTTTTTTTTTAAAGATTTTATTTATTTATCAGAGAGAGAGAGGGGGAGAGAGCGAGCACAGGCAGACAGAATGGCAGGCAGAGGCAGAGGGAGAAGCAGGCTCCCTGCTGAGCAAGGGGCCCGATGTGGGACTAGATCCCAGGACGCTGGGATCATGATCTGAGCCGAAGGCAGCTGCTTAACCAACTGAGCCACCCAGGCGTCCCTGAAAGTCTCCTTTAATCTTTCTTACAGAATTGGTTTAGTGGTCATGAACTCTTTAGTTGTTTGTCTGGGAAACTCTTTATCTCTCCTTCTATTCTGAATGAGAATCTTGCTGGGTAGAGTATCCTTACTCTAGATTTTTGGTTGCAGATTTTTCCCACTCAGCACTTGGAATATATCATTATCACTCCCTTCTGCCTTGCCAAGTTTCCGTTGAAAAATCTCCTGCAAGCCTTATGGGTTTTCCTTTATATGTTACTGACTTCTTTTTGTCTTGCTGCTTTTAAGATTTTTTCCTTAACAGTTTATTTTGCAAATTCAGTCACAATCTGTCTTGGTGTGGGCCTGCTTTTGTTGATTTTGATGGGAGTTCTCTCTGCTTCCTGGATCTGCATGTTTGTTTCCTTCCCTAGATTAGGGAAGTTTATTGCTATTATTTCTTCAAATAAATTTTCAACCCCCCCTTTTAGCTCTTCTTCCTCTGGGACTCCAAAAATACAAATGTTATTACATTTGATGGAGTCACTGAGTTCCCTAAGTCTATTTTCATTTTGTGTAATTCTTCTTTCTTTTGTTCAGCTTCACTGATTTGCATTACCTTGACTTCTGGGTCATTAATTCATTCCTCTACTTGTTCCAGCCTGCTGTTCATTGTATCAAGTGTGTTTATAATCATGTTTATTGCACTCCTCCTAATTCTTTTTTAAACTTTTATCGCTGTGGTAAGGGTCTCAGTGGATGTCCTCCATGGTTTTCTGAAGTCCACTGAGTATCTTTATGATCATTGCTTTAAAGTTTCCATCAGACATATTATTTGTATCTATTTTGTTTAGATCTCTGGCCATGGCTTTATCTTGTTCTTTCATTTAGGATAAATTCTTCTGCCTTCTCATTTTTTTTTAAGTCTCTGCCTTCTTCTCTATGTTAGAAAAGTCAGTTATGTCTCCTGCTCCTGAGAGTAATGGCCTTATGAAAAAGGGGTCATGTCATGCCCAGGGTCTGATACATTAGAGAGTGTCTCCAGTGTGTGCTGCTTGTGCTCTGTTATTGTGTTTTGGTTGCTCTGTCCTTAGAGCCAGTCGTCTACAGAGGGTCTCCTTGCCTGCTGTGGGAAGTGTTTGATCCCTGGCCTGAATGTAATAAGTTTTCACTATGTTTGCTTTGGTCTGCTTGTGAAATGAGACCTATCACCACCTCCACTGGACTGGAGACCCTGTAAAATTGCCTGGTCAGGAGGCAAGGGTTTGTGCTAGTCTTTGGGGAAAGGGGGCACCACACTACAGCTAAGGTAAGTGTGACCGAGAAGGGCAGTTCTACCAGAGCAGCTGGGGGTGGGACTTGGTAGAGCCAAGTTAGGCAGCCAGTATTTTCCTACAGGTGGCCTTGTGTTTACGCTGAGGGGCCAGGGAGGGAAATGGTGCCACCAGCTCCTTTTGTTCTGAGAGAGGTCTCTCCATGAATGCGGTCTCTCTGGGCTACACTCCAAGAAGAACAAATAACCTCCCCGCTGTGTGCCCAGGCACTCTTCATATTACTGTTTCCACACCATATGCCCCTGGGTTGTTTACCTGCCTTCTTTCCAAGAGCAGTGCAGTACTCTCCAGGTTCTATTTCAGCCAAGCCTGCTGACCTCTAAAACTCCAGTCTTCAATCCCTGCTGGTTCCAAGAACTCATGAAATTTAACCTCTCTCATTTTTAAGACAATGGCTATGGGTAGGTGTTCTCCTTGTGCATTCCCCTGTGTGTTCCTCCCTCTTGCCCTTCTCTGTGACTATGGGTACCTCTCCTCTGCAACAGTCAGGATTTGTTTCTTCCCTTAACCATGCCTCCACACTTCCTACCTCCTTCAATGTGGTCTCTTCTCTCTCTTTAAATGTGGAGTTTGTTTTGTCAGTCTTTGGTCCAGTTTCTGGGGGATTTAGTATGATTCGACAGTTATCTAGTTGTATTTGTGGGCCAAGGTAAGCGTAGGGCCCTTCTACTCCACCACCATCTTTCTGTCTCCAGCATCCCTTCATTTTTTAATATAGCAAGACTGAAAAATTCGAAAGACTCTGAGATTCTTGCCTTGTTAAGCAGGGACAGAATGTCTCAGATTAAACATTTAAGTAGGTAAGAACTCTGAGATCAGGGAGTATATATTTTACTTTTACCTTATTAGATTTTATTAATTATTTATCTAAAACAGTAGTCTATATATATATATTAGATTTTATTTATTTATTTATTTATTTAGAGTACAAGCAGGAAGGGCCAAGGGAGAAAGAGAATCTCAAGCAGACTCTGTGCTGAGTCTGACAGCATTCTCAGTCTCACGACCCTGAGATCATGATCTGAGCTGAATCCAAGAGTTGAACACTTAACTGACTGAGACACCCAGGTACCCTAATATATTAGCCCATTTCTAAATAACAGCTTTATGCAAACTGATTTGCTTGCATTCCTGATTTCTTCTGCACATTTCACTTGAATGTGAAAAGCCTAAAATGAGTGTTTCATGGTATCATGTAAAAACTTTCACCTTAATACTTCCTACTAACCCTTTTCCAGAGAATCTACATTTAAAGCTTCTTTACACTGGGATTCCTGGGTGGCTCAGTCATTAAGCATCTGCCTTTGGCTCAGGTCATGATCCCAGGGTCCTGGATCAGCAGGGAGGCTGCTTCTCCCTCTCCCACTCCCCCTGCTTATGTTCCCTCTCTCACTGTCTCTCTGTCAAACAAATAAATAAAATCTTAAAAAAAAATAAATAAAGCTGCTTTACTTTAGTAGAAACACTTCCCATTACATCTGAACCCATCATGCCTATTGCTGGAAAAGATCAGCAGTCTAGGAACTGGGGCTTTGGCCAGATCATCTTTTCCTTCTACGAAGTCATTTTCAGCAACAGTTTAATTATACATTTGGTTACATAATAACTGAGTTATAAATTTTTGATACTATAAACTTGGCTAAAGACTAGAATGAATTTGCTTCAGAAATACAGATTTGATGACAAGGACATAAATTTAACATTAATGAACCATTAATGGTACTATACTGTTTGGGACACAAACAATTTCCTCAATTTGGGCATTTTCATTTAGTTATGCACTGTAGAGTCACATTCATAAGCCAAAATGAGTGAACATAAGAGCTCTGTAGTTCAGTCTATATCAAAATACTTGAGTTATTTGGGTAAGATCACTTAAAAAGACAATGTTTATCCACTTCTGACTTAAGATGGAGGCTGTTAGTTTGCAATAAGTAGGAAAATGGAAAAAATGTTTAAAGAACCAAAATAAGATTACAAGAAACTAAAATTCCCAAATGATTGGTCTATTTCCATAAAGAAACTAGTTTTCATAAAATTAAACATCCATGTGCCAAAAAGAATAAGAAAGTTGAAAAGTAACTATAAAAATCTAAAAAATATGTTTTCCTTAGAAAATAAAGTCCCTGTTGTGTTCAATTTCCTTCATGTTTTATAGAAATATACACATTTTTATAAATACCAGAAATATTTGATGAAATAATGAATGTGAAAAGTCACTAAGGTAATTCATTCTACATTGATCATAAGAACTTAAAGAATAGTTAATAAAATGAAACTGTAATCATGTGAGTTTTTATGATGACATGTGTATCAACCTTTTGTAATTATGAAAGAAGATAATGGCATATCTTCAGGTTCAAAAATTTTCTCTAGGCTATTTCTTAAAATAATTACAAATATAGCAATTTTGTTCTTAGAAAGGAACCTATAGCTAGTGAATGATTTTCTTCGGTTATTTAAGGACCAACCGTCTTAATATAACATTTTCTTTTCTTAGAAATAACAGCTTTCAATGAAGCTGTGGAGAGTTGACATGGGATACTTGCTGCAGTTGGGGAAAAGAAGAACGTAAGAGAAAATACAGAAGGACGCAGATCAATAATAAATAACAGGCCATTAATAAAATTATGTTCTTCAGGGAAACATTTTTCAACTGGAATTCATGAAAACTTGGCCATATGTTCAAATCACCCACAAAAAACACATTTAAAAAGAGCACTCACCACTGAATTATTTCTGTGATTTGGGCTTCCCAATGTGCAACAGATTCTTTCTTGTCTGCTAGGTCTTTTACCTCTTCTTCTAACTGCTGGTTGCGCATACTTAAGTTCTCATACAAAGTTGTGAGCTGAAAGACAGTTTTAAGACACTTGAAAATACATATGACTTTCAGGAACAGGAATGCAAGGTGCTCAGATGCTGCCTGTTAAATCTGATTACTTACCATATTCCACTAAAAAATGCTTGTCTTCCTATTTCTTATTATATACCCTTCTGGTCACTGAATTTGGAAACATCAAATATTCTGAATTCTCCTCTGCCTTTGCTTTCCCCTTACTCCCTATTCTAAATTCTTACATTTGTGAACTTTCTCCAGTTGCCTCAAAACTCCCCAGGTTCCACCAGTAACAACATCTCTCATTTTTTTGTTTTGTTTTGTTTGTCTGTAAATGTCTCCATATCATCCTCTTCTTAAAATAAAATCTTATATAGAATTTCAAGTATATAGAAAAATTGACAGTATAAGTTAGCTCACATGAGCCCACGGCCAACTTCAACAATGCCAGTCATTTCATTTGCATCCTGTCTTCTTATCCCTTCTTCCTGAATTATTCTGAAGTGAATACCAGACACCTATAATTTTACCCATATATATTTCTGTGTATATCTCTTGCAAATAAGGCTCTCTCTTTCAAAAGATAACAATATAATTATACTTTAAAAATTTAATGAGTTTCCTTATATCATCACATAGGTAGTAACTGTTCAAATTTTTAGTTATCTCGAAATATCAAAAAGCTTAACAGTTTATCATATTGAATCATGATACTAACAAGTAACCACAGCTTAATGGTTCCTGTATCTTGTAAGTCTCTTTTATTTATAGACTCTAGGGGTCCATTCGGGCCCCTATACTAGAATACCAGAGATTGGATAGTTCAAATATGAAACATTTATTTCTCACAGTCTAGGGACCAGAAAGTCCAAGATCAAGGTGCCAGCAGATTCAGTGTCTGGTGAGGTCTGTTGTTGGTTCACAGATGGTGGTCTTTGGCTGCGTCCTCAGGGGGTGGAAGGCTTGAGGGGCTCTCCAGGGTTGCTTTCATAAGGATGATAATCCCACCATAAGCACTCCACCTCACTACCTAATCACCTCCCAAAGGCAACACCTCTTCCTACAATCACACTGAGGGGTAGGTTTCAACATGCAAATTTTGGAGGAACACATTCTGTCCATAGCAGTTCCCCTCCAGCACTTTTATTTTTCTTGTAATTTATTTGTAGAAGAAAACAGGTTGTCCTGCAAAGTTTTCTGTAGTCCTAATTTCTGCTTTCATTTTTGAAAATCATTTTTTGCTGCATAGGATATTCCATGTTGGCTATTATCCTCCAGCACTTTGAAAATGTCATTCCTTTTTATTCCCTATTTTGATCCCTTTTTGGATTTCATTTTTTTCTGTTGGGAAGTCAAGCTTCAGTTTAACTTTTACTCATTTGAATATAATGTGATTTTCTTCTCTGGCTACTTTCAGGACTTTCTTTGGTTGTTGGTTTTCAGCAGTTTTTCTATGATGTCTCTAAGCGTGATTTAATTTCTATTTACCACCTTTAGGGTTTGTGGCATTCCTTGAATTTGTACCTTAATGTTTCTCCTAAGTTTTGGAAAATTATGGGCCATTAATTCCTCAAATACTGTGTTATGTCACAGACCATCCTCTCCACCTAGGAAAGCAAGTATTTAGTCATGTCCCCTTCATCATCTTTTATGTATATCCATCCTTTTTAATCTCTACCCATACTTTAGTCCAAATTTTTTTTACTTATTCACTGTTCTCTTCAGCTCTTTCCAGTCTGCTGTTAAAATCTTCTATTGGATATTTTGGTTATTTTAGTTTTCACTTCTAGATGTTCTATTTGACTCTTTTGTATATATTCCAGTTACCTGCTTAAATTCTTTGTGTCTTTCATTTTCTATCATACAGTTATTTTAAAATCTCATTTATGAAAATTCTGATGGGAATCCCTGTGGGCTTGCTTATACAAACTAATTTTTTTCATCTTTTCTTTCCTTATTTTGTTTTTGCTATTATATTTTTACTCTTGGTTTTCACTGATTTAGTTTTATCTCCTGGGATGCATGGTAACTATTTTAATATATGCCACACATTTTGTATACAAATTTTAAGGGTAACTGGACACTCTGTATAGCATCTTCCTGCAGAGAGTATTTACCTTTACTTCTGGCAGGCATTTAGAATCAAGATAGGTCAGGTATTGAGTTACTTGGAGGCTACGTTTCAGTCAGTGAGAGGTTTCATCTCTTTCTGGTTCACTCATATTCCTAAAATGTAGCCTTTCAATGAGTCCAACTGAAAGCTTGTATTCAACTCTTCAAACTTGTGTGGCTGTGGAATATTGTGCTCAGCTTCCTGGATCTTCGGCTACTGCTTTCCTATCAGCAAATGCCTCAAGGGAAACAATAGCATTGAGTGCTGGGCTCATCTCCTTGCATTACTCCTCTGCAGGATCTTGGTCAGTCATGACAGCTGCCTTCTTTTCTCCCCAATGCCTTCCACAAATAAATACTGTAGGAAATAGTCCTACCATATTAAGGCAATTTTTAAAAAAATCCAGTTCTTCGTGAGGTGGTGGGTATGATATAAAGTAATCTGTCATAGTCAGAAGCACAAGTTCCTGCTTTAATAAGTTTTTAAAAATAAAATAATTACATTCAATTTTTATTTCATGGCGACAGTTTTCTGATAAATGCTCAATCTGCATTAGTTATTACTATTCTTTTCTTGCTTTTTGGTATGTTTATAGAAATATTGTGTTCCTGTGTTCATTTCTTTTTGATTACTCAACCTGAAGAAGATGGGTTTTTCCTAGAAAAGCTATTTACAAGTTTGTGGGGATGAGTGGTCAGGTGATGGTTAATTTTCTGTGTTAACCTACTGGGCGCAGGATGGCAACACACATAATCAGACATTACTCTGTGTGTCTGTGAAGGTGTCTCTGGATGAGATAAACATTTGAATCAAGAGACTGAATAAAGCAGACTGCCCTCCCTAACACAATAGGACCAACCAGTCAGCCAAAGTCCTGGAGAATAAAAAGGTTGACTCTTGTTGATTCCACTAAGGAGTAAGATGAATAGGAGGGAATTTCTCCTGACTACATGCCTTCAAACTAGGAGGTTGGTTTTTCCTGCTTTTGCACTCTTACTGAAAGAGCAGCTCTTCCTGGGTCTCCAGACTACAAACTACAGATCTTGGGACTTGTCAGCTTCCATAATCAGGTGAGCAAATTCCTTACAATAAATGTCTTTACACATACATATGCGTTTGTGAATATGTGTATATACATATTTGCATACATATATATGTATGTGTACATATGTTTAACTCAGTTACTAATACAGGGTAAAACATGTTCTAAGTCAAGGGTCTACAAACTTTCCAATGAGTTAGATAGTATATATTTTTGGCTTTGTGGGCCAGGCATGGGCTCCATCACATCTTATTCTTAGAAAAACTTATTTAAAAGATATGTAAAGGGGTGCCTGGGTGGCTCAGTGGGTTAAAGCCTCTGCCTTTGGCTCAGGTCATGATCCCAGGGTCCTGGGATCGAGCCCACCATTGGGCTCTCTGCTCCGTGGAGAGCCTGCTTCCTCCTCTCTCTATGCCTGCCTCTCTGCCTACTTGTCATCTCTGTCAAATAAATAAATAAGATCTTTAAAAAAAAAAAAGATATGTAAAAATTCTTCTTAATTCATGGGTCATAAAGAAACAGTCTCAGGGCTAGATCTGGCCATAGGTCACAGTGGGCCAATTCCCCCATCTAAATTGATCAGGAGTCCTAATGACCCAGGGTTGTTCTCAGTTTTTAGCCAGTACTTATGTGAGACATAGACATTTTTTGGCACAAGTCACAGACAGCTTTATTTCTCTCCCTCTACCAAAGGAGCACAGCTGTAATTCCCTGTTTAATCCTACCTCCAACCTCACTGTCTTCTCAGAAGGCAATGGGGTCCAGAGAAGCTATTGATGCCAACACATACCCTATATGCCTGTTGATAATAAGGGATTTCAGTTCTGTACCTCAAGGTGTGCCACTTAACCTCTGAAAAAGTTCTTTTTACAGATAAAATTTACATACAATAGAATTTATCCATTAGAAGGGTAATGGTTCAAGGATTTTTAATAAACTTCTACAGCTGTGAAACAATCACCACAATCTAATTTTGGTATAGGAGAAATTTCCCCACTGCTGGTTTGCAGTCAGTCCTAGCTCCCAAACTGAGTTCCAAGCATTGGTGATCTGTTTTCTGTTTCTATACTTTTGCTTTTCCAAGAAATTTAATACCAATGAAATCATACAATATGTAGGTTTTTTGTCTTTCACTCCCCAAAATATTGAGATTCAACCATAGTATTGTGTGTATCAGAAATTCCCTCCTTTTTTCAGCTGAGTAGTATTCTATTATGTGGGTAATAGTAAACTTCATTTGCTCATTCACTCACTAGCTGATGAGCATTGGGACTGTTTCCAGTTGTTTGGTATTGTGAATAATGATGCTATGCACATGCATACAAAAGTCCTTAGAAGGACTCTGTTTTCAGTTTTCTTAAATATCTCCAGGAATTTCTGGGTCATGTGGTAAGGGTATGCTTACCTTTTGAGAATTTCTTAAACTATTTTCTAAAGTGACTATATAACCACCTGATGCTCCCACAAGCAGTGTAGAGTTCCAGTTCCTCCACATCCTTGCCAACAGTTGGTATGGTCACTCTTGTTGATTCCACTCATTCTTGATGGTGTATAGCTCTATGTACCTGTGGTTTTAGCTCACACTTTCCTAATGATATTGAACATCTTTTCACTTGCTTGTCATTCATCGATCTTTCATGAAATGTCCATTCAAAATTTTCCCCCATTTTTTCATGGAGTTGTTTGCATTATTAATTATTGGGTTTTAAGTTCTTTCTATATTTTGAATGTGTTTCTTATTAGGTAAATGATTTGCAAGTGTTTCCTCCTTATCTGTATATGTCCTTTACTTTTCTTAATGTTGTATTTAAATTGTAATGAAGTACAATTTATCATTATTTTTCTCTCATAGGTTATACTTTTGATTGATATAGATGAAATCTTTGACTAACCCTAAATCGTGAAAATTTTCTTCTACATTTATCTCTTATGTTTCAGTTTATGATCCACTTTAAGTTAATGTTTTTATATGGTATAGGAATTTAATTTTTCACATGGATATCTAAGTGTTGCAGCACCATTTGTTGAAAAGATTATCCTTCTCCCAATGAATTGCTTTGCACTTTTGCTGAAAATCAATTGGCCACAAATATGAGGGCTTATTTTTAGACCATTACACTATGGTTCCATAATATCAAAACTACCAGTAAGTTTCAAAAGACTGTCAGGTAAATTCTCCAACTTTTGTTGCAAAAGGCTATTATAGGTCTTTTATATTCCCAAATAAATTTAAGGATAAGCTTCTCAATTCCAACAAAAAGTCTTATCAGAATTTTGATGGGGATTTCCCTAAATGTATACATTAGAGGAGACTTGAGGTCCTAACAATTCCAAGTTTTTTGATCCATTAACCGTGTATCTCTCCATTAGATTTTCCTTCATTTATCTCAGCAATGTTCTGTAGTGGTCATCCTCTGGTTAATTCCCAGAGCTCTGAAATGGTTGTTTTTTGACAGTTATGTACACTTTGAAATTTTTCTTGAGAGGTTTCATCAATCTCTTCATGTTAGCATACACAGAAGTCTACCAGCTATCTTTGAAAATTTTTTTGCAGATGCAATGTCTTTACTAATTAATACAACATATTACTTTTCATTACTATTGCTTTTGACAGTCCTTCCAACTAATCTGTGAGTGATGTCAGCTAGATATCTGCAGGAAGAAGAAGAAACGCAGCTTTTGCAAGACCATGTTACAATAGTTATAAGTAGTTTTAAGTAGACTCTGTTCAGTATTAGAGAAATGCTAATCTTTTCATTATTACTAAATAAAAGCATGGACTCTGGAGCCAGACTGCATGTGTTCAAATTCCATCTGGCCACTCCTTGGTCCTCTGATTAGGAAAGGAGTCTCATCCCCCTCCCTCTGCCTCAGTCTCCTCATCCATAAAATGGCAAGAGTAATAGTGTATACCTCACAGAGTTTTTGTGAGGATTAAATTATATATATATAAAATAACTTAGAAGAGGATCTGCACTTAGTAAAGTCTACCCAAGTATTTGTTCATTTTGCTTATTTTGGGAATGAGAAGGTTTTACTATTTGTACCTTGACATATCTGGCTTATAATATGGAATAGCATAGTCCAGAATATGGAAACATGATCATGACATTTTAAGTGAAAGGCACATTATAAAATGGAATGCATGTATGACTGCACCTACGTAACTATTTATACAAACCTGGAAGGAACATATAAAGTTAAAATATTTGTTTTGTGGTAATGAGATGATGGGTAACTTTATATAATTTTTATAATTTAGACTTTTTGTTTAATAATTTAAGAACAGGGTACAAATAATATTTTTCTTTATGGGAAGCCATTTACTTTCACTCCCTAAAATACATGGTTAATTTTATTTGCAATAAGTTATCTTTTAATAAAAAGTGAAACTTAAAAGAGTACCTGGGTGGATCAGTCAGTTAAGCACCCAACCCTTGATTTTGGCTCAGATCATCATCTCAGGTCATGAGATCAAGCCCCACCCTCACTGGGCTCTGTGCTGGGCATGGAGCCTGCTTAATATTCTCTCTCTCCCTTTGCCTTTCACTGCTCCTCCACCCCTGACTTGTGTGGGGTAAGGGGTAGGGAGAGAGAGAGAATCCCAAGCAGGCTCCATGTCCAGCATGGAGCCTGAGTCTGAGCTTGATCTCATGGACCCTGAGGATCATGACCTGAGCTGAAATCAAGAGTCTTATGCTTAACTGGTTGAGTCACTCTGGTAGTCCTTTTTAATTTCTTTCAAAATTTTAATTTTTGGGGGCGCCTGGGTGGCTCAGTGGGTTAAAGCCTCTGCCTTCAGCTCAGGTCATGATCCCAGGGTTCTGGGATTGAGCGCCGCATTGGGCTCTCTGCTCGGTGGGGATCCTGCTTCCTCCTCTCTCTCTCTGCCTGCCTCTCTGCCTACTTGTGATCTCTCTCTCTCTGTCAAATAAATAAAATCTTTTAAAAATTTTTTTAATTTTTGGAGTTTAAAAATGTGAATATGAGAATCTAGTCATAGAATTAATTAAATAAATTTCAAAATTAACATAATAGTTGCTTTCTAGCTTCTATACTAGAAGTTCTGTTGAGAAGAAATTCAGCTCTCTTCACTCAGGTCCCAGACAGAAGAGCTGGTATAGCAATGACAAAAGTATTCTCTGGTTATCCCTCTTAATGAAGAAACACAGTTCAAATTAAACCAGAGAATGAATGAACAGAAAGAAACAGTGAAGAGGCTTAATCACGGTGAACTGAGAGTTAAAGAGGAAGAGAAGCAAAGGCTGTAAAAGGAGCAAAAGTAAGGAAGAGACTGAAAAGGCAGCAGAACCCAGATCCATCTCTATTTCTCTGGGAATAAATAATTCCTTGTTATCATTTGTCATTAAATATTACCCCACCATATGAATTTGCTCTCAAAGTTCTACTCATCCTTCATCATACATTTCAATTTAGCAAGAAAAGGTAATGTCCTATTTTTATTAACTTAGGAGACAGGCTTTTATTTTTATTCTTTGCATCTCATCACAATCATAAGAGTATTGCTCACAAATTCTCTCCAAATATGTATTTCTGGTATAAACTCAGTAGAACTTTATGGTTACTAATAAAATAAAACCAAGGGGTGAATACAAGATTTGTTCTACATACAAACTGATTAGTAAGTAATATAATTTTTCTTGAACTATATGCATTTTCTACTAGGTAGTTTGTTTAGAAACTATATGCAGAGGCCTTCTAGAGTTTAATTACATTTCTTACATCAAGGTTACTCTTAAAAGAACCTTAAATTCTGTCTAATAGACAAATAATATTTAATTTTATAGTCATACTAGTCAAACACATGAAATAACAATTATGTGACCTATTTGGATAAAACTCAAATATTGTTATTTTATTTTAGTGGAAATAACTAAGAATTACACGATCACCTTCACATATTTTTCATACTTTAAACATTCATACTACTTACTGTCTCTGCTACCTCTAGCCACTTCTCACAGTGTCTGTGTATATAAGTTCCATAAGACTTTACAAAATGGACAAATGGAGTTGTTTCTCAAATACTTTCCAAGCAAACAAACAAAGTCATTATTAAATGTATAAAGAACGAAATAGTCATGGGGAAAGTAGTGAAAGAACACAAGGGAACACAAGGGAAAACAGAGAGACAATAAAGAGTCTCTCTTTTATGACTACTTAGTCATGGTCTTTCAGTCTCTTATTGGAATAACTAATAATTGAACAAAATACTTTTATTGGAGGAAAATCCTAGAAATTATTATAAAACACAATTACCCAAACATTCTTAAATACAAATAAGATTAAAACGTCCAGATAATATTAGAATTTTTACAACTGTTTGTTAAGAACTGATGAAAGAAATGCAGAATAATGGCAGTTCAAGAAATCTACATACAAACTGATTATTAAGTAATATAATACTTAATATAATACTTTTCCTCCTACTAAACGGAAAAAGATTCCTTTTAAGTATTTGACATTTTGTTCTAAATCTGATGAATGGTTCTGCTCTTTATTCAAGCTACAGTGGTTTAGGCAGAGTTCGTTTCTCTAGATTCCTAACTACCAACAGTATTATTTCTAGCTATTAGCAGTTTTCCCTCATGAACAGGACAACAGAGTTGTCAAAACTTCTCCAGTTTGGCTTAAATGTTCCTGCTCTTGCCAAGGATCACCTTACCTCCAACAGCCACGAAAGAGTAAGTACCAAATATGGGAGAAAAGTGTGAAAAAGAGAGTTGATGGAAAGTGAAATAAAGAACAGAGGCTTGAAAAATAAATGGGACAAAGAATATGATGAGATAAGCAAAACCCTCTCTCCAGAACTCCCGTACAGACTGTTGCAATGAAAACTCGCCTGTACCAACCCAACATATAAGGAGAAATATTAAACCCAAACCAGCCATCAAATACAAAATTATTTACAATTTCTATCAAAGTGCTGAACATTTAGCATGTGCTCAGGGAATAAAAACTAGGTTGTATCACTCACCTTATCAAGTTCACTTGTCAGTTTTTTATTTTCTTCAGTTAATAATACTTTTTCTCGTTCATACTGTTGTTTGAACTCATTTTCAAATTCTTCCCTTTCACTTTGACTAACGATTCAAAACATAAGAGGGGGAGAAAGGCAACGGAATTAAAGTTAAAATAACATATCCCCGATTGGCTACTGTACCATGTGTTTTTAATTCTGAAAAATTACATATCTTAAACATACCAAATCCCAATCTTCCCCTTTAAAATTAAAAACGTTACATTCCTTTCAATTCACTGACTTGTCTGCCTAACAATGGCTACTTTGCTTTTCATTTGAAAATCTGAGAAGACATCTGTGATTTGTAGACTTCATGACTGTGCTCACCTTATTTGGTTTTATATGTACCAGAAAGTATGGGAAAATCAAGAGGTTAGGGAAAGAAGGGAACACATGGGCCCCAACATGTTTCCTTATACTCAGCTCAAGATTGTTAGCAAACCCTCAGTGAAATTTCCAATAATTCTCTTGACATATTCAGCCCTTTCTTCCTTCTTACCTAAGTACCTACCTATACACATATGCATACATACACAACAAATTTAGTATTATAAAACTTATTTAAAATTATAGTTCTGAGAAGCACAATTGATTCACCCTTAGAGGTAAACACAGTGCTAACAGACTTTTTGGAAACCACCTAATGGACAAAGAGGAATCAGTTTTCAAACACTGAGTTGAAATGCAGATGAAGAGGCTTCTTATATTCTAAACAACCAAAGGGTCAATGAAGAAATCAAATAAATTAAAAAAAAATACGAGAAGACAAATGAAAAATGAAAACTTCATGGTCCAAAATCTTTGACACAGCAAAAGTAGTTCTAAGAAGGAAATATCCAATGATATAGGCCAATTCAAGAAATAAAAAGCTCAAATAAACAATTTAACTTTATGCCTAAATTGGGGGAAAAAAGACAAATGAAATCTAAAGTGAGTAGAAGAAAGGAAATATTAAAGATCACAGCAGAAATAAATAGGGATTTTTTTTTAAAACCTATAATGAAACTAAGAACTGGTTCTTTGAAAAGATAAACAGAACAGATAAACCCTTACACCCAGACTTATCAAGAAAAAAGACTCAAATACATAAAATCAGAAACAAAAGAGAACTGAACCACAGAAATATAAGAATAAGAGAATACTATGAAAAATTATATGCCAACAAACTGGACAAACTACTTCTAGCTTTTCTGGGATAAATTCCCAGAAACATACTATCTTCCAAACTGAATCAGGAAGAAACAAAAAAGTCTGAACAGACCAATTACTAGTAACAAAATTCAATCAGTAATCAAAACACTTCCCCAAAATAAAAGTCCAAGACCAGATGGCTAAACATGTGAATGCAACCAGACATTTAATGAAGAGTTAATACCTAACTCTTCTCAAGCTGTTATAAAAAATAGAAGACGATATTTTCCAAATACATTCTATAAGGCCAGCATTACCCTGATACCAAAACCAAAGATACCATTTAAAAAAAAGAGAACTACAGGCCAGTACCCATGATGAACATGGATATAAAAATGTTCAACAAAATACCAGCAAACCACATTCAACAATATATTGAAAGGATCATTCAGCATGATCAAATGGGATTTATTCTGGAATGTAAGGATGGTTCCATGTACACAAATCAATCAGTATCATATACCACATCAAGAAAACAAAGGATAAAAACTGTGTGGTCATCTTAAAAGATGAAGAAAAATCACATGATAAAATTAAACTTTCTATTCATGCTAAAACCCTCAACAAAGTGGGTTTAGAGGGAACACACCTTAATATAATAAAGGCCATCTATGAAAACCCCACAGTTAACATCCTCCATAATGAAGAAAAACTGAGAACTTCTCCTGTAAGGTCAGAAATAAGATGAGGGTGTCCACTTTCACCACTTTGATTCAACACAGTACTAGAAGCTGTAGCCACAGCAATTAAAGGAAAAAAAAAAAGGAATATGAGGACCCATACTGGTAAGGAAGAAGTTAAACTGTCACTATTTGCAGATGACATACTATAACTAGAAAGCCCTTAAGACTCCACTAAAAAAAACTATTAGTAATAAATGAAATCCGTAAAGTTGCAGGATACAAAATTAATAGCCAGAAACTGGTGGCATTTCACTAATACACTAATAACAAAGTAGGAGAAGGAGGAATTAAGAAAATAATTGCATTTACAATCACACCAAAAAGTAAGTAAAATAGCTAGAAATAAACTTAATCAAGGTGGTGAAAGACCTGTACTCTGAAAACTACAAAAGAAACTGAAGATGATATAAACAAATGGAAAGATAGTCCATACTCATGGATTGAAATAATTAATACTGCAAAAATGTCCATAGTAGCCAAAACAATCTACAAGATTCAGTGCAATACCCATGAAAGTAGCAACAGCATGTTTCATAGAACTAGAACATGTAATCCTAATATTTGTAACGCACTACAAAAGACCCCAAGCAGCCAAAGCAATCTTGAGGAAGAACAACAAAGCTAGAGGCATACTAAAAAATTTCAGAGACTACAAAGTTGTGGTAATTAAAGCAGTAAGGTACGGACACAAAAATAAACACACAGATCAACGGAACAGAGACTCCAGAAATAAATCCACACTTACCAATTAATCTATGAGAAAGGAGTCAAGAATATACAATGGGGAAAATACAGTCTCTTCAATAAATGGTGCTGGGAAAACTGGACAGCCACAAGCAAAAGTATGAAACTGGAGCACTTTCCCACACCATACACAAAAATGAACTCAAAATGCATTAAAGTTCTAAATGTGAGACCTGATAAAATTCTTAGAAGAGAACACAGGCAGTAATTTCTCTGACATTGGCCAGAGCAACATTTTTTTAGATATGCCCCCTAAGACAAGGGAAACAAAAACAAAAATAAACTGTTGGGACTTTATCATGGTAAAAAACTTGCACAGTGAAGGAAACCATCATTAAAACGAAAAGGCAACCTACTGAATGGGAGAAGATATTTGCAAATGACATATCTGATAAGAGATTAAAATCCAAAATATACAAAGAATGTATACAAGTCAATAAAAAAAAAACAAGTAATCCAACTAAGAAATGGGAAGAGGACTCGAATAGACATTTTTCTAAAGATAACATACAAATGGCCAGCAGACACATGAAAAGATGCTCAACATCACTGATCATCAGGGAAATGAAAGTCAAAACCACAATGAGATAGATATCACCTCACACTTGTCAAAATGGCTACCATAAAAAAATGACAAGAAATAAGGGTTGGCAAGGATGTGGAAAAAGGAACCCTCATGCACTGTAGGTGGGAATGCAAACCATTGAAGCCATGGTGGAAAACAATATGAAGGTGCCTCAAAAAATTAAAAATAGAAATACTGTATGATTCAATTCCACTACTGGGTATTTACCTGAGGAAAACAAAACTAATTTGAAAAGATTATATGCACCATTATGTCTACTGCTGCATTATTTACAAAGCAAAGATAGGGAAGCAACCTAAGTGTCCATCAATAGGCAAATGGATAAGGAAGATGTGGTATATACATACACAATGGACTATTACACAGCCATAAAAAGGGATGAGATCTTGCCATTTGTGGTAACATGCATGGGCCTAAAGGGTATTAAGCTAAGTGAAAGAAGCCAGACCTAGAAAGACAAATACCATATGATTTCACACACATGTAGAATCTAAAAAGCAAAACAAATGAACAAATGAAAAGGAGAATTAGACCCATAAATACAGAGAACTGATGGTTGCCAGAAGGAAAGGGAAGTGGAGGATGGGCAAAATGAGTGACGCAGAGCAGGAGGGGCAGGCTTCCAGTGATGGGATGAATAAGACACAGGAAGAAAAGGCATAGCTTAGGGAATCTAGTCAATGATACTGCAATGGAGTCGTACGGTGACAGCTGCTATACTGGTGAGCACAGCATAACCTGGACAGAAGGTGAATTGCCATGCTGTACACCTGAAACTAAGGGTTACACTGTGTGTCACCTTGTATTCAATTAAAAAAAATTTAAAGAGGCTTATATCTTAGCAGTAAATGAAATTCAGTATGGATCTGTTCTGGGAAATTTCATGTGATTAATTCCAAGTCAACCAAGAACTTAAGTAATGGCTGATTTTAAAAAATGTGATCTTAAAAATCTCTTACATCACTATATTATAAATAAAATTACATTTTAAATAATAAATTCTGGGAAAATAAATCATCCTGTGTGTACAGGCAAATAGGCCACTTTAAAAAAATTATCTATAGCCAAACTTCAGTTATGTTTGCATCCCAATGTTTATAGCAACAATGTCCACAATGGCCAAAATATGGTAAGAGCCCTGATGTCTACTGATGGATGAATGGATAAAGAAGATGTGTGTGTGTACACACACACACACACACACACACACACACACAAGGAATATTAGTCATCAAAAAGAAATGAACTCTTGTCATTTGCAAGGATGTGGATGGAACTGGAATGTATTATCCTAAGCAAATAAGTCGGACAGAGGAAGCACATGATTTCACTCACACATGGAATTTGAAAAATAAAATGGGATCATAGGGGAATGGAAGAAAAAATAAAATAAGATGAAAATAGAGTGGGAGACAAACATAAGAGACTCTTAACTGTAGAAAAGAGACTGAGGGTTGCAGGAGGGGAGGGTTGGGGGGGGCAGGTAAGTCGGTGATGGACACGAAGGGGGGACTTGATGTAATGAACACTGGGTGTTACATACAACTCAGGAATCACTAAACACTACCCCTGAAACCAATGATACACTCTATGTTAACTAAACTGAATTTAAATAAAATTAAAAAAAAATCTTTCTTGATTCAGAAGCAACTCCAAATAACAAACAAGACAAAAATTTGAGAAATTACAAAGAAGACTTTCCAAAAAATATGTACACAAATGAACTGAGTAAAATTTCTAAGTAAAACTCTTCCTATTTTTTCCTACTAGCACTGAAGAAAGCTGACGTCTCTTCCATATGAAAATAAGACAAACACACTCTTCCCTGAACCCTAAGTCATGCTTCATTTGCCAATTCCCTGCCTTCCTTTTCACTGGAAACCACCTGGAAGCCTTGACAGGGTGTGCTGTACCCACTTTCTCATCGTCTAACTGTTCCTCACCACACAAAATCTGGCTTCTGTGTGCCACCACCCCAACAACCTGTTCTCACAATGGGCCATGGTCTCATTATCATATTCAATCTACCTGCCACCTTTGACACCGTCGCCCGTTTCCTCCCTCTTGAAATGCTATCTTCTCCTGGCTTCAGTGATGCCACGCCTGGTTTCCAGGCTCCATCTCTGCCCTTGTGGACCCCCTCTTTCCGTCCTTCCGGTAAATGCCCATCCTCCCAGGTACTCCGTTCCAGAACTTGCCTTCTCTCTGCACACTTCCCCTGAGCTGGTTCACTGTACCACCTGAGTCCAATGACCTGGTATGCTGATGAATGCCGAATTTAATCTGAAGCTTTTCTGGGCTCCCTTCAACTGCTGACTTGGTATCTCCACAAAGACGTCTCACAGAGCACCTCAAATTCAACATGCCCAACTCAGGAAAGCGCCACACAAGTTCCTACCACCCTATCTACCTTCCTCATCCACTCTACTATCTCTTCTCCTTCTCTGGGTGAAAAGCACAGCTCAGCCCAAACCCTCCACTTATACACCTGTTCAAGTACATGTTTCTGCACTTTTCTCCCCATGTTGGATAATTTCTATCAAATTAAAACATGGTGTTATTTCTCCCTTATCTAAAAACAGAAACAAAAGGGAAAAATAACTTCTTTTGAGATCAATTTCTCCTCCAACTACTGCTTCCTTTTAAGAGATTCCAACTACTATTTTAATTTCCAACTGCTTTCCTTCAAGTCTTGGATCCCACTTTGGGGCTTCTGCCCCTCTTGTTCCACTGAAATTGTTTTTTATCGAAGTTACCAGTGAGCATCATATTGTTAAATTCAACTGTCACTGCCTGGGCACCTCATCGTACTGGATCCAGACCTCATCTCACATAACGTAGATGGATTTGATATGCTTTCATCACGTGACTTCCAGGAAACCAAATCGGTCTGGTCTTCTTCCTATCACTCTCAGCTGTCCACTTGGCCATTTCTTCCTCATTTCCAAACTCCTAAAGACTGGAGCACCCCAGCGCTCAGTGCTGGGCCTCTTTTCTATCTACTAATTACTAAGTAATCTCATAGAGTCTGTTTTAAATACCATGTGAGTGATAAAATACTCCCAGGATTTTTTCTCTAGCCCTAAAATCCAGGCTGATCTATCCAATGGCCTACATGACATCTCCACATGAGTGTCTAATAGGCATCTCAAATGTAACTGTTTCTCTCTAAATGGTAACTATAGTCCCCTAACTGCTAAGACCCCGAACCTCAGTATCACCCTTAATTCCTCCTCTTCCTTCTTCACTCCATATCTAGTCCGCAGCAGAAACCAGTGTCTTTACTTGTAAGGAGTATCAGAATCCCAACTCTTCTTACCACCACTGCTGCTTCCACCCTAAGCCAATGCAACATCCTTCTGGGCCTGGACTACTTCTAAATCATTTCCAGGCTTTTCTCTTATCTAAGTCAGCCTGGTCTTAACCCAGTAGTCAGAGTAACCATGTTAAAACACAACCCAGTATTTGTCAGTTTTCCACTCAAAATCCTGCAGTACGTCTCTGCAATGGTTTTCTCCCGATCGAATAACCAGAAGTCACCCGTCACAAAGCCTTGCCTGATCCAGTCTGGCTCCCTCTTATACTCATCTCCTACTCTTCTTTCCCCTTAAGCCTACCTTGGCCATACTGGCCTCCTTATTATTATTATTTTTAATAGACATATTTTTTAGAAAAGTTTTACGTTTATAGCAGAGATTTTCCACATACCCCAGCCCCCAAACATGGGTACAACCTCCCCACAACACCACCCCCAGCAGAGTGGAGCATGGGTTCCGTCAGTGACTTGCAGTGGACGCATTGCTTGGGTTGGGACACATGTTCAACAACACACACACACGCCCATCACAGCATCATGCGGAGGAGCTGTGCTGCCCTCGACATCCTCCCAAACACCTCTGCCTTCTCCCAAGCCCGGGCAACCAATGCTCTTTAAACTGTCTCCATAGTTTTGCCTTCTTGTTATTTTTTTTTTTAACAGCCTGTTCTCTGTATAGAGCATTCTTCTCCTCCATCTGTAGAGATGCCTCCCTACTTTCTTCAGCCCTTACTTCAATTACCTTCTCAGCATTCTTTCCCCAGACCAGTCTATAACGACACTTAATTGCCCCCTCAGTGCTTCACGGCCCCATCCTGTGCTGTATTTTGTGTTCTTGGCATTTATCGTTACCTAATATATTCCATATTTTACTTATTTTGTTTGTAGTCTTTCACCTAAATAAAGGAAAGCTCTGTAAGGACAGAGATTTTGTCTGTCTACTGCTACATTCCCAGAGCCTATAAAAGAACAGTTGCTTTATCCACCAAAGGCCCTAAAAATTTTTTTGTTGAATGAATGGACCAAACTAAATAAATTTTGGCTTCCAATATAAGTTGAGAATAACAAAAGCATATATTCAGCTAAAATCCAGAAACAGGAGCATCACTAGCAATTTCTCCCACCTGGCCATCATGGCACCCAGGTTCTGGCTCTCTAGGATCCTCTGAGCCCACATGCTTCCCTCCACTCTCAGTCAGCACCTATGGGCCTGATCATCCCTCGAAGCCAGGTTCCCACCTGCCGTCTGCTCCCCTCAGTCCTGCTCCACACAGGAACAAGAGTGATCTTTCAAAACCAGGAGTACCACCCTGTCACCTGCCTTCAATGGCTTTAGGATGACGTCTAAACTCCCTGCTCTGCTTCATGATCTTCAGTCTACTAACCTCTGCAGACCCACTTCTCACCCTCTCATCTCCCTTTCTGTGGCTCCACCATGGGGAACAGCCTTAGTCTTCTGAATGTACCATGCTCCCTGCTTTTCTTCTCCACCCCAGTACATTCCGCTAGCCCTGTCTGGACACTCTTCCACCATTAATTTCTTCTTTCTTTGGTTTTGTCCACAAAACCCAGACATACCAAAGTCACCCTTTGTGCTTCATCTTTGGGAGCTCCTGCATTTTGCCTGTACTTACACTGTCCCATTTGCTGCCTGTCATGATGTAGTATAATCTCCTATTTACCGATCTTGGCTTTGGGCTTCTTAGGACTGCAGTATGTGGACTGCCCGTGTATCGCCAGCCCTTGACACACAGGCACAACAGGCATTCAGGAAATATTTATTAGAGGAGTAAATAAGTTGATTCTTACCTCTCTCTCCTGTTTTTTTCCAATTTGTCTTTCAAAATCATAATTTCCTTGTTGAGAGCAAGTTGCTGGCCTTCTGAATCATGAAGCTCCTTCTTCAGATTTTTAATTTCATTTGCATGTATTCCTTCTCTTTTAGACAATTCTTCTTCATAAAAGATACTTTTCTTTTCTAAATCAGTCTTTAGTTTGGTTATCTCTTGCTGATGTTCTATGCTGCACAGTCCTGGTGAGTAACTAATTTGTTTTTGCTATAGAAGTAATACAAAAAATGGATTCATCTATAAGAATAATAAAATATCAAATAATTTCTTTCTATAAATAAAGAACTGTTCTTATAGTTCAATATTATTTTTGTATATTATCACATAAATAATACTTTTTTTTTAATTAAAGCTATTCACCGTTTTTTGGCAATATATTCCAAATAGTTTTCTCAGTATGTATTTCCTTTTTGTGTTGTGTTTTATAGCAGATTATATATCTGTAATTTCTGCTCATAAATTATATAATTATTTGTTTATATTTATATTTCTAATGTATATAGAATTATTGTTGGTGTATGGAGTGAGAGAAAAATCTAACGGATCCTATTTCTGATGTGGAACCAATAAAGAATTGTAAGTATGTTTGTGCCTTTGGAGAATTTAGTGGGGTAGGGAATGACAGAGCTAGAATGTACAAAAAGCTTCTCCAATGGTCCAGTGAGAAAGACAAAGGTCTAATCAAACATCTTCACATCCACTAGAAAAAATGATAGGTTTCTTGGCATTTAGGTAGGGCATTAGGGACAAGAAATTTAGCTGAAAGCCAACTTTTTAAGACATTAGGATGAAATATATTCTCAGTAATTAGGTGCAAGGAAAATGCGAAGTCCAAAGCACCTTCCAGACAGTGGCTAAAGGGTGAGCAGAAACAGACAGAGATTATGCCTTTAGATCTCCTGAGCTTTGGAACTTTTCTGTTACTCTGCTATAGGCTATTTTCCCAGGTGATCACCAATAAGTTTTAGAACCCAAAGAACCTGTGGGTTTATGTCATGCTCTGGAGGACACTGTGTCCTTTTATGAAAACAGTTTTAAGGGTTGAAAATCTATTAACAGAAGTTGATTTAAAGTTGAAAGAAAACTATCCCCCCTTCTTCACATTTGAGGTACATACTTCATTTTATTTTATTTTTTAATTTAATTTTATTTTTTCAGTGTTCCAGAATTCATTGTTTATGTACCACACTTTAAAAGAAAAAAAAAGAAAAACCAGAGACACCCATTCGGCTGGAGAACTGTCTCTGGGGCACCCACTATACTATCTAACCACTGACTACAGCACTACTGGTGGTGTCGTGCCTACTGCACGCCAACACTCAGACCATCCGGCATCATGGGGGCAGCCTGGCACACAGTGCTCCACCAGAACCGGGAGGAGCCATAGCAAGTACAACTCTGGCTCTCTGTGTCACCACAGAATGAGGCCTCACTCAACAACTATGGTCCTGACCACTTACCTATATGCTCTCTCATTTTTTTCATCATCTAAAGAACAATTTTAGTTTGCTGTTCTGGTTCGTGTAGTTTAGCTGTTGGGGTAGCAGCAACATACACTGACATTTCAAGCAAAAGTTACCCTGATATCAAAACCTAACAAAAATACCACCAGAACAAGTCATAGACTCAAGTCACTTGTTGCTAAGACTGTAAAAAAAAGTCAAAATGCTGATAAAATCAAACTGTATGTTAAAAAAGAGCGAGCTACCCCCAAAGAATAGGTCTTACTACAGGTATTAAAGGTAATTTAATACTAGTAAAATTGTTAATAATGTACAAAGATGGCATTATGCTAATGAATTAAATTAAAATAAATCTGTAAATAATCTCAGTAAGTACCCATGTCTAAAAGTATTTGAGAAAACCCAATACCCATTCCAAATACTAGCCTGAGTCCTGTAATAAGACAAAAAACAAAAACAAAAACAGTAAAGTGATTCTTCTTTACCTATTTTCCAGCTATCAGACAAAGTAATACCTACTGGTGAAGGCACCAGAAAAACACAAGAAACTAAGGAATAATTATAAAGAGGGTGTCTGTCATTATTTCTTACTTAGTTTTTAGGTATGCTGTCTGAGCAAGTAACATGGGCAATAGTTACAAGAAAGAAGTGTTAAAAAGAAAAGTTACAAAATCATTCCAATTTCCATAGAATTGTTTGCCCATAAAATGTAAAAAAATCCACTAAAAAGTGTTATAACTGATAAAGCTGAGTAAAGTAACTGCAGGTAAGATAAACACAAATCAACAATACTTCTTGGGAGCAGAATGAGCAATAACAAAACACAGTAAAAAAATTTCATTGTTAATAGCAAAAACAATCAAAGAAAAATTATCAGAAACTAATACTTGCATGTGAAGAATAACAGTAGTGAGTAATCTGAATTATATGAAGAAAGGACAAGTCTTTTAAAAAGACGTAAAAGACTTGAAACAAAAATGGAAAAATACTCACTACTTGACAGATTGAATGCACAGGTATTTAGCATTTCTCATTATATTCCTTGTAAATATAATAAAACAATTAAATATAGGAGATGGCACACAGGTGTTGCTGTGTATCAGAAAAATACACTTGTAAAAATGCCAAAGAAAATCCTGGGGGGGAAAGGGAGTAAAGAGGAAGAGAGAAAAATGTTCTTTTCAGATATTGAAACATACTGTACAAACCTTTAATAAATTCTTAATGTAATAGAGCTCTATCCCAAAATACTCTATCTTAGAGTATACTCTAGATAAGACTCTATCTTAGAGTACCTTAGAGTATACTCTTACTCTTAGTGTAATAGAGCTCTATCCCAAAATATATTATTCAATATACGAGAAATCTTCAATCACTGGAGGAAGACAGTGATTAAATTATGGAATTGGAACTGCCAATTTAGCAACCAAAAGAGCAAAATGATTCTCACAACATCCCATCTAGCAAAACGAATTCCAAGTAACTTAGATTTAAATATATTTGAAGCATACAGAAGTATAATTGACTAGAGTTAAATATTTTTAACCCCAACAGAAACATCCAGGAAAAGGCAGAATTACATACTGAACAAACTAAGAAAAGGACAAGCCAAGCTCTGAAGCAATAAAAGACACGCCGAGGAAAGTAAGAACAAACCTTCTGTGATTTGAAAAGGAAACAAGACCAAAACTAAAGGGCAAATGATAAATGAATAAATAGTTGTGGAAAAATGCAAGAAGTATCATTTTCACTATGTGAGGAGTTTATATGAATTGTAAGAGAAACATTCAGACTAAAATTTAATAAGGCAAATAAGGGAATAATTCACACAAAAAAATATGATTAACAATCTACTAGTAAGGCAAGAAATGCCTCTTTTTATACTTGCAACAATTTGTGGCCTGCATCTAATGCCTGAAAGTGACCTGACAACTTCATTTCCACGTATCTGTTCTAAGAAATAATACTAAAAAAGCAATGCACAAAAGTATTCGTGGTAATGACAGTGTTGCCAAAGTGAAACGTAAATATTCAATAGCAGAGAACTGGATTGAGTGGATATCCCTCTGTAATCATTAAAACTCTGTGACAGTTATGTAATGAGTGTAAATGCTTATATCTCATGAAAAGTAAGAAAGTGAAAAATACACGTTAAGGGTTAAATTGTGTCCCTCCAAAATTCTTGTTAAAGCACTAGCCACCAGAACCTAAGAATGTGTTATTTTAAAGAACGGTCTCAAATACTGAATCATCTGACTTATGCATGGAATCTAAAAGTTAAAAACTCTTGGGGGACGCCTGGGTGGCTCAGTGGTTAAGCAGCTGCCTTCGGCTCAGGTCATGATCCCAGCGTCCTGGGATCAAGTCCCACATCGGGCTCCTTGCTCAGCAGGGAGCCTGCTTCTCCCTCTGCCTCTGCCTGCCACTCTGTCTGCCTGTGCTCGCTCTCTCCCCCCACCGCTGATAAATAAATAAAATCTTAAAAAAAAAAAAAAAAAAAAAAACTCTTGGGAGCAGAGGGTAAAATGGTGGTTGCCAAGGGGGGAGCAGGGGCAATGAGAGAATGTTGGAAAGGTACAAACATTTCACACAGGTAGGATGAGTAAGTTCTGGAGACCTAAGGTAAAGCAGGGTGACTAAAGTTAACAATACTGTTTCATATACCTGAAATTTCTGTAAGCGTGGATCTTAATTGTTCTCAGTCAAAAAAAAAAAAAAAAAAAAAGACAAATAAGTGAGGGCATGAGGGTATGTTAATTAGCTTGTTGTGGCACATATTTCACAATGTATACATATATCTAGACACCACATTTTATATCTTAAATATATACAATTTTTATTTGTCAATTACATCTCAATAAGGCTGGAAAAAAAAAAAGAAAAGTAGGGTCCTTACAGTGGTAATTGACTTAAAACAGGTCGTTAGGGCGGGCCCTTTCCCAATATAACAGTGTCCTTACAAAAAGAAAAAATCTGGACTCAGTCTTGCACCCAGGGAGAAGGCAGCGATCCAGGTGATACATAAACCAAGGAATCCAAACCATCAGAAATCAATCCTGGCAACACTTTCATTTCAGACATCCAGTCAGAATAATTGAGACAATAAATTCTTATTTCATAGGCCACCCAGTTTGTGGTAATTTGTAGCAGCCCCAGCAAACTAATACAGCAGGGTAAAAAACTCTTGTAGTGTATGATCACAAGAACTGAAAAGTTTTTTGTTTTGTTTTGTTTTTTAAAAAACAGCCTTACTGAGATACTATTATCATACCGTGCTATTAGCCATTTAATGCGTACAGTTCAATGGTTTATGTAGTTTAATTTTAAGTTGTAAAATACATATACCATAAAGTTGTGCCATCTTAACTATTTTAAGTGTAGGATTTACTAAGTATTAATTACATTCAGAATGTTGTACAACCATGATCACTATGTATTTCCAAAACATTTTCATTATCCCAAAGAGAAATTCTCTAACCATTCAAGAATAGCTCCCTATTACCGACGCTACCTGGCCCCTGGTAACCTTGATTCTGCTTTTTATCTCAATGAATTTGCCTAGTCTAGATACTTCATTCAAATAGAATAATACGAAATCTGCTTTTTTTTTGGCCTGGTATCTTTCACTTCGCGTAAAGTTTTCAAGATTCATCCATGTTCGGCCACGTATCAGAGAGTCGCCCCTTTTGACAGTTGAATGATATTCCACTGCATGTAAAAACTATATTTTGCTTCTGCATCTCTTGATGGACACTGGAGCTGTTTCTACCTTCTGGCTATTGTAATAATGTTTCAAAGAACACTGGTGTACAAGTATCTCTTTGAGACCCTGCTTACAATTCTTCAGGGTACATACCTAGGAGCTGAATTGCTGGGTCATGTGGTAACTCTATGTTTACCTTTCTGAGGAACAACCAAACTGTTTTCACATCCTTACAAAGACTTACTTTGTTCCTCCCTCCCTCTGCCCAATTTTAGCTATCCTATTAGGTGTGGATTGGTCTCTCTAGGTTTTAACTTCATTTCCTGAATGACTAATGATGCTGAACATCTTTCTGTGGTCTTATGTCTATTAAAATATCCTCTCTGGAGAAATGTCTATTCAAGTTATTTGCCCAATTTTTGATTGGGTAGTTTGTCTTTTTGTTGTTCAATTGTAGGACCTGTTTACATATTCTGGTTATCAAACTCTTATCAGATACTTGATTTGCAAATAATTTCTCCTATTTCCTAAAAAATGTCCTTTGAGGCAATGCACACAATTTTTTTATTTTGATGAAGTCCAATTTACTAAAAAAAATTTTTTTACTCACGTTTTCAGTGTCATATTTAAGAATCCATGCCACAGTCATGAATATTTACCGCAATGTTTTCTTCTAAGAGTTCTATAGTTATAGCTTTTATATTTAGGTTGATCTATTTTGAGTCAATTGTTTTATATGGTCTGAGCTAGGGGTCCAACTTTGTTTGCATGTAGAAATACAGTTGTCACAGCACATAAATCAAAGGGACTATTCTTTCCTCACTGAACAGATTTAGGACAATGTCAAAAATCACTTGGCCATAGATGCAAAAGTTCACTTCTTGACTCTGAATTCTATTCCAGTGGCTTGTGTTTCTATTCGTAAGCCAGTACCAGAGTCCTTCTGTTATGCTGACTTTGTAGTAACTCTTGAAATTGGGAAGTTTAAGTCCTCCAATTCTGTTTTTCTTTTGCCCGACTGTTTGTCCACTTGGGGCATTTGTCCACTTGCAATTCCATATGAAATTCAAGATATTTTCCATTTCTGTAAAAAGCGTTATTGGAGTTTTACTAGGAATTGTGATGAACTTGTACATGATTTTGGGTAACACAGGCATCTAAACAATATTAAGTTGTCCTAACCATATATGTGGGATGTCTTTCCATTTACTTATGTCTCCTTTAATATCTTTCAGCAATGTTCTGTAATTTCCAGTACACAAGTCTTTCACTCTCTTGGTGAAATTTATTCCAAGGAGCTCTATTCTTTTAGCTACTATTTTAACAAACTGCTTTCAAAATTTCCTCTGTGGATTATCCATTGCTGGCATATAGAACACAACTTCCTACTGTGTGAGTTGGTCTTGCAACCCTGGGATTGTTTGTTTTCTAATTACTGAGTTTTGAAAGTTCTTAGTATATTTTGCATAACAGTCTTTTATTAGATAAGTATGTAGTTTTTCAGTCTGTGCCTCATCTTTTCATTCTCTTCACAGTTTCTTTTCCAGAGCAGAAATACTTAATTTCAATGGAGTCTAATGTATCAATTCTTTACTTCATCAATTGTACCTTTGGTGCTGTAAGTAAGAAGTCACTGTCCTAGGTAATCTCAGTCTTCTATATTATCTTCTGGGAATGTTGTAGTTTCATGTTTTACAATTAGGTCTGTGATCCATTTGAGTTAATTTTAATAAAGGGTGTAAGTTCTATGTCTAGATTCATTCATTCATTCATTCAGTTTATTTGGATGTCTAGTTGTACAGCACCACTTGAAAAGACAATCTTTATTCCATTATATTGCCTCCGTTCCTTTGTTAAAAATGACTTGTCTGTATATTCATTTGCCAGTATGACATGGTCTTGATTACTGCAGGTTTGTGGTAAATCCTGAAGTCAGGTAGTGTCAGTCTTACAACTGCATTCTTTTCCTTTAGTATGGTATTGGCTATTCTAGGCCCTTTCATCTCTCTGTATAAACCTTAGATCTAATTTGATGACATCCACAAAAGGACCCGCTGGGGTTTTGATTAGGAACGCATTAAATCTACAGGTAAAGATAAGAAGAACTGAATCTTGATACTGAATCTTCTTACTCACGAACACGGACTATCTCCATTTATTTAGTTCTTCCTTAATTTCTTTTATCTGTTTTATAGTTTTCCCCACATAGCTCTTTTGCATACTTTATTTATACCTAACTATTTCATTTCTATGAGTGCTAATTTTAATAGAGTTTTAAATGTCGAATTCCACTTTTTCATGGATGTTATACAGGAAAGTGACTGGCTTCTGTGTATTAACCTTCTATCCTGCAACCTCCCTATAATGGCTTATTAGTTTCAGTTGTTTCATCAACTTCTTTTGATTCTCTGTACAGACGATCATGCCATCCCTGAACAGTTTTACATCTTCCTTCACAATCTGCATACCTCTTATTTTGTCTTCTTGTCTTACTACATTAGCTAGGACATCCAATACAATGTTGAAAGGTAGTGGTGAAAGGTATATTTTCAACCATGCTCTTGATTCTAGTGGGAAAGAATCAAGTTTCTCACAAGTATGATGTTAGCTCATTTTCTGTTAAATATTCTCTATCAGGTTTAGAATTTACTGACCGTTTTTGTCTTGAATAGATGTTGGATACTGTCAGATGGTTTCTTTGCCTGTATTGAGATGATCATGTGATTTTTATTTTTTAGTCTATTGGTGTGATACATTTTATTCATTGATTTTTTGAAAGTTGAACCAGGCTTGCATACATGAGAGAAAAATCCCACAAGAGCATAGTGTGTAATTCTTATTACACATTGTTAGAGTCAATTTATTAATATTTTGTTGTGGATTTTCTCATCTATAAGGCATGTTGGTCTGCGGTTCTTTTTTCATATAATGTCTTTGTCTAGTTTTAGTATGAGTGTAATGCTGGTGTCATAGAATAACTTAGTAAATATTCCCTCTGCTTCGGTCTTCTGAAAGAGATTGCAGAAAATTAGTATGACTTCTTCCACATGTTTTATAGAATTCACCAGTGAACATATCTGGGCCTGGTGCTTTTCTGTAAGGTTATTAATTATTGATCCAATTTCTTTAATAGACAGAATCCTTTCAGACTATTTCTTCTGTGTCAGTTTTGGCAGCTTGTGTCTTTCAAGGAACTCGTCCATTTCATCTAGGTTATCAAATCTATGTGCATAAAGTTATTCACAGTATTCCTTTATTAATCTTTTTATGTACATGGGATATGTAGGGATGTCACCTTTTGATTTCCAATATTAGCAGTGTCTTTTTTCTTTATATTTGGTTTTATCCATATTTTATTTTATAATAAGAGTTTAAAAAATATAGCAGAAAGTACAGCACGCAAAACAATTAAGCCTATTCTTTGCAAAAAGATTTAGTACAGAAAAGAAAAGAAAACTTTAACAAGAAATAGCATTAAGAGAAATGCAAACATATGAAATAATATAAACTAATATTGAAAGGTAATCCCCTTCTTTTCAAGTATCCAGGGAAGTTATTAAATTTATATGAAGTACTCACTATGCTTAAAATTTGAAAAATCTGATTGAAAGACATTTTTACTGGAAAAATGAAAATGAACCAAACTATCTCAAAATGGGTGAAAAATAAAATAAAGCATTAATAAAGCTACAGTATAACAAAGAACGTATTATAGAAGAATTCCTTCAGATTTCAAATGTTTATTTCCATGAGCACAAAGAAAAAGGAGATTCCTTTCTATAAAGTTAACATAACCCGGAAACAAAACCCAACCAAAAGAGCATACAAAAAATAAAATGACAGACTCATCCCAGTATAAATTTAACAACAGAACTTGTTATTAAAATATTAATAATCCTAATCCATTGCTGTATTGAAATTCAATTATACCAGCAACTGATTCCCAAATGTAAGAACAGTTTAATGTTAGAAGGCTATTGATATAATTACTCTCAAAAATAGATGAAAGGGATCTTTTTCTTAATTAGCCCAACAAAAGACTTACCTATTTTACTATCTTTTCAAAGAATAAGCTCTGATTTCATTTTTTCCCCCATTGGTTTCCTGTTTTCAATTTAATCAGTTTAAGCTCTAATTTTTATTATTTTTCTTCTTCTGTTAACTTCAGGTTTAATTTGCTCTTCTCTTTCTAGTATCTAAAGTGAAAGCTAAGAGGATTAATTTTAGATCTTTTTCTTCCTTATATATGCATTCAATGCTATAAACTGCCCCTAAACACTGCTGTTACTATATCTCACGAATTTTAGTAAGTTAAATTTGTTTTCATTTCTATTTAGATCAAAATATTTTAAAATTTCTCAAGATATTTTCTTTGACTCATGTGTTATTTAGAATTACTTTGGAATTTTTCCAGCTATATTTCTGGTGTTGACATCTAGTTTAATTCCACTGTGGTCTGAGAGCAGCCACTGCATGATTCCTATTCTCTTACATTTCTTAAGGATTTGTTAAAGTTTGTTTTATGGACCAGAATGCGTGGTCTACTTTGGTAGATGTTCCATGTGAGCTTGAAAAGAATGCACATTCTACTGTTATATGAAGTAGTCTATAGATATGCCTTACATCCATGTGGTTGATGATGTTGTTAAGCTCATCTACGACCTTACTGATTTTATGGCTCCTGGATTCGTTCATTTCTAAAACAGGGGTGTTGAAGTTTCCACCTATAATGGTAGATTCATCTATTTTTCCTTGCAGTGCTATCAGTTTTTGCCTCACACATTTTGATATCGCACTGATACATGCCTACATGTTAAGTTTTGGTATGTCCTCTTGAAGAACTGATTCTCTTATCATTATGTGATGCCCTTTTTATTCCTAAAAACTTTCCTTACTCTGAATTCCACTATGCAATTAATATAGCTACTCCCACTTTCTTTTCATTGGTGTTAGCATAATATGTCTTTTTTCACTCAGTTAAACTATATCTGTCTATATTTAAAGTGGGCTTCTTAAAGACAACATACAGTTGGATATTTTTTTGATCCAGCCTGAAACAATCTCTGTTTTATAACTGATGTACTTAGACCACTGATATTCCAAGTGACTATTGATAGTTCTGGATTAATATCTACCATATTTGCTACTGTTTTCCATTTACCGTTCTTGTTCTTTATTCCTATTTTTTTCTTCTGTTCCTTTTCTGTCTGTTACAGTTTTAGTTAAACAATTTATATGATCCTATTTTCTCTCTGTTCTGAGGATTCTTCTTTTTTAGTGGTTGTAATACAGTTCGCAGTATTTGCAACAATCCAAGTCCACTTTCAAAATACATTCTACCACTTCAGGAGTAGTGCAAATCCCTTAAAATGAAATAATCCTAATTCCTCCTCCCATCCTTTAAATCACTGCTTTCATACATTTTAGTTTAATACAAGTACATATAAGCTTGTGTGTATGTATACAGAATCGAATACACTGTTATTAATATTTTGAACAAACTATTAGATTAAGAATAAGAAAAAAAGTTTCTATTTATTTCACCTTGGCTTACTCCTTTTCTGATGCTTTTTCTTTATGTAGATACAAGTTTCTGACCTATATCATTTTCCTTCCCTCTAAAAAAAATCCTTTTAACATTTCTTGCATGGCAGGTTTACTGGCAAGAAATTCCTCAAGTTTTTGTCTCAGAAAGTATTTCTTCTTCACTTTAAGAATAATTTCATAGGACACAAAATTCTAGGTTGATTTTTTTTTTCCTCTCAACACTTTAAATATCTGTCTCCTTTCTTCTTGTTTGCACAAGTTTCTGAGAAGTAAGGGTAATCCTTGTCTTATATCCTTTGGGTTTTTTTGTTTCGTTTTGTTTTGTTTTTTGCTTTGGCTTTCAAGGTTTTTCTTTATCTTTGACTTTCTACAATTAGAAAATGGCATATATCTAGGTGTAGTTCTTTGGGCATTTTCCAACTTGGTATTCTCTGACTTTCCTGGATCTGTGGTTTGGTGTTTGACAATAATTTGGAGAAAATTCTTAGTCCTTATTGTTTCAAACATTTCTTCTGTCCTCTTCTTTCTTCTCATTCTGGTATCTCCATCCCCAACTTTTATAGTTGCTCCACAGTATTTGGATATTCTCCTCTGCCCCCCCCCCCCCGCCAATCTTTTTTCTTTTTGCCTTTCAGTTTTGTCAATGTCTATTTAGACATCCTCAAGCTCAGAAATTCTTTCTTTGGCTATACCCCATATCCATTAAGGTGTTCTTCATTTATTTTCGTGTTTTTCTTTTTTCTTTTTTAAGTAATCTTCACACCCACTCTGGGGCTTGAACTCACAACCCCAAGGATCAAGAGTTGCATGCTCTTCCGACTGAGTTGGACAGGTGCCGCAAGACATTCTTCATTTCTGTTACAGTATTTTTTTTTTTTTATTATGTCTAGCATTCCTTTTTGGTTCTTTCTTAGAATTTCCATCTCTCTTTTTACATTGTTCACTTATTCTTCCATATTTTCTACCCATTAAATGAGTCCTCAGCATTATCAATCAATCATAATTTTAAATTCTCGATCTCATAATTTCAACATCTCTGCCATATCTGAGTCTGGTTTTGATGCTTGCTCTGTCTCTTCCAACTGTGTTTTCTGTCTTTCAATATATCTTAATTTTTTGTTGATAGGTGCACATGATGTGCTGGGTAAAAGGAACAGCTTTAAATAGGCTTTTAATAATGTGGCAGTAAGTTGTGGGGAAAGGGAAAGTGTTCTGTAGTCCTAGGATTAGATATCAGTCTTTTCTTAAGCTGCTGCCTCTGGACTGTCAACATCAGACAACTCTGTCAGCCTTTCTCTCCCCCACAGTTTGGACAGGATGACCACAGCAGGTTGGGATTTGTTCTTCTCCTTCTCTCAAGTCCATTGGGCTCTGATGAAACTCCAGCAAGTTCAGTTCTGGTTGAAGAGTTTCTCCTGAGAGCAGACCTTGTTAAGAGGAACTGGCTACTCTGGCATATTTCAAAATTTTTTTCCCTACTGCTAGCACAAGAGGATTTTTCTCTGATATTTGTTTTGAGAACCTGTTAGAGGTCAGGAAGTAAAACTCACAGAAGCCTCCCCAAGACTGGGTTCTCTGGAGATTTTATATCTCAGACCTGTCTACACTGAGCCGCTAATGATTTCTCAGCTGTAGTTCAGGTTTCCAAACACTGGCACTGATGCCTACAAAGGTTTCTGCTCTGGTAAGTTGTGAGTCTCTGTATTTACCTGGGAGTGCCTCCAAATTTAGGGGCAGCACCTTGTCCTGTGATGCCATTTCTCCTACAGGTATAAGAAGAGTTGCTGATTTTTCTATTTATTCAACTTTTTAACTTGTTCAAACAAAGTGGCTCCCAAGCTTCTTAAATGCTGGACTGAAAACTGGCAGTATTCTTTTGAATATTTTTATATAAAGGATCATGTGATCTATGAACAGAGATAGTTTCACTTTTTCCTTTCCAGTTTGGATACTTTTTATTTCTTCTTCTTGTCTAATTCCTCTGGCTAAATACACCAGTAGACTATTACATAGCAGCAGTAAAAATGGGCATCCTTGTCTCATTCCTAATATTAGGGAGAAAGTTTTTATTTGTTCAACATTGAGTATAATGTTAACTGTGGGCTTTTCATAAATATCTTTTATCATGTTGAACATGTTCCCTTCTATTCCTAGTTTTTTGGGGGTTCTCATTATGAAAGGATAATGGATTTTGTGAAATGATTTATGTGCTTCAAGTAAAATAATCATCCCCTCTCCCAGGTCCTATTAATGTATTATATATATATTTTTTTACACCGAGCCACCCTTATATTCCTGAAATGAACCAATGTCAGGGTGCATCATCTTTATAATATGGTTTTGGACTTAGTTTGCCAGCATTTTGCTGGGGAGTCATACATCTATATTCATTAGGAATACGGGTCTGTAATTTTCTTTTCTTGTAATGTTCTTAAGATGTCTTTGGTATCAAGGTAATGCCGACCTTAAAGAATGAGTTGAGAAGTTCTCCCTATTCTTGTTATCTTTGGAAGAGTCTAAGAAGGATTGGTGTTCATTCTTTAAATGTTTGGTTCAGTCCACTAGTGAAAGCATCTGGCCCTGGACTTCTCTTTGCCACAAGTCTCCTTATTATTGACTACATCTTTTCACTTGATATAAGTCTGTTAGATTTTCTTTTTTTTTCTTGAGCCATTTAAAGTAATTTGTGTGCTTTTATAACGGTTAGTCAATTTTGTTTATCTTTCAAAATAATCAACTTTTGGTTTCATTCTCATTATTTTCTATCCTCATTTTATTTAACTCTGCTCTAATCTTTATTAGTTCCATCCTTCTGCTAGCTTTGAGTTTCCTTTACTCTTATTTTTATAACCATAGATAGTAAAATTAAGCAACTAATTTGAGACCTTTCTTTTTTAAAAAATATAGTTATTTACAGCTACAAATCGTCCTCTGAGCACTGCCTTTACTGCATCCAGTGTGGTATTTTAATTTCATTCCTCTATAGGTATTTTTCTAATTTCCCTTGAGTCCTTCTTTGATCATTAATTAAGAGTATCTTGTTTTATTTCCACATATATATTTTTTAACACTCCAGTTATTCTTATGTTACTGATTTTTGGCTTCATTCCACTGTGGCTAGAGAAGATACTTTGTATGACTTCAGTCTTCTTACATTTTTGAGACTAGTTTTGTAGCCTAACATCCAGCCTCATCTGGGAGAATATATCATGTGCACTTGAGAATAATATGCGTTCTGCTGTTGAGTGGAAGGTCTGGTTGGTTATAGTGTTATTCAAGACTTTTTACCTTAAATCATCTTCTCTCTGTATGTTCTATGCAGTATTGAAAATGGGATACTGAATTTTCTGTTATTCAATAATTATTTCTCCCTTCAATTCCATTGAAAAGTATTCCTAGTAGACTGAAGATTCCTACAGACTTTTAGAATCGCCAAAATAGGTTTAGAAGAAACTAAACCAAGAAATTCCAGTTTTAGAAAATATCTCAAGAGGAACACCTGGGTGGCTCAGTTGGTTAAACATCTGCCTTCGGCTCAGGTCATGATCCCAGCGTCCTGGGATCGAGTCCCACATTTGCCTCTTTGCTCAGCAGGGTGCCTGCTTCTCCCTCTACCTCTGCCTGCTGCTCTACCTACTTGTGTGCTCTCTCTGGCAAATAAATAAATAAAATCTTTAAAAAATATATCCTCAAGAAATGACAGTAATATAATGATCACAGCCAATACTTGCTGAGCTTTTACTTTCTGCCAGGTCCTGGGAAAAGCATTTTAAATGCATTTACTTATGTATTGGGTAGTTCTATTTTTAATTTTAACTTATAAATTACAGAAGAGACTATGAGCATTTGAGTGGTCAGTAAATACAGGTTATTCAAAACTTTCAGAGCATCAGTGATTCTTACAAAAAAAAAAAAAAAAAGACTAGTAGCTAGAATGTGGCACTGAGTTGGAAAACCCGTATTTAAACTGTACTTAACTCTACTGATGACATAATCCTTAACACCTCTAGGTCTCAATTTCCTCAACTGCAAATAATCTCTAAGATTCCTTCCAGTCTGTACTTTATGATTATTTGTTACCCAAATCACCTAAAACAGTGCTAGAAACAAAACAGTCACGGACTGAAAATTATTTGAGTCAGTAATTTAATAACTTCCATAGACTACTACTGTCCCAGAAGCATACGTACACAGAAGAAACACCTCTGCTTGGGAAAGCTAACCATGACTCATGACTGTACAATATGATAAACCAAAAAATTAAAAACAAATAAACCAATGCCTAAAAATAAGAAATAAAATCTAGAGTTTATATTTATAGCAGAGAAACCTCATTTGCAACCACTGATATTCAACAGTCATAGAAAAGTTCTGACCAATTCTACATTCATTCATTGATTTAACACATTTATTAAACAAGTATTAAAATCTAGCCCTGACCCAGGTTAAAACTATACCTGTTTCCAATAAGTTTGGTCACAGTTTAGGCAGGGAGACATTTTGTGGATAAATACAATAAAATCTATGCCAAAGTTATTAACAGAATTCTAAAGTAGCATAGACTTCCTGAGATGACATTCAACTTGATTCTTATATTTGCCAGATGAGTAAGACTAGACTATACATGGTTATACAAGTAGAGGGTGTAGGTGAAGGCTGGTGGGCAGCATAGAGGAGACAGTTTTGCTAAGGTCAGAGTGGAGAAAAGGCAGGGATCATGTTCAGATTATAATTTAGTGTTGCAGAAATAGGATGTCAATTTAATCCCAATTCTCTCATTTTGACATACACAACATTATCAAGGCTAAGAGCACTTTACAAATATGTGCATATACTCCTTAAATAAAACCAATGAGATAGGATTTTACAGATAAGAAAATTAAAGTCCAGAGAGATGTAAGTGTTTTGCAGCATTACATGGCTAGTAACTGATGAGGGTAGGAGTTAAAACCAAGCAGTCTAACTCCAGAGCAGGCACAAGGATCTCCCTTGTAAGCACTTCTGCTCAGATGTGGTGGCCCATGCCTATTATTGTCTCACCCATGTAACAGAAGTATCTGTGGAGCTACCCCTTAGCCTCACCTATGTCATTTATAAAATGAGGGTCTGGGTATTTAACAATGCACCCCATGCAAATTACTGATACATCTTGTCCAGGTGGGCAGTTCTTCCTAAATATTTGATATTTTCCGATAGATTTCTTCTCCTTATTAAACACAACCTTCCCTTTCTTTCCAGAATGATGCTGAAGTCTACATCAGCTTCCCACTAGGAATGAGAATTAAGATTAGGTTTGAAGGATAGTTTTTACTCCACGTCAAAGAGAATACATAAACTAACACTTCTTTTAAGCCTAAAGAAAAGAAAATTGGTGTAACTTCACAAATGTGAAATCAGACACTACCTTTAGTCCCTCCAATTCATTTTCCAGTTGCTTGGAATAGTGCTCGCTCTGTTCACGCAGTTTCCTGTCTTTAGATGCTTCAGCAGCCACAGCTTCTGTATGAACTTCCAGCTTTAAAATAAAATGAAAAAAGCAGATGTCATGGTTATAACTGTATTCCCAATAAAATCCTTTTCCCCATGGAAATTTACCTTGTAACAAGAAGATAACTCAAATGTTGAAATTCGTATTTAATAAAATTACTGAACTAAAACAAAGCAAAACAAAACAGGGTTTTCAAAAATTAAAGAAGGAGATACACATTATTCCACTAATCTGAAAAAGCAGCTTTAATCACTACCCCACGGGCACTAAAAAATCTGCCTGACTACTAACCTCTTTTTTGGCTCTCTCTGTTCTGCGCAGTTCTTGCCTTAAGCTTTCAACTTTTTGCATCACCAGGTCCACCTCTTCTTCCTTATCTCGGACATGGCGAGCAAGTTTCTGTTTTTGGGTGTGCAATTCTGTTAGCCGCTCATTGATCTCCATGAACTCCTGCATGGCCAGTTTCCTCTGACAGTGTGCGTCTTTCAGCTCTTTGGACTGGTTTTTTAATCGCTCACTAGCCTGGACTAGTTCCTACAGTTTTGTAAAAAGAATATAAGTTACCAATTCTGCAACCTAGGAACCAATTTTGGCCATCAAAGTAGCTATCGTGAAGTCAAGAAGAGCCAAAATTATTCATCTCAGGACAAAATTAAAAGAAATCAGCTATTTCTGAACAGATATTAATAGCAGGGTGCTCTGTTGATATTCTCGATTCCTGATGCTAATTGTGATGAACAGCTGATTCAATTTGCCAGTATCTTAGTTTCTACAAATAAATGAAGAGTATAGGAACACCAGATACAATGGTCAAAATAAAGATTTTGTGAAATGGAATGGATACTTGTGAGATTTTTAAAAATTATACTATATCATTACAAATGACAAAAAATAAGGAATGCTCTTATGTGGACACTAAATCTCAGTCCAGAAGCAAGGAAAGAAAGCTAAATAAACTCCTATATCAAAGTGAGAAACCTGGAGTTAAAGCACCAAGTCTGCCTTCTGGCAAAAGAAAATGCAAATCGCTTTTGAGTAAAGAGCCTCAATGAAATGTAGGATTTTTAAGAGCAAACAGACTCCAGTGATATTTGAACATTAAATTACCAAGTATTAATATAAAATGGGTACATATGAAACATTTGAGGAGTTAAAAAAAAAAAAAGACTACTAAAAATGACCAAGCAGATTTATAAAACTATGTAGAACATTTAGAAATGTAAAAATATAAGTGTTAAAATTAAAGACCCGAATCCATCAATGCAGTAAGTTCTTCATTTATGAAGCAAGAAAAAATTTTAAAGTTCAAATCCAGAAACTTTCAAAAAAATAAAACTGTGTAGCACCAAATAAAAATAAATGTCCTTGAAGTCAGCAAAAAAGGCAAATCACAAAGGAATTTCCATCCTCAAAAACAAAAACAAAAGAAGAGAGACTAAGAAGTAACAATAGAAACAGGGGGAAATGTTTCTAATGAGGTAATTAAAATTGTATTTTAACTTTAAATTTTAATTTAAAAAAAATATTTTATTTATTTATTTGACAGAGAGACACAGTGAGAGAGGGAACACAAGCAGGGGGAGGGGAAATGGGAGAGAGAGAAGCAGGCCTCCCACCAAGCAGGGAGCCCAATGCGAGACTCAATCCCGGGACCTGGGATCATGACCTAGGCTGAAGGCAGACACTTAACGACTGAGCCACCCAGGTGCCCTTAAATTTTAACTTAACTAATTTAAATTTCTTTTCAGGTATGAGGCTAAATAACTATATTCATATAAACAAGAACTGACAGAACTTATCACTAACAGATCTCCACTAAATAGAAACCTCTAAAGGTCTACTTTAGGAAAAAGAAAAATAATTTTAGAAGCAAAATCTAGCAGAGAAAGACAATTATCATATGGTTTCACTTGTATGTGGAACATAAGGAATAGCATGGAGGACATTCGGAGAAGGTAGGGAAAAATGAAGGGGGCAGAAATTAGAGGGGGAGACAAGCCATGAGATACTATGGATTCCAGGAAACAAACTGAGGGTTTCGTGGGGAGAGGCAGGGAAGGGAGGGATGGGCAAGCCGTGTGATGGGTATTAAGGAGGGCAAGGGTTGCATGGGGCACTGGGTGTTATACGCAAACAATGAATCATGGAACACTACATCAAAAACTAATGATGTACTAAAAAAAAAAATTAAAAAAAAAAAAGCAAAGTCTAATGACAGAGAAATGGAGGACTAAGAAACTGGTAAACATAAATGTGAATGTGAACAAACACATGGATGAGACTGTATTATAAAAATGTCTCATCCGTAACCAAACAAATAAACAAAATATTTTGTTTGTTCCAAACAAAAAGGATATAAGTAAAATATTAATAAAAAAACATTGGCATTTGGAAGAGGTAACAGAGTTAAAGATCCTTAAATTGTTTGGGAGGTGTGGTTTAAGATATTAAATTTAGACTCTGTTAAATATGTAAGACAAAACTCAAGAGCAACTACTAGGAACTATTAAAACAAGTATTGAGTAAAGTGGGAAGAAAAACACTTCAATCAAAATTCAAGAAAAAATTTTGCAAGATGAAAAAAGTTCTGGAGATTCGTTGCACTTTTACTACTGAATGGTGTGTTTTAAAAATGATTGGGATAGATTTTATAGTACATGTATTTACCACAATTTTAAAAAGGCAAGAAAGGAAACAAAGGCACAAAAAAAAAGCATGACAAATATAAAGCAGAAATTTGATAGAAACTTGTCTATATACATTGATAGTCAAAACAAATATAAAAGGGCGAAGTTTGTTATACCAAATCAAAAAATAATATCTAGATTTTAATAGAAAAAGTATTAATGATAGAGAATGTCCCACACAATGATAAATTCAACACTAGAAAGAAATGCTATTCTAAACTTTTATGCTTTCCACAAGATAGACTCAAAATAGATTACAAAGAAATTGTAAGAACATCATAGAAAAATTGGTATGACTATAATGAGAAATTTCGATTTGATGATCATTGATAAACTGAGCAATTTAAAAATAGTGAATATAGAGAGGATGATCAAGCATTATATGTAGAAGCTGCACCCAATATTGCAACATACATTCTTTTCAAGCACATAGTGAACATTAAAAAATGGGGCACCTGGCTGGCTTGGTTGGTAGAGTATATGACTCCTCATCAGGGTTTGCAAGTTCAAGTCCCATGTTGGGTATAGAGATTATTTAAAAATAAAATCTTTAAAAAATAATAATAATAAATAAATAAATAATGGAAAATGTAACAATCTGTCTAGGCCATGAAATAAGTCTCAGCAGATTTCAAAGAACATATTAAAGATCAAGTTCTCTAATATCATCACTTTTAAACAGAAATCAAAAATAAAAAGGCTAAATTCCATAATAACTCACTGGTCAAGGAGAAAAGTGAAAGAATATTAAAATATTTAGAACTAAAAACAAGATGAAAATAACAAAAACAATGAAAGTCTTTAGTACATATATTAAAACTTGAGGCTTCAGTAAAAGGTTTACTTAAGGGGAGATTTATAACTTGAAATCCTTGTATTGAAACAACAAAAAAGATAAATTCAATGAAATTTTGCATAAAAAGAGTCAGAACACATTAATGCTTCTGCCAATATGAGAGGATAATAAAAATCAGGACATAAACTAATGAAACAGAAATGTCAGAATAAGGAACAACAACAAAGACAAAAGTTGGTTCTTTGAGAAAAATAATAAAACAGGCAAGTATCTGGTGAGATCAAACAAAGAGAGAAGAATAAATGCAAAAAGAAATAATATTCAGAAAAAAGGTTATAACTACAAATCTTGAAGAGATTTTAAAAAGCTAATGAAAGAATCTAATGAAAAACATTGTCAATAAATTTGTTAGCTTTTGAAATGAATGAATTCCTACAGAAATACAATTTATCAAAACTGTTTCATGAAGAAATAGAATGCCTAAGTACTCCTATAATAATTAAAGTACCTAAATAAATAGTTAAAAAACTTTCCCCATCCCCTCAGTGGGAGAGGATTTCCAAACTCAGAGGGTTACACAAGTGACTCCTCCAGTGTTTCAAGGAATAAACATTACTCTTACACAAACTTTTATAAAGAAGAGAAAAAGAGGCAATGCTGCCCAACTCATTCTATGAGACCAAAATAACCCTGACATTGTAAAAACACCAGAACAATAGAAAAAAAGTACAAGCCAATCATATTGATGCAAACAAAAAATCCAACATAACAAAAATTTAGCAAATCAACTCCAGTGACATACAAAGCAGATAAGCATGAAATCTGGATAGACTCCTTGTATTTGAAATTCCAGCTCCAACACTTTCTAGCTCTATGAACTTAAGCAAGAGCGCTTGACCTTCTCTGTGCTTGGTCTCACCATTTATAAAATGAGAATAATAATAACAAACAGTGCCATTATGTAAGTGTTACATATACTAGCATATTATTGTTTAGGATATAATACACAGGAAATTTAGGTTTAACCCAGAAATGCAAAAATAGTTTAACATCAGAAAAAAAATTCATCAATGTAATTTACCAAACCAAGTTACTAAAGAAGAACAGTCCTATAATTACAACAATATATATCAACAAACTTCTAGAAATTGGTTGCAATAGTGTACAAAAAAGCATATTAGGTAAGTCCTATACCCATTCCTGATAAAAATGATTATCAAAATAGGAACACAGAAGATAACTTTCTTAACCTGATAAAAATTATTTACCAAAAACTTACAGAAAACATTATTAGTGGTCAACCAGTAAAGGCATTTTCTTTGAAATCAGGAATAAGACAGGGAAGCTTGCTATTACGAGTTCTATTCAACATTGTACTGTGGGTTCTAGCTAATACAGCAAGACAAGGAAAGATAAGAAAGGTCATAAAAAAACAGAAAAAGAAACAAAACTGTCATTATTTGCAGAGAACCATAAAGAATTTCAAATATATTAGTACAATTAAGAAGAATTTAGTAATGTTGCTGGAACAAAATCAGTAAGAAAATATAATTTTAAAAATACCATTTTAAATGGTCGATCAATAAATTTGATCACACTGAAAAAATAGAATAATAAATTTAAAGAAAGGCAAATAAGACATGGATAAAAGTTTATGGAAAAACATTTTAAAAGATGTTAAAGACATGAAGAGATATACCATGTTTGTGGAAGGACTGTGGGAGTCTAGAGAAAATATTTCTATATTTTTCTATGGATAGGCCTTTGTAAACAAATTTTACTGAAACCTGGAATCTGGACTAAAAGGAAGTCTTGTAATTTATGTCTAATTTAAAATGAGAAACTCCAGAGAGATTTAACTCCTGAATGTATGTGCTTATGCTTCAGCAAGGGGTGTGGAGAGGAGCCTGGATCAGGAAGGGATCCTCTTTAAAGAGCTTGAGACTCTGGGCTTATCTTTCCACTGGAGTGACTAATCTATATTCCAGAGCTATAGATCCTTCTCTTGACATTTCCAAGGAGACTCTCAGAAAGGTGGGTGGAGATTGGGGCGGGAGACGGCAGGGCAGCGGTAGGAAGCATCCGCCACTCTTTATATAAACACCCTGACTCACAACACAGACTCCCATATATGTCATGTTTTACCTATCCAGCTCTCATTGCATTGCCCCCAGAGGTAAGAATTAGCACACAGCGGAGGGATGTGGTTATTTCTGCTCTACATATATCACAATACTATACTCTGCTCTTGAAATCTGTTATGTGCATTTGGAATAATATTCATAAATATGGATAGTAAGAACTTAAAGATTCAATACTGTAATGATGTCAATTCTCCTGAAATTACAAATTTAATGCAATTTTAATAAAAATCCCATCACAGTTTTTAAGGAATGAGATACAGATTCATCCATAAATGGAAATGTAACATACGACAGAGGTGACATCACACATCACTGTGGAAAAGATGGGTTATTTAGTAAATGAGTAAGTAGTTAGCTACATAGGAAAAACTGAAATTGGATCTTTATCTCACATGATACAAAAAATAAATTTCTAGTGTATTAAAAATTTAAATATGAAAAGACCAAACTTCAAAACTGCAAAATAAAAACTGAACACTTAAAAAAAAAAACAGAATTTTTAACCTCATATTCCTTACACATGCAAGCAAAACTTTAAAAAGAAAGATCGATAAATCTGATTACATTAAAACTAAGAACTTCTGTTATTCAAAATCCCATAAAGAAAGTGAAAAGACAAGCCACTAACTGGGAGATATCTGTAGCATACACAACTGACAAAAGATTAATATAGAAATTTTCAAGAATTCTTAGCTAACCAATAAGAAAAAGACAAACAACCCAAGAGAAAAATATATACAAAGGATACTGAGAGGCACTTCACAAAAGAAATAAAAATGAGAAATGGGCATATGTAAGACACTCAACAGCATTAGTAATTAGAGAAGTTAAGACCTTATAACAAAATATCATTCTAGACCTAAAATATCAATTTCAACTAAGGTTGGACAAAATAATATACCTAATAATATGAAGTACTATTGAATATACACTAGGTGGTGGGAGTTAAAGTATAAATCAGTATATTATAATAAAAAATAGAGTATTTTCATTAATTATGACCCAACTATTCTACTCATGTTTGTATAAGTAAGTGTGTACAGATCAGTATATATGTTCAAGAATATTCATTTACAGTAGTTGTCAAGTATAAGCAACCTTAGTATCTGTACACAAAGAATGGTATAAATTCTGAAGTGTTCACATAATGGTATACTATACAGCAACTACATGAATGTTTTATGGCTATTTGGATGAATCTTAGAAATATAATGAGTGGAAAAAAAACTACAAGAAATTGCATATACCATTTTATAAAGCTCGGAAAAAAGCAACACTAAATTATATATATATAATTTTTTTTTTTAATTTCCTATGGCATTAAAAATGCTTTAGCCAGCAAGTTCAATGGCTATTCACTAGTCCATCATATGAATGGGTTGGGCATTTCAGTTGTTTCTAATATTTTTCCTTTATCAATGTGTTGAGAAATTTCTCTGTGAGCAAATCTTTGAATGTTTGATTATCTTCTTAAATTTTGACAAATGGAGTTTATCAAGTATTTCAGTACTTTAAGGCTTTGGATACTTACTGCAAATTAGCTTTCCAAAAATAATGTATCAGATTATAATCTCATCTTCAGTATTTGGCACTGGCATTTTTATTTATTTTTACTGAAGTGTAATTAACATACAATGTTATAGTAGTTTCAGATGTATAATATAGAGATTAGACAATTCTATCCTTTACTCAGTGCTTACCATGAGAAATGTAGCTACCATTTGTCACCACATATATATATTTTATTATATATTATTTAGAGGCATACTAATATGTAATAAAAATTTTTTCCTTAAGGAAATGATTGACATAAAATTTGGTACAGTGATTACCATTTTAATATTACTATAATATTATTTAAACAAGTAGAACATGTTATAAATTCAAAATATTATTAGATTGGCCATGAATTTAAACAGATCTGTACACCACACTGCTTGTAACTGCATTAAGAAAAAAGTAATAATAAACAAATAATACATGATATGTTAGAAAAAGTAAAAATATACTAACCAATTCAATTTAATCTTTATAGATTTTTCTGTTAGTCTTTTTTATTAGCTTTTTATTAGCTTCCTCAGCAAAAGGTTATTTGTTTTATTTACTTATTTTTTTAAAAAAGATTTTATTTATTTGACAGAGATCACAAGTAGGCAGAGAGGCAGGCAGAGAGAGAGGGGGAAGCAGGCTTCCCCCGAGCAGAGAGCCCGATGCGGGGCTCGATCCCAGGACCCCGGAACCACAACCCAAGCCGAAGGCAGAGGCTTTAACCCACTGAGCCACCCAGGTGCCCGGGTTTTATTTTTAATTGCCTCGACTTCTTTACTGACAGCAAGACTTTAAAATCTTCCCCCAAAGAAATTCATTAATATCATCAATTATATATTATATCATTGAATACAATTTATACTACGCCAAAAACCACTCATTTCTTTATTTTATTGGCTAGTATTAATTCCAACATTATTTTGTTAATGAAAGGCAAAATATATACACTGAGTGGTTCAGGTATTTTCTGGTGCTTGAATATTATTTGAACCCTACTGAATGTGTTAGAGTGTCTCTGCCATTAATAAATTTTATTGATGGTCACAATACTGTTTGAGTGTTACATAAAGTTCTTATGAAAATAAATTTAGCTTGTTCATCCATGCTTTGAAAGATAAACTGACATTTTAAAAGATAATTAAAACACTAAAAGATTTTTATTTTAATCTTTTTAAAATGTTCATATCAGCAAATCACAATGAAAATACGCCTATATTTTAAATTTTTCCATAGATACTAACTATGGCTTACTATTTACTTATTTCTTTTTAATATTTTTCAATAACATTTATTTATCTTTAAAGATTTATTTATTTGAGAGAGAGAGAGATTGAGAGAGAGCACGCATGAGAAGGCAGAGGGATGGAGTGAGCAGCAGATTCCCCACTGAGCAGGGAGCCCGATGTGAGACTTGATCCGGGGACTCCAGAATCATGACTGAGACTTGATCCGGGGACTCCAGAATCATGACCCTAGCCGAAGGCAGTTGCCCAACCAACTAATCCACCCAGGTGCCCAACATTTACTTTTAATTAAGTCCTTTGATTATTAACTTCTCAAAAGAACAAATGATTCTGAACTTTAAAATCTTGAGAATATAAAAGTTACCTCATTACTAGCTACTAATCAAATGAAATACACCAAAATAATTCCTAAATCTTTAAACCGATATTTTACAGACAAAATATACTTTATGTTACTGTAATTTACTAGGAAAGCTTTCAGTATACAAATTAAACAAGGTTAAGAATTCAAAAGCAGCTTTAACAATCTATCCACATATTTTTACCTTGTTTAATTCTTCCCTTTCTTGTTGTAGTGTTTTGATTTGTTTTTCATAAGCCTTGATTTGTCGAAAAGCATCATCTAGCTCTCTCCTCACAGAGTTGGCCTCCTCAAGCTGTTGTTCTAAGTGACTTGATTCTAAAAAGAGAAGATGGTGGTTATTTTACTATTTGTATAAAAACAAATGTTTGAAATCAAGGTTTCAACACTACCAATTTTATTTAAAAATAAAGTACTCTGTATTTGGTTTTGGCTTACGGACACCGCATACCACTATGACTATGACTGAACAATTAAGTGCTTAGCAAGTTCACTGTAAAGACGGTGCAAACTAATGCCAGTGTGGAGCTGCACAAAACCTGCGTACAAAAGTGCCTTACATTTCTATTAGAAAAAGATGACCAGACTTCCAACAAGGTACCTTTAGAACCAATTAAAAGCTTAAAAGTAATAAAAACAACAAAGCCAACCAAACTGACAAAATGGTATTCTTCTATGGATGTTTATTAATGTTCGTGTGCCTATATTCGTCAAATTATTGTAAGAGGGCTGTGCTTGTAATGGGTGCAGACCCACAGCCCTGTTTCACCAGTGCTCATCTGAAGCACATACTCTGATTTCTGAAAGCAAGTGTTTGAAAACCTCTGATCTAGAAGAGGAAACTAAGGCCTAGGGAACTGAGTATCTAGCCTGAGGTCAGTATCTGAAGAAAGACGAAAGCTCAGAACTCCCGCATCAGCCTTTCCAACTGGAAAAATAAGGTTATCAAACAATACTTAACATTATCACTTCAGAAGAGGTATTAGGAAGCAAAATAAAATCACTAATTTTGATACACGCTTAAATAAATGTTAATAAATTGATATAAAATATTCCTGGCATCAAAAGTAAATTAGCAAATTAAAGAACTAAAGCCCATAAAAACAGAAAAATCTAAACACATTCATTGTGGACTTCTGAACCCGGTATTTTCTATTCTTTACAACCCTGTTACTCTGCATGTTGTTTCCAGGCAAGGAGCATTAGCATCCTCTGGAAGCTTGTCAGAAATGCAGAATCCTGGGCCCCACCCAGACTTAATGAATCAGATCTGTATTTGAACAAGATCCCCAGGTCTTGCAAATTCAAGTGTGGAAACAGGTGCACAAAATACTGCACACCGAGTTGAATGCTTTCAATAAATGAAGTAGTGTTTCAAATATACCAGTCCTTTTGAAAAGACCATTTCACGAGTATAGGTAAGTCTCATGGTCAAAAAGTCACTAAAATGCACTAATGTAACATATACTAAATGGTGCTAGATTGCTTAAATAAAATAATTTACTGATATTTAGTGCCCTAAGCTCATAGATTTATTAAAGAGCTTGTTTATCTTATGTATTTTGAAAGTCTAAATACATTAAGGGATAAGATCGTTTTTTACCAATTTTCAAAAGTATCTGCGAAGTTTCATTTAACCAGTTTTTATTTTGTCTAATAATATAATTTGAATAGTCTAAACAAATGTTTCACTTGAAGAATGTTTCACTAAAGGATCATAGGATGTTTACTCTTAAAGATCATAGGGTATGTAGTCATATTCAGAAAATTATATTTTATCATATTCTCAAATTTTAGCATTTCATGTAGGAAATTTTGTTTGACTAATTTCTTTGGAACATTTTTAAGTGATATTTTTCTGTTAAAGTTTTAAACTTTTTTTAGAATTCAATAATTTGTTATTTCTAATTATTTGGTGTCAAAATTGAGTATGTGAACATGGCTAACATCAATCCCATTTTACGGTTAAGGTATGTCAGGATGAAGTATTCATATGGCCTGTTTTGTAATCCCTTCTGAGAATATCCATTTCCTTTCTTGCGCTCTGAAGAGCTCTTCCCTAGCATGTTAAAGTTTTTTGCAAATTACTGAGTCATTCGCTTATCTCAACTGCTTTTTGTTAGAAACCAAAAGGAAATCAGTGTTTCATAAAATGTCTGCATCACATAAAATTTATGGCAAAATGATTCTGCGGGATAGCTTTGACAACTTTCAAGGCTGGTTTCTTGTCTTCCTTCAGTGTAGGTTATATTCCAGTTCTATCCCAGCCATTTTGCTTCGGCTGCTTTGCAGCAGAGTTGTTAGGTATATATATAAATTTTATGTCACATTTTCATGTTTCAGGTAGACCAAATGGAGAAGACAAACTCAATTATTTATAAAATCTTACCATATGAAGAGAAGCATTACACTTGCATTTGATATACACGGAATTTTGCATTCCCCAAAGATAAAAAACCCAAATCTAAAAAATCCAGAATGCACTGAATTTTGGCCAACCACTTAAAATGGCTAAGTTGCAGGAATTGTTTACATTACTACAACAGAGTGAATTGGATTAAAATTTTGAAAGAAATCCTCAAAGACAGGGCACCTGGGTGGTTAGTTGGTTAAGTGTCTGCCTTTGGTTCAGATTGTGATTCCCAGATCCTGGGGTTGAGCGCCACATGGGGCTCCCTGCTCAGCAGGGAGCCTGTTTCCCCCTTTCCCACTCCCCCTGCTTGTGCTCTGTCAAATAAACAAACAAACAAAAAATCTTAAAAAAAAAATAAATCCTCCAAGACTACCAAAAAATATCTCATGCACCATGATTAGCCATAGCATTTAGATGAACTAATTAAAAACCAGTTTTAGTGAATAAATAGAAGAAGCAGTACTAGCAAAGGGGGTTAGCTCATCCCAACTAAATGGCTCCTAGCTCACGGTTGCTAGCACAACTGCCAGATTCAATCTGTTAGCAATGAGGATTTAATAAGGGATTAACACACAGAAAATTAGTTTTCTTTGCACTGTGTGGCATATAAGAGAATGGAGTCTCTTGTCTAGAGGAGATGACCAAGTCAGGAAGACAAGAGTAACACCCTTCAAGACATAAATGAAGAAGAAATGAAATGCACATTGTGTGACAGGTTAAACGGGAGCTCGGGGAATCACTCAGAGTGGAGCCCAGGCAAACTGCAAGGGGGGAATGCAGTGCAGGGAGTAGGGGTAGAACCATCAAAGCACCTCGTCCTGATCCACAGCTTCTTCCTTACATTCTGACTCCTAAAATAATGCAGAACTTCTGAGGTGTTTCGAGATCTGACTTCGAATCATGATGGGGCAAAACAGGTTCCCCTATTTCTGCCCCCCCCATTCACTATCTTTCATCCTTTACTGACATGATGTAGTGTGTGTGGGATACAGACAGAGAGAGGGAGGAGAGAAAGAGTTTGGTGCTGAAGAGACAGAGCATGGAGGAACAAATCACCCATCTCGAGGCAACAAAACAAAGGGGGATACAAAGCACATTAGAGGTTACAGTGACTTTTCTATTTAGGAAGGAAGAAACCATTCCTTTCTCTTCTCATGGAGAAACATTAATAAGAGGAAGAACTTCTATTTTTATCTGCAGATGGTCAACAAGTATGTATTGAGCATCTATTTAGCTGACACAAGGAAACTCTGTCTTGCCCTCTTGGGAGCTTGGAACGTGATGAGAAAAGCAGATTTTAAAAAGAAATTTTAAGTAATTACAAACATTAACTTTTCTAGGAGTTTAAATACATTATAAAACATTGCCATAGGGAAAGAAAAGATAGACACTGATGATGCTTACTTGTTCACACAAAGATCTGGCTTAAAAAGTAGCTAGGGGTGCCTGGGTGGCTCAGTGGGTTAAAGCCTCTGCCTTCGGTTCAGGTCATGATCCCAGGGTCCTGGGATCAAGCCCCACATTGGGCTCTCTGCTCAGCAGGGAGCCTGCTTTCTCCCCTCTCTCTCTGCCTGCCTCTCTGCCTACTTGTGATCTCTGTCTGTCAAATAAATAAATAAAATCTTTAAAAAAAAAAATCCTAAAAAGTAGCTAGAAGAACAGCATTTACAAGGTGATTTGGACAGATTTTTGTTTTGTTTTGTTTTATTTTGTTTTAAACAGCCACAGGTATAGTCAGGGCCACTCATCAGGCAAGTCCTTAGGGAGCCTATGCTTATCTCTAGCTCTTATGTCAAATGTTTAAGGCAGCGTGGGTGTAATTACGAATGAGACACAGATGATAATTACCCTCTGCCTGACCACTACGCCTCTGGTGCCTACTATAATTTTTGGTATAGAGTAGCAAGTCCATAAAAATGTTCACGGACTGAATTAAGAGTAAATGAACGTTGCTCGTGGGAATGTAAATAGTAGGACCTCTGTAGAAAACGGGGGTGGCAATTCTTAAAAATGTTAAACACAGAATTTCCATATAAATTCAGGAATCCCACTTCCTGCTATGTGCCCAAAAGAAGAGAAAGCAGGGACTTGAACAAAGACACGTACCCTCATGTGCACAGCAGCATTATTTACAACAAACAAAAGGAGAAAGCCACCCCAGCACTGGCCAACAGATGAATGAATAAACAACACAGAGTGTTTACATATACACAGTAGGATGCTGTATTAAGGAAGGACAATCTTTTTTTAACATATAATGTATTCTTTGCTTCAGGGGTACAGGTCTGTGAACTGTCAGTCTTACACAATTCACAGCATTCACCATTGTACATACCCTCCCCAGTGTCTATTCCCCTCCACTTCCCAACAACTCTCAGTTTCTTTCCTGAGATTAAGAGTCTCTTATGGTTTCTCTCTCTCCCCAGCCCAGCTTGTTTCATTTTTTCCCACCCTTTCCCCCATGGCCCCCTGCCCTGCCTCTCAAATGCCTCATATCAGAGCGATCATATGATAATTCTCTTTCTCTGATTGACTTATTTTGCTTAGCATAATACCCTCTAGTTCCAGCTGCATCATTGCAAATGGTAAGATTTCATTTCTTTTGATGGCTGCATAATATTCCATTGTGTGTGTATGTATATCTGTATATATATATATATATACACACACACACACAGGTATATGTATGTGTGTGTATATATATATATATATATATATACACAGATAAACATATATACACACGTGTGTGTGTGTGTGTATCACAGCTTCTTTAACCATTCATCTGTTGTTGGACCTCAAGGCTCTTTCCACAGTTCGGCTATTGTGGACACTGCTGCTCTAACACTGGAGTGCACGTGCCCCCTCAGATACACTACATTTGTATCTTTGGGGTAAATACCCAATAGTGCGATTGCTGAGTCGTAGGGTAGCTCTATTTTCAACTTTTTGAGGAACCTCCACACTGTTTTCCAGAGTGGCTGCAACGAGCTTGCATTCCTGCCAACAGTTTAGGAGGGTTCCCCTTTCTCCACATCCTCGTCAACATCTGTCATCTCCTGACTTGTTAATTTTAGCCATTCTGACTGGTGTGAGGTGGTCTCTCACTGTGGTTTTGATTTGTATTTCCCTGATGCCGAGTAATGTGGAGCACTTCTTCATGTGTTTGTTGGCCATTTGGATGTCTTTCTTTGCAGATATGTCTGTTCATGTCTTCTGACCACTTCTTGATTTGATTTTTTGTTCTTTGGGTGTTGAGTTTGGTAAGTTCTTTATAGATTTTGGATACTAGCCTTTATCTGGTTTGTCATTTGCGAATATCTTCTCCTGTTCTGTCAGTTGTCTTTTGGTTTTGTTTACTGTTTCCTTTGTTGTGCAAAAGCTTTTTATCTTGATGAAGTCCCAATAGTTCAATTTTGCCCTTTCTTCCTTTGCCTTTGGCAATGTTTCTAGGAAGAAGTTGCTGCAACTGAGAAGAGGTTGCTGCCTGCATTCTCAAGGATTTTTGACAGATTCTTGTCTCACATTGAGTTCTTTCATCAATTTTGAGTCTATTTTTGTGTGTGGTGTAAGGAAATGGTCCAGTTTCATTCTTCTGCATGTGGCTGACCAATTTTCCAAGGAAGGACATTCTAACATCAACTAGGACATGAATAAACCTTGAAGACCCTATGCTAAGTGGTTAGTCACAAAACGACAGATATTGTTTGCACATAAATGAGGTCCTGGTCAAATTCAGAGAAACAGAAAGGAGAACAGGGGCTTGCCAGGGGGTGGGGATGGGAGGAATGTGGAGCTGGCATTTGAGGGGTGGAGAGTTTCTGTTCTCGAAGAGGACAGGCCGTGGACAGGCCGTGGAGATGGCAGGTGATGACTGCACAGCATGTGAATGTGTTTAATGCCACTGATCTGTACATTTAAAAATTGTTACATGCATTTTACCAAAATAAAAAGGGTCTAAAATTGAACAAATGATACTGAAGAGATGAAGTGCAATGGAGGGCACAGAGACCAGCACACAGCCAAGAAGAGAGAGGCTGGGAAGGAAGAATACTAAAAAGAGGATTTTCCCTTTCTCTCAATGTCATTTTCAGTGCTTCTGTCCCGCTCCTGGGAACAGCTCAGTCATCAGAAGTGAAGAGCAGTCACAGAAGCATGAGTTTAGGGGGAAGGAAGGAGTAAAGTAAAGAAGGAAATCTCAGACAACAGGAGTTCAATGGTAACTACATGTAGGCACCACTGATTCGTACGTAAGGCACGAGTGTGTTGGGAACTGCCCGTAAATACACAAGGTAGAGAAACCCCAGGAAGCAATCAGAGGTTTCCAAGAGTGAAGTTCCACTTTTGTCACTCACTTATCAACAAATATTGACTGGGGGATTGTATGTGTCATGCTTTTCCACCACTTGGACATAGCAATAAATAAAATGGTCAAAGTTCCTACTTTCAAGATTTCACAGTCTAGTAGTGAGATGAGGGAAGTACAGCAACAGTCAAATAGAAACTAGGTCAGTGGTAAAATGTATTATAGAGGAATCTAAGTTGGCCAGGTGAAGAATGTTTCCAGCAAACAAAGAAGCAAAAATGAACAAATGAGGAAGGAAAGAGGGAAGGAAGGAAGAATGAGGGGCTGGAGAAAGAAAAGAGTTAAAACAACACAAAGTATGTAAAAACTCTGAAGGTGATCAAGTAGGCCTAAGAGTAGCTCACTATGGCGGGAATTAGCTGCTGAGGTGTAGTAACAAGACAAGAAACTGGAGAGGCAAATACATGCGCAATAATGAAGGACCTTGGAAAAAAATGAGAAACTTTATTCTCATCCTGGAGCCAGTGGGGCTCCACAGAAGACATCTAAGCATGTATGCTGAAGCTGCGATGTGATGGGGTTTGCATGTGAAGAGCTTACTCAGGGGACCTCTGCTTCCAGAAAGATGGAAGAGATGTACTTCTCTCTCCTTCCATTAAGTGCAATGAAAACTCCTGACATCATATATAGAGCAAACATGAGAAGATTGAAATTTAGAGAGACAAGGATGACTGGCAGGGACAAGGGAATGTGACATGGTGTGTCAGGAATGCTGGACCAACACAGTGGGAAGTTCCCTGGGTTTTCTTTCTGGTTCATATTTCCTAGACACAGAGCTCAAAAAACCGGCAACCCAGAAATGCCAACATGCCCCAATAAAAACCTACACTTTATACCCAAAGTACCAGGAAAGGAGCAAACTAGCAAGACAGACACTTTCAGGAAGTAACTATTCCACTCAAGTTAAACATCACACACAACTAGCCCCCATGACCACTTCCATCAGCAAAGGACATGTGAGGAGTTAGAGTTCCAATCCCATAAGGCTAGGATGAGGTGCCCAAAACACCGTGAAGAGAGGACTGGCAAAGGGCCAGAATATTCAACTCCACTGGTTGCTAACAAGCATATCCCACATGCAGTGTCAGTGGAGACCATGTGACCAACCAGTACTTTCAAACCCCGCCAAATGGCAGTGAGTTTCTCCACTGTCCCCGCATTGGGATGGTGTCAGAAGAAGCAAGAATGTCCACCACTGCCCAACAGTAGTAAGGCCAGGCCTACCACAGTGTCAGTGGAGACTAGGTGGGGGACTGGAATACCCTACTTCTTCCAGGGAGAACAGGGAGCCCCTCTTTGGGTGTCAAGGGAGGCCTAGTGGGAAAACTGAACTTTTATCTCCACCTAGCAATCCACCACTGCTGGAGTGGTGTTGGGAAAAGCCAGCTAAAATGGAAGGTTTAAATAAGATTCAGAGTCACTAACTGAAAATCACTCATCCTATCAGGAAACAGGAGAATCTCAACTTGATTGAGAAAAGAAAATCAAGAGATGCTGACACTGAAATAGTAGAGATGCTAGAAATAGCATCTGACAAAGGGCACCTGGGTGGTACAGTTCGTAAGTGTCTGATTCTTGATTTTGGCTCTGAGTTAAGATCTCAGAGTCATAAGAACAAGGCTCGTGTCTGGCTGTGCACTTAAGATTCTCTCTCCCTGGGGCACCTGGGTGGCTCAGGTGGTTAAGCATCTGCTTGTGACTCAGGTCATGATCCCAGGGTCCTGGGATCGAGCCCCGAGTTGGGCTCTCTGCTCAGCAAGGAGTCAACTCCCTGATACTCCCGTATCAGGCTCCCTGCTCAGTGGGAAGCCTGCTTCTTCATCTCTCATTCCCCCTGCTTCTGTTCCCTCTCTCATCATCTCTCTCTCTCTCTGTCAAATAAATAAATAAATCTTTAGAAAGAGTCTCTCTCTCTTGCCCTTTGACACTCCCCTGGCTAGCATGCTCTCAACTCTCTCTCTAAAATAAATAAAATCTTTTAAAAAATATCTGACAAGACATTAAAATAGCTATGCCAAAAATGTTTCACTGAGATATTATGAATATATCTTAAATAAATCAACAACAGAAGACCCAGGCAAAAATACAAGAAGTCTCAGCAAAGAAACAGAAGTTTACAAAAAACAAAACGGAAATTTTAGAAATAAATAAAATGGAAATATGGGTGGATGGGTTCAACAGGGATTGGAGGAAAGAATCAGTGAAATCGGAGATAAAATACTAGATATGACCAATTTGAACAGCAGAGAAAAAAGAGAATGAAAACAAAAATGAAAAGAGACTCAAATATTTGTGGGCTGGTAACAAAAGATCTAACATCCATGTCATCAGAGTCCCAGAAAGAGAAGAGAAAGTAGGCAGGTCTGTAAAAGTATTCAAAAAAGTAAGGTCTAAAAACATACCAAATTTAGCAAGGCACGTAAACCTACACATGAATGAATCCCAAACAGAATAGACCCAAAGTAATCCATGCCAAAACACACCATTAAACATCAGAAAACTATAAAAGGAGAAAACCTTGCAAGCAGTCAGATAAAAACAACACCTTAGATAAAAAAAAAAGAATAGCAAATTTCTCCTCAAAAACTTGGGAGTCCTTCCTCGTTTGTATAGTGGTGAGTATCCCCACCTGTCAAAAACTAGGTGGGGAGTCCTAAGAAAGTGGTACAATATTTTTCAGATGCTGAAAATAAAAGAACTATCAACTCAGGATCCTATGCTTTGCAAAAATACTCTTCAGTAATAAAGAGAAAATTGAGACATTTTCAGATGAATAAAAGCTAAGAGAATTTGCTGATAGCAGAGTTATCTTTTAAAAAAATGGCAAAAGGAAATTATCTAAAGAGAAAACAAATGACAGAACAAGGAGCTCAGAAATATCAGGAAGAAAGAAAGAGCATAGTATATAAAGTATGGGTAAATCTGCAAGGATTCTTTTCTTCTTTTCAGTTTTCTAAATTACACTTTATAGTTGAAGGAAATATGTGTTTCTAAAACATATATTGTTTCTGTGTTTCTAAAACATATGATAAAAATACTGTTCATCAAAAGTATTTTTCAAATCAATTTTCAAATCAAAATTTTAAATCAACTTTCAAATCAAAGCAATTATAAAATAAACCAGGAAAATAAACAATTGGTATCAACATAAAACAGACTGTTACAACTAAGGTATATTATGTAAGCTTCACAGTAACCATAAAGCAAATGGCTACAAGAGTTATATAACAGATAAAAAGAAGAGAATCAAAGCATAACACTACAGAAAATCAATTTACAAACGAAGCCAGTAAGAGAGGAAGAGAGAAACCAAGGAAGTACAAAACATCAGAAAACAATTAAAAGGATGACATTAGTAAATCCATACCTAGTAATAATTACTTTAATATAAATGGATTAAATTCTCCAACAAAAAGACCTAGAGTGGCTGGATGGATTAAAAAACAAGACCCAGCCATATGTTGCCTATCAAAGGCTCATTTCAGCTTTAAGGAGACACAAAGACTCAAAATGAAGGGACAAAACAAGATTCTCCATGCAAGTGGAAACCAAAAGAGGACAAGGGTAGCTAAGATAGAATAAATGTTAAGTGAAGAATAGTAACAAGAGATAAGAAGGTTATTGTGTAAAAATAAAAAGGTCAATTCGTTGGGCGCCAGGGTGGCTCAGTGGGTTAAAGCCTCTGCTTTCGGCTCAGGTCATGATCTCAGGGTCCTGGGATCGAACCCCGCATCGGGATCTCTACTCAAGTGAGGAGCCTGCTTCCTCCTCTTTCTCTCTGCCTACTTGTAATCTCTGTCTGTCAAATAAATAAATAAATAAATCTTAAAAAAAAAAAAAAGGTCAATTCGTCACAGAAGATAGGGTAATTATAAATATATATGCACCCACTATTGTAGCACCTAAATATATTGAGCAGATACAACAGATGTGAAGGGAGAAACAGATAACAGAATAATAGTAGAGGACTTCAATACCCTACTTCCAACAACAGATACATCATTCAGACAAAAAAAAAATCAGTAAGGAAACACTGAATGAGAAGTATAGGCCAAATGGATCTAACAGACATATACAGAACGTTCCATCCACAGCAGAAGATATATTCTTCCCAAACACATATGAACCAGGATACATCAAAAATTAGCTTATAAAACAAGTCTTAAGAAATTTAGCAAAAAATGAAATCACACCAAGGATCTTTTCTAAGCACAAAATTATGATACTAGACATCAATAAAGGAGGAAACTGGATAACTCATTAAAGTACAGAAATTGAACAATACACTCCTGAACAACCAAAGGACCACAAAAATAAAAGGGAAATAAAAAAAATCTTGTAGGGACGCCTGGGTGGCTCAGTGGGTTAAGTCTCTGCCTTCAGCTCAGGTCATGGTCTCAGGGTCCTAGGATCGAGCTCCGCATTGGGCTCTCTTTTCAGCCGGGAGCCTGCTTCCGTCTTTCTCTCTGCCTGCCTCTCTGCCTGCTTGTGATCTCTTTCTGTCTGTTAAATAAATAAATAAATAAAATCTTAAAAAAAAAAAATCTTGTAACAAACAAAAATGGAAACACCATACACCAAAACTCATAGAATATGGCAAAAGTCGCTCTAGAAAGGAAATTCATGGTGATAAAAAAATGAAAGGTCTCAAAGACCTAACTTTAAATATCAGTTAGAAACAAATAAACCTAAAGTTAGCAGAAGAATATAGTTAACAAAGATCAGAGCAGCAATAAATGAAATAAACATCAGGAAAACAGAAGAAAAGATCAAAGAAACTAAGATTGTTTTCTGAAAAGACAGTCAAAATTGGCAAAACTTTAGGTAGGCTAAAAGAAAAGGGGGGGAATTCATACAAATTAAAATCAGAAATGAAGAGGAAACATTTAAATGGGCAGCGCAGAAATACAAAGGCATTTGTATTTCTACTCTGAGACTACTAGAGACTACTATGAATGATCACATGCCAGTAAACTGGATAACCTAGAAGAAACTGGTAAATTTACAGAAACATACAACTAAGTAAGACCGAACTGTGAATAAATTAAAAAATCTGAACAAACCAATAATGAGTAAGAACGATGAAAGAAAAACCCAGGGCCTGATGATTTTACTGGTGAATTCTACCAAACATTTTAAAAAAGAATTATACCAATCCTTTTCAAACTCTTCTAAAAAACAGAACAGGAGGAGATCTTTCCAAACTCATTTTATGTGGCCAGCATTACACTGATACCACAGCCACACAAGGAGCACCAAAAGCAAAAATCAACAAGTGGACTACATCAAACGTACTTCCAAATAGCAAAGGAAACCATCAACAAAATAAAAAGGAAACCAATGGATGGGAGAAAATATTCACCAATCATTTATCTGATAAGGGATTAATATTAAAAATATATTTTCTTTTCGGGGCGCCTGGGTGGCTCAGTGGCTTGAGCCTCTACCTTCGGCTCAGGTCATGATCCCGGGGTCCTGGGATCGAGCCCCGAGTTGGGCTCTCTGCTCAGCAAGGAGTCTGCTTCCCCCTCTTTCTCTGCCTGCCTCTCTGCCTACTTGTGATCTCTGTCAAATAAATAAATAAAATCTTTAAAAATATATATATATATTTTATTTTTTAAAAGATTTTATTTATTTGAGAGAGATAGATACTGAAAGAGACCATGAGTGGGGAGGTGGGGGGGTGGAGAGGGAGAAGCAGGTTCCCCACCAAGCAGGGAACCCAACATGGGGCTCAAACCCAGGACCCCGAGATCATGACCTGAGCTGAATGCAGATGCTTAACCGACTGAGTCACCCAAGTAGCCCAAAAATGTATGTTAAAAATTCATAAACTCAATAGCAAACAAATAATCCGATTTTTAAAATGGACAAAGGATCTGAATAGAAATTTTTTCCAAAGAAGACATAGACTTGGCCAACAGGTACATGAAAAGGTACAACATCATAAATTGTCAGGAAATGCCAATAAAAACCACAGTGAGAGATCAACTTGCATCTACTAGAATGGCTGTTATTCAAAAAATAAGAAATAATAAGATCTGGTAAGGATGTGGATAAAGGGCAATATTTGTACACTGTTGGTGGAAATGTAAATTGATGTAGTCACTTTGGAAAAGAGCAAGGAGTTTCCTCAAAAAATTAAAAACAGAACTACCACAGGTTTCAGCAATTCCACTTCTGAGTATTGATCCAAAGAAAACAAAAACAGTGAACTGTGAAGATACATGCATTTCCACGTTTTGTGCAGCATTATTCGTAAGGCAGGGAAGCAAACTAAATGTCCACTGACGGACAAACAGATGAGGAAACTGTGGGGTATATGTACATGCAATACTACCGAGCCACTGAAATGAAGTATACCTTGCCATTTCCAACAACATTGATGGACCCTGAGGGAAATATGTTAAGTGAAATAAGTAAAAGAAAGACAAATACTGTAATGATCTCACTCACATTTGGAATCTAAAAATAAAAACAAACCAAAACCGAAACAAAACTGAACTCAGAGAACAGATTGGTGGTTCCAAGAGGCAGGGGTGCAGGGCAAGTTAAGGGGTAAATAAAGGTGCTACAGGTACAAACCTCTAGTTATATCAGAAGTCTGTCTCAGGGGTATAATGCACAGCACAAGGACTACAGTTAATGAGACCATACTATACATTTAAAATGAATGTATAAGAGAGAATAGCTCTTAAAATTTCTAATCACAAGAAAAAAATTCTGTAATTCTGTAATTATGTGTACTGCTGGGAGTTAACTAGACTTCCTGTGCTGATCATTTAATGAAATATGCAAATACTGAATCACTATGTGTATACTTAAAACTAATATAATGTATGTCAATTATATCTCAGTAAGTAAACAAAAGAACAAAAACCAAGACAGTAAAAATAAAGAGAAAGAAAACCAAAGGCCAATATCCCTCATGTATATAGATGCAAAAATGCTTAACAAAATACTAGGAATAAAATTAAGTAATATGCAAAAATAATTACACACCATGACCAGTAATGCGTATATTCTACGGATATAAATTTGGTTCAATATTTCAAAATCAACCAATCTATCCACCATATTAACAGGTTAACTACAGGGTGGGGAAATCACATATTCCTATCAATAAATGCAAAAAAAAAATATTCGACAAATTTCAACAACCATTTGCAATAAAAACCCTTAGAAATATAGGACTCAATGGGAACTTCTTTCTTGGTAAAGTGTCAGTAAAAAACCTGTAGCTAATATTGCACCTGACAGTGAAAGACTGAATTGAATGCTACCCCTCTCTCAGGAAGCCAGAATGTCTGTTCTCACCCTCTTCTTCAAAATAGTGCTGCAAATTCTAGCTAGTGCAATAAAAGGAAATAAAAAGTATACAGAGCAAACAGGCAAAAATACAACTGTTACTATTTGCAGATGCATGATGATCAGCATAGAAAATCCTAAGGAATCAATTAAAAAAGACAAACACTCTTCGAGCTAATAAGTAAGACGGGCTTATGAAGAAGTCATCCCAAACCATTTAACCTCTTTAAAGATAAATCACTGACCCCCCCCCCCCACAGCTGGTCTTGTGCTCTGCTGCCTTTTCAATGTCAAAGAACTCTAACACATTCACTGCTATTGATGAATTGCTGTTCATAGCAAAGCAAAGGATTCTGCTTATCATATTCCTAATCTAACTTAATTTTAGAAAGATAAAGCTACAGAAATCTGATAAAGAGATATCTCTTAGGAAGACAGCCATAAATAATCAAATTTAAGAGCTCCATGTGTATTTAACACAAGCAAAGTATTAACATGGCATTTTACATAGTCCTTTTTATAAAAGACCCTATATGAGATTCTTCCTTCTCCTTCACTTATTTTGGTCTTAAAATGGTATTTCTGGAGGTCTGACAATCTAGCTAAACTATAAACTAGTACCTTTTCCTCTTTCCTTATACTTAGATAAGGTGCCGTGCCTCTAAACACTGCAAAAGGCTCCCATTACACTGACTGAAAAAGCCAAAAACCTTTTAACAGTTGGTGAGGCTCTAGGGATCGGACCACAAGCTCTCCCCAACCCTTTACTTCTCTGGCCTCACCCTCCTCCACTCTCCTCTGCTCGTTCCTCCTGCTCCAGCCATACTGTCCTTTGGGTCCTAACTGTACTCTTGAGGCAGATTCTGACTTCAGGGCCTTTGCACTGGCTGGTCCTTCTGCCTGGGACATGTATTTCCCATTTAACTGCAAAGCTAAGCCCTTACCTTCTTCAAGTTTTTGTTCCCATGTTACCTCTCTCCTCAATGAGGCTTACACCCACACCACCCTACCTAAAATTATAGAATTTTATACTTATACTTCTGACCCACTCTGCTTTATTCTTCTCTATGTCTAAGTACTTGACCCTTCTCATATGCTGTATCTTTTACAAAGTTATACAATTATTGTTTGAATTCTGTTGTGTGCCTTCCACCCCAGCAAAACAAAGGTTTTATTAATTTTGTTTGGTACTGCCTCCCAAGAGACTAAAACAATACCTGGCACACACCAGATGCCCAATAAATATTTTTTTTTTTTTTTAAGATTTTATTTATTTATTTAACAGACAGAGATCACAAGTAGGCAGAGAGGCAGGCAGAGAGAGAGGAGGAAGCAGGCTCCCTGCTGAGCAGAGAGCCCGATGCGGGACTCGATCCCAGGTCCCTGGGATCATGACCTGAGCTGAAGGCAGCGGCTTAACCCACTGAGCCACCCAGGCGCCCCCCCAATAAATATTTGATGAAGGAACAGAATAAACGCATGAATGGATGTAATAGGCATAGCAACTGTTGTTCAAATTAATTTTAATTAAATCTCATCAATATGCTGAAAGGAACTGTTAGGAAGAAAATAAATTTTCACATGCCTTGATGTCTGCATACATGTGGTTCCCTTGTCTACACTGTCCTTCTTCCTCACTCCTAATGCTCCTTCCCCGATTCGCATATGTGTTCAGCCAGACAGATTCCAACTAAATGTCACAAACGAACAAGTCTTCCAAACATCATCTCTGTTAACTTCAACCATGGTCAGGTGCCCTTCCTAAATGTACCTATGCTTCTTTTTCTCACAGCCTTTCCACATGTATAGCAAAAGTGTTTTTTCACCAGACCAAAATATGAGCTTCCTGGAAGCAGAAACATGTTTTGTTTTTGTTTGAGAGAGAGAGAGATAGAGCACATTTGGGGGGTAGGGAGACTGGAGGAGTTGGGGAACAGAGGGAGGAGAGAGACTCTCAAGCAGACTCCCCACTGAGCACAGAGCCCCACACAGGGCTCGATCCCACAACCCTGAGATCATGACCTGAGCTGGATCAAGAGTCAGATGCTTCACCAACTGAGCCCCCCAGGACCCCCCAGCAGAAACCATTCTTACTTGCTCTTCCCTCACGGCTCTAAAGCTCATATCATGTAACACATGACTGGCACTCAATAAATGTTTTGTGTCGGTAAGACATTTTTTAAAAAAACTACTAAATTGAATTAATAGTGAATTACAGAAATTTACCTCTTACTTGTTTCCTCAGTTTTTCAATTTCTTCCTTTAAGGTTTTTATTTCTAAATCTTTGCTTGCTGTTAGCGGACCATCAGCAGTTGAATACTGTAGAGCTTGAACAGTCTGTGTTGACTCTTAAAAAGAGAGAATGAAAGAAAAAAAATGAGAAATATGGCCATATTTTAAATTTTTAAAGCTAAGAGCAATGCATTTCTTTCTAGAGAAATCCTTATAGAATTCTGATCAAAACATCTACCTAGCAACAAAAAGCATGTAAACACATTACAATTAAGTCTCAAAATTCCAATGCATGTTTCTTTAAAAGTGTAATAGATGTAGGAGAGGCTCTGCCTACTACCATGTGAGATTTTCCATGTCAAACACTGCTGGTGAATTCTACCAGTGAGTCAATAACCGTTCAGCCCCCATTCATCCTAGTAGGAAGTGTCATTGTGTGATAACCCCCAAAACTTCCTGTGTCAGATGATTCATTAAAAATAGAGTCTGGTGTGTCAAGAGAGGTTTAGAGATGTTATTACAGTTGACCTTGAACAATGCAGGGGTGGGGTGTTTGGGGGCCCTGCCCCCCTCCCAATGCAGTTGAAAATCTGTGTATAACTTCTGACCCAAAAACTTAACAACTGAGTTACAACTGAGTCCTGTTCACCAGAAACCTTACCAATTACACAACAGCTGACTGACACATCCTTTGTTGCTGTATGTATTATACACTATATTCTAACAATCAGGCAAGCTGAAAAGAAGGAAATGTAACTGAGAAAATCGTAAGGAAGAGAAAACATACTGGCTGTACTGTATTTATACAAAGGAAGAAAATCCACAAGACCCTCCCAGTTCAAACCCACATTGTTTCAAGGGTCAAGTGTATACGATATACAGAAATGCTGGCCTCCAAATTTTAGTTATGAAAGTTGAGGCCCACCTATAGATGATTTTGGCTCATTGATTTTGTTCAGATAGAGATTATTCTTGTGGTTCTAATCAGAAGATGCAAGGTATTCAAGAAACATTAACTCTACTAAGGTTTAGTCCTAGATATTATCAGAAGATACGGAAAAAAAGAAAACTTTACACAATTTTATCAGAAATGAACCACCTTTGTCCTAAAATAGTTACTGTGCTATCTTATGCAGGGTCTGAAATAATAAGCCTCTACCTTAATTACTTCACCATAATTTTTGGTTAGTGCAAATCATTACTTATTGTTTTATACTACTTACATTATTTATATATTGTCTTAATGTAACCTATATTATTGCTTACATATTATTACTATATGTATTACTGATGTTTAATATGTGTGTACATGTGTATATGTGTGTGTGTGTGCACACACACATATACATAATACACACACACACACACACACATACACACACATAACTCTAGCAGACAAGAAATGCGCATTTTAGTAGACTGGGATTTACAGGATGGACAGAGGTAGCAAACACACCACACACACACACACACACACACACACACACACACACAGAGTTCCAAAATACTGTGGCCTTCAGAGGAGGGAGATTTTCTAATTAAAATTCACCATCTGTACAGAGAATAGTATCATGAAATTTGTATGCATAAATATTAGTTAATTTGAATTAAAGGTGTACAATATACTTATGGTGTATCCAACCATGATCTTCTACATCCAATAACTACTTCTTAGTCTTTTCTTTTTGGGTTCAAAACATGGTAAATATCAATGCATTTTGTACTTACTATTTTTATTTTTTATTTTTTTTTTAGATTTTATTTATTTATTTGACAGAGAGAGATCACAAGTAGGCAGAGACACAGGCAGAGAGAGAGAGAGGAGGAAGCAGGCTCCCTGCTGAGCAGAGAGCCCGATGCGGGACTCGATCCCAGGACCCTGAGACCATGACCTGAGCCGAAGGCAGCGGCTTAACCCACTGAGCCACCCAGGCGCCCTGTACTTACTATTTTTAAAAGAATATCCTTTATTTGTTTTAAAAAATTATCTAAGAGGGCACCTGGGTGGCGGAGTAAGTTAAAAGACTTAACTCTTAATTTCGGTTCATGGTGGTAAGACTGAGCCCCGCACATGTGGGGCTCATGCTCAGTGCTGAGTCTGCTTAAGATTCTCTCTCCTTCCCACCCCTCCCTCCAACACACTCACACACGCACATATACACATGCTCTCTCTCTCAAAAAAAAAAAAAAAAAATATACACACACACACACACACACACACACACACACATATTAGAAAGATATCTAAGTTAGAGGAAGAAAAAGGAAAACATAAAGATATCCGGTGGATACTAGCAACAGCTCCTTTTCCTCCTAGACTCCACATCCTGCAGGGTATGGAGGTAGGTAGCTATCCTGGCTCCTCCTTCCTACCTCTGTCCACTTTCCTACTTAGTCCAGTAATGGGCTAAAATGCCCATTACTCATCTGCTGAAGTTATTATCCATTGTCTTTTTTATTCTGTCTTTGACTCACAATTTCACACATTGTTTACTGACTGCCCTTCTTTCATTACAACCCTTTTTATTATTATTCTTAGTGACTGTAACATCAAAAATAGACAATCCACTCTGGCTTCTCAGGCACACAAATCCCCCATACAAACACGGCTGGGGCTTTTCCTTCTTGCTTGTGAACCAAATTCAGGCACACTAACAAAGCAGACCAGTCAAAACTCAAGATGGTTTAAATCAATCATGGTGGACCTATTCTATGTTGCCAATACTGGTTAAGAATTAGGTATGTGACCTGGTGAGAACGATAGTCCCTTGATAAGAAGTCCACTAGGGGGCCTCCCAGATGGATGAAAGGAAGCAAGCCTTCTTTTGGTCTCCACATGTGTGCAGACATGGTCTGGAATTTTGGCATATGGCAGAATCATGAGAGGAAAGCCAAGAAAATCATAGAGAAACTAATCTCACTACTGGCACTAATTTCTAACATCCTGAGATAACAAATCTGTATTATCTAAGAATTCTATGATTTGCAGCCCAAAACAACTTAGCTGGTCTCCAGCAAAACCAGGAAACCCTAGACCCATATTGGATCATACCCTAGACCCATGGTTCTCACCTCGTTTGAGCTTAGAAATGTTTATGTGCATATGCAGCAGGGAGTGCGGGTGTTGAAACAGGTGTAGCCATGAGATGGCTAAAGGTATTTAAGTGCCTGGGGACCAAGAGGGCTCAGTATCTTAGAAAATGTGAAAGTCTCCCTCATCAAAGAATCACCCTGCCCCGAGTGCTAGTAGTCCACCTACTGAGAAATGCTACTGTACACTTTTCCATTATTTAGTGACTGTACTTGGTGTTAAGTATACCATTCTCTATCTCTTATCTTTACAGTGTGCTTGCTACTCCAGCGACCATTTAGTGATGCTCAGTCCCACCAGGAGAGCAAATCACTACTCCGTTTTTCTCTTTTCTTCCTTATTTACCCAAGTTAGATTCCGAGGGCCATCACTACAATCCCTGCTTCGCACACGCACCTTCCATCTCTTTGCCCTCCTCTCCTCCAGACTCCCACCCTAGAAGGCCCTAGTCTTGGCAGACTCTGACTGTCCGACTTGTGCTCCCACCCGAGAAGCTGACAAAGAGGCTGAAGAACACACAGTCACTTCAAATTCATGTCTTCTGACATCCAACAGCTTGGCGACGACTGGCAGCCCTCAGCTGTGTCCCCAGACCACTTACTCTTCTCTTCTCTAAACTGACCATGTCACATATTCTCTCTTTCTCATCAAAAATCTGATATACTCTCCATCTTCCTCATTCTCAGCTTATGACCTTGCTTTGTATTTCATTTTGCCTTGGTCTCCTCAAAGTAGAATGTAAGCACTGCATGGGCAAGTATTTTTCTCGTTTTCTGCTCACTGTTACATCTGCAGTCATGTGCAGAATAGGTCCTGGGTGGTCGGTGTTCAACAAGTAGCTGATAAATGGATGAAGCAGCCTGATGTAAACCTACGCCGCTGCATGAAACAGGCATTAATATAAAAAGGCAACGATCCTACATTTTCACTGCGCTTGCTTGGTGCAAATGATAGCAATCACACATAATGATAGTTTCTAAGAAATGTTAGGTAATATAAAACATCAAAAAAGCTGGGTATACAGGAATTTCTCATTCAGGAAGGAGTAGGAAGCACCAGGTCTCTCATTCTTGCCAGAAAAAGTAAAAATACATAACTTGCAAAAATCTTATTTTTACAGAAATCACATATATGAGAAAGCAAAGAGGAGTAAGTACGAAAGAACAGATAGGCTCAGGCCATGCTGAGGCGAGAGGACTGGCAGCTACCTCTGACTTCTAAATTTTGCCTGATTCTGTGAGCAGGCTTAGACTTCAGGTTGCCTATATTAAGGGATCTCACTTGGGAGTGAAAACACATGACAACTTCCGGAGAATGAATGGGGCTGCAGAAACAATTTGGAAACCTCAAGATCCCTAAATATGTGGCACTATTTTATCATGATAAATTAGTACCTGGAGACTACATGGGAATTTAGTAGCTTCTAAAACTCAGACTGAAGGCTCCTCCAGTATTAGAGTATTTCAGAAACAGTCTTGCCCGAGGAAAAGAGTCTGTCTGTCTTTAATACATGGCCAATGTCCCAATCCACACATTTGTCAGATACCAAAATGGCAGGAGGTAGGAGGCTTCAGGGGAGAATAAATCTCCCACAGTTGTCGGAATGAGGAAGAGAGCACCCTAGCCAGGCTCTTTGTGATATTTGAAACCAAATGTAGGTTGAGTCCAATGAAAACTGCAAACCAGCCTGGTCTCAGCTCCATTCCCAGTTAGAGCACCGGAGAAACCAAAAACTTGTGCTACAGCGCCGCCTTCTGGACAACAAAAGAAAGGCTTCTGCCTGACCACCCGCCTAACCCTTAGAATCCAAGGAAACAAAACCTTACCTAAGCAGGACAGGTGTTTGCTATTACAAATATGACAGCAGAGGTTCACTTCATGATACACTATGAAAAAAAATCACAGTAATGGGGTTTCACAAAAAGAAAAGGCCTATCCAACAAACTCAAAGACACAAACACTGTATTCTCACTGATAAAAGATTCAAAATAGCAGTTATGAAGAAATTCAATGAGCTACAAGAAAACTCAGAAGGGCATTTCAATGAATTGAGGAATAAAATTAATCAAAGAGGCTGAAATTATGAGAAAAGCAAACAAAAATTTTGAAGCTGAAGGACTCAGTATATAGATAAAGAGTGCACTAGAAAGCATTGGAAACTGCAGATCAGATGGAAGAGAGAACACGCAATGTGGAAGGTAGGAATCTAGAAATGATTCTGGTGAGAGAGGAGAGAGATTGGAGAGTTTTAAGAAGTGAAAAAATGCTACAAGAGTTATCATACTCCATTAGACAAGAAAACCTAAGGAAAATGGGGACACCACGGCTGAGTGGCAGTTTATTTAAAGAAATAATTCTTGAGAACTTCCCCAAACTGGGGAGACAGTTGGACATGTACGCCCACACTGCCAAAAAGAACACCTTCCCACCTCAATGTAAAAAGACCTTCACTAATATACCTTATAATGAAACAGTCAAGAGTCAATGATAAAGAATTTTAAAGGCAACCTGGGGGAAAAGGAGGCAACCTCCACCCATGATGGTTCCAGCAGATCTCCCAGGAACAACTACAGACCAGGAGAGTGGAATGATATTTCCAGAGTATTGAGAGATAAAACCCCCCAGCCAAACATATTCTATCTAGCAAAGCTATCCTTCCGATATGAAGGAGAGATAAAGGCTTTCCAAAATAAACTCTAACTGGGGGAGTTTACCAGCTCCAGACCTGCCTTATTGAAAAGAGCTCTTAAAACTGAAATGAAAAAAATGAAAGCACAAAAAATTCTGATTAAGATGATAAACAGACATTCAGAATTAGAGTACTGTAACTCTTTCAGAATAGTGTTACATATTTAAATGTAGCATAAATGTTAAGGGAAAGGGGCATTAAAAATAACTACAACTGGGCACCTGGGTAGCTCAGTTTGTAAAGCAACTGCCTTTGGCTCAGGCCATAATCCTGGAGTCCCAGGATCAAGTCCCACATCAGGCCCTCTGCTCAGCAGGGAGTTGGGTTCTCCCTCTGCCCCTCACCCCTCTCATGCTCTCTCAAATAAATAACATCTTTAAAAAACAAACAAACGAAAACTATAACTGCTACAACTTGGTTAAAAATTCGTAACAATAAAGATAATTTGTAACACCAGGAATATAAAAGGGGAATCTTTTTTTTTTTTTTAAGATTTTATTTATTTATTTGTCAGAGAGAGAAAGAGAGAGAGAGAGCATTGGCAGGCAGAGGTAGAGGAAGAAGCAGGCTTCCAGCTGAGCAAGGAGCCCAATGTGGGATTTGATCCAAGGACCCTGGGATCATGACGTGAGCCGAAGGCAGACAGTTAACAACTAAGCCACCCAGGTGTCCCTGAAAGGGGTGTCTTAAAGGATGGAACCCTTATAGGGTTGGGACGAGTTTATCCAGGAGACATTTTATGCTAACCTCATGCTCACCACAAGGCAAAAATCAAGAGCAGAGACACAAAACATGAAAATGGGAGAAGGAGGACTTCCCTTACCCATTCAGACAAATGCAACCATCCATTTAAGATGAGAAGATGAGGGAGGGGGGCAAGATGATGGAGGAGGAGGGGACTACTTCAACCAGTCCCCTGACTGTGCTGGATATCTACCAGAGCACTCTGAACACCCACGAAATCAGCCTGAGATGTAAGAACATACACGTTTGGATCTCTACAGGGGCAGAGGATCATAGGTCAAGAGGTACAAAAGACGGATTGGGATTGCGCAGAAAGATTTTGGAGGATACACAGAAGGGGAAGGGAGCCACCAGAAGCAAGCCATTAGAAAGTAATACCCCAATACGAAAGTGCCATGTCCTTGGGGACCAGCAATAGATTGGAGACTGGTGGTTTGAGAGGAAAAGGGACTGGTAACAGCACTCAAACAGAACAAAGGGGCTTAAGGGACAATTGCTGGGACGGAGGGCTGCAGGCACGGATCTATGCCCATGGTTCCAGGAAGGCTGTAGCGCCCACCCGCCTTCCTGGAACCATGGAACCTCCCTACCCCTCCCACCTGAGAGGACCTGGTGCGAACTTTAGTCAGAGGTCTCTGCAACTGGCGGCCCTGCCGCCACGCCTGAGAGGACCTGGCTTGGAGTGGAGCCCACGGTCCCCAGAATAGCAGCCACTGGAGGCAGGCTCACCTGGGCCAGTATCACTGTGGTTTTGGTGGCATGGGGGGGTCAGAGACAAGCGGGGGCCTAGGGCAACCACTGAGAGGGTCGCTGGGGGCACAAACCGCCTGTAGGAGGCTGCAGTGGTCAATGGAGCTTGCAGAGAGGGAGTCTATCTTCTGGAGGACTCAGAGAGGAGAAAACTGAAGCCTCTCTCTGAAGCAGAGGTCGGGGTGCAGACAGTTTACTTTGCTCTGACTCCCTCCATAGAAAAGGGTGAAAAGCCGCCAGAGAACAAAAGCCTCCACAGTACAAAAACCTGATAAACTGGTTTACATGGAGCCAAGCCCCTTGATAAGGGGTATGGCAACTCCACCAAAGCAGGATTAACTGAAAAACAATGCAGGCAGGCCCCGCCCCTGGAAGACAACCCAAAAGAACAAGAAGACAACAACCATAGGGTCCCCATAAAATTGTAAAATGCCAACACCAGGAGAAAACAGTATATTCAGCTTCTGTTATTGCCTCACAGCCTGTACATTTCTTGGATACAACTTTTATCTCTCTCTCTTTTTTAAATTCTTTCTCATGATTCTTGTTTTGTTTTGTTTTTAAACCTACTTCTTGGTTCAACTAGATGTTTAATACAACATACTGCATAGTAACTTTTTACCTTGAACTTTTACATACATATACTTTTTTCCTTTTTTAAATACATATAGATATAAGCTTCAATGTAGTCCTTTTTCCCCCGACTCAATACTACTTTTATATATATATATATATATATATATATATATATATATATATATATATATATATACCAGTTTGAATTTCCCCATATCTCTGTAAAGTTGAGTTCTCAAACAAAGATAAACAGATATACTCAGGAAGAACTGAAATAACTTTCCTCGCCCACATCAACGGATTATAATCACCTTCCCGTCACCTCCCCCCAGCCATTATTTTTATTTTGGGTTTTCTTTTTCTTTTGTTGGTCTTTTTATCTGTTTGTTTTTGGTGTTATACTTTATAAATCTTACTCTTGTGGGGGGGGGGCGCCTGGGTGGCTCAGTGGGTTAAAGCCTCTGCCTTCAGCTCAGGTCTTGATCTCAGGGTCCTGGGATCAAGCACCACATCAGGCTCCCTGCTCAGAGGGAAGCCTGCTTCCCCCTCTCTCTCTGCCTGCCTCTCTGCCTACTTGTGATCTCTGTCAAATAAATAAATAAAATCTTTAAAAAAAATCTTACTCTTGGGGCTCATTTTGGTTGGGATTTTTTTTTTCTTCTTTTTGGCGGTGACTTCCAAATGCTCAGAAACATCCCAGGGTGCACCTTGCGTGGACAGTGGTTGGTATTTCCAGCTGTACAACCCCTCAACCACAACTCAACAAAATGACAAGTTAGAGGAATTCCCAACAAAGAAAGGATCCAGAGACAAGAACTCTCCAGCAGATCTAATAGGTATGGATTTAAAGCAAGGTGTCAGAAATAGACTTCAAAGTAGCAGTTATGAAGACAAAATTCAGGCTGGAGAAAACTATTAATGGCAACATAGATTTGTTAAGGGCAGAAGAGAGCAGATTTGGCAGAACTTAAAAATGCTATCAATGAGATACAATCTAATCTAGATTCACTAACACTTGGGGTAAATGAGGTAGAAGAACAAGTTAGTGATCTTGAAGACAAACTGACAGGAAGGATCAGGAGGATGCCTAGAACAAACAGCCTAAAATCCATGAAAACAGAATTAGATAAATAAATGATGCCATGAAACGTTCAATGTCAGAATTATTGGGAACCCTGAGGGGGTAGAGAGAGAGAAAGGACTAGAAGATATATTTGATCTAATTATAGCCGAGAGGGGCGCCTGGGTGGCTCAGTGGGTTAAAGCCTCTGCCTTCGGCTCGGGTCATGATCCCAGGGTCCTGGGATCAAGCCCCGCATCGGGCTCTCTGTTCGTCAGGGAGCCTGCTTCCTCCCCTCTCTCTCTGCTTGCCTCTCTGCCTACTTGGGATCTCTGTCTGTCAAATAAATAAATAAAATCTTTTAAAAAACAATTATAGCCGAGAACTTCCCCAATCTGGAGAATGACACAAGCAATCGTGTCTCAGAGGCAGAGAGGACATCCCCCAAGATCAAGGAGGGTAGGTCAATGCCCAGGTATGTAATAGTAAAACTCACAAATCTTAGAATCAAGGAAACCATTTTAAGGGCAGTTAGGGGGAAGAGATTCGTTACATAGAAAGGGAGGAACATCAGAATAACATCAAACCTATCCACAGAGACATGGCATGCCAGAAAGGTCTGGCAAGACATATTTAGGGTATTAAATGAGAAGAACATGCAGCCAAGAATTCTTTATCCAGCAAGGCTGTCATTCAGAATAGATGGAGAAGTAAGAAGCTCCCAGGGCCAGGAGAGACTAAAAGAACACATGACCACCAAGCTGGTCCTGCAAAAAATATTAAGAGGGGTTCTATAAAAGGAGAAAGACCCCAAGAGTGATTCAGAACAGAGATACACAGAGACAAACCATAGAAACAAGAACTTCATAGGCAACATGATGATAATAGAATCTTAACAATAATCACTCTCAACATGAATGGCCTCAATGCTCCCATAAAACAGCACAGGGTTGCAGACTGGATAAAAAGACTACTATCTACAAGAGACATATTTGGAACCAAAGATACATCCAGACTGGAAGTGAAGGGGTAGAGAAGCACCTTTCATGTCAACGGGCCTCAAAAGAAAGCTAGGGTAACAATTCTCATATCAGTAAAATTAGATTTTAAGTTAAAGACTGTAGTCAGAGATACAGAAGGACACTAAATCATTCTGAAAGGGTCTATCCACCAAGAAGATCTAACAATTGTAAATATTTATACCCCCAATATGGGAGCAGCCAACTACATAAGCCAACTGTTAACCAAAATAAAGAGACATATTGATAATAATACAATAACTGTAGGAGACCTTAACGCTCCGCTCTCAGCAAAAGACAGAGCAACTAAGCAGAAGATCAACAGAGAAACAAGAGCTTTGAATGACACACTGGACCAGATGAACCTCATAGATATATTCAGAACATTCCACCCTAAAACAACAGAACACTCATTCTTCTTGAGCACACATGGAACTTTCTCCAGAAGAGACCACATACTGGAACACAAATCAGGTCTCAACTGAAACCTAAAGATTGAGATGATTCCCTGCATATTCTCAGACCACAATGCTTTGAAACTGGAACTCAAGCACAAGAAAAAGATTGGAAGAGATTCAAACACTAGGAAGCTAAAGACCCTCCTGCTCAAAAATGTTTGGGTCAGGGGTGCCTGAGTGGCTCAGTCATTAAGTGTCTGCCTTTGGCTCAGGTCATGATCCTGGGGTCCTGGGATGGAGGAACCCCAGGAGCCCCGCATTGGGCTCCCTGCTCAGTGGGAAGCTTGCTTCTCCCTCTCACACCCCCCTGCTTGTGTTCCCTCTCTCTCTTTCAAATAAATAAATAAAATCTTAAAAAAAAAAAAAAAAGAATGTTTGGCTCAATCAGGAAATCAAAGAACTTAAGTCAATTCATGGAAATCAGTGAGAACAAAGACACATCAATCCAATACCTATGAGATAAGGCAAAGGCGGTGGTGGTGGGGTGGGATACATAGCCATCCAAGCCTCACTCAAAACTATAGAAAAATCCCGAATACACAAACTATCTTTACACCTTAAAGATCTGGAGAATTAACAACATATTAAGCCTAACCCACACACAAGAAGGGAAATAATTAAGATAAGAGCAAAGATCAATGAATTAGATACCACAAATAGAGTAGAACACGTTAATGAAATTAGAAGCTGCTTCTTTGAAAGAATCAATAAGATCAATAAACCACTGGCCACAAGAGAAAGGACCCAAATAATAAAATGATGAATGAAAGGAGAGGAATCACAACTAACAGCAAAGAAATAAATACAATTATCATAAATTATCAACAGCTATATGACAATAAATTAAGCAATATGGAAGAAATGGATGCATTCCTAGAAACCTAGAAACCACCAAGAAGGAAACAGGAAGAAACTGACAACTTGAATAGACCCATAACCAGTAACAAGACTGAAGCAGTGATCAAAAACCTCTGAAAAAAACAAGAGTCCAGGGTCTGAAGGATTTCCTGGGGAATTCTAAGAAACATTCAAAGAAGAAATAATACCTATTCTCCTGAAGCTGTTTCAAAAAATAGAAACAGAAGGAAAACTTCCAGACTCTTTTTACAAAGCCAACATTACCCTGATCCCCAAACCAGGCAAAGACCCCATCAAAAAGGAGAATTTCAGACCAGTATCCTTGATGAATATGGATGCCAAGATTTTCAACAAGATCCTAGCTTACAGAATCCAACAATATACTAAAAACATTATCCACCATGAACAGATGGGATTTATCCCTGGGTTGCAAGGGTGGTTCAACATTCACAAATCAATGCAATAGAGCACATAAATAAGAAAAGAGACAAGAACCACATGGGTCCTCTCAATTGATGCAGAAAGAGCACCTGACAAAATACAGCATCCTTTCCTGATTAAAACTCTTCAGAGAATAGGGACAGAGGGAACATTCCTCAACTTCATAAAATCTATCCATGAAAAACCCACAGTGAATATCATTCTCAATGGGGAAAAGCTGAGAGCCTTCCCAATGAGATCAGGAATAGGACAAGGATGCCCACTCCCACCACTATTGTTCAACACAGTACCAGAAGTCCTAGCAAAAGCAATCAGACAGCAAAAAGAAATAAAAGGTATTCAAATTGGCATCTTCGCAGATGACGTGATACTCTATGTGGAAAATTGGAAAGTCTCCATCCCCAAATTACTAGAACTCATACAGCAATTCAGTAATGTGACAGGATGCAAAATCAATGCACAGATATCAGTTGCTTTCTTATACACAAACAGTGAAACTGTGGGAAGATAAATTAGAGAATCAATTTCAATAGCAAGAAAAACCATCAGATACCTGGGAATAAATCTAACCAAAGAGGTAAAGGATCTATACTCTAGGAACTACAAAATACTCATGAAAGAAATTGAAGAAGACACAAAAAGATGGAAAAGCATTCCATGCTCATGGATCTGAAGAATAAACATTGTTTTTGAACATTTGTTTGTTGAATTAACATACCTATACTGCCCAGAGCAATCTATACTTTCAATGCCATCCCGATCAAAATACCAACAGCATTTTTCAAAATGCTGGAATAAACAATACCAAAATTTGTATGGAACCAGAAAAGACCCCAAATTGCTAAGGAAATGTTGAGAAAGAAAAACAAAGCTAGGGATATTATGTTGCCTGATTTCAAGCTGTATTACAAAGCTGTGATCACCAAGACAGCATGGTATGGTATTGGCACAAAAACAGACACATAGTCCAGTGGAAAAGAGTAGAGAGCCCAGATATGGACTCTCAACTCTCTGGTCAACTAATCTTTGACAAAGCAGGAAAAAATATCCAATGGAAAAAAGTCTCTTGAATAAATGGTTCTGGGAAAACTGGACAACTATCTACAGAGGAATGAAAATGGACCATTCTCTTACACAATACACAAAGATAAACTCTAAATGGATGAAAGACCTCAATGTGAGACAGAAATCTATCAGAATCCTAAAGGAGAACATAGGCAGTAAGCTCTTTGACATCAACCACAGCAACTTCTTTCAAGACACACATCTCCAAAGGCAAGGGAAACAAAAGTGAAAATGAGCTTTTGGGACTTCATTCAGATAAAACGCTTCTGCACAGCAAAGGAAACAGTCAACAAAACAAAGAGGCAATCCACAGAATGGGAGAAGATATTCCCAAATGACACTACAGACAAAGGGCTGATATCCAAGATCTATAAATAAACTCCTCAAACTCAACACCCAAAAAACAGATAACCAGGTCAAAACAATGGGCAGAAGAGATGAACAGACACTTCTCCAAATAAGACATACAATTGGCGAACAGATACAGAAAATGTGTTTATCATCATTAGCCATCAGGGAGATTCAAATCAAAACTAAATGGAGATAAGACCCTACACCAGTTAGACTAGCAAAAATCGACAAGGCACGAAACAACAAATGTTAGAGTAGTTACGGAGAAAGGGGAGCCCTCTCACACTGTTGGTGGGAATGCAAATTGGTGCAGCCACTTTGGAAAACAGTATGGAGGTTCCTCAAAAAATAAGAAATAGAGCTATCCTATGACCCAGGAATTGCACTACTGGGTATTTATCCCAAAGATACAGATAAAGTGAAAAGAAGGGCCATCTGTACCCCAATGTTAATAGCAGCAAAGTCCGCAAGAGCCAAACTGTGAAAAGAGCCAAGATGCCTTTCAACAGATGAATGGATAAAGACGACGTGGTCCATATACACAATGGAATTACTCAGCCATCAGAAAGGATGAATACACAACTGTTGCATCAACATGGATGGGACTGGAAATTATGCTGAGTGAAATAAGTCAAACAGAGAAAGTCAATTATGATATGGTTTCACTTATTTGTGGAACATAAGGAATAGCATGGAGGACATTAGGAGAAGGAAGAGAAACATGAAGGGGGAGAAATAAAGTGGGAGATGAACCATAAGAGACGACTATGGACTCTGGGAAACAAAGATAGGGTTTTAGAAGGGAGAGGGATAGAGGAATGGGTGAGCCTGGTGATGGGTATTAAGGAGGGCACAGATTGCATGGAGCACTGTGCATTATATGCAAACAATGAATTATGGAACAGTACATCAAAAACTGATAATGTACTATATGGTGACTAATATAACATAATCAATCAATCAATAAAGGGGAAGAAGGAGCATATTATCATGGAAAATCACCAACTGGAAGGTAGAGAGAAACAAAAGTTAAAAGAAACAATGGAGGGGCACCTGGGTGGCTCAGTCGATTTAAGTGTCTGCCTTTGGCTCAGGTCATGATCCCAGGGTTCTGGGAGAAGTCTGCTCAGTGAGAAGTCTGCTTCTCCCTCTCCCTCCCTGCTTGTGCTTTCTCTTGCCATCTCTATCTCTTTCTTTCTCTCAAATAAATAAATAAAATCTTCAAAAAAAAAAAATAAAAGAAACAATAGAGAGACAAAATAACCAGGAGGCAAGACATAAAAACAGCAGTAGTAAGTGCTTAAATATCAATAATCACTCTAAACATAAATGGATTGATGTCACTAATAAAAAGGGCACAGAATGGCTGGATGGATTAAAAACAAAACAAAGACAAGAACAAGGGGCATCTGAGTGGTTGAGATGGTTAAGCACTGGACTCTTGATTTTGGTTCAGGTCATGATCTCAGGGTCATGAGATGGAGCCACAAACTAGGCATGGAGTCTACTCTAGATTTTCTCCTTCTACCCTTCCTCACCCCTTGCTTGTGCAAATGTACACTCTTTATCTCTAAAAATAAAAAACAAAAAAACAAGACCCAAGTATATGCTGCTTAAAGGAGACTCATGAGCTTGGAAGATACACACAGGCTCAAAGTGAAAGGATGGAAGATAATATTTCAAGTATCCAAGCAAGTGAAAACCAAAACAAAGTGGAGATAGCCATACTTACATCAGACAAAAATAGGCTTCAGGTCAGAAATGGAAATGAGATAAAGATCATTACATAATGATAAAGGGGTCAATACATTAAGAAGATATAATAATTGTAAATATGTACAGTCCTGACACGCAAGCACTAGAATATATTCAGCAAATACTAACAGATCTTAAAGAAGAAGCAGACAGTACAATAATGGTGGTGGCTTCACTACCGCACTATCAGCAACAGATGAACCATCCAGACAGAAAATCTACAAAGCAATGTTGCAATCGAACCCAACTTTGGAACAAATGGACTTTGAACAGACATTACAGAACATTCCATCTACCAGAAGCAAAATACACACGCTTCACAAGCACACACAGGACATTCCCCAGGACAGATCCTATGATAGGATACAAAACAAGTATTAGAAAATTTAAGAAGAAATTCTACTATCTTTTCTGACCAGGGTGGTATGAAATTAGAAATCAAGAGGAAAGTGAGAAGATCTACAAATATGTGGAAATTAAATAATTTAAACAACCACTGGGTCAAAGAAGAAATAAAAAGAAATAAAAAATTTTTTCAAACAAATGAAAATGAAAATGCAACACATCAAATTTGTGGAATGGATGGATTAAGCAGCTCTGAGAGAAAGTTTATACCAGCAAATGAACATATTAAGAAATTAGAAAGATTTCAAATAACCTTATATTTCAAAGACCTTTAGAAAAAGAACACATTAACCCCAAAGTTAGCAAATGACAAGAAAAAATAAGGTTCAGAGCAAAAACAAATGAAACAGAGACCAGGAAAACAGAAAAGATCAAAGAAACTAAGAATTGATTCTTTGAAAAGATAAACCACACCGACAAAGCTTTAATTACACTAATAAAAAAAGGAGAGGGTGCCTGGGTGGCTCAGTCATTTAAGCGTCTGCCTTCGGCTCGGGTCATGGTCCCAGGGTCCTGGGATAGAGTCCCGAATCAGGCCCCATGCTCAGTAGGGAGCCTGCTTCTCCCTCTGCTTCTGCTGCTCCCCCTGCTTGTGCACACTGTATCTCTCTCTCTCTCTCTCTTTGTCAAATAAATAAAATCTTAAAGAAAATTTAAAAAGAGACTAGAATAAAATTTAAAATGAGACATTACAACTGATACTACCAAAATATGTAAGATCATAATGGACAACTATGAACAATTATAGGCCAGGAAATTACATAACCTAGAAGAGATGGATACACTTCTAGAAATACACAACCCACCAAGACTGAATCAGGAAGAAACAAAGTTTGAACAGACCAATAACGAGTAATGAGATTGAATCAGTAATCAAAAACCTCCCAATACAGAAATCCTTAGGAAATGACAGCTTCACTGGTGAATTCAACCAAACATTTTAAGAAAAATTAACAATCCTCCTCAACCTATTTAAAATAATGAGGACAAAACACTTCCAAACTCATTCAATAAGGCCAGTATTACCTTTATACCAAAACAAGAAAAGACAACCACAAGAAAACTGTAGACCAATATCCCTGGTGAATATAGATGCAAACATTCTCATTAAAATATTAGCATGCTGAATTCAAGAACACATTCACAGGATTATATACCAGGAAAAACAGGATTTATCCCTGGGATTCAAGGATGGTCCAACATATGCAAACCAATAAATGTAATATATCACCCCAATAAGATGAAAGCCAAAAATCACATGGATCATCTCAATAGACACAATAAAAGCATCTGAAAAAATGCAACATCCTTTCATAATAAAAACCCTTTGCAGGCTGGATAGAAAAGGAACATAGCTCAACAAAATAAAGGCCACTTGCAACAAACTGAAAGCTAACCTCACATTTAATGGAGAAAAACTGAAAGCTTTTCCTCTAAAATCAGGAACAAAACAAGGATGCCCACTCTCTCCACTCCTATTTAATATAGTACTGGAAGTCCTAGCTAGAGAAGTCAGGCAAGGCAAAGAAATAAAAGTCTGTCAAATGAGAAAGGAGTAAATAATATTAGTCCTATTTGTTGATTTTATATACAGGAAATCCCAAAGAGCAAACCAAGATAACTCTTGGAACTGATCCACAAATTCAGTAAAGTTGCAGGATTCAAAATCAATACATATCACTCTACTGTTTTCCTTTACAGTCATGATGAGACATCTGAAAAAGAAAGAAAACTATCCCGTTCACAGTAGCATCAAAAAACAACCAAATACTCAGCAAAAATTTAGCCAGGCAAGGGAAAGATCTGTACAATACAAACTGTAAGATTTTGCTGAAAGAAATTTAAGATGAAACAAATGGAAAACTATTGCATATTGACAGATCGGAAGAATTAATATCATTAAAACATTTATAATACCCAAAGCCATGTTACAGATTTAATATTCATCAAAACACCCAAGGGATTCTTCACAGAAATAGAAGAAACAACCTTAAAATTTGTTGTGGGATCACAAAAGACCCTGAGAGACAGAGCACCCCCGACAAAAAGAACAAAGCTAGCGGCATCACACTTCCTAATAACTATATTACAAAGCTACAGTAATAAAACAACATGTTACTGGTACAAAAACAGACACACAGAGCAGCAGAACAAAACAGAGAGCCCAGGGTGAAATGCTGGTATAGATGGTCAACTAATATTCAACAATGGAGCCAAAAACACCCAATGGAGAAAAGATAATCTCTCCAACAAATGGTGCTGGGAAAACCGGCGAAACACATGCAGAACAATGAAAATGGGCTCTTCTCAGGCCACTTGCAAAAATCAACTCAAAAGAGATCAAAGACTTAAACATAAGACCTGAGAGCAAGACTCTGAGAACACATAAGTTAGAAGCTCCCAGACATTGGTCTTGGCAATGATATTTTAGATATGATGCCAAAAGCACAAACAGCAAAAGCTAAAATCAACAAATGGGACTACATGAAACTCAAAGCTCCCTTCTGTAAGGCAAAAGAAACAACTAGCAAAATGAAAAGGCAACCTACAGAATGGGAGAAAACTTTTCTAAGTGATATATCGGATAAGGAGCTAATAATATTCAAAATATATGAGGAACTTGTACAACTTAATGACAAAAAAAAAATCCAATTTAAAAACGGCCAGAAGAACTAAGTTGATGCTTTTTCAAAGAGTACTTCAAAATGGACAAGAGGCACATGAAAATATGCTTACCATCACTCATCATCAGGGAAATGCAAATCAAAACCACAATGTCATGACTGACGCGCACACTGTCAGAAGGGCTATCAAGAAGACAAGAGACAGTAGGTGCTGACGGAGATGGATTGAAAAGGGAACACAGTTGGGGGAAATGTAAACTAGTCCAAGCACAAGTGCAAACATTACTTTATTTTAATTTTTTCCTGAAAAAAATTAAAAATCCACCTGGCAGACCATCCAGCAATTCCACACCTGGTTATAGACTCAAAGGAAATGCAAGTGGAATTTCGAAGAGATACGCGCACTCTCATGTTAACTTATTCACAATAACCAAGATATGGTAACAACCTAAAGTCTCATCAATGGATGAATGGTTAAAAAAGATGGGGTATAAGTACACAATGGAATGTTATTCAGCCCCGAGCAAGGAGAGTCTCCTGCCATTTGTGACAATATGGATGGTGGATGCTCAGTCAGTCAGAGAAAGGTAAGAACTGCAGCACATCACTTACACGTGAGATCTAAAAAAGTCAAACCTATTACATCTGTATCTTTGGGGTAAATACCCAGTAGTGCAACTGCAGGGTTATACGGTAGCTCTATTTTTAATTTCTTAAGGAATCTCCACATTGCTTTCCAAGGTGGCTGCACCACTTGCATTCCCACCAACAGCGTAGAGGAACATTCCCCTTTCTCCACATCCTCTCCAGGAGACTATGCTGAGTGAAAGAAGTCAAGCAGAGAAAGTCAATTATCATGAGGTTTCACTTACTTGTGGAGCAGAAGGAGTAACATGGAGGACATTAGGAGAAGGAAAGGAAAAGTGGATTGGGGGAAGTCAGAGGAGGAGACAAACCATGAGAGACTGTGGACTCTTGAGAAACAAACTAAGGGTTTGGGGGGGGGGGGTGGATGGCTGAGCCTGGTGGTGGGTACGAAGGAGGGCATGTACTGCATGGAGCACTGGGTATGGTGCATAAACAATGAATCCTGGAATACAGAAAAAATAAAATTTAATTTAAAAAAATAAATTACAATGTCAAACTTGTGAAAAACAGAGAGTAACACTGTGGTTACCAGGAGATGGGGCAGGAGTGGGCACATGAGCCTGATGTGGTTTAAGGGTACCAACTCGCAACAAGTAGTAAATAAGTCACAGAGACCTAATGCACAGGGTCATAAACACAGATTACAATGCTGTACTGTAATTATGTACGCGCCAGAAGTACCAAACATCACTACAATTTTACTACAATATATAAATGTACCGAATTAACAAGGTGTACATAGTAAATTTATACAATGATATACGGTAAATATATTGCATTAAAAAGTCAAAACTAACAACTTTCAACACAAAGAAGTAGTAATCCACATGCAGAGATTTTAGCAACTTATTGAAAAATAGAATCAGTCTGTTTTATTGGTGTCTGCAGTTTTTTTCTCCACAGAGCCTATAAAAGCATAACAGCAAAATTTTGGTGTTGTAAAACTTACTTCTTTCACTCTTAAGAGTTACAAGTTTTTTGATTATTTATTCATACATTCCTTCATTCACAAAAGGAGTAAGTAAAATAAATCGTACGTTTTGTCCTTTGCTCTGGAGAAAATAAAGGAGGAAAGAGGGAGAGTGAGTGCTGGAGATAAAGCAAGATTACTTTTTTTTTTTTTTTTTAAGATTTTATTTATTTATTTATTTGTCAGGGATAGAGGGAGAGAGAGTGAGCGAGCACAGGCAGAGAGAGAGGCAGGCAGAGGCAGAGGGAGAAGCAGGCTCCCTGCCAAGCAAGGAGCCCGATGTGGGACTTGATCCCAGGACGCTGGGATCACGACCTGAGCCACCAGGCGTCCCCAAGATTACGTTTTAAACAGAGCGGTCAGGAAGGCCTCGTTTCAAGGTAACACTCAAATAAAGACCTGAAAGAGGTAAGGGAAGGAGTCATGGGACACCAAAGGAAGAAAATTTAAGGCAGGGCAACAGCTGATGCGAAGACCCTGAGGTGGGGACATGCCTGATTTGTGGAAAGAACAGCCCAAGGAGGCTAGAAACAGAAGGAACGGTGGGGGAGGTGGTGGCGAGGTAAGGCAGGGAGAGCAGCTAGAAAACGGTTACAAGAAGGTGGGTGACGGTGGCAGTGAGGGTGATGCCCCAGTGGGGACTGGACTCTGGATCTTCTCTGGCGCCAGAGCTGCCCGGGTTTGCTGACGGGTGAGATGGGAGGTGTGACAGAAGGAAAGGGCTTAAAGATGCCTGGAAGGTTGTAGTTCTGAACACCCAAGAGCCTGGACTGCTGTGGGGGACCCCGACATGCATAGGCCAAAAAGTCCAGGAGAACCCAGGAAGCGAGACAGAATAACTGGTTTATGAGGAAAAAGAAAACCAGGAGATTCAAGTGTCCCAGAAGACAAAAAAAGAAAGAGCTGTTGCGAGGGGTGGGGTGGGGGGGATGAGGGATCCTCAACTGGGTCAGATGCTGACAGGTGAGAAGCCGCAGCCTGGGAAGCAGGACGGCTGGGCAGCACTCACTGAGATGGGACTCAAGATCCATCCTCCTGAATCTCAAGTGGGATCAGTCGGCACCTGCCTGTCCTAAGACTGTTACCTTCACTCACACGGTCTCAGACAGAATGCAGGTCAACAGAGCTGCGGTTCTGGCAAGGGAGTGTGACAGACAGACGTCAGAGCAACAAATGTTAGTATCCGAGTAAGGGTCTGATTACAACTGACTATGGAAGGATGGAGGGCACAGGGTGAGGGGGACAGAGGAGGTACCAGTGCGACAGAAGGAATGCAGGAGTCACCCAAGGGAGTGAACTAGCTACGAACAGGAGATAATGCAGAGTTTGCTTGAAGTTGAGATTAGGGGCACCTGGGTGGCTCAGTTGGTTAAGTCTCTGCCTTCGACTCAGGTCATGATCCCAGGATCTGGGATCGAACCCCACATCGGGCGCCCTGCTTAGCGGGGAGCCTGCTTCTCCTTCTGCCTGCTATTACCCCTGCTTGTGTGCACGCGCTCTCTCTGACAAATAAATAAAATCTTAAAAAGCAAAGAAGACTTAAGAAAAAAGAAATTGAGATTAATAAAGAGTTCTGGATACTGTAGTCTCAAGACAGGATCAGATTAGGTAGAGCAGAGGACAAGATCCTTGGACGTATAAGAATTAAGAGACAAGAGAAGTCAGAACAGTAAGAAGTTTGCCCAGTGCATTTTACAATCACCGAGTATCACGCCAGGAGTGATGCAACAGGAGATATTTGCCAGGAAGTCACAAATTCAAGGCTGAGGAAATAGGACAGTGATCCCCAAGGCTACACTGGGATGGGAAGGGCTCCTTTCCCGGAAGCAGCCCCATCTCCTCCCCAGACGAGTTCATGTGCGCACATATGTACCTGTGGGGAAATGAACGCTACGCCAGGTCATACTGCTAAGGTCATGAGTCTACATAAACAGTATTATTCTGTTTTCCGCATGAGTCTTCAACTGTATTTTTTTTTAAGATTTTATTTATTTATTTGACACAGAGAGAGAGAGATCACAAATTGGCAGAGAGGCAGGCAGAGAGAGAGGGGAAAGCAGGCTCCCTGCTGAGCAGAGAGCCCGACATGGGGCTCAATCCCAGGACCCTGGGATCAAGACCTGAGCTGAAGGCAGAGGCTTAACCCACTGAGCCACCCAGGTGCCCTTTCAACTGAATTTTTTCCAGAAATTTCTTTTCAAGATAAAACAGCCCCTCATAATCAACAGTTCTTCAAACTGAGTCCAACTCCAAAAGAAAAGGTACCATCATTAACATTTGTTTACCTTGAAGTTTTCTACTCAGCTCAAGTTTTTCCTGTTCAAGGCGTTTGATCCTCCTCTCGTACGCCTCGGTCGCCAGATTGTTGTCTAGAGTCCTCTGGACACTGACGTCAAGGTCCAGGGACGCGGGACCGGCTGTGACCCGTAAACAGCTCCGATCAGAAAGAACGCTGAAGAAACATAAAAACATGAGTTCACGGAGAAAAGAACGTCTCAAGAAACAGAGCCTTCTGCAGCTGTCTACTTAAAACACGGATTGCGGTATCTAGCTACAGTTAACTGTGTAGGGTGACAGGAAAACACATTGTGTGCAAATCTCAACACAGACCACTTTTTAGAAGTATTTTATAAAATTAATAAATTGTCCAAATTATCTTAAATTTCAATAGCCACACATTATAAAATGATGTTTACTGAACACAAGGTGACCACGTAAGTGAAACAGGAGTCAAAAGCACACACCATGGTCCTCTTCATCAGAATTTGGATTCAAAAGCGAAATGCTTCCTTTAATTCAATATAATTTAATGAAAAATACTTGAAGTGTTGAACATTTAGCAGGGAGCAAAATCGCCACTTGCTTCTGTTCTCATGATGAAGACAGGAACATATGAGATAAGTAAAATATTTAGGGCATTAAGCAGTGCTGAATACTAAGGACAAAATAAGTAAAGGGTGGGGGTAGTATTGAGGGGGAAAAAGTAGAAATCTAGATAAAGTGGCCAGGAGGCTATCACTCAGGGCGGAACTCCCAATAAAGTCCAGAGGGAGTAACGGGGTAGTGGCGGGGGGGGGGGGGGGATACTGGGGGGAGGGGAACATTCCAAGCAGATGGAACACAAGCGCAAGAGCCTGAAGCAGGAATAGGTCTGGTATGGTCCCAGGCCAGAAAAGAGCCCTGTGTGACTGGAGCAGAGTCGGCAAGGTTAAGAGTCGTAGGAAAGAGAAAGTGAGCCAGTCATGCAGGGTCTTTCTTGTAAGAGTGTTGGTTTTGATTAAGATATGAGCTGCTGGAGTTGGGAGACTGGGGCAATGGGTCCTAAACAGTAAGAGGTTTGCCGAGTGCATTTTACAATCACCAAGTATCACGCCAGGAGTGATGCTGCAGAAGACAGTTTGCCAGGAAGTCACAATTTCAAGGCTGAGGAATATAAGGGAATGACACATTCCCTTATAGACTTATCTTCTAGCAGGACCAGTCAGACAGGTTCAGAGAAATCTAGGAGACGAGATTATAAACATTTGAGGTAGGTGGTTGGGTGGGTTTTAAGTAGGAAAGAGCAGAAGGGTCTCACATTCAGGCATCATCAGCAAATATCTGGGGGTGCACCACAGTATCAGTGGAAAGGGTCCCAAGACGAAGCTGTGGGGCCCAGAGAGATGAGGTCAGAAGGCCTCAGCTGTAGAGACTGAGAAGGACTGGCCAGAAAGGGGAGGAGTCAGGAAAGCAGCCTGGAAGGTAAGAGACGGCAGTGCTATGATGGGAAGGAGCTATGATGCCCAGCCTGAGAGGAGACACACAAGCCAGGACTGACTGGGAGCCTCTACTGGGCATCTGCACAGGCGAGTGCTTGGGTACAGAGACGGGCAGGCAGGACCATGCAGAGGAGCATGTGAACACTGCCTGCCTCCACCTCTCCGTGCAAGGTTAAGTGAGCTCATCAAGGGAGAGCAGAAGAGCGGGCACAGGCACAAGAAGGGTCCTAGAGGTTGGTAATCATGACCGCGGAAGGTGAGACCTGGTCAGATGCTTTTCTCTGGACACTGAACTGCATGGGTCTGAGCAGAAACCTGAACTGTACTAATGATGTCAACTCAGCAAAACCACGCAGGAGACCAGGAGGCAGTCAAGGACCTGAGGAAGGGCACACAAGGACTGAGGACAATCATACTCTGCTTACACCAGGGAAGGCGGACGGGGAAGTGGTCCGTGAAAATAGGGCTAAGGTGGCTGGTGCTGGCACTTGGCCCCCAGAGTGTATTTGCTAATGCAGAAGACACTTCGATTCCTGTCCCAGTGCCAACAGGAACACTGTGAGCTCCATTTCTCCTCCAAAATGACGCAAGATTCTCCTATGTTCTACTCATTACAGAATATCTAACTTGGTCAAGCAGTAGCTTCGGCCTCTATTTAAAAAGAGGCTTTCTTATATATTTCTTAAATTTATCTTAATTTGCTTTAAGTTGTCCAAATTATGTTCTTTTCCAACTTACCAGCTACTAGTATATGTGAAACCAACAAATGGCAGGTGGTGGCCAGAAAATGCAGTATGTGTGGGTGGGGGCATCGTTTCCTGAAGGAGGAAAACACATCTGGTAAGAAATAAATAAACGTGATCTGTAGGTTGGCCTATAATATTAACGATCAATAGGAAATACACGGCTGTTCAATTTAGAAACACATATTAAGTCTGGTGCAGATGTGCAGTGATCTAGAATCCAAACAAGAGCACTGCCACTGTAATATTCTAATAAAATTAAACTCCAGATGGAAAGTCTGACATTGAGAGCCCAGTGATTATTCATGTATGCATACGTGCATATTTGCCTCATCGCTAAAAATTATTTGTAACCCCAAATCAATATTCACAGTGCTTCTGCAATCACTAGCAGACACATGCAGAACAAAAACATTTTTTTGAGCTGCCTGATGCCTAAGTTTCCAGCTGGGACTGAACAAGGAGACACTCTGCCTTCTTGTTTCAGCTCTGACACGACAAAAAATATTCCTTCCAAGGTCTGCATGTGCCACGTCTTTCAGATTTTTCTGCTTTTTATGGGTGACTGTGTTGTTTAAAATGTCCTCCACGCATAGCGCAGAACGGCCATCTAGATGGTTTCTAAGCAAGACAGCTGTGATGTGCCTGACAAATACGTATGTGTGTTAGAAAAGCTTTGCTCAGGCTCAAGATACACTGCTGTTGGCTGTGAACTTGCTGTGAATTAATCAACAATATATGTATTCAATAAGGTTTCTTTTACTGGTTGAATGAAATGACCAGAGGCTCAAAAGAACCTACCCCTGTATTTCCCCCTAGGAACAATGGTTCAATATTCACAACTACAGCACACACAGGAACTTTATGGAACATGTAACTACCATAATCAGAATCGACTGTAATATGTATTTAATTTGGAAAGATGCAAATTTCTGTTTACAGTAAATGTAATTCTTATATAATAAAAAACTGATGAGGAAAGTCCATTTAATTTTTTTTTTTTTTTTGGAGGTCCGGAGAAAGAAGCAGAAAAAATCTTTACCTCTTTGCATATGCCATTTACTGAACAGTGAACAGTGATAGAAAATCAATATAAAAATTTTTAGTGCAGAATTAAAACCGTAAGAAATAAAATAATGGAAGAAAAAAATAAAGCTCAAATTAAGAAGGCTAAAAGGGCAACATCTATAAAATTTTATGTTCTTATTGTCCTAAATTGTAACAGTGTAACCTAAGGTGTAGAGCAGAGGTTGATGACCTATGTCAGCCCACAAGCTAAAAGTGGTCCAGCGTTTGGCGACTCTGCTAGTCTGCCACTAGCCCCAAGGAGCTTACAACCTCAGGATAGCAAGGCTATAGAATTTTCCCCACTTCCCTTCCTACCAATTTACTACTTTTAGTGGCAACACCACTGGGTATGGGAGCTCTCCAAATCAAGTCAGCCTCCTGCCAGCAGCTCGATGGCCCCAACCAGGCTGAAGGAATGGGATGGGACAGTTTTTGACCAAAGTTCAGTTTCTCATAAATAAATGCTTCTCAATTTCTTTCCCTTGGGTTGAGTTGTCAAGCCCCAAAATGGTTGTTTTTGACAATTTGTCCAGTATCATGGAGCTTTTTAAGGAGAGATTTGCCAAACTCTCACTCTGCCATCACGAAATCCACTTTTCTAAGCATCTGATTTCTCCTTTTCCTAGGAAACCTCATGGCATAACTGATCTAACTGGTAAATACGTGAAGTTTAATCTTGCTCCTTGTCATAAATAAACATGTTCACCTCAGTGAATTCTCTCAATTTCTCAATGTATGAGAAAATAAATACTAGAAGCCACGATAACTAAATGGTAATTGATAAGGAGGTCCATAAAACTGCTTCAAAACCACATTGCAATGTCATACTTACAGAATTCTTTAAACAATCATCATCCACATCAAAATTCGATGTATCTGTTGGGCTACTAACTTCTGGAATATAAGGTGCTTCACAGTTTCGAATATTATCCCAATCAATTCCATTGAAAAAAGGGTGTTTCTTAAAGTCTTCTATTCCATTTTGACCAAGTCGGTGCTCTCTGCTGCAAATGAGTCTTCGAATAAGATCCTTAGCATTTTCAGACACATCGGTCACTTGAGCTGGAAACTGAAACCTCTCCTAGACACAGAATAATAGGAACAAAACATAAATCAATTAACATTTATTTTCTTAAAAATGCATTTTCTTTTAAAAATGTTTAATAAGTGGGGATGCCTGGGTGGCTCAGTGGGTTAAAGCCTCTACTTCGGCTCAGGTCATGATCCCAGGGTCCTGGGATCGAGCCCTGCATCAGGCTCTCTGCTTAGCAGGGAGCCTGCTTCCCCCTCTCTCTCTCTGCCTGCCTCTCTGCCTACTTGTCTCTGTCTAATAAGTAAATAAAATCTTTTTAAAATGTCTAATAAGGGACGCCTGGGTGGCTTAGTTGGTTGGGCAGCTGCCTTTGGCTCAGGTCATGATCCCAGCGTCCTGGGATCGAGTCCCACATCGGGCTCCTTGCTCGGCAGGGAGCCTGCTTCTCCCTCTGCCTCTGCCTGCCACTCTGTCTGCCTGTGCTCGCTCACGCTCCCTCTCTCTCTCTGATAAATAAATAAAATCTTTTTTTAAAAAAAATGTCTAATAAGTGTACACTGGTACAAAGTACTCATACTACAAAAGAAAAGAGCATTTTTCTAAATGAACTTTTAATTTTATATGTGACTTAGTCACTCACACATGCACCGTAGAAAGAATAAACTGAATGCTAAAATACCTTAAACTGCTATCAGAATGAAGAGAATTTATTAAAAGTAGACTGACTCAAAATTTCAGTAGAGTGTATATGACTCATGATGTTCATATATGCCACAAACCAAGCATTAAGTAACAACAGTAAACACCTGTGAAGAACAGACCATGCACTTGACACTCATGGAAACTCTTTGTTCACTTAATGCCTATAATCCTCACAGCAATCCTTGAAGGCAGGTGCCACTATTATCCTGGTTTTACAGAAGAGACCCAAAGCCCCAGGGAGTTCAAGCCAGTCACTCCTAGTCACACGACTAGTAAACCGAAGAGCTTTTGGAAGAGTGGCCTGACTGCAGAATCCAGGTCGGAGCCCCCACCTCTCACTGATTTCTCTCTGAAATGATTTATGTGCTCTTTACAACGCGGTAGCTAGCTGTCCCCTAGCTGTCTTCCGACTCTCCATGACTATTTAGCAGATTATCCTTGCAGCCAGGCAGAAGAGCACCAGCTGCACAGAAGAGCTTTAAGGGACTGATACATACATGAAGCAACTGATCATAACTGTCTCACCACCCCCCCCTTTTATGGAACGTTCCTATTCCAGGTGTTCCAACAGCTCACAGTCTTCTGAAATCGATCAATCAGAACCCTCCTCTCTTTATTACAATTTATTTCTATTTCATCGGGAAGTAAATGGATTAAGCCTCCATTATTTTGCTCCTGTGGTGAATCTGGACTCTTTTCACTGCACTGATCCTAAAGAAGACCGGAACAGGTATCCTCGCACATACATCCTGGTTCAACTGAGTACTTCCTTAGGGCAGATTCCTAAACCTGAAGTTGCTCAATCCAAAGTTCTAACCCTTTTCAAGGCTCTAGATGCTTATTTACAGACTTGTTGACAGAAAGGTTACATCAGTTCCTATTGACAATGTCCAATAATACCCATCTTACCGGATTATTCACAGTACAGAGTAGAATTTTTCTTTTCATCTTTGCCAGGGGGAAATAGGATATCTCAGTTTTATTTTGATTTGCATTTAATTTATGATGGCTGAGGATGAGAATTTTTTAAATGCATTCTAGTCATGAGTATACTTATAGTAGTAAGAATATAAATTATCTACTTACCCGCTTCGTTATTCTACTGAAGAGACCAATTTCCTATTTATTAGCATTTCTAATAAAATACAGGAGAAGGTAAGAACTAATAATTTTATGTATAATTAATGGGTTTTGATTATTCACGTTTATCAGGTCCCCTATTAGCATAGAAATTAGAATGTTCATTGTTTTTAAAAAAATATTTTTTTAACTATCACATTACTTCAAATTTATTGTATCATTTACCACACTGAATTGAAAAATAGTAAAATATACTAACTTTATGATTCATGATTTTTCCATATGTCTCCACCAGAGATTCTGCATAAAATGGTGTTTCTCCATAAAGCATTTCGTACATACAGACCCCCAGAGACCACCAGTCACATTCAGGTCCATATCTCCCTTTCCCATCTTCCATGGCTTGAAGGATTTCAGGAGAGATATAATCTGGAGTTCCAACAGCCACTGAGGACTGGACCTGAGGAAGTTCACACATTTTTAGTAATCTATTATATTAGAAACAATAATTAATTAAAAAATATTTACACTTACTCACATACACAAGACATTTCAAAACTACAACTTTGTCATTACCTGAATTTAGCCTCCTTGTACGTATAAGTTCAATTGTATATAATCTCCACACTAACAGTCCTCCAGATTTCACAATACTATAGAATTTTTATTATTGATGGTACTTCATTGGCTACATTTAGGGTAACGATAGGATTTGAACATCACAGCCATTAAAAACAAACTTATTATTGATATTATCTAACCAACACATTCCTATAAATAATGGAACTAGGAAAACTCTACATTTGTCAAAAGGAAAATACTGCCTGAAAAAAACAAGCCAATACTTTTGAGCAACCCAGAAATTATTTTAAAACACCTTAACTGAAAACTAAGGAAATAATTATTAACAATATACTGCAAACTATCTATTAATTTAAAAAATTACATAGGGGTTTGAAACATATTCTTCAAAAAATAAAGTCCCAGTAGAGAAAAACAGCTGGGCATGTAATTATAGGAAGTTAGATGTAAATGAGAAAATAATCAATATAAATGATCTTGGGCATGCATCTTGCAAAGTACTCTGAAATAAAATTGTTTCTTTGTACGTTTTAAAGAAGCGTATCAAAAAAGAATATTCTCAAGGTAGAATAATGGTTAATATTCTGGATTTTCTAGAAAAAAAAATATCATTCTTAAGTAATCCTTAGAATAGACTTCCTCTTTGGTAATACTGAGATAAGGTAACTTGAAAACTCCTGCACTGCAAACTCTTAAAAATACTAGATAAAATACAATAACCATTTTTTAAATAAATATATAAATGAGCCCTTACAGAAAAAAGAAATTCTTAGGGGCTGGTTATCAAGAAGTGTTTGAGAACCAAAGCAATAAGCGTTATAGCAGGACTGGGGCTGGGGAATGTTGGTTTTCATTTTCTAGATACTTGGATTTTAATATATCCATGAGGATGAGAGGACAGCCCTCAGCTTATGTGAGGTTTGAAGCAAGAGGCCACCCCCTATAATAATAGCCTTTACTCTAGAGGGTAAGTAAAAAGGTGAATTATGAAAATCTGCCACTCAGAGAAAGAGACTTTGTCCGTATTGATTGCGGCTGAAATGTGAAGAAAAATTGCTCCTCCCCAAATTCATCACTTTCAGCCACATAGTCCCAGCATTGGGTATTCTGAATCACAGTGCTTCTGGGGTCCAGAAGTCCTCAAGCCAAGGAACTGGCAAAAATACTGGCACCTGGTAAGGTGCACCCCCAAAACTTGGCATAACAAATTCAAAACTACTATTCAAAATTCACTACTTTACAGGACACATGATCAAACCTTGCCGCATGTAATTCTCACACATAAAAGCCCACTGAAGATGAGCTCACAGTCCAAAAATACAAACTAAATGAGGAAACAGTCCATACCAAAAAAAAAAAAAATCAGAAATCAAAGCAATATAATTAGACCCCTAACAATTATCAATTCTACATGAATTATGTTTTAAAATGATTAAAAATTTAAAATATAAAAATCATAGGAGAAATGAAAAAAATGAAATGAAGTTCTAGAAATAGGAAAAAAAAACCACAAAACCAAAAAGCTAGCCTTGAAATAAAAAAAATAAAAAGTGAATAGGTAAAAGATATGAAAAAATAAAACCAGATCCATTTCTATACACACTGCAGTTAAACTGCAGAGTACTAAAGGCAAAGACATCTTCAAAACAGTAAAGAATATAGAGAGATTGCCTACCAAGGAATGACAAGGAGACTGCAGCTGAATTATTGGTATTGACACAGCAGTGAGAAGAAAATGGAATTGAATCTTCAAAGTGACAAGACAAAATAACTGTCACCTAATTATGATACATGAATGGGGGTTAAATACAGGTATTTTCACACAAAGAGTAAGTGAATTTCCATGTGCACAGTCTTCCAGATAAACATAAGGACACACTTCAGGAAACAAGAAGTTTAACTCATGTGGAAGATGTGGTAGTAGAAGCAATTGTGAGCAAAGGTATTACTAAACTTTAACATACATACAGTCATTAATTGGATAAAATAGTGACAAAGACGAAGGGGATTGAGAGGAGTAGGAAAAAGAGGAGAAACACGTTGTCAGAGGAGGAGGGAACAACTATTTAAAGGTTGAAAATCAGGTGGAACTAAAATACCAGAAAACAGTAATGTGTTACTGAGGGAACAAGTAGGATCCAAGTGGTTGGTTTCTTGTTCTCTCATCTTTATTTTTTACTTACTTTTTAATCATTATTTTTAATTGTGGTAAAATACCTGTAGCATGAAATTTACCATTTCAACCATTTCCAAGCATGCACTCCATTGGCATCAAGCACATTCACGCTGTGGTGCAACAGTCACCACTATCCTTCTCCAGAACTCTTTTCATCTTGCAAAACTGAAACTTGGCATCCATTAAGCACTAACTGCCCCCTGCCCACCTCCTGCCCCATCCTGGGCCCTGACAACCACGACTGTACTTTCTATCTCTAAGTCTGACTACCCTAGGTGCCTCATAGCCATGAAATAATACAGTATCTGACATTTTGTGTCTGGCTTAAATCACTTACATTTTCAAGGCTTATCCATGTTGTATCATGTGTTAAAATTTCCTTCTTTTTAAGCCTGAAAAATTTTCCATTGTACTTAAATACCACATTTCCTTTATCCACCCATCTGCTGATAGATACTTTGGTTACTTAAATCTCTTGGACATTGTGGATACTATGAATATGGTGTACAAATACCTCTTTGAGTCCCTGATTTCAATTCTCTGAAGTATATATCCCTAAGTAGAAGAGCTGGGTCATACAATAATTCTATTTTTTAATTTTCTGAAGAACTGCCATACTGTTTTTCAGAGTGGCTATAGCGTTTTACACTTTACTACCAACAGAGTACAGGTGCTCCAATTTTTTCATACCTTCACCAACACTTCTTATTTTGTTTTATTGTGGGATTTTAAATTTTTTAACATTTAAATTAAATTAATTAATTTTAAGAAGAAATTAAGCCACTTAATGAGTGTGAGGTAGTATCTTTGATTTGCATTTCCCTAATGACTAGGGATGTTGAGCTTGTTGGCCATTTGCATATCTTCTTTGGAGAATTGCCTATTCAAGTACTTTGCTCATTTTGAATTGAGTTGTTACTGAGTTGTAGAAGTTCTTCACATATTCTGGATAATTAGCCCCTAATCAGACATATGATTTGCAACCATTTTCTCCCATTACATTAGATGCCTTTTCACTAAGACTGTGTCCTCCAGTGGACAGAAATTTTTTAAGGTGGTATAGTCCTATTTATCTATTTTTTCTTTTGTTGTCTATTGTTTGGTGTCATATCCAAGAAATCAATGCCAAACCCAATGTAATAAAGCTAGCCCTATATATTCTAAGATTTTTATAGTTTTAGCTCTTATATTCAGGTCTTTGATTCATTTTTAGTTGATTTTTGCATATAATATAAAATAAACTGAGTTTTTTGTTTGGCTTTGAAATATGGTAAGAAACTGACTCTAGACTTCAGGTAAACCATAAATGTTAAAAATTTAAAGATAAACATTAAAATATTTGAAATAGAATGTATAGCTTCCAAAAAAGTAAATAAAAAGAGAAATTAAACTACACTTGACCAAGTCAACAGCAGGCAGAAAAGGGGGAAATAAAGCATGCATGCAAACAAATAAGCAAAACCTACAGTAAATAGCATAAGATCAACACTAAGAATAAATACAAATATATTGATCATCATGAGATTTATAAATGGACTAAATTTACCTATTAAAAGACAGCACTGTAAAAAATGAATGACAAATAGAGACACACCATGAGAGACTGTGGACTCTGAGAAACAAACTGAGGGTTTTGGAGGGGAGGGGGGTGAGGAGTTGGGTGAGCCTGGTGGTGGGTATTAAAGAGGGCATGTATTGCATGGAATACTGGGTGCGGGGCACAAACAATGAATTTTGGAACACTGAAAAAAATTAAATTAAAAAAAATTAAAGAAAAAGCCAAAATGAACAAATATTTTTCAAAATTGGCAAAAGTTTAAAAGCAAAGATATAAAAGTTTATAGCAAAGATATAAAAGGTTTATATCTAAACATAGGACACAGAAAGGTTAAAAGTAAAAGGATGCATAAGTCATATAAGGCAAACATTAAAAGAACATTAAGGTAGCTATATTTCTATCAGTTAAAATAGACTCTAAAGGCAAAATCATTATTAAGATTTTTAAAAATCATTAACATAATTATAAACGAAAATACCTCGGAATAACATTCTGAATAATATGCCTAACAACATAGCTACAAAGGGCTATGTAAACGTTGATGATAACAAGGAAAAATTAATAAATTCAGTATCATGGTAAGACTTTTTAAATAACAAATGATATATCAGAAAGAAATAAAACTGTTAAGAATATAAAAAATTTGAACAACAAACTAAGAACCTCAATCTTACAAACCCACATAGAAACCTGGACCCAGGAATTAAAAAGAGTGTATTATTTTCAAACAGACAAATAACATTATAAAAACTAGCCTGTTATAAAGCAAAAGTAACTCTTGACAAATGTCAGAAAAAAACTGATTATTAAATAGACCCATTCTCCAGTAAAATAAAACTAAAAAGAACCAAATAATTAATACTAAAGATATTAAAAATAATCAATGGTCCACAGAGGTTTTCTAACTAAAGTTGGAAAATATTTAGAACTGAAAAGTAAAATGCTCTAAATATCAAAACTGACAAAGGAAAAGAAAAGCACAAGCAAACAACATTAGGATTGAAAAAACAACAAAACTACACAAGTAACAGATTTTAAAGTTAGGAAAAGTACAATATGAACATTATACCATCAAAATTGAAAACTCAGAGAAAATAGACAATTTTCATAGAAAAAAAATATAACTTACCAAAACTGACTCAGGAAGAAATAGAAAACCAAAGAGACCTATAACCATTAAGAAATGTGAATCAATAGTATAAAATCTACCTGGAAAACAAACCAAAAAAACAAGAGGAAAACAAAAACCAAACCAAGGCAAAGGTGATTTAAAAGTGAGTTCTACCAATTTCATAAGAAATAGACAACCTCTGTATTATATAAACTTGTTCTAAAGCCAAAATTGGTAAGGGGAGAGGATAGGACTACTCCCCTGTCCATTTTCCAAGGCTAAGATAACCCAAATACAAAACTCAGACAAGAATGATTTGAGAAAAAAAAAAAAAAATCATACTGCAATCTCAGAATGGTCAATCTGAAGTGTGACTCTCAGGTAACATCCAATATAAAATATTAGTAGAGTCATTCGAACAATTTGTTCAAAAATATCAATACATCTTCAAAACAGAGTTATGTTTGGCCAAAGAATAGATGATTTAACATGAGAAATTCTATGTCATTCATCAGTTTAACAGATTAAAGGAAAAACACCCTAATATCATCATCTCAATGGAAGCAGAAAAGTCATCTGATTACAACAATAATAACCATAACAACACATTCTTATGCTAATAAGAAACAGAAATTTCATAATAAGAAACAGAAATTTCCTTAATCTTGGAAAGGATATCTATCAAAAGCTTATGGCAAATATCATAGTTAATTTGAAACTACAGAAAAAACACCATGAGCATCAGGAACAAGGCAAAGGAGCTCCCTATTACCATACCTATTTTTCCATACACGGAAAAAACAGCACACATAGGCATTTGTTAATGTGAACTATATGACTGTCTCTGTACAAAACCTAAAACAATCTATAAATTATTTTGAATAAAAAATTTATTGAGCTTTCTAGTTTCAAAATGAGAATACAAAAATCAACTGTGGTCCTCAACAAAACAACAAGCAATTAAACTGAAACTCTAACAGTTATTGTTTATAATGCTCTATGCCCCCAAAATCCAGTATGCCTAGGAACAAATTTAACAAATAAAGGTAATGGATTTGCTGTAAACATGATTATAAAACTTCAATAACAGACATAAAGGAAAACCTTAAATAATGGAGAGAGACATCATTATGTTATAGACATAAATTTCTCCAAAATTAACCTCTAAATTCAATGCAAGTCTACAAGCTTCTGTTTCTGAAGGGGTATTTGTGTATACTTGGTATATATATAAACCAATAATATAACCCTAATAAGCATACGGAAAAACAAATGGCCAAGAACAGCTAACACAATCTTAGAAGAAGAAAAAGAAGTACAGCAGGACATCCTTCCCAGAAACTGACTTCTTATAAAGGTGCAGTGATTAAGATGGCATAATTTCAACTCATACATGAGAGCCAAAAAGCAAGCTGAGACCTGATTTGCAAAGTACCAAAATCTAGGAAAAGCTAAAACTGAGGCAGCTGCCCAGGTAATAAATAATGGCCCATACAAAGACATATAATTATAACAATTCAGAACACTGGGAAGAATAGAATATCCTAAACGCTTCTAAAAAAGGAAGGAAAGGTTTAACAGAAGAACTGAGATTTAGAATGGCATCAGATATCTCAACAGTAAATTAGAAGACGATGCAATGCCTGCTAAATTCTAAGAAAAATCATTTGAAATCTACATTACTATGCCCAAACAAAGTATCAATCAAATATGAGGGTAGAAGTGGAAGCATTTTTCACATGTGCAAGATTATAAAATATTTACTTCCATAAATAGCTCTCAGGAGAGCTACTGAGAGCTACTACCAGATAAAGAGAAAGTCAGACATGGGACCCAGGAAAGAGAGGATCCACTGCTTGATGGCCATGCAGTGAATCCCACTATGAAGAGTAAGATAGTCCTGGCAGGACAGTGCTACAACAAGCCGGCAAAACAGTCTGGATGAGCAGGGAGAAGGCAAGACTCCAGCACAGCTCCCTCCAAAAATAAAAGGGAATCATTAGGTTACTTAATGTTTCTGAGAGAGAAAGGAATTAGGGCTTAGAAATTTGAGGATAAACTGGTGAGAGTTATATAGAAAACAAGACAAAATGTTCACTTACACCACGGACAACAAAAAGTGTTCAAGAAAAGAACTGTAATTGGGCGCCTGGGTGGCTCAGTGGGTTGAGCCGCTGCCTTCAGCTCGGGTCACGATCTCAGGGTCCTGGGATCGAGTCCCGCATCGGGACTCTGCTCAGCAGGGAGCCTGCTTCCTCCTCTTTCTCTACCTGCCTCTCTGCCTACTTGTGATCTCTCTCTGTCAAATAAATAAATAAAATCTTTAAAAAAAAAAAAAAAAGAAAAGAACTGTAATTAAAATAAACTGAACGCAATGGCAAAATTATTAATAATATTTGTATAGAGTCATAAAGAATTGAACAGGATTTAAGAAAACTCTAAGAAGATAGAAAGTGTATGGGATGGGTGAGATGGTAGGAAATTAAGAGGTAATAACTAGTACTAAATAATCAAAAGACAGTAGCACAAATATGATAACAAGAAATAGGTAAGTAAAGGAAGCTACAAAACAAGCAGCCAGAAGACTCCCAAGTGTCTGCCTCTAGCACAGGAGATTTGGAGGCAGAAAGAATGGGACAAAAGGACGCAATTTTTATGACAAGCCTCCTTAAAATACATATAGATCACTCTGATTTAAAAAAACATAAAAATAAAATGGAAATAAAACAAGTAAAAAGGCTTGTTCGTTATAATTTTCTAAATGGAGGATAAACATGCTATATGTCCAGGAGAATTATTTTGAGATCATCAGCAAAGAATGAATGAGCAGGAAGACACACCAGGATTTCAAGGAATATACTTGACCAGGTGTAACTCATACAGACAGAAACAGTCTTCACCACATTCTGGAATGCACAGGGATTTGGAAGGCCGCCTATCAGACTCCAGGAAAAGAGCCCCAGCTTTGAGTCTAAGGAGCGTATGACCCGCAGGACTCAGGGAAACGCTAGCTCTTCTCCTGGAATTCTTCTTCACTGTAGCACTCTGCTCTCCAGAATTCTTTTTTTTTTTTTTTTTTTTTTTTTAAAGATTTTATTTATTTATTTGACAGAGAGAGATCACAAGTAGACAGAGAGGCAGGCAGAGAAAGAGAGAGGAGGAAGCAGGCTCCCTGCTGAGCAAAGAGCCCGATGCGGGACTCGATCCCAGGACCCTGAGATCATGACCTGAGCCGAAGGCAGCGGCTTAACCCACTGAGCCACCCAGGCGCCCCAGAATTCTGATCCAAAACCTCCTGAGGCCACAGCCTCCCCGATTTGAATCTGTGTCTTCATAACTCAGCCAGCCCTCCCTTCTTGCTTCATACCTGCCATGATCAGCTGCCTACTTCATGCTTCACAGAGACACAGATGTTATGGAGGCGCAGTTCCACGGACATTCACATGGTTACTGCCCTCATAAGATCTTTACTTCTACAAATACCATAACCCCATTATTTTTGCTTTTCACACTCATCAAATGGCTTTTATGTATATTTTGAAGGAAAGATAAGCCTTTTTTTTTTCTTTATCCTACAGATCTTATTTATCATATCTGATATTCTTTATCCTACTGATCTAATTATCCAAATGGTACCATTTCCTTTGGATTAAAGGACATTCTTGAGCATCCAGGCCTGCTGGAGAGTAATCTCTTTCACTTAATTGAAAATGTCTTTTATTCACCTTCATTTTTGACGAATATTTTTGCTTGGCAGAGAATTCTTGGTCTATAGATTTTTTCTCTTTCAGCACTTTAAAGATATTATTTCTGATGAGACGCCTATGGTTATTCTTACCATTTTCCCAAAGTATGTAACACGTTTTTAATTCTGGCTGCTTTCCATTTTTTTCCTCTTACCTTTAATTTTCAGGAGTTTAATTGTGTGGTTCCTTTTAACCTTGAGGTACACTAAGATTCTTAGATTTGTGTTTTTCACCACATTTGGTAAGTCTGAGCCATCAACCCTACAAATTCTTTCTGTTCCTGTTTCACTCTTTTTTCTTTCTGGTATTCCAATCATGTGGACCCCAGAGCCTGAATTTATTTTGCTTCAATCTTTTCCTTTCTGTTCTTCAGACTGGATCATCACTATTGACTGGTCTTCAAACTCACTGGCACTTTCTTCTCTCATCTCTAATCTGCCATTAATCTTCTCCTGTGAGTTTTTATTTCTATTACAACCAACACTTTAAGTTCTAAAAAGGTCCATTTGATTTCTTTTCTTGCTGAGATTCCTTATCTGAGCCATCGTTAAAACTACATTTTGATTCTTTAGACATATTTATTTAAAAAACATATTTATGATAGCTTTATTATGTCTCTAAGTCCAATATCTGTGCTGTCAAATTTTCTACTGACAACTTTTATTTTTTTAAATCTGTAACAGAATCTCTATCCTATCCCTGTTGTTGTTTGGTCTGGTGATTTCTGATTAAATGTTGGTCATTGACAGAAAAAGTTATTATAGACAGTATGAACTGTATTATCTTCCACTGAAGATGTTAAATATTATTGAAGCAGATAAAAAAAAAAAAAACCACTTGATCTCCTTAAACAAGGATTAGCTTACAATTACACTCTTTGGGACCAGATCTGCAGAAATTCTAAGATTCATCTCAATCCCCCTGACTTAGAAGACCACTTTCAAACTCAATGAATTTTATCAGGACTTGGATTTAGACTGTTATACAGGTTTAGAGTAAGTCTTACATAGTATAAAGGTGTTAAATAGCTACCCGGGGCCAAAATTCCAGTGTACCCATGTACTCTCTCTTCTCCAGCACCACTTGATTTTCAGAAACCTGTTCAATTTTCAGATACACAGCATCTATTATTTGGTACATCTGCTGTCTTATACTGCTTTTGTACAGCCCAACCTGCAGGAGATAGCCCCATAGGCATACTTTAGGCCCTCTCTCTGAAAAACTTCCTTCTCTCCAGTGTTAAACACTGCAGACTAACTAACTCAGCTCTGGAGAACTGCTACCCTCACCTCTAACACTAGGTTTCTGCATCAAGAGCCAGCAAACTGTACCCATACTGGGAAATGGTAAGGTACATCTCATGAATTCATTTCTCTCAAAGATAACAGTCTTACGCTGCCTGTTGTCCACTGCCTGAAAACAGATGTCCCATATATTATGTACAATTTTACAGTTTTTTATAGTGAGAGGACAATTTGGTACCAATTACTCCTTTGATTATGGCTAGAAGTAGAAGTCATAAAACCCAATTTTTTGAAAGTTTATCTCCTTAGGATACATTTTCAGAAGTCCAATTACTGGTCCAAAATAATATACATTTTCATGGCCTTTAGAATATATTATACTAAACTGCTTTCCAAAATAATTTCTGCCAAGTGAAATTACATATACTTGGATCTGTGCTATACAGCCAGGAAACTGAAGTAAAAACAAACAAAACAAAACAAGGAATAAAATTGGGACATATAATCCTTTAAGTTTATATGAGGGACCAAGGGTTAGTAGAAGTAAACCAAATGGGAATGTGAAACTAAATTCACATAGAAATGTTCTGATGAAAGCATTCATTTGTTGAATATTGTCCCTCAAAAAAACTAGACAACTAGGAAAGAAGATTTAAAAAAATAAAGGTGAAGAAGGAATCACATTTTCTTCTCCCATGTGGGACTTGTTTTATTCACCTCTCTAAAACAGTGAAAATACCTCAAGTACAATAAACAGTGCAGCTAAAGAAAAAAACAAATAAGGTTCTCATAAAAGACACACTGTATCAATCATAACATCATTAATATAAGCAGTTAAAAATGGCATTGGAGGGGCGCCTGGGTGGCTCAGTGGGTTAAAGCCTCTGCCTTCGGCTCAGGTCATGATCCCAGGGTCCTGGGATCGAGCCCCACATCGGGCTCTCTGCTTAGCAGGGAGCCTGCTTCCTCCTCTCTCTCTCTGCCTGCCTCTCTGCCTACTTGTGATCTCTGTCTGTCAAATAAATAAATAAAATCTTTAAAAAAAAAAAAAGAAAAGAAAAATGGCATTGGACTTTGTATACAAACCTTATTAAGTATCCCTAATGCCATTGTGGGAAAAGGTGGAGCACAGAAAGACAAATGGATGGATGGATACTTAGAAAATATAAATAGTTTCTAAAAACAGGACAAGTAGCAAGGGAGATATCTGTGGACAAAATAACTTGATTCATCTTTATTTACCGTTCCATCTTCCATCAGCTTCAGACAAGAACCAAAATCTGCTAATCGAATATGTCCGTTCATATCCATCAATATATTGTCAGGTTTGATGTCCCTGAAAAGACAGACACATTCAATTTTTAGTTGAGAAAAATAAACATAACTATTTACTTGGTAAGATAAAAATTCATCTGAAAACTTCAACTTCTTTTAAAAGTTTACTTTTACTCTAAGAAAACCTACTTAACTACTTTATGGGCTCAAATCCTGGCTCTGATTCATATGAAAACATTCATAAACACATGTACTTTCAGTGTTCTGAAAAAAAATGCTTTTTGGCAGTTCTTCATCTTTTTTTTTTTCTTAAGAGAGAGAGAGAGAGAAAGTGTGTGCACATGAGCAAGTGGGGGTGGGGCATAGGGAGAGGGAGAAAAAGAATCTTAAGCAGATCCTATGCTCAGCACGGAGCCCAACAGGGCCTGATAATCACAACCCTGAGATTATGACCTGAACTGAACTAAGAGTCAGACACATCACTGACTAAGCCACCCAGCACCCCCTTCCAGGCAGTTTTCATTCAGGTTAAATTAATTTAGATTAATTTAGATTTGCATAGATTCCAATATGACCATGATAGGTCTACTTTCTGTATACAGAGAAGTAATTACTTGACATACACAAAATGTACTATCCTCTAGCCCGTGAAATTGGAGAGGGAAAAATATAGTTCCTAGACCTGGAATGTAAATGTAAATAAATAAATTTTCAATTATTTCCGGTCAAAGTAACTGCAAAGAAATTTCTTCATAAAACTTCTTTGAAATACAACTGACACAACTGCTTAGTAGTAATTTATGTTATATAAAGCTATTTATAGCTGTTAAGTCAAAAGCTTCTAAGATATCCAAATCTAATTAACAACAAATTATATCACACCAGTTTTTGTATTTGTTTCTACATCTGAATAAACAAAAGGGTTGCAAATCTTGGCAAAAATACATAAAATGATTCCTATAAAGACCCTGCAACAAGTTTTTTTAATCACCATCTAAAGATGAATTCCAAAAAACTAAGAGATCAGACCCTCTCGATATATTCTACATGTAGAGGAAGAAAAAAAATCATCTATGAACATCATATATACAAAAACAATTCTATTACCATGTGGTTAGGGTCACCTTTTTTTCCCTCATCTCTTTCTTTATTTATCTTATAACTGGAAGTCTGTACCTCTTAATCCCATTTATCTATTTCATCCATCACCCGAACCACCTCCCCTCTGACAACCTTCAGTCTGTTCTCTGAATTTAAGAGTCTACTTTTTTTCTTTCTTTGTTCATTAGTTTTGTTTTTTAGACCTAAACATAAATGAAATCACCTGGTATTTATCTTTTTTTTTACTTACTTCATTTAGCACACTTTCCAGGTACATTCATTTTGTCACAAATGGCAAAAACATTATTTTTATGGTTAATATTCCATTATATATATTCCATATATATATATATGTATATATGTACACACACACACACACACACACACACACCCTATCTTCTTTGTCCATCCATCTATCAATGGATATTTTGGCTGCTTCTGTATCTTGGCTACTGCAAATAATGCTGCAATAAACATAAGGGTGCACATATCTTCTCAAATTAGTGTTTTTGTGTCTTTGGGTAAATACCCAGGAATGGAATTACTGGATCATATGGTATCTCCATTTTTAATATTTTTGAGGAACCTCCATATTTTCCACCAACACGTGTTATTTCTTATCTTTTTTTATTCCAGCCATCCTGACAGGTATGATGTAACATCTCATTGTGGTTTTGATTTGTATTTCCCTGATGGTGACTGATGTTGAGCATCTTTTCATGTACTTCTTGGCCATTGTTAAGTACTCTTTTGAAAAAAAAAAAATCACCCCCCCTTTTTTTTAGTTTGTTGTTGTTGTTGTTATTGTTTTGGACTGCTTGGTTTTTTTGTTATTATGTTGGTTGACTTCTTTGTATATTTTGGATATTAACCCCATACTGGATATTATCATTTACAAGTATCTTCTCCCATTTAACAGGTTATCTTTCATCTTGTTGATGGTTTCCTTCGCTGTGCAAAAGCTTTTTATTTTGATGCAGTCCCAACAGTCTATTCTTGCTTTTGTTTCCCTTGCTTGAGGAGACATACTTAGAACAAAGCTGGAGATATCACAATCCTAGATTTCCAGATATACTACAAAGTTACAGTAATGCAAATAGTATGGTACTGGCACAAAAACAGCTCAGTGGAACAGAACAGGGAGCCCAGAAATAAGCCCAAGCTTATATGGCCAACTAATCTATGACAAAGGAGGCAAGAATATACAATGGAGAAAAGATAGTCTTTTCAATAAATGGCTTTGCGAAAACTGGACAGCTACATGCGAAAGAGTGAAACTGGATCACTTTCTTATACCACACACAAAAATAAACTCAAAATGGATGAAAGACCTAAATGTGAGACCTGAAATCATAAAACTAAAAGAAAAGACAGACAGTAATCTCTTTGAGATTGACCTTGGCAGAATTTCTGTAGGTATGTCTCCTTACATAAGGGTCCTTTAATTTAACCTGAATGATACCACTTAAGGTCTCTATGCCTCCTATCTGTAATGAAAGGATAATACTATGGAAGTAATTTGTGTGTTGAACATCATGAGTTGGCAAATACTGACCTAGAGGCCAAATCCATCCCACTGCCCATTTTTGCAAATAAAATTTTATTATAAATAAAGTCACATCCATTCACTTATAAAAGTATTATGTATGGCAGGCTTTCCCACTACAACAGCAGAGCTGAGTAGTTCTGACTACAGACAGTGTGGGCTTCAAAGCCTAAAATATTTCCTACTGGGCCTCTTCAGAAAAAGTTTGGTGACACCTCTTGAAGATGATAGATGACTACTTAACAGAGACTAGTAGATAGATGGACTGAAAACAACTTTAATAGGAAATTGGCTTCATTATCCTCAATGTTTGAATTTATCCTGTGGTCTCAGAATGGTGTATTTAAAAAAAGATTTTTTCTGTTGTTTGGAAACATCAAAGAAGGATACTTTAGTGCTAGAAGGAACCTTAGAAATTACCTAAACCATTTTTAGAGGAGTATAAAGAATGTGTTTTATTTTTCATTTTTAAAAATATTAAGCTGTATAGTCACTACACATACTGCTACTGGCATATTCTCAGATTTTAAAGAGGACTAAAGGAATTATAGAAAAGGAAAACAGTGAAAGGATTCATAATCATCAATAATATTTCAGGGTATTTTAAAAATAGAAACTATTAAAGTAGACAAATAGAAACTATTAAGTAGACAAATAAGTTATATTTATAACAATAATGAAATGGAAAATAATTAACAGGATAGTACTGATGCTCCTTAAGTATCCCGTTACCCTTTCATATTATCTCCTTCACCCACTCCCCACAGGTTGGCAACCACAACCCTGGCAATTACTATATCCATACATATTTTATATTAGGACATGTATACCACCATAAGATTATGAATCTTTCTAATGTCTTTAAACTTTATAACTGATACCAAAAACTGTATAGCCTTAGAAATATTATTTTACTCTAATACTGTGGCTAGAACATGTTACCCATGTTGACATACATTGCTTTAGTCTGTTAGTTTTACCTGCTATATGGAATACTTCCATGGACCAAATTTATCAGTTCTCCTTATTATAGAATTTAGTTCTCAACAATTTTAGATTGTGGATTATTTTGCTATCACACAAAATTCTGAAATGAATATTTTTACCAATGGCACCTAGTGCTCATCTATGAACATTTCTCCAGGCTGCAAATCTAGAAGTGGGACTGCTATGATGAAAGACATGTGCGTCTTCAACTTCATAATCATGAATACCACTAAGTTTAAGAATCTTTTTTACATTATCACTAGTCATCTCACATTCCTCTTCTGTAAAATGCCAGTTAATATCCTTTGCCATTTTCTTACACTGTGTGTGTGCTGTTTGTTTTTTGGGTTTTGGTTAATATTCAGGAATTCTGTTTACTCAAGCTTAGTTTACATGTGTTACAAATCTCTTCTCTCAGCATGTGGGCTTATTTTCCCACATTGTTTATAATGTCTTATTCGTAAAAAAATTATTTAATGTCAATGTAGTCTTCTAATTTACGATTTGTTTTTGTCTTTTTCACTATTTTCAGCTTTACTGAGATATAACTGACAAATAAAATCATATATTTAGAGTATACAACATGATGATTTGATAGATAATACACATCGTGAAGGGATTCTCACTGTTGCGTTAACACACTCCTCATGTGTTCTTTTGTTTTTGGTGGTGTTTTTCAGTAAAACGTTTAATTTCCAATCTCTTAGAAAAGTTCAATCATACAACACGGTTTTACCAACTACAGCCACATTATACAGTAGCTTCTCAGACCTTATTCATTTCTTTTTATTTAATGGGATGGGTGGGGCAGAGAGAGGAGGAAAGATAATTTCCAAGCAGACTCCCTTTTGAGTGACAAGCCCAACGCAGGGCTCGAACCCATGACTCTGATATCATGACCTGAGCTGATGTCAAGAGTCAGAAGCTTAACTGACTGAGCCACCCAGGTGCCCCAAGACATTATCCATCTTGTACCTGGAAGTTTGTACCCTTTGACCAACCTCTCTCTATTTCCCCAGCCCCTGGCAACCACAATTCTACTCTCATAATTTGTGGTTTGTGTCCCAGGAAATCTCCCTTATCTTTCCCCAGAGGTCCTACAGATACTGTCCCATATTTTCCCCTATAAGTTTCAAAGTTTTGCTTTTCACTTCAAGTCTTTAGTCTCTCTGGAATAAAAGTTTGCATGCAGTGTGAGATAAAGGCCCATCCCATTTCCTTCTGTCCCAACAGCACTGACTGAACGACATCCTTTAACCACTGATTTCTCCCACCATTTAGGTTGCAAACCAAGTGGGTCTGTTTCAGAACTTCCTAAAGCAGTTTCCTTTAACAGTCTCCAGGGGAAAAGGAAGACTATTAATAATCACCAGAACAATAAGCATAAACTGAGATACACGATCATCCTATGTATATGCCTATAACTGGACAAATACTACACTATCTTAATTATGAAAGCTCTGTAATGACTTCTTTACTCCTGCGGACCAGGATTTTAAAATGTCATGGCTCTTCCAGATGAATGCTAGGATCAACTGAGTATGTTCAATAGGACACACAGAGACTTTGATGGGAATCACAATGATTTTATAAATTAATCTAAAAGAACTGGTGTCTTTATAAGAAGACTCTTCCCATCCATGTATACAGTGTATCTCACTTCTGAGTATTCTTGTATATCTTTCAATAATACTGAAAGTTTTCTGCAGAGAACTTTTATTATCCATATAGCTATTACTTATCTTTTATTAACTATGTATCTATGTTTTCTTACCTATAGTTTTTGGTACCTTACAGTTTTGTTGCTATTGTGAATGGGATTTTCTTCAAAGAAGCATTCTCATTCTGCTTTCAATTTTAGAGGGAATGTTTCTAATGTTTCGCCATTAAGTATGATCCTTGGTTTAGATTTTCAGTAGAAATTCAGAATCAGCTTATAAGAATTATCTTCAACTCCTAATTTGCTAAAAGTATCAGGAATGGATATTCAATTTTATTACTTTTAGTACTGAGATTTTATGGTTTTCCTCCTTAAGTTTATTAATATAGTTTATTACACTAATAGATGCTCTAATGTTGGAACTTCCTGGCATCCTAGAATGAAACCCACACATGACAATTTTTTTAAATGTACCATGCATCACGGAGTGTAAAATTCCATTGATTATAAAGATGCACCACTATATCATGTGCCCCTAAAGGACAGAACACACAACTACAATTATAAAAGCCATTATTTTAAAAAGCATCCAATCTGGGACACCTGGGTGGCTCAGTGGGTTAAAGCCTCTGCTTTCGGCTCAGGTCGTGATCCCAGGGTCCTGGGATCGGGTCCCGCATCGGGCTCTCTGCTTCGGCGGGAAGCCTGCTTCCTCCTCTCTCTCTCTGCCTGCATCTCTCCTACTTGTGATCTCTATCTGTCAAATAAATTAATTAAAAAAAAAAAAATAAAAAATAAAAAAAATAAAAAAAAAATAAAAAGCATCCAATCTTAGAGAAATTAAATTGAAAAATCAGTCTGTCTTATTAGTGTTGACAAATATAACATCTATACTGCTGAATTTGATTGTTTTTCTCTTTAGGATTTTTGCTTTTATATTCATAAGTAATATTGTTCTATAAACACTCTCTTCTATAAACCCTATCTTTCGCAAGTTTTGTTATCAAGGGGTTACATTTTTCAAAAATGTTCAAATTTTCTGAAATAATTTATACAGGATTCAATTACTGCTTTCTTAAGAGTAAAAGAAAACTTTATCCATAAAACAACATTTGTAGCAGCTATACTGTCTGCAATAGCTCAAAACCATGGGGGGAAATAAACCTCAAATGGCCACCAACAGGGAGGTGGACGAGTTATCATATATTTATACAAGAGAAGACTACCAACCAATAAAGAAACATCTACTGTCATATACGTCAAACTGAATGAAACTCAAAAATCTATATGTTGATAAAAACACATCAGACAGAAAAGAATACACCATGTAGAATTCTGCTTATAAGACGTTCCAGAACAGGTTAAAAACTAAGTTATAGGGACAGAAACAAGAGCAACTCATGGCTGGAGAAACAGAGCTTAACTGGGAAAGAGCACAAGGCGATTTTCAGGGTAATAAAAACATTATACATCTTGACTGTGATGATGGCCACACAGGTGTATCCATTGTCAAAACTCAGCACAGCACATTTGCCATGTGTGAATTTTATCATGTGTATTTCAATGTTAAAAATAAAGGGGGGGGAAGGTACAAAATGCCTAAAGATATAAGAGATTGAAGTCTTGTGGAAGGAAAATGTCCCATTACTAGATTTCTTTAAACGTTTTTAGGGTTATTCCATGATTTCTATTTCTTCATGAGTACACTGTAGAGGCTTATGGTTTTCTAATGCACATTTCATCCACATTTTCAAAATTTTACTGGAGTATAGCTGCTCACAGTATTGTTACTATTTTTTAAATCTACAACATACTAACAGTTCTATTCCTAGTCAGACTTCTTTAAATCTCTATATTGTCCTGATAAAAATAACACCTAAGGCTTATTTAGTACTTTCTATTTTCTGCACAGTGCTTTTTAAAATTAGATTTTATTTATTTATTTATTTATTTATTTATTTGAGAGAGAGAGTGAAAGAGAGCATGAGAGAGTAGAAGATCAGAGGGAGAAGCAGACCCCCATGGAGCTGGGAGCCTGATGTGGGACTCGATCCCGGGACTCTGGGATTGTGACCTGAGCCAAAGGCAGTCACTTAACCAACTGAGCCACCCGGACACCCTATTCCATGCAGTATTTAAGTGACAGAGATTTTTTTTTAGATCAGCAAGTAAAAACGCAACTAATTGCTGCACACATAAGAGATGCTCAAAATGAAAAGAGTAAAAATAAGATCACAGAAAATCAGAGGCATATGGATACCATTACTAAAAGGCTGGTATACCATGCAATGTAAATTTCAAGGCAAAAACAAAACAAAAAGCAGTAACAGTGATAAAAAGGATCCCTGAGTTAGGCCTAGCTCAAGATAACATGTACGAATTTGTACATTCCACTTTCCTGGGGAAAGAGGAGGTGAGGGAGGATGCTGGTAAGATGAAATAATTCTCTCCTCACCTTGCACTCCCTATCTGATGTAGGGTCGCAGGACCAGGCTGTACCTGCAGGTGCCAGAAGTAAAGGTTTCTGTTTTTGTGTGTTTTTTTTTTTAAATTTAAATCCAATTAATTAACATACAATGTATTGTTAGTTTCAGAGGTAAAGGTCAGTGATTCATCAGTCTTATATGATACCAGCGCTCTCCTAAACTCTCCCCTATGCGCTTCTTCTCTTGGCTGAGTTTAATCTGTACCCTCTCCATATCATAAACTGCAGAGAAGTTTTCAGGAAATTCTAGGAGTCCTTGCAAATTATGGAAACCTCAGTAGCTCATTCTGATACTTCCAATTCAAATTCAGAACTACAAAGTTTATACTTGTCCTCTTTGATCTCACATCAGTGTCCCCTTCCTTCTGCACCAACAGGCCTGACTCTTAAGGACACAGGGGGTAAGAGAAGTGAACTGGAGTACCCCATAATCACACATTTGCTTTATTTCACATTCACACACAACAATCTCAAAATAACATTATTTATGCCAGCACCATAAATTTGATGACTGAAAACACTTTGAAAAAAATGTGTACAAATTCTCCCAATTGTCACCACCTTTTATGGTTGCAGCCTATGTCCATTCCAAGAGCAAACAGCCGTAAATGCTGTTCCCGCTCACTCTTAACTTTTCTTGTTTTCACTTCTACAGCTACTTAATGAGCAACTCCAGTCCTTAAGCTGATGTCTGCCTGTCATTTTGGTTGTCTGTAGCTCATTCTCTAACAGATTACTAGATTCTTCAGGAAGAATTCATGGGATCAACATTCCCCAGGCTCCTGCAAGTTGACGACATTTGTGAGTGTTCTTTATACCTGAAAGGTGATTATGTTTGTGTTCTCTTTTCTGGGACATCATAAATATTTAACACATTGTTTTTCAGTCATAAACCTTTATTGTTGAATTGTCTGATGATAAATTCATTTTCTTGCCCCTGTAAATCACTTTTTTTTTTAAATGTTATGGTAGTCACTTATTCTTTTTGTCTCATAGGATTTTTTCCTTTTTTCCCCAAAAAAATGTTTAAAGGTCTATAATTATACCAGAATTTGCTTATGCTCTATCTCTATCCATTATGTTCCAGTTGTCATACATATTACAAATTTGCTCACTGACTATCTACCAAAACAAATTTCTTTAAACAGTCAAATGTTTTAAAGAACCCCAGAGAGGGGTGACCTGGCTGGTTCAGTTGGTGAAGCATGAAACTCTTCATCTAAGGGTTGTGAGTTCAAGCCCCATACTGGATGCAGAGATTGCTTAAAAATAAATAGATATTTTTAATCTTTAAAAAAATAAGAATTTAAGAGGAAAAGTGTTGTATACACACAATTTTTTAAAACCATTTACTATGCTCTTTCTTCTTTCTTGAAGCCCCACATTTCCTTCTGCTAACATTTCCTTCATTCTGAAATGTGTAATTAGCATTTCTGATAAGGAAGGTCTTGAGTAATAAATTCTTTTGGGTTTCATGTATCTAAAAATATTCTCTTTCTAACTTCATCCCTGAAGGAAATTTTCACTGGATATAAAATTCTAGGTTGATAGTTTTCTTCTTTCCAGTACTGTAAACATTTTGTTCAATTATTCTTTAGTCCCTGTGGTCTTGATGAGAAATCTGAGCTCTCTCAGATTGTTCTTCCCCAGTATGTAAAGCATTATTTTCCTCTAGATGCTCTCAAGACTTTTCGTATCCTTTGTATTCCATACTTTGATTTGGAGGTGCTTTGTCAAATTTATATTGTTTTGATTTGCTGTGACTGTTGATTCTCTAAATTCCTATGTTTCTCCAAACTTGGGACATCTTCAGCCATTATTTTTTCTGCTCTGTTCTGTCTTTCTGGGGCTCCAATTACATATGTTACATCTTTTCATCACTTATCTGTTCATTCTTACAATCTTTCCATGTCTAGTTTGCAAAGAATAATTTCCGTTGATCTACACTCAGTTTCACTGACTTTCTGTTATGAGTCTCCTTTCTGATACAGATGCCATTCAGTGAATTTTTATTTGAGATACTGTATTTTTCTATTGTGAAGGTTTCATTTTGTTTTTTTCCTATTTCACTACTGAAATTTTCTATCATCTCATTCATTTTAAATGTTTTCCTTTATTTCATGAAGTATGCTTAAAGTAAATACTCTTTTAAAGGTTTTATCTGATAATTCTTCCAATTCAAACCTAGGTCATCTGACCTGGGTCATCTTGAGCTATCAGTCCACTTTTTTTCTCTTGAGACTCAATCATTTCCTGACAGACTAATTTTGGCTTGTACTGTGTATAATTGTGATCCCATGGCACACTATGGACTCTGTCAAAAATCTCTGGAAAATGCTGGCATTTTAGTTTTACCAGACAACCTGGTTAAACTGAGATGTACACTCTAGTATACTCTACAACAGGACTGAACCTTGAAAACAATGTGCTAAGTGAAAGAAGTCCATTGAGAGACACCCATTAGCTTTCCATTGATGTGAAATGTCCAGAATAGACAAATCTACAGAGAGAGACAGATTAATGGTTCCTTAGGGCTAGGGAAATAAGGGAACAGGGAGGTGAGAACTTTAGGGTACAGGGTTTCTGTACAGGTGAGGAAAATGGTTAAAACAGACTAAGGTGTGGAGCTCCTGGGTGGCTCAGTGGGTTAAAGCCTCTGCCTTCAGCTCAGGTCATGATTCCAGAGTGCTGGGATCGAGTCTCACATCGGGCTCTCTGCTCAACAGGGAGCCTTCTTCCTCCTCTCTCTCTATCTGCCTACTTGATCTCTGTCAAATAAATAAATACATCTTTAAAAAAAAAAAAACAACAGACTGCGGTGATGACTAAACATATCTGTGGATACACTAAAAATCACTGTACATTTTAATTGACTCAATTGTATGGTATGTGAATTACATCTCAGTAAAGCTGTTAAAAAAAAAAGTCTATTTATAATGAAATCTTATAGCATTTTTTAAAAATATTTGTTTATTTATTTGTCAGAAAGAGAGAGAGAGAAAGCACACAAGCAGGCAGAGAGGCAGGCAGAGGTGGAAAGAGAGACAGGCTCCTTGCCCAAGGACCCCAGGATCATGACCTGAGCCGAAGGCAGCGGCTTAACCCACTGAGCCACCCAGGCATCCCCTTACAGCATTTTTTAATGAAGATCCTCTGAATATCAATGGCAAGTAGTACAAAAAGGCAGAGATCACGCTTTCCTCCTCTGGGTGAAAAGTTTGGAATAAGTCATGAGCCAGTAACATATCAATGATTACTATTAATGTTAATTACCAAAGACAACATCTAATACTATTAAGAGTGGAGCCAATAAAGAAAAGTTTGTTATTTTTATATCTTTTTTTTTTTTTTTAAATGAAGGGTTTAAAATGGAGAGACAATTCTTTTGTTTGTTTGTTTTGACAGAGAGAGAGAATCTCAAGCAGACTCCATGCCCAGTGCAGACCCCACACAGGGCTTGATCTCACAACCTGGAGATTACAACCTGAGCCGAAACCAAGAGTCAGACACTTAACTGAGCCACTCAGACGCCCTGAGAGAATTCTCCATTTTTAAAAACCAGTTTCATATTCTACCATTACCTAATTGTATGGACACCTATTTCCACTAAGAACTGTAAAATGATAGGTGATCTAAAATAATGGAACTTCTCTCCCCAGATATGCATATCTAATTCTTACTAATCAACAAGCGTAAAGCATTAAATACTTTATATTATCACTGACCTCTGTGACAAAACAATCTGCCCACTATCAATGACTTTCCCTTCGCTATCAAAGCAGTTTCTAATAAGGTCCTTCTAGTTTGGAGACAGCATGAGCACCACTCTTAAAATGGTGATATTATAAAACCTATAGGAGAAACAGAAATCAAGGTAAGATCCTGGCTACTGAAGAACACACAATACCAGCTGGTAACATTTTGGTATCAGAATTAACATTCTGATTATTTACATATTCTTTAAAAACACCACAAATATTCTCATCTTTCCATTTTTGTCATCTAAAACTACATCACAGGATAATCAAACATACCATTCTAACCAGATCAAGCTTACTTTTTTTGTTGTTCTAGTAGGATTTTGTGTCTTTCATTATTATTAGCACACTTGATGTTGTAGCTGACTACTGGAACACCAAGCCTATTGCTGAGTTTAATTAACATATTTAGAAATAAGTTGGGGTTTTTTTCTCAACCTATAATTAGAGCTTGCTTTACTATAACCCAACATTTGGCTTGTACTTTAATCAACCAGAGTCAGACATATGCTACATGATACCGTTTAGTTGTTAGAAATAATCTCTTACATAAATTTTGCATTTAAGCAAATAAATGATTGAAAAGAAAGACACTCTTAAAATGCAAAGTTCTTATTCAGGAAATCAAAAATGGAAATGCTGGTATTCAGACTTTTAGCTGAAAATCAAAGTGCATCCATGGCAAGTCTCAAACCTGAGGTGACAGATCAAAAATAAAGTATTTAATGACTACCAAAACCAGCCATTCTATTAAAAGCATTTAAAAAATGGATATACTCTTATAACAATGTTTTTATATTGTATTTTTCTAAGTATTCAAGTGATACCTTGAACGTTAAAATAATGATAAAACTTTACTTCTGAATCTTAATGGTCATTCTTTGCATATCTTGTTTACTTTGGTCCTCCTCCTCAGCTAAGCTAATTCCATTTGTTGAACTATCTACTTCCTACCACGGACTGGCTTTTTCCTAGAGGTCCTCCTGATTCACTTGTTCACCTCCTCTTTACTCTCTTATTCTATATTTCCACAGTGCTTAGGTATATTAAAAAATTATATTTTGCTTTTTTTTAAAACCTGTTTTTGTTGTCATTCAACTGCTCTCTATTATTACAGGTAAGCATATTTCATTCCCACCCACGAAAGTAGGTAGGATACTGGTAAAACAGGACTCTTTGAACAAGACTTGTGAATGAATTTACAAAATTAAAAATTTTTGTCCAACTTGGGTACAACTGTGAAGCAGAAGTTATTTTCTTGAAATTGGTCTTTTTTTCAAAAGACAGTTAACTGAATGTAAAGAATGTACTAGTACTTACATAAAACCATATTACTTACTAAATAGTAAGTAAAATAAATAACTTACTAAATAGTAAGTAAAACCATATTACTTACTAAATAGCAGATCTCACTCCCACTCCTAATACCCAGGACACTAGTATCCACAAAAAAAGATACATGTTTGAAATGCACCAGCTAAGACATTAATGTAACTAAACATAAAGGGGAAGATGATTTACTTTGATTTTCCATAAGATGCCTTATCCAACACTTATTATTTCCTCCTGATGTTCCTTCTTAGTATGCTTTATTGGCCACTCCTACCCTACCCAATCTCACAATACCAAAGTTCTTCAGGGCTCAGTCCTAGACCTACTTCAGTACTGACTGTTTCACTAAGTGGCCTCAGCTTACCTTGTGATTTGCACATCATCTATCTGCCAATGACAACCAAGTACGTGGATTACAGGTTGCAGCCTTATAGAGGGTAAGAAAAATCACTTCCCAGAAGGCCAGGAGCCTAAGCAAATTTAGCAATCTATGAATTCACCCAAATTTACACAAATTGCAGGTATGACACGATGGAGACTTTCTTGGGCTTGGTTTTCAGACTTTAGAAAAGGAAGTAATAGAGTTATTTTTTTCTTAAAACCTTTTCATTTTGATATGATTACAGACCCGAAGGCAATTGCATAAATGGAACACTGAGTCCACCGTTCTCCCCAGCTTCTCCACTGCTAACAACATACATTACAGCCACAGCACAATGGCAAAACCAGGAAGCCAACACAGAGACATTAAGGGTAGATTATAGACCTTCTCAGTCTGTATCCTTTTTCCATCCGCACATGCACATGTGTGTAGTCCCATGCAATCTTATCCTGGGTGTCGATTCATAAAACCACCACCACATTCAAGATACACAGCCGTTTCATCACCACAAAGAACTACACAACCACACGCTACCTCACTCCCCATCCTGTCCCTGACCTTGTCCTCTGGGCACCGTTCATCTGTTTTCTAACTCTGCAGTTCTGAGATTCCAAGAAGTTAGGTATGAGGAACCATGTAGTACATACACTTTGAGATTTAATTCTTGACACTCAGCGTAACACCCTTCAGGCCCACCCAGGCTGCTGTGCGCAATTAGTACCACTTGCCCCTCCTCCTGCCAGGAGCACTCCCTTGTATGCATACAGCAGGTACAGTGGAGGTGTGCAACCCGCCGCCCACTCAAGGACTTGCGGGCTGCTTCTTGTATTTTGCTATTACAAAGAAAGCCACTATGAACACTCAGGTACAGGTTTTTCTGTGAATATATGTTTTAACTTTTCTGGGATAAATGTCGTCAAATGTAATCACGGAGTCCCGTGGTAAGTGCATGTTACTTTTTTTTAAAACTTTCAACTGTTCCTGAGTAGCCAAGTCATTTTACATACCTACCAGCAATGTGTGAGAGATCTACTTTCTCCACATCCTGACTGGCACTTAGTATTATCACTATTTGTTATTTTAGCAGTGCTAACATCTTCTCATTGATATCTCATTGTAGTTTTAGTTTGCATTTTTCTAATGCCTAATATTGAACAGCTTTTTATGTGTTTAGTTGCTATCTGTATCTCCTCTTGGGCAAAATGTCTCTTTGTGTCTTTTGTCCATTCCATAACTGGATTAGTTGAAGTTTTTTGATCGTGTCGAGAGTTCTTTATATATCAGAGATACAGGATCTTCATCATACATATGGTTTGCAAATATTTTCTCCCATTCTGTAGCTTGCCTTTTGGCCTCCTACCTGCTCCTTAAGAAGTGTACATGTTTTTCATTTTGGTAAAGTTCACTTCATCAATTTTTAATGTCCTATCTAAGAACTCCTCACTAAGGAGGAGGACTAAACCCTAAGTCCAGAAGATGCTCTCTGATGTTTTCTTCTACTTTATTCTCCTTTTTCAAAAACCATTTTAGCCACTCTAGTTTCACTGTATTTCCACATAAACTTTGGAGCGAGCTTATTTTTATATTTAAATAAATAAATAAATCCTCCAAATGAAAAACCTATATGAGCTGTCAAAAACACTGAAAATAAGATGGTATTATTGTGTCCCTAAGTAGAGCTGTTTAGGGCCAAGCCAGTAGCCTGAGGCCTGAATGCAGCTCCACAAAGAGAAGCAGGAGCTAGAGTTGTTAAGGGAGGGTAGCCTAACAATAATACTTTCACCTGAATAGAAGGAAAAAAACAAAACAAAACGAAGAAACCCTTGCTGGGATTTTCAAAGGGATGGCATCAAACCTACAGATCGATTTAGGGAGAACAGACATCTTTAATCTGGAAAGGTTTCATATTCATTAGGCGCTCTACCAGCAAGTGCTCTACGGGGACCATCTTTCTTCCCTCCTCAACCCCACTGCATCCTTTCCTGGCCTCCTGTGAAAGGGGAGAAGCTCTCACAGTAAGGTAAGCTCTCACAGTAAGAGCCCTATAAGTACTCATCTCTACAGCACCATTCTCCACATCTCAGCACAATGACAAGGAGGGACACCTGGGTGGTTCAGTCAATTAAGCACCTGCGTTCAGCTCAGGTCAAGATCCCAGGATGGCTGGTATTGAGCCCCGCATCGGGCTCTCTGCTCAGCGGGGAGCCTGCTTCCCTCTCTCTCTGCCTACTTGTCTCTGTCTGTCAAATAAATAAATAAAATCTCTAAAAAAAAAAAAAAAAAAAAAAGGAAGATCCCAGGACAGGTTCCTTGCTCAGCAGGAAGCCTGCCTCTCCCTCTGCCTGCTGCTGCACCTGCTTGGGTGTGCTTGCATGTGTGCTCTCTCTCACAAATATATAAAATATTTTTTAAAAAAATACAATGACACGGAAATGGTCTATGTGCCAGCAACTAGTCTTTAACACTTTAATAAGCAGCATCCTTTAATCTTTACAGGAAGACCACTGTTTTTTAGAAAAAGTTCCAAGTTGCTGTAATCTCAAGGACAAATCATTTGGCATGTAAATTTCAGAAGCTTGTGGAGGAGCAAGCACAGTAAATAAGTCTCGTGGCACCTCGTCTAATGCTTTCCTCACTACCCAGTGTTACTTGAAAACATTTTTACTTTACTTTATTTACTTTATTGTCAGTCTGTACCTCGGTTTTTTTTTTAAGATTTTATTTATCTATTTGACAGAGAGAGAGATCACAAGTAGGCAAAGAGGCAGGCAGAGAGAGAGGGGGAAGCAGGCTCCCCGCCGAGCAGAGAGCCCGATGAGGAGCTCGATCCCAGAACCCTGGGATCATGACCTGAGCCGAAGGCAGAGGCTTAACCCACTGAGCCACCCAGGCGCCCCAGTCTGGACATCGATTTTACAGCTAGCCAGAGTCAATGTCTTTAATTCCTATTTTCACGTCCCCATCCATACCTCTTTCATCTTACATTAACTAACATCTCCTTTGAAAACAGGCAAAATACTGTTTTACATTGGTTTTTTTTTTTTTAAGTGTATTTCTGGAAATTTCAAAGGTAGTTGCAAATGTTCTTGAGTAAAATATGACAACATGGTGAGCAACTGGAAGCCAAGCATGTGGGACTGACGACTCCTATCACTTGCTACTTTCCACTGCTCATTTCCTTCTCACAAAACCATGCGGAAGCAAAGACAAAATATTCATCTGAAAATGCCCTATTAGAAGACAAATAATATATTTTGGAAGTCTGGAAATAAACTTGTTTTAAAAGAACACAAAGGGAAAACATATTTCCTTCCCTGAACACATCCCATCTCCTCTATTCCCTTTTTGTATTTTCTAATTCCATATACTTGAAGTTCAAAATTATAAAACATTCTGAAATTTGGCAAATCTTGACAACTTTGATGTGAAGTTTACTGTAAAACCAGCTAACTTAACACAATGTTTGAACAAAACACTTCATTCCTTAAGCTACCTGTAGCTTGATGGCTATCACGGTATCAAGTCTACAGCACGGTACTCAAGTGTTTCCCCAAGAGGGACCAAAATTGCTCTTCCTCAACTCAACATGAGCTCTCTTCTCCAGCCGAACCACCTACCAACCAACCTTCTGCATATCTACAACCTTATCTCCCGCCATCCCTGGTCGCTAGAACGCCTTCTGCTCTGCCTACAAAAAGCCTCCTCATCTGCAAAGTCCCATGAAAGCATACTTTTATGAGCAGTAAGATGTTATGTCAAGAACATAAATTCCAGCATCAGCCTGACTCAGATTTTTTTTTTTAAAGATTTTATTTATTTATTTGACAGACAGAAATCACAAGTAGACGGAGAGGCAGGCAGAGAGAGAGGGGGAAGCAGGCTCCCCGCTGAGCAGAGAGCCCTATGCGGGACTCGATCCCAGGACGCTGGGATCACGACCCGAGCCGAAGGCAGCGGCTCAACCCAATGAGCCACCCAGGTGCCCCCAGCCTGACTCAGATTTTAACCTAGGTTATGCTAACTATGGATTCATGTCTCTGAAGTTGGGTTTCTCGTTCACAGAACGGACTCACATCCATTTTAGATGACACCCAAATAACAGCACTATTGTTAGAATAACATAGGTAAAATCTGTAACACAGTTAAAAGTTAAGTAACCACTGGAAATCACCATCTATTAAGCTTATTACTCGTTTCTTTGAGTTCACTGTAATTTGCTTAAATAATTCAAATGGCAGTTCACAATCCGAGCTCACTCCATCTCTTATACTTTTGCCCTAAATGATTATTTAAAGTCTACTACTTTAGTTTTTACTTATGTCTTGTGTTTTCTGTCCCCAAACAGGCTGGAAATTTCTTACAAGTCAGGAATATATATTATACTTACTTAAAATTTTATGTAATTTTGCACAGTGCTATTTATAAAAACAGACTCAATGAACATTTCCTCAGTAAAGCATCTGCTGAAGTAGTCTTTCCAGAAAGAAACAGGAATCGCATTTTAAGAACGCACTGATAGACCGGAGCGCGTCCGCCGAGATAGACTGGAGTGCGTCTGCCGAGACGTGAAGGGAGAGGCAAGGAGGGAGAGCGGCGCGGAAGCCCGCGCACGACGAGGACTGACATGTGCGTCTGAGGCAGTGGGAAACAGAATGTGTACGTCCATTTTGATAACAAAGAAAGTACAAATATGCTGATGTTTAACCTAGAGGAATGATGACTTCAGAAGGCAGGAGAGTTTTAAGACAAATTACACTATTATATGTGGTTCTGAAGGCAAAACTAGGAACAATGTAAGGTAAAAAAGAAATTCATCTTAACATAAAGTAAAATCCTATGACATGAGAGCTATCCAACAATGGAATAAACAGGACTCATTTAACATCGAGTACCCGGTAAAATTATAGGTATTCAAACTACAGAGCCCTAATAGGGCTCAGGGTTAAAATGGATTTCCAATGTCAACATCAGAAAGATAGTTGTCATCTAAAATGCAGTGTTGAGAAGAATTGTAAGACTGTATATACAGTTGGCGTGAAAGGGTCCTATGATCAGTTAAGAATATTTGCCATAGCTGAGTGGGAACGAGCGGATGGGTATCAGAGGATAAGCGGAAGGGGGAGGGAGCCACCAGAAGTGACCCACTGGAGAGTAATACCCCAATTCGAAAGTGCCCTGTGCTTGGGGACAAGCATTAGCTTGGAATCTGGTTGAAGGCACTCAACAAGAGCAAAAGATCTTAAGGGGTAACTGATGGAATCTGGCAGTCACGGGCACGGGCCTAAGCCTACAGACCCAGGAGAGCCACAGCCAGCGACCACCTCTGCCAGAGAGAATGTGGTGGTGCCTCCAGTCCATGGTCCCAGAGCCCCTGGCCACTGCTTGCACCACCACTCAGCTGGGCACACTCCCGGCCATGCATGAGAGAGTCTGGTGTGGGCGTCAGCCAGCACTCTTGAGGATCCCGGCCTGCGGCCACCAGCAGAGTGTCTGGACACTCCCAGCTTGAGCCTGGGAGAACCTGGCGCGACCTCTGGTCCGGCTCCCTCAGCGGCAGCCTTCTTTGACCTGCACAACCATGGGGACTGAGCACACCATGTGTGGGCCTGAACCCCAGACAAGCTGTCCTGGCAAAGGCAACCACCAGAAATGAGCTCCCTGGACCAGTATCACTCGTGGTTTTAGTAACACGGGAGGTACAGAGAGAAGCGGGTGCCTCAGGCGAACCCTGAGACAGTGGCTGGGGGTACACAGCGCCTGCGGGAGGCTGCACGGCTCAGTGGAGTTTGCAGACGGGGAGTCTGTGTGTTCTGGGCCATCCAGAGGGGAGCAGACTGAGGCTTCTCTCTCAGGTGGAGGTCTGGGTGCAGTTTGCTTTCCACTAAACCTCTCAATTGCTGCGAAAAGTCACCAAAGAACAAAAACCTCCAGAGAACAAAAGTCTTAAAAAACCCAGTTTCCACAGAACCCAGCCCCGCCTTGACAGGGGAAGGACAACTCAACCCAAGCAAGACTGACTGAAAAATAACACGGCAGGTGCTTCCCCAAGAAAGCAAGCCAAAAGAAGGAGAGGACAACCACCACAGGGTTACCATAAAACTATAAAACCCCAATATCAAGGGAAAACAATATCTTAAGCTCCTGGTATTCTAACACCTGTATACTTCATAGATACAAGTTTCTTTTTAATTTGTTCTCACAATTCTTGTTCTTTTTAATTTTTCTAACCTACTTACCATTACAACTAGAGGTTTAATACAACATACTCAATAATAACCTTTTAACTTGAACTTTTTTCCTACATATACCTGTGTTTTAATTTTTCTTTTCTATTTTTTTTAATATACATATAGATATAATCTTCAAGGTAATCTGCTTTCCCTAATCAATACTACCCCTATATATAAACCAGTTTTAATCTCCCTTTATCCCTGGAAAGTTAAGTCCTTTAACGAAGATATCAAGATATACCCAGGAAGATACAAAATAACCTTCCTAGCCCACATCGAGGATTTATAACCACCTTCCCATCTTCTTCTTCTGTCAGTGTTTCAGTGTACTTGCTTTTGTTCTGATATTATAAATCTTATCCTTGGGGTTCATTTTGGCTGGGTTCTTTTTTTTTTTTCTTATCATTTACTTCTGTCAATCTTTTAGTTTGTTTTTGTTTATATACCTTATAAATCTTACTTTTGGGTCTCATTCTGGCTGGGTTTTCTCTTTTCTCTCTCTCTCTCGCTCTTTTTTCTTTCTTTTTGGTGGTGATTTTCTATTGCTCTGAAACATTTCAGGCTGCACCTTGCCTGGATCGTGGTTGATATGTTCAACTACACATCCCCTCCACCACCTCTCACCAAAATGACTAGGAGGAGGAACACCCAACAGAGGAAAAATTCAGAGACTGTGCCCTCTCCATCAGAGCCATTGGATACGGAAATAAACAGTATGTCGGAAAGGGAATTCAAGGTAATAATTATCCAGACAATAGATAAGTTGGAGAAAACCATTAATGACAACATAGAATCTTTAGGCACAAAAGTGACAGCTAAGCTGGCAGAAGTTAAAAATGCTATCAATGAGATCCGTTCTAATCTAAATACTCTAACAGCTAGGGTAACCGAGGCAGAAGATAGAATTAGTGATCTAGAAGACAAAAATGATAGAGGAAAAGGGATCAGGAGGAGGCATGGAACAAACAGCTTAGAAGCCATGAAAACAGAATTAGGGAAATAAATAACGCCATGCCACGTTCCAGCATCAGAATTACTGGGATCCCTGAGGGGATGGAAAAAGAAAGAAGATTAGAAAATATAGTTGAACAAATTCTGGATGAAAATTTTCCCCGTCTGGGAAATGGAACAAGCATTTGGGTCCTAGAGGCAGAAAGAACACCAACCAAAATCAACGAATCTAGAAAGACCTCAAGACACTTAATTGTGAGACTGACGAACCATAATTTTAGACAAGAGCTTCTGAGGGTATCTAGAGGGAAGAGATTCCTTACATATAGAGGAAGGTCCATCAGAATAATGTCAGACTTGTCCGCAGAAACCTGGCAAACCAGGAAGGGCTGGAACTAAATGAAAAGAACATGCAGCCAAGAATACTTTATCCAGCAAGGCTGACATTCAAAATAGATGGAGAGATAAAGAGCTTCCATGACAGGCAAGGTTTAAAAGAGTATTTTACCATCAAGCTGGCACTACAAGAAATATTAAGGCAGGTTCTATAAAAGAAGAAAGAACCCAAGAGTGACATAGAACAGAAATTTACAGAGACAATCTATAGCAACAAGGACTTCACATGCAAATAAAAACATATCAACATGATAATAATCACTCTCAACGTGAACGGCCTAAATGCTCCCGTAAAATGGCACAGGACTGCAGATTGGATAAAACGACAGGACCCGTCCATATGCTGTCTACAAGAGACACATCTGGAACCTAAGAATACATCCAGATTGAAAGCAAAGGGATGGAGAAGAATTTTTCATGCCAATGGGTCTCAAAAGAAAGCTGGGGTAGTGATTATCATATCAGATAAATTAGATTTTAAACTAAAGACTATAGTCAGAGATACAGAAGGACACTACTTCATTGTGAAAGGGTCTATCCACCAAGAAGATCTAATAATTGTAAATATTTAAGCTCCCAATATGGAAGCAGCCAACCACATAAGTCAATGGTTAATCAAAAAATAAAGAGTCATATCAATATGAATACATTAATAATAGGGAATCTTAACACGCCACTCTCAGTAACAGACACATCATCCAAGCAGAAATTGGACCAGATGGACCTCATGGATATATACAGAATATTCCACTTTAAAACAACAGAATACTCATTCTTCTCGAGCACACATGTCACCTTTTCCAGAATAAACCACATGTTGGGTCACAAATCAGGGCTCAACCAATACCAAAAGATTGGGATTATTACCTGTATTTTCTCAGACCACAATGCTTTGAAACTGGAACTCAACCATAAGAAAAAGTCTGGAAGGAATTCAAACACTTGGAAGCTAAAGACCAACTTGCCCAAGAATGTTTGGATCCTGGAAATCAAAGAACTTAAACTTCATTGGTTTCCATGAATTGGGGAAACCAATGAGAATGAAGACCCAGCAGTCCAAAACCTATGGGATACGGCAAAGGCGGTCCTAAGGAGAAAACAGAGCCATCCAAGCCTCACTCAAAAAAACTTTAAAATCCAAAATACACCAGCTCTCTTTACACCTTAAAGAACTGGAAAACCAACAACAAATTAAGCCAACCCACTCCATAAGAAGGGAAATAATCAAGATTAGAGCAGAGATCAATGAAATAGAAACTAGAGATACAGTAGAACACATTAATGAAACTAAAAGCTGGTTCTTTGAAAGAATCAATAAGACCAATAAACCACTGGCCAAACTAATCCAAAAGAAAAGACAGAAGACTCAAATTAATAAAATTATGAATGAAAGGGGAAAGATCACGATTAACACCAAGGAAATAAGTACAATTATCAGAAATTATTATCAATAGTTATATGCCAATAAGTTAAGCAACTCAGAGGAAATGGATGCATTCCTGAAAAAGTATAAACTCCTAAGACTGCATCAGGAAGAAAATGACAATCTGAAAAGACCAATATCTAGTAACAAGATTGAAGCAGTGATCAAAAACCTCCCAAAAAACAAGAGTCCAGGGCCTGATGGATTCCCTGGAGAATTCTACGAAACATTCAAAGAAGAAATGATACCTATTCTCCTGAAGCTGTTTCCTTAAAATAGAAACAGAGGGAAAAATTCCAGACTCTTTCTATGAAGCCAGCATTATCCTGATCCCTAAACCAGGCAAAGACCCCATTAAAAAGGAGAATTTCAGACCAATATTCCTGATGGATATGGATGCCAAAATTCTCAACAAGACCTTAGCTAATAAGATCCAACAGTACATAAAAAAGATTATTCATCATGACCAGGTGGGACTTATCCCTGGGATGCAAGTGTGGTTCAACATTCACAAATCAATCAATGTAACAGAACAAATCAATAAGAGAAGAGAGAAGAACCACATGGTCCTCTCAATTGTTGCAGAAAAAGCATTTGACAAGATACAGCATCCGTTCCTGATTAAAATGCTTGAAAGTACAGGGAGAGAGGGAACATTCCTCAACTTCATAAAATCTATCTATAAAAAACCCACAGCAAATATCATTCTCAGTGGGGAAAAGCTGACAGATTTCCCATGGACATCAGGAACACGACAAGGATGGCCACTCTCACCACTTTTGTTCAACACAGTACTAGAAGTCCTAGCAATAGCAATCAGGAAATAAAAGGTATTCAAATTGGCAAAGAAGAAGTCAAACTCTCTCTCTTGGCAGATGACATGATATTTTATATGGAAAACCCAAAAGACTCCACCCTCAAAGTACTAGAATTCATACGGCAATTCAGTAATGTGGCAGGATGCAAAACCAATGCACAGAAATCAGTTGCTTTCTTATATACTAACAATGAAAATATAGAAAGGGAAATTAGAGAATTAATTTCATTTACTATAGCACCAAGAACCATAAGATACCTGGGAATAAACCTAACCAAAGAGGTAAAGAATCTGTACAGAATCTGTACTTGAGGAACTACAGAACACTCATGAAAGAAACTGAAGAAGACACAAAAAGATGGAAAAGCATTCCATGCTCATGGATCAGAATAAACATTGTTAAAATGTCTGCACTGCCCTGTGCAATCTATACTTTCAATGCCGACCCAATCAAAATTTCACTGGCATTTTTCAAAATGCTGGAACAAACACAATCCTAAAATATGTATGGAACCAGAAGAGACCTTGAATTGCTAAGAAAATGTTGAGAAAAAAAAAAAGCAAAACAAAACTAGGGGCATCACATTGCCTGATTTCAAGCTTTACTACAAATCTGTGATCACCAAGACAGCATGGTACTGGCACAAAAACAGACACATAGACCAGTGGAAAAAGAGTAGAGAGCCCAGATATGGACCCTCAACTCTATGGTCAAATAATCTTTGACAAAGCAGGGAAAAATATTCCGTGGAAAAAAGACAGTCTCTTCAATAAATGGTGCTAGGAAAACTGGACAGCTATGTATAGAAGAATAAAACTTGACCATTCTCTTACACAACACACAAAGATAAACTCGAAATGGATAAAAGACCTCAACGTGAGACAGGAATCTGTCAAATCCTAGAGAAGAACATAGACAGTAACCTCTTCGACATCAGCCACAGCAACTTCTTTCAAGATATGTCTCCAAAGGCAAAAGAAACCAAAGTGAAAATGAACTTTTGGGACTTCATCAAGATCAAAACCTTCTGCACAGCAAAGGAAACGGTCAACAAAACGAAGAGGCAAACCCTGGAATGGGAGAAGATATTCACAAATGACACTACAGACAAAGGGCTGATATCCAAGATCTATAAAGAACTCCTCGAACTCAACACTCAAAAAACAGATAATCATGTCAAAAATGGGCAAAAGAGATGAAAAGACACATCTCCATAGAAGACATACAAATGACTAACAGACACATGAAAAAATGTTCATCATCATTAGCCATCAGGGAGATTAAAATCAAAATCACATTGAGATACCACCTTACACCAGTTAGAATGGCCAAAATTAACAAAACAGTAAATAAGTGTTGGTGGGAATGAAAGTTGGTACGGCCACTTTGGAAAACAGTGTGGAGATTCCTCAAAAAATTAAAAATAGAGCTACTCTATGCCCCTGCAATTGTACAACTGGGTATTTACCCCAAAGATAAAAGATGTACTGGGTCATCAGTACCCCAATGTTCATAGCAGCAATGGCCACAGTTGCCAAACTGTGAAAAGAGCCAAGATTCCCTTCAACAGACGAATGGGTAAAGAAGATATAGTCCATATATACAATGATGCCTCCATCAGAAAGGATGAATGCCCAACTTTTGTATGAACATGGACAGGACTGGAAGAGATTATGCTGAGTGAAATAAGTCAAGCAGAGAAAGTCAATTATCATATGGTTTCACTTACTTGTGGAGCATAAGGAATAACACAGAAGATAACGGGTGAAGGGGAGCAGAAGTGAGTTGGGGAAAATTGGAGGGGGAGATGAACCATGAGGGACTATGGACTCTGAGAAACAAATTGAGAGTTTTGGAGGGGGGTGTGGGGGGCTGGGCGACCCTGGTGGTGGGTATTAAGAAGGGCACGGATTGCATGGAGCACTAGGTGTGGTGCATAAACAATGAATCTTGGAACACTGAAAAAATAAAATTAAATTTAGAGAAAATTAGAAAAAAATATTTTTAAATGACAGTTCTCAGCTGGGATCTTGAGTTCCTGTAACAAAAGCACTTATTTTCTCATTCCATAATTTGCTCTTAAGACCATAATACCATCTTAAAAACTGCACTGTGTTTTATAATTTTCATTATAAAAGTATATTCATGGTTTATATTATAAAGTATATTCTAGGTTTTATTTTAAAAAAACCTTTGTGACTATTAGGTATCAACAGGGGAAAGCATATGAATAGGCAGTAGCCAAACTGAAATCTCCTAAATACAAAATTTTTAATCAAAATATTCTTCCTTTTCTAATGTCCGAGAAGTTCAGTACTAAGTAAATCAATCAGCTGAAAATACCCACATCTTTTAAAAAAAAAAAAAAAAAAAAAGCAACACTAAAACAGAAACTTTCTCTTCCACCTGAGCTCCTGTCCTTCACAGAGATCACGTGCATCAACCACCACCTAAAACAAACAGGCACTGCTGTGTTACTGAACAGACAGGCTCAGAATCTGGTCACAGGACCAGCAGCAGCACTTGGGAACCTGTCAGAAATGCCAATTCCCAGCCCCACCCACCCTACGGATTCAAAAGCCCTGGAGTAGACCCATCAAAGTGGGTCACAGCAAACCCTCTGCCTCATTCGGACGCGTGCTGACGTCTCAGAGGATGTCTCCTGCCCTCTCCGAAGTGGCGGGTCCTCCATTTGCTTCTTCCTAGCGCCTCGTCACTCTCTCTCATGGTCTCACAACCCGAAGCTTTCCTCATTTGAATGATTCATTCACCAGTAACTCTGTGATCATTTCCTACGCTCTCTCCTTTTAAAATGTGAGACTGCCTTTTAAAGTATGCAATACATTTAAAATTTTTTTATTACACATAAATTATTATGAGCTGTTTATATTAGAAGGAAATTTTTAGCTTGTGTCAACAGCTATAAGAATAATCTGGTACGTGGAGAAAGGAGAACCCTCGTGCACTGTTGGTGGGAATGCAAACTGGTGCAACCACTCTGGAAAACAGGATGGAAGGTTCTCAAAATGTTAATGCAAGTATCTTACAATCCAGCAATCGCACAACTAGGTATTTACCCAAAGAGTACAAAAATACTAATTCAAAGGGATACATGCACCCTGATGTTTATAGCAGCATTATCTACAATAGCCAAACTATGGAAATAGCCCCAGTGTCCATCAATAGATGAATGGATAAAGAAGATGTGGTGTACATATACAATGGAATATTACTCAGCCATAAAGGAGAATGAAATCTTACCATTTTCAGCGATAAGAAGCGAGCTAAAGTATTCTGATTAGCAAAATAAGTCAGAGAAGGACAAATACCATGATTTCACTCACGTGGAATTTAAGAAACAAAACAAATGAGCAAAGGGAAAAAAGAGAGAGACACAAATCAAGAAGCAGACTCTTAACTCCAGAGCATACACTGCTGGTCACCTGAGGGGAGGTGTGTGGGAAATGGGGGAAACAGTAATGGGGGTTAAGGAATGCACCTATTGGTGCATGAAATGGAAGTGCTAAATCACTGTACTGTACATCTGAAACCAGTATTACACTGTATGTTAATTGGAGTTTAAATAAAAACTTAAAAAGAAAAAAAGAATAATCCTGTATAAAAAACTATTTTGTAAAGAGGCTCACTTTTTTCTTTTCATTTCATCTTAAACTGTATACAAACACACATTTGTGAGGAAGACTTTAAATAAATCACTGTCCCTGTCAGACAGTTTACAGAGAAAAAATTACCCCATGGCCATCAAAAGTATCATTTTCCCACAAAGACATCTCTGCTGGCCCTCACAGAACCCATTCTTGTGTGGCCTCTTACTCACCGGTGCACATAGTGCAGCTGATGAACAGAATCGATTGCTATCACCATCTCGGCCAAGTAAAATCGAGCCATATCCTCAGGCAATCTGTCTTCAAATTTGCTGAGCAGAGTAAGCAAATCCCCACCAACATAATAATCCATGACCAGGTACTAGAAGTAGAAAAGAAAAAAAGGACTCAATAAAAAGTAAAGGTGAAAAATTAATAAATGTAATATAACCCGAAGTCAAATAGCACTGGGTCAAATACTTTTGTTGTTAATTACAAGAAGTTGCATAAAATGATCATGACAAGGCTTGTAAATGTCAGGAAGCAGTAAAATAAAAATTTAAAAACCTGAAGCAGGGAATAAGATAGGATTACCCTTGTTTTGTTGTTGTGTTTTGCGAAGTAACAGCATCATCACCTATAACAATACGCTGCAGTTTTATCAACATTTCATTGAGGAAACAATGTATTAATTCTCCAAAAGTGATTAAAGTAACTCAGAATATAAGACATTCTTTTATTATGTTAAGTTCATTTTCATCATCATTAACTTTTCCTTATTTCCAGTTAGACTGGTAACAATTCATCAAATCAGCACTTGGGTCAACACTAATATAGAGAATATAATAATTTCCATCATATACATATTTCTCTTTCCACTCCTGATAGTGCAGAAATAGCGGAATGGACTTTTCTTAGGTAAGTATAAATAGAAGTCAACTAATTTTAGATATGGATGGTTATGGGTATATGTGTAGGATATTATGATTTATAAGAAATATATATATTTATGAAATATATATATATTTGGCAGAGCTCTTAAAAAACCCTTAGAATCTCCTAAGTGGGGGTGCCCTGGGTGGTTCAGTCATACGGGCTCAGGTCATGATCCCAGGGTCCTGGTGAGTAAGGAAAGGACTCAGATGTAGGCAGGAAAAGATAGGGCTCCCTTAGCTAGGTTCTGAAAGAGTGAACAAGAGATCAGGGAATAGACCAGACCACCTGGCCCCAGATGTTAGGGAGTATTTTTCTATGCCGGCTACAGGGAATCACAGAAAATGACCAAACCGGGGTGCCTGGGTGGCTTAGGGTTAATTAAGCCTCTGCCCTCAGCTCGGGTCATGATCTCAGGGTCCTGGGATTGAGACCCGCATCGGGCTCTCTGCTCAGTGGGGAGCCTGGTTCCCTCTCTCTCTGCCTACTTGTGATCTCTCTGTCAAATAAACAAATAAAATCTTAAAAAGAAAAGAAAGAAAGAAAATTACCAAACCTCAAAGTCAGTCAGTCAGTAAGGGTGTTATCGATTGTCCTCGTTCAGACCAAGATGGCACAAGAATCTCAAGGCCCCAAGCTCCCTGGTCAAGTTCTCAATAAAAGACCTGCCTAAAAGCCCTCAGTGGCAGACCATTTGGGACCCTTCTCACTCTAGAGAGCTTTCTCTTTCCCTTCTGTTCTCACCTTCACTTAATGAACTTTCACATTACTTCACCCTTTTGTGTCTGGGAGATTCATTCTTCAGCTCCGTGAGGCAAGATCCCTGCAACCCTGTAACACTGGATAGAGCAGGGTCAGAGTCCCTCCAACCTCTGTCCCTTCTCCCTGCTCAAGCAAGCTCTCTCTCTCAAATAAATAAAAAAAAATACTTTAAAAAAAATCTCCTAAGGAAGAAGACAAAGGTGGCTTTTGTTATTTTTTAACAAACCTCTTTTCAACCACACTTGTGTTTATGTTAATGAGGTGGCTTTTGGAAAGCCCTTGGATAATCTAAGGGTGGGGGCTGGCTGCCAAGGGAGCCAAAATTAGAAGGTTGGAAATTTAGGGAAGGGCTAGAAACTGAATCCATCATCAATGGCCAATGACTTGATCAATCATGCCTAACTAATGAAGCATTCATAAAAACCCAGAAGATGGGGCTTGGTAAGCTTCCAGTTGGGCAACCGTGGCGAGTGGTGCTGGAAGAACTGGCACACTTTTGCAGAGGGCGTGTGAGCTCTGCGCCTCTCCATCACAGGGTGCCTGTGCACCTCCTTCCTACAGCGGATATTCAGTCCGGGGAGCAGCTCTGGCAAATTAACCGTTTCTGAGGAGTGGATCATGGGAACTTCTGCTCTGTGACTCAGAAGCACAAGTAACTGGGGGGTGAGGAGGGAGTCTCGTAGGACTTGAACGCTTAGCCTCTGGGATCTGGTATTGTCTCCAGGTAGAGAGAGCATCGGAACTGAGTTAAATTGCAGGGGGCTCTGCTGGTGTCACAGGACGCTCCGATGAGTGGAAAACCCACACAGCTAATGTCATCACTGAAGCAGTACTGAGAGAGTACAATGTGTGACAAAAATGAAAACATGGAGACTTCCTTGACCATGTGTGTTTGCCAAAAGAGAAAGACAAGGAGTACATGCTAAAATGTTCACAGGGATTAGCCCTGCATTGTTAGATTACCCGTGGTCTCATAGCTTTTCAGTATTTTCTAGATGGCTTTCTAAACATGCATCACATATGTACGTGCGTGTTTTACCACATCATACATATTCTTTTAAGGTGAGTGAAAAAGAGACACAGTGGAAGGATGGCCTTTGTAGTCAGGGATACCTGTATTCAAATTCTGACTCTGGGTTTTAAGCGGCTTTTGAAAAATTAGTCTCTTAGAGCTTTCTCATCTATAGACCTACAATAATGATACCTTCTTCAGAGTACAGCACTCAGCATGAAGGACAGTAAACAGAAGATATTTTAATGTCATTTATAACACCTTGAAGTTAAAATTATTTTATTACCAAATAAAGATATTACTTCAGTGATCACCAACTTGACATTTAAAATTTAAAGAGTCTTGAGAAAATCCATATTCTTATTACTATATATTAAAATTAATTATAAGCATGTATAATTTCTGTTAAATAAAAGAAACTAATTTTACTGTTAAATCCTTGAAAATGAGAGGAACAATCTACTTCAAATCCTGGTCTATGGTTTCCTTGCTCTATTTACTAGGCCTAATGTTTAACAGACTCCATCATGAAGATTAGAGCAAACTAATTTAATGTAACAGAACAGTGTTAGCATAAACATGTCACTAGAAGTGGTAATGGTGGCAGGGAAGAAATCCATAGCTACCATCTTAAAGAAGTTCTCTGAGGGGCGCCTGGGTGGCTCAGTGGGTTAAAGCCTCTGCCTTTGGCCCAGGTCATGATCCCAGGGTCCTGGGATTGAGCCCCGCATCGGGCTCTCTGCTCGGCGGGAATCCTGCTTCCTCCTCTCTCTGCCTGCCTCTCTTGCCTACTTGTAATCTCTGTCTGTCAAATAAATAAAATCTTAAAAAAAAAAAAAAAAGAAGAAGAAGTTCCCTGAGCAGAACAGCAAATGCAAAAACTTTTCAAATAAAAAAGTTTCCTACTGAAACTGAAACCAAACATTTACACATAGAAAATCATAAAATGTAACTTACCCCTTCAACAAACAGTCCCTAGGTGCCAATCAGGACTCTTTGGTACCAAACACAGGAGAAAAAAAAAACCTCAGAGGACAAAAAGACAAAAGTCTCCTCCATCAAAAGCTTCCTGTCTTGACATGTGCAACTGCCGTGCCTGCCACACCAGGTTCTTACAGTCTGAGTATAACCATCTACCAGGCAACTGCTAAAAAACTGTCATCTCAACATTTTTGCCACATTCAAAAGTGAGGCTCCTTGTGTCATTGTCTCTCCCCTGCTTTCATCCATATTCTATGACGTGCTTCCCCTTAACAAACCCCGAGCCCCTGGGTCCAGTCCTTTTCAGTTTCTCCACATGCCTTACTGAAACTCTTCTCTGGTAAACAAAACCTCCTTGAGATAGCATAAAAAAATTATAAATACATCCTTATTCTGTTTTCCTTTTCGGGCTGCCTGCTGAACAGAGTTCTGACTTTGCCTGCTCATGTTATTTCCCTACCTTGTTCTCAGAGGAAATTAGCTGTTACTAGGACAGAATTCAGCAACTGGAGGGAGCAATGAGCAAGAAACACAAAACAAAATTCTCAAAAGAAAAGCAAGGAGTTGAAAATGAACTACACTTGCAATCTGGTTTTGGTATTAGGGAGACAAAATGGATCAGAAACAGCAGACAAATAAAAACTCCACAAGGGAAAAGAGCTCCTTTTCTCTGTACACATCCCAGGGAGTATCTCTAAGGGCTGCAAGTCCGTCTTCTATTTTCTCCTTTGTTCAGAACAACATTCAACTAAATCACCAAGGTCTTGTTGGGTCTACTTCCTACTAAATGTCTGTGAAGCCCATCCATTTCTACACTACCCACTATCCCTACCCTAATCCAGGTCCTGGGCCTGTCTTGACTGTATTACTGTTACAGTTTTAAGGGTTAAGAGCTTGCCATATTATATTTTATTCTGTACAAAACTTCCTTGGAATGGCAGATAGAGCACAGAACAAGTAAGGGACAAAGAAGCTCATTCACAATTCCACAGATACGGAGTACCCAATATGCACTACCATCACACTAGACAACAAGGTGCTACATGAGTAAGACGTGGCTCCGTCTTGATGGAATTTATAACCTTATGGAGAAGAAAACACAAATCAGTGGTCAAGTTCAGTGTAACATAAATACCGTGACAGAAATAAGCAGAAACTGCTGCTGCAAGCTCTAAATGGAAAAGATCCTAATCTCTGAATCAGGTTCTTTCATTCCTTCATTCAATCATTCGTCCAGAATTTCTTTTTGTATAAGGTGTGAAAACTATTCACTTATTTATGGAGAGTCAAATATCTAAAACAAGTTGTAAAATATCCATCCTTTCCCCTAATACTCCCTTATCATAATTTAAGACATAAAACACCTTGGATCTGCTCTTGGGCCACGGTTGCTCTCTATGATTCCTCAGTAATACATCATACCTGTTGCAAGAACCTCCTACTCATAAACTATCTTTAAAATAGTACCCAATAGAAGATACCTTTAAATGAGTTTAAGAAAAATATAGACTGAGAGGTAATGTCCATAGATATGCCAAGGAGATAACAATCCTAACATAAAGAGCTCCCACCAACTGCTAAGGAGAGGGCAGAGGGCAAGCAATCCAACAAAAGTAGGCTGAAGCTCTTAACAGTTAATTCACCTAAGAGAAAATACAACTAGCCAATTAACACATGGCCAAAAACAAAGCAACAATGAGATACCATTCTATACCCATTAGATTAGCAAAGAGACCATTCCTATTTTGGGAATAGTGAGTTGAAACAACACCGAGTTCTTGGGCGTGATGACTTACTACAACTGCTCAGCAAAGTAACTTCACAGTATCCACTGAAATTTAAAAGGTGCATACTCCTGGATCTAGCATTTCCACTTTTAGGAATACAGTGTAGGGCATGTGGGCAAGTATATTTACTGCACAGCACTTTGATAACTGCAACAGATCAGAAACAGTACGAATAGAGCCCACCAAGAAAACCATTAAATGCATCCATCCAACATGTCCATTCTGTGGAATCCTGCACAGTCACCAAACGGGGTAATTAAATAAATATGCCCATGAGATCTCTGAAGGACAACAGCGAGCTGTAGTAACATATACCTTATGTTTACATAAGGTACAAATACCTTATTTTTACATACCTAGACCTCTGCATTGTAGAGGGGAAAGGAGCTAGTCACAATGAAGTTGACCAGTGGAGTAAAATTCTGCAAAGGCCAAGGCGATGGGACAAAAGGTCACAGGCAAATATCTCACTCACACCAAGACGAGATGAGAACAGGTGCACATATGAATAAATCTGTACACATATAGGGGAGGAATGAAAAGAAGAGCTGAGACCAGACCATGGAAAGTGCAGGAGTCACAGAATGAGGGTACAGGGATATTAACACAAGGGCCCTATGCTGCAGGCAGGGATTACAGCTGCTATGCCCACTTCCTGGCTGTGGAATCAGAGGCATAAGAAGTCAAAGGATCTGACCAAACATACCCTAAAACAGTGAGAAAGCCAGAATTCAGGATCTTGATCCTTACATCGGTTCCTTTTTACTCAAAGAGTCAGTGCTCAGTTAAAAAAGCTGACTACATCCATGACATAACAAGTATGTACAGAACCTCCAGGAAAATAAGGATACAAACTAAGTCTTTACCCATCTTTTACCCCTCCAAAATAAACAGACCCCTAGGTATGGATAGAACATACCGTAAGACTTCCAACTCTGAATTTCTAATTAAAAAAAAAAATCTTTATTTCAAAGTTTGTGCTTTGTAAGAAACTACATTCCAAAAAAACAATGTGACAACATCTGAAAACATACAATACATGAACTGTGTTGCAGAGAAAGACCATCTCCTAGAACAGATATGCTTTTAGAAGTCTTCTTAGGGAGAACTGGAAGCTCTTTTAGTCATCCTGCTGTCAAAGACATTAACAGTTAATCCGCAGAGCCCACTCTGTATTCATCCCTCCTTACTTCCTCCTAACAACTTCTATCTTGAGCACAAACTGGATTCCAGTAGAGTCTGGAGTTCATGTGACTAACTACAAACTAACATTTAAATGTCTTTCAAAAAATAAATAAATAAAAAATAAATAAACCAATGTCTTTCATCCTCTAAACAGTTTACAAATGCTAATTCAAGAAATAAAAATTTTTGTTTTAAATATTTCCCTGGCTTTTTTCCCCCCTCCGGCATAAAATATCTAAACAGGAAACAGAGGACAAGTAAATATGGAGAAGAGACAAATGTCACTGATTCAGAATATTCTAAATGATATCAAAGTGATAAGAATTTTATGTGACCGTGTCGATGCAACTAAGCAGGTTTGTATTTAATGAGTTTTTCCTAAGGAAAAAGATATTCTAATTGCATTTTAAGATCATTCATTAAATTACACCAATTCTTCTCAAGCAAATAAATGCACAGAACCATGAAAGACTGTGGACTCTGAGAAACAAACTGAGGGTTTGGAGGGGCGTGGGGTGGCAGGTTGGGTGAGCCTGGTGGTGGGTATTAAGTAGGGCACGGATTGCATGGAGCACTGGGTGTGGTGCATAAACAATGAATTTTGGAACACTGAAAAAAAATAAAATAAAATGTTTTAAAAATGCATGTTTGCTATGATTCCATATATTTTTTCACAAACTGGCTGCAGAGATATTTGAGCAGATTATAAATCAAAGTGCAATTATTCATCACAGCCTCTTGAATCATGTAACACTACAGACTGTGTTACTTATTTGGCTACTTCAGGGGTATCAGAGATAATAATTATTTTGGAAAATAACTGTATAGTAAAATTTTCTTTTTGGAATCTAAAACTACACTTGCCAAGATTTCTAAATGATTTTATATTCTAATATTCTATAAATATTGAAAGCAAATCTTTGATGATAACCAAGTTAATTCAAAAGTTCTACTCTTGAGACTACCATACCACAAGCTTGTCCTAAAATAAGAAAAATTGGCAATTTACATGAGTAAATTTCAGTCCTGCTCCAGTTACATTGTAACACTTAGTCTAATATAATTAATGACTGGTATATAGAGACTATTTCTCATGGAGAAATGCCTCTGGGGGGGAAAATGTTAATTCTAAAGTCAAATGCAAAGGGAACAGGTAAGGCTACACTCAGAAGAGAGAGAATGATATGTCAGGCTGTCAATGAAAATTAGGCAAAATTTTGCTATACAAAATCTGGTATTTGGACACTATTCTGCATCTATACATTTCTACGTTTATAACAAAATACAGATTTTTAACCCACTGAGACACCCAGGTGCCCCAAAATACAGATTTTTAAGCAATCCATAACTCTATAGAGTTACACCTCCCTACAACAGAAAACACTGCAAGAGTGGATTTAAGTTCTTATTACCTAAAAGCTTTCAAAAATCCATCACAATAAACTGCTCTACATTTGCTACCCAAGTACGTGATTGTGTTTAATTTACTCCTACAAATTTTGCTGACAAACCTATGTAGAGTATATTTGAATTGATATATTCATCCCCAAAACCTTACATACGTATGGTAAATCCAAGTCAAATACCCCTCCTCTCAATTTAACAGAGCAACTAGCATGTGAAAAGCTCTACATCATGAATTTTAAACAATTCTGACTAAAAACCACAATAACACGGTTTATATGATGACTCAATACATATTATAAAAGAAATAAATGTCATGAAGCAATAATCCTTCTTATTGCTTGCTTGAACTCCATCATTTTCTATTTTATTCAAGTTTTTTTTTTTTAAGATTTTATTTATTTGACAGAGAGAGATCACAAGTAGGCAGAGAGGTAAGCAGAGAGAGAGAGAGGAGGAAGCAGGCTCCCTGCCGAACAGAGAAGCCCAATGAGGGACTCGATCCCAGAATCCTGAGATCATGACCTGAGCTGAAGGCAGAGGCTTAACCCACTGAGCCACCCAGGCGCCCCTTATTAAAGTTTTTAAATGCTGGTTTTAAACCACTAAATTGAGTTTATGATCCACCAACCGATCACGATCTGAAGTCTGAAGCCCGCTCTCATACTCTGCAAGTGTGTAAAGGATAGAAAGACAAGGAATGTAATGACACTGTTTGAACCCCTGAACCTGCCTGAAATCAGATAAGCTCCATGACTACTAAGTTGCACAGCACTTTAAGTACATTTTAGCTAAAGACAGCTTCTTAAGCTGTACCCCCAAATTAGAGATGCATATATATGTACATTACTCATCTAAAGGCAGTACTAAAAAATAAATGTAGTGTCGAGCTGAAACACAGTGAGAAAGATTAGCTCCAACTGAGAATTCTGGAGAAGACTTTTAGACAATTCTGGTATATTAGCTGGACTTCAACAGGCCGACTGAGAGGAATGGGCACTGGCATGAGAGGTAGCAGGGAGAACAGAAATAAAGGCGAAGAACAGAGGAGTACAGACAATGTCCAGGACTGGCGGTATTCCATTGAGGCTGAAATACAGGATTTGTGTGTAGGCACAATATTTCCAGTTTATTTTTCAAAAACCATTCTAATCTGTCTAACACGACTGAGAAACCATCTCCCTCCACCACGACCAATTCCCCTTTCGTTCATTTCCATGGTATAGAACCTGGACTCTCTTTCTTGCTCGACCATTCCCATTAGTTTCCTCCTTACTGGGTCCTCCAGTTCAGGCTTCTCTCGGTAAACTTTTCTCCCTGTACAAGCACCCATCAGTTATTCTCATTTACTACTAGCATTCACCGTTATCTACAAGAGGAGGCCAATTTTTCCTGTAAGGACCAGATAGTAAACACTTCAAGCGTGGATGGCCCAGAAGAAAAAGCCAGATATACAATAAGATAGAAAACAAATTTCCACAGATTTTATTGGCAAAAGTAAAAATAAAATAATAAGTGAGTGTGAGTTTTATAATACAAGTGTATTAACAGAAAAATGTAATTCTTTTTGTGGGGTAGGAGAGTACGACCGTTGGCTTCATTGGGGCTCAAAGTCAGTGTTCCCCATCATCAGAATCCACGGTAATGTTCCACTGCAAGTGCTGACCTGAAATGAGTGTCAGCACTTATGTGTTTCATGTGAAAATGTCTTCTGCAATGATGGCTACTGGTATCAATTCGTGAGCATTTAATTTTAATAGAGCACGTTCCTTACTTGGAAGGCGTCTAGAGAATGCTATTCGATTTTTCTCCTGATACTTGTGTTCAGTGCATGTTGATACACTGCAGATTCGTCACTTGTAACTAAAGGTTAGGTGGAAGGTCACACCTGCCGGTAACTGGGTTTTTGAACTATAGACACTTCCTTAGCACATGCATCAAATCCCAGAAACTGCTGCTAACTGTAGTGTGAGCTCAAAAGGTCTATGTGCTGCAAATCTGTGTGGAAATAGAGATCTCATTTCTTTTTACTTTTGATGGCATGAGAATTAGATAAAGCAATTTGACATGACTTGCAATTCCAACAATGTTCGCTGACAAAATGACTTCGCCAGAGTGTAAGTTTTGGATGTAAGTGCTGTTTTGTCTTACAATTTTAGGCAAAACTTATTTTTAAAACATACCAAGTCTACAGGAAAAGCTAATTTCAAAGCTATTGAATATTTTATACTAATGGGTGAGGGTGAGGTTTTTTGTTCAGAAATGTTTCGATCTTGGCCCTCTGCAACAAAATGTTGACACTGCAAAAGCACTGAATGGCTGAGCAAAGAGCAAGTGAAGACATTCAGCTTTGGTTTCTGATGAAAATTCATGGATATGGTAACACTCGTTTCCGTAAGACTGAATGAAGTCCACCAGTGATATTCCTGGTTCAGTAACAAATGATGGATTCAAGTGTTTGCTGCAAACTACCTGCTGATTAAGGAGACAATGAATATCCATGGGCTCTGGGCCCTTGATATTTTTACATAACTTGTAAGTCTGTCTGATGAAGCCCCTTCCTACTCCACACCCACTTTCACCACTCTCTCTTATAATACGTATTAGCAAATCCCAAGGCAGGTTGTAGCAACTTAGGGTTTCCTCAACGTCTCTGAAAATACGATTGGCTGTAATTGTCCCACACCAAGTATTAGCAAAGGCTGATTCCTCAGGACCACAAATTCAGCACGCCTCCTCAGGTCACAACAAAAGAGCAGGACCTGTAACCTCTTCTACCTCAAGAGCCAAAAGCGACTGCTCAGAATCACTTCCTGGTTTTCAGAACAACCGCTCATGCTCCCAACACTCCCCATTCTTGAAGCAACCATTCCCCCAAAAGGCGAATACTGTGAGACAAGTTTATTTTCTGTGAACATGTTCCTTTGGCTGCAGCAGTCAAACGTGACTGAATTCACTCACTGCTGGTACATGGTCTTCCTGCCTGGCTAACAAACGAGCCACTCAGAAGCTCACTAGAGCTCATTTTGGTTTTTGTGAAGAAGTTCTGCAGTGAAAAGATACTGTTTTGTATTTTTTACTTTCCTGACTGCTGCCTTCCTGAGAGCTGGGAAGGCACCACGGACGCTGGCCGGTCCAGCAGGCCCGCTGTGGTGCGGCAGCCCGGGCACACCAGGCTGGCATTTAACTTGTTAACAGTATCGCCCGCACTGCGCTGGAACTGCAAAGCGGACTCGGTGACGTCTGCATGTGCGCTATTAATGACATGAATAATAAAATGTCACAGGATCGTAAGACGTACGCCATCAGAAATGCTATCAAGTTGTTAACTGTCACTGAAATTTGTAGGCCGCTGAGCCCACTGAGAATAACACACACATGCAGTGTCTGCGTGTCACGGGGCCAGCTGCTGTCACATGAGGCCAACTCTGCCATCATCGTGCAAAAGCAGCCACTGACAAGGTACACATCAGCAAGAACAGCTTTGTCCCAACAGAATTTTATGGACACTGAAGTCTGAATTTTATAACACATGTCACAAAATATTTTTTTTTTCAAATATGTGAAAATTCTTAGCTGGGTTGTACAAAAATAGGTGGTGAGCCAAATTTGCACTGCAGGCCATAGGTGGCTGATCCAGAAAATAAGGACTGCCTAGGCGATGCAATGCTGTTTACCCTCAGGAGCCCTAACCCCCTCCGTGGGTCACATGACAACTCAAACCCAAAGCACATCAAATTAAACCCATCACCCTCCCTCTGCTCTATATTTTCCCTTCCCAAATATATTTTCCAATTCAATTCATCCATTGCTAAGCACCGAATCCCCCAAGTCAGACGCTGGAAAACTCCGATTCACCCACTCTCTCCCCTGAGGCCCTCCTCGAACTCAGAATTGGTCCAAACTCCTCAGCGCACCGCCCTACAGTTCTGGAAGCGCCATTCTGTACTCCTGACGCTTTTGCCGTTTTGCCGCTGTGATCACACTGGCTTCCTCTTGTCCCTCAAACACCCCTCTTGTCCCTTGCCGCCACAACTCCGCAAGGTCCTAAAACAGCCGTTTCACACTTGGCTCTGTGAGGGACACCTGAGTGAGCATGACAGAAGGCAGAAAGAAGACGCTAAGAGACCAGCCGCTCCATTTCTCTACGCTTCACTGTCAAGGCTTACAGATAGAAAGTCATTCTAAAAAATACCCAAGAGTTCCATGACCCAAAAAACCCCACTGTTTTGAGAAACATGGCTGTGAAAGTCTCATTTCTTTACCGTTAACACGTAAGGTGCTATATGATGGGACTCTCTCAACTCTCCATCCCCATCTCCAAGCCCCTTATTTGACCCTCCATCGGTGTGAACAAAACAAGCTTCAATCTCCACACTTTGGCTCACCAAGCCCTCTCTGCCACTTCTCCCTTCTTGCTTTAGCTAATTTGTATTTGTCTTATAATAGTCCTCGTTTGAATAAATGTTATACTTTCTTCATCTGAAATAATCTGAGAATAATATTTGCCTGATTTGGGATTTATTGTCTGGAACAGTAAGAAGAGAGATCCTTTGTCTTTCTTACTCCTGAATCTCCAGAATCTAGAAAACAGTGCCTAGCCGATGGCACATATCCAATAAACAGCTATCACATGAGTAAGAAATCTTATTAATTTTTTTTTAAAGATTTTGAGAGAGAGAAAGCATGAGTGGGGGGTGGGAAAGACTAGCAGAGGGAAAGGGAGAAGCAGACTCTCCACTGAGCAAGGAGCCCTGCAGCACAGGGCTCGATCCCAGGACCCCAAGATCACAACCATGAGCCGAAGGCAGACGCTTAACCAACCGAGTCACCGAAGTCCCCCTATCTTACCAATTTTATAACCCGATACACAGTATTGTATCTGGCACACAGCAGGAATTCAACACACGTATGCTAAAAAACCATGAAATGAAAATTCAGGCTCGAAGATGAAGAGCCTTGAACAGTAGGCCCAGTGATGGTGAGTTCCACCTTCATTTCCTGTTCCTTTCTTTTTACCCCTTCAATCTTCAATTAGTGGCACTTCTCGGATTTCGATTTTCCTCTGACCTTGTTCCCAGCTTCTTCCATCACGTGGTTCATAATGTCCATAGAAAATCAGACGCAGCCTCAATTTTACATGTGGCTCTCTACTTCAAGCAGCACATGGCCACTTTGAAAAATATGTAAATCCAGCAGTGATAGACTATTACAAATAAAATATATTGGGAAAACCATGAAAAGAAAAATCCTGAGCACCTCTTACAGAATTTAAATGTCTGGATTTAGTTTGGACTTGCTTATTAAAAAGCATAAAAAATTCTAGTAGGAAGCTATCAAATTATCCAGGGCTGGGGGACATATTAAATACACAATTTATACGCTGTGAAATTCAGTGGTTTTCTAAATAAAAATTACATTTAAAAATGCTTAAAAGAGCATAATGCTAAATTCTGCCAATAAAAATTTAATAAGAATGTAGAAACATAAAAAATGATTCTTACTAAGTTATTGTCATCCTGGAAAGCATAATGCAGAGTTGTAATCCATTTATTATCTCCATTCACTAATACATCCCTTTCTTCACGAAAACATGCTGTCTGAAAAGGAAAAACAAAGATGTTTTTTAATCAGAGGACACTTTATATATATATATATATGTATATATCTATTATGCAAACAATGGCTTAATGTGTTTATTATACTTTCAGTTCTAGAAAAGGAAAATGTTTATTATACTTCCTGTCCTGGAAAAGGAATATGTTTATTATACTTCCCGTCCTAGAAAAGGAATACATCCTTTTAGTTGAAAAGTCTGATATGACTTTTCAACTAGTCAAGCACCCACAGAAAGTGGACAATGGGAATAGTACACTTGAAAACATTTTATATTAAAAAATACTGCTATTAACTAGTTAAAAAAAAAAAAGAAAAACAGAAAAAAAGCATGCATGCATTTAATGACCACAGTCCAACCTACCATTTAGATAATATAAACATTAACATTTTGCTATCTCTAGTTCTGTTCTTTTTATTTTTAAGAAATAAAATAGAAGTAAATTGTAGTCTTCCTCTTCCTTATACATTTCCCTATCTCCTCCTGGTAAAGTGAATACTCCTAGGGCATACTAGGCTCTTCCCTTCATGTGCTTTGATCACACATGTATGTGTCCAAAACACCACAACTGTTTTACATTTTGAAAGTTTACATGAATGTTACAATTTTATCTACCCTGTTGCAATTTGATTAGTTCTTACTCGGTGATGGCTGTTTTCAACTGCTATGGCATTTGCTTGTCTGAATATACCAGAATTTATGTACACAAACCAACAAGGAAAACATAGGTTACTTCCAATCTTGTTTTTATGATGTTGCAATGAATGTATTTGTACAAATGTACAAGAGCCTCTCCAGGGCATATACTTAGAAGTTGAAATGCTAGCTATAAGCACTTTCCACTTGACTGGACATAGCCAACTTTGTCTCCTGCGTACGGATCACTGTCCTCACCCCACTAGAGAAATCTCCCTCACCCGGCCCCACATCCTCAACTGCATTTGGCACTACTGGACTCTTAAATGTGTCAATACGACGGGTGTAAAACCACACCTCAATGTTTTTTTCATCAACATATTCCCAATTCTCCATAGAGATAAACAGCTCCACGCATGCTTACAGGACATCTGAATTTTGTCTCTGAATTGTTCGCTCCCTATGTCCATTTTCTCTAATGAACTGTCTTTTCCTTTTTGATTTGTAAAAGTTTTAATTTATTCTGAGACCATATTTTCACTATTACAAAGGTACATCCAGAGATACTTAGAAATATGTGGCTAAAAAAATACTAATTTTATACAATACATTATAATCTGTAATCTTGAAAGTTTTAACTTAAAAATCTACTACGTCAGCAAGTTCAAGAAGAACTGAAAGGTAAAGTGAAACCCAAGTCTCCTAAGTCATACCCTATACTCACACGGTCTTGTGTGTCCAGAAGTCACCATCAATAACTGCAAAGTATCTTCTCAGAAAATTGGGTCTCTGTAAGCATGTTCTGTAAGCATGTGCGTGCACATGCACACACACAATATTCGTGTGGTACCCCATTTCCCCTCGTTTTTCTTTTCTTTATACAAATCAGATCACAGTGCTCTGTAACGTGTTTTTTTTTCAAGTAATGATATACTGAACAGTTTGCCACACCAGTAGAGACTCACCTACTACCTAATTCTTAACGGCTGCACCATGTCCATGCACGCTGAAAAGCCATCACCCAGTATTCGATTGACAGGCAGGGAGGGCTTAGTTACTTATTTGCCATAAAACAAACTCAATAACCAAGATATACAAAACAATTAACATTAACATCCCCTAATTAGGCAGCTTAATTTTTTCCATGTATTCCCATAAATTTTATTTGATCAAATGAAGCTTCCAAAGTCATGCATGGAATAGCACCAGAGAAAAATTTAAAAACAATTAAACCTTAAACCAAATAAATGGGCAGGTTGACCTGACAATTCGATTATTAAAATCAACATCATTATGCTTTGGTTCACTTTTACAGTAAAAGAGAACCGCTTGACACACTCACTGCTAAGTTGTGTTTTAGAATTTAAGTGACCTACGATTTTCATTTGCTGCTAATGGTTCTGAGTAAAGATGGTCAGAGCCAAAAAGACTCTTTGCTCCTGACTATCTTATTATGACAGCTTTCTGGAATCTCACAGACATTCCAGCTAAATTCTAGTAAACGTCTGATTAGGGACTCCAAAGTCAACAAAGCTCTAAAGACATTTTGTCAACAGATTAAACATTAGTACATTCTCATCTATTCCAAACTGTTTCAGTGACAAAATAAATTTAAAAATATATATATATGTAAACTGTGACCTAAAACTTCAAACACATACAAGAGAAAAGAATACAACCCCCTCCTCCCTACAACATCCTCATCAACCAACTTCAACAATGATGTTACTGTTCAATCCTGCTTCATCAACACCCCCTCCCCTTCAACCCGTCCAACTCCTGTCCAGCACCTTTCACATACCACCCTCCCATGCATAAGAATACACATGTGTACACGTACAAGGTTTTTTCTGAAGCAAATCCTAGACATCATATGACTCTATTCATAAGTACTTAGGTGTTAAACTATCCCTATTAATGCCTCAGATACTGAGTTCAGATGTAAAGCATTGTGTCCTTTTCTGCTTCAATAGGTCACATTGTCCTCAGTCATCAGAACCGGGGATGTGGGGGTAACGACAATCTACTGTAAAGAGGCTGCTACACATCCTACAAAGTACAGGACAGACCCCACAAGGGTCCACAAGGAATCATCTGGCCCCAAATGTCACAAGTGCCACTGCTGAGAAACCCTGTTTCAGATCGATATTAACCAAACCATGATGCACGTGCACAAGGTTCATCACTCCATGTAGATAAAGGCTATAATAACGTCTACTTATACCTTTAAGAAAAAAAAACTAAACAATTTTTTTATTACCATATAATGTATTATTTGTTTCAGGGGTACAGGTCTGTGAATCATCAGTCTTACACAATTCACAGCACTCACCATAGAACATATCCTCCCCAATGTCCACCACCCAGTTACCCCATCCCCCCACCACCTCCCCTCTAGCAACCGTCAACTTGTTTCCTGAGTTTAAGAGTCGCTTATGGTTTGTCTTCCTCTCTGCTTTCATCTTGTTTCATTTTTCCCTCCCTTCCCTTATGATCCTCTGTCTTGTTTCTCAAATTCCTCCTATCAGTGAGATCATATAACTTGTTTTTCTCTGACTAACTCATTTCATTTGGCATAACACCTCTAGTTCCATCCACATTGCTGCAAATGCAAGATTTCATTTCTTTTGATGGCTGCAATATATATATATATATCACATCTTCTTTATCTATTCATCTGTTAATGGACACCTAGGCTTTTTCCTGAGTTTAGCTATTGTGGACATTGCTGCTATAAACATTCAGATGCACGTGCCCCTTCAGATCACTACATTTGTATCTTTAGGGTAAATACCCAGTAGTGCAATTGCTGGCTCATAGGGTAGCTCTATTTTCAACGTTTTAAGGAATCTCCATGCTGTTTTCCAGAGTGACTGCACCAGCTTGCATTCCCACCAACAGTGCAGGAGGGTTCCCCTTTTAAACCATTTTTTAATATCCTCCTGTTAAAAACAGAGTATCTAAATAGATGAAAATGTAATAAATATGTATGAGGGGTTACTGGAGGTCATAGAGCTTCTTCAGATGCTGTCACAGATCAGGAGAAGGGAAGGGACTGCTGACGCACTGACAGAGTTTGTGAATGATAAACGGGCAGTGACAGCGACCTCTGTACCCATAAAGTTAGTTAGCAAAACTAAGCCGCCCAGGTACAGAAAGAGAGAGGGTATCTCGCTACCTTCCAATGATGCATGTCTCACTAATCATTTATTTGTGATATATCTTAAATGGAAATAAATGCAGCCAACAGGTCAGGGGTAGATCTTTGAGAAAGTATTTAAAGCATCGGGGTGCCTGGGTGGCTCAGTGGGTTAAGCCGCTGCCTTTGGCTCAGGTCATGATCTCAGGGTCCTGGGATCGAGTCCCACATCGGGCTTTCTGCTCAACAGGGAGCCTGCTTCCCCCTCTCTCTCTGCCTGCCTCTCTGCCTACTTGTGATCTCTGTCTGTCAAATAAATAAATAAAATCTTTAAAAAAAAAAAAAGTATTTAAAGCATCAACAATGCATAGGTCAAAAATCAAGACATTTCGCTGCTTAACTGTAAGTTATTAAACATCACTGATAGGCTCAGTTTTCCAAAGCTGGATAAGTCATGGCCAGAATTTAAACATATGTTTAAAAAAATTCTATTCTATTTAAAACCCTATTTAAACATGTGTTTAAAAAAGGACTTGATAACTAAAGCACAGAAATACAATTCCACTCTACTTCAAAATGAAGCTCTATGCAAAAATTTCAGTGTCGAATTTCTTCCTAAAAGAGGAAAGTTTTAAGCAGTTTTTTTAAATTTAATTTAATTTTATTTGTGTGTGTTTCAAAAATCATTGTTTATGTACCTCACCCAGTGTTCCGTGCAATACATGCACTCCTTCAGGTAGTTTAAGGAGAGCTCCTTTTAAATACTGAACCAGCTTTGTGTCCCTGAAGTAAAACCCACTCAGTCATGTTGTACCCACAAGTCTTTTTACACACTGCTGAATTCTATTTGCTAACATGTTGTTAAGTTTATTTGTATCATGCTCATGAGGCACTCTGGCCTTTAATTTTCTCTGTATGGTCCCTGTCAGGTTTTCAGGTTTTCTATGGGAATAATACAGGCTTCACAGAATGAGTGTTGCTTCTCAGGCCCCAAAGTCCACCTCCTCCTCTCTGCCTTGCAGAATCTCCTTAAATTTGTTTTCTATATAATGTCCAGGGTCTTTAAAACTGTTCTTAATGGGAGGGATAGGAAGAAATACATTTATTCTATCTCATCCCAGAAAGGGAATATATATACTAATGTTAATTCAACAAAATAATTTAATTTCCAATTCCTTGTTTTATCTCCAATTTTGCCACTTCTTCTATAATGAAAGCTAACCCAGTGATCCTTCCTTTTTCTTCTAATTCTCCAGAACATACCAACTTCATAGAAAACAGTGCAAACTTTAACTCAATTTTTAAAACTTCTAATGCTGAAACACTAAATGGACTACAATTATGATTTCCATGAAACAATTAGAACAGATTTATTTACTCTTTCTTACTAATAAGACTTGTTGCTCCAGCTGCTGACAACGCTGTCAGCTCCCTCACGGTCTGCCTCAGTTGCAGAAGCTCTACAATCCCAAGGCCATGTCCTGCAGGAGGTGGCCCGGAGTCAAAGAAAGATTTCGAAGAGCTAATTTCTTCTTAGAGAGATCTTCCGAACCTCCAGAGCTACTGTTGAGCCTATGCAACAGTCTTATCCTCCTACAAGTTCAAATACTAAAATACTTCCACCCTGAGGCCCCTGAGTGCCCTACCCCATCTGGCCACTCACCATGATCTCCCATGGCAGGAGATCCCCAGAATCCCCCCAAATCTATGTGTAATGTCAGTTCCAACCAGACCATACCAGCTATGCCTATTTGTGATCTCTGTCAAATAAATAAATCTTTAAAAAAAAAAAAAAAAGAGAGAGAGAGAGAAAGAGAGACTTCTTTTTTTTATTTTATTTTATTTATTTATTTGACAGAGAGAGATCACAAGTAGACAGAGAGGCAGGCAGAGAGAGAAAGAGGAGGAAGCAGGCTCCTTGCTGAGAAGAGAGCCCAATGCGGGGCTCGATCCCAGGACCCTGAGATCATGACCTGAGCCGAAGGCAGAGGCCCAACCCACTGAGCCACCCAGGTGCCCGAGAGAGAGACTTCTTAAAGGGCACATTCAAAATTCCTGCTGACTTCCACTTTGAGCACAACATAGATATATATGGAATAATATAAACGAGTTATGTCAAGTTGGAAATCCATTATTGCAAAATTTCTTCCTATAAAATAAACTGGTTTCCATACCTCCTTTTCACATAAATATACAAGCCCCACATCCAGCGTTCAGGCAATATGAGCTAAATGTCAGGAAGTATAACTTTATTTTTTTATGAATTAAAACTTTTAGCATCATTATATCACAATTGTAAATTGTGGAACTTGTCTTAGGTCTTAAAAATAATGCCACCAAAGGTACAATGTTACTAAATGATATTTAAGGATCTATTGGCTTTATAATTTTATAGATCTCTAAAATTATTTCTGAAACATTATTTAAATATTCCAATAATTAGGATCTTACCTCAGCTCTTTTCAGCATTTCCCATTTGTTTAATATTTTCATGGCAAATACCTTATCTGCATTTTTTAGTTTCACTACAGCAACCTAGAAAAAGAAATACAACTTTTAATATATGACAATGTAACAAATAAAACTTTTTTCAGTCATCCATTTTTCTTTTTCCTCTCTGTAAGAAAATAAATACCAACATTATCAATGATTTCCATACAGTTCATACTCTAAGATCCGAAATCAAAATAATATTGTCAGTTGAAAAAGTTACATTAGTAAACATGTGCCAAATAAATACATGTATTTTTTAACTCTGTATCAAGTGATTGTATATTATACATTCCTTTTCAAGTTCTCTGCTCTGGAATTTAAACTCAACATCTACTATCACTAGGAAATTGACTAAAATGTACAACACTGAAATAAACTAGAGCTTAGTGAATACCACGTGCCAAATTCCAACACAATGCTATAAGGGAAGGCAGCTGCCAAAACAAATAAGTTTCATGGGAATCAAATAATATAAAATAAACTGAAAATGATATTATTTTTCACACCACATATTCTTACCCACTGTACAACAACCCCCATCTCTCTCTCTCTTACACACACACACACACTCACTCACACACACAAACCACTCCTGAAGATCAGGTTAAGGCTAACAGTTCAACAAATTGTAGACTTCACACATTCTTTCCAACACTAAAAGGAACAAGTATTTTTTGTATTTTGAATTTTAGTTAGGGATCAAAAAACTGACAAATAAAAATAAATAAGCCTCAACAAACTGATTCCATTGCTGTTTCTACCTCTCTGCTTCGGTGTGACTAGCTAATCTCAGAGGAACCTTCCAGCTCACAGGGGACACTGCAGGGCTGTGAAGGCACAGCAGAGCGGGAGACTAAGCTTGTTTCCAGTTCCTGGGGGCTGGGAAGAGGAGGACAAGTGCTACCTTAACATGAAGAAGGAGAGGACAAACTATACACAGCATGTCTTCAAATAGTTCAAAGGGCTATTGCCTAGGACAGAGAATAGGTTTAACTCAAGTATCAAAAATTTTAAAATCTTAATGGCAGATGTACATTTTAGGCGCATTTAATGAATTTATATTTGGGTTAGACTGCAATAAAAGTAATATGATCATATAATTAAAATCACTGTATATAAAATAGAATATTTCTTGATAATCCTCATAAACGGTTATAATGACTTGTGATTATAATTTTTTATCAGTTAAAATGGTGGGAAAGAGGAATAGCTCGATTTCAAGTGCAATCACTTTAGTCTTCACTCATTTCTGGTCCTATCTGCAGAAATGATGGATCGGTTAAACTGTTCTCCCAGTGGGTTCATGGGTTAAAGAAAGGGGGCTGTCTATGACACAGAAACAACCTGAATTCCATCAACAAATGAATAAATAAAATGTGGCACACATATACAATGGGATATTATTCAGCCATAAAAAAAGGGAATCCTGTTTTTATGACAACATGGATGAATCTGGAAAATTTTAAAATCTTAACAGCAAATGTACATATTAGGAGCATTTAGTAATTTTATATTTGGATCAGATTGCAATAAAGGTAGTAAGATCATATAATTAAGATCACTGTGTAATACTATGTAAACTAGAATATGCTAAGTGAAATAAGCCAGACATAGAAAAACAACTACTGTATGATTTCATTTATATGTGGAATCTAGAAGAGTCCAAGTAATAAAATCAGAGAATAGAATGAGGGTTGCCAGGGGATAGAGGAGATGGGGAGATGTTGGTCAAAGTGTACAAAGCTCCAGTTGTAAGATGAATATGTTCTGGTGGCGTGATATACAGCACGGTGGCTATAGTTAGCAGTCTTGTACTGTATACTTGAAAGTTGCTTAGAGAAAAGATCTTAAATGTTCTCACAAATTAAAAAAAATAAAACACAAAAAACCTAAGTGAGGTGATAGTAACTTACTATGGTAATCATCTTACAATATACACATGTTTGAAATCATCACTTGGTACACGTTAAACCTCCACAATGTTATACGTCAATTATATCCCCAAAAAGATGGGGGAAGAAAATGGGGGCTGTCATCAAGAGCCAAACCTCTGAAAGGCTAGAAACACAAGTTTAGCTGCTCTTTAGACTCACACTGTACGTTGAGAGTACAGACAGACAACAGGAGCTCTGAGCTTAACACACTTATATTCAGGACATCTATCTATTGCTTAAGCCGTCCTTATTCTGATTTAGGGAAGAATGGCTGAAAGACTCTAAGACTTAAGATTTCCCCTCCTCGGGTCCTTATGAGAAAGACTACTCCTAGCTGTGAGTCTCACCAGCTCTCTGCACTTGAGGATGTAAGGCTCTGATGATACCTGGTGGGAGTCATAGTAGTAGTACCCAGCAGCACACACTAAGTGTGCTCTCTACACCGGACACTCTTTTGAGACTTCTATGCAGGTCCCACAATCCCTTACCTGCAATGCTAAAGCCAGAAGGTTTTCACAATTCATTTGACAGCAGGTACTGACATTGGGCTAATTGTAGTTTTTTTGGGGGGGGGAGGTTTGTTTTTAAATCTCATTTAGTGTAAAGACAAGCATGCTTCGTTGTAGAAACACCAATGCACCTGCTCCAAACCCCAACGGGAGTCCTTCATAAAACAGAGCATGTGTACTAAATCACCTTTCTAAAATCTAAACAATACTGGAACCAAAACCACCTCTGGTCTATAGCACAGTGCGGGGAATGAGCATGTCCTAAAGACTCAGACGCTGAGCTAGCACGTACCGCCATGCTAGCCGTAGGATAGCGGAAACTGCATGCCCTCGGCAGCCAGACCACCCAGGTTTTAATCCCAGCTCTGCCATTAGCGGTATAGCTCTGGGCAAATAATGCAACCTTTCAAAATTTCAGTTTTCTCATCAATGTAACAGTCTTACTAATAGTAATCATCTTATATAACTGTCACAAAGATGAAAATAATTCATACAAGTAGAAAGTGCTTACTACTTAGCAGTGTCCAATAACCCCAGGTACTATTAGCTAGTAAATAAGCACATTGTAGCCCAATCTCTTAACCTTCCGTTTGCCCTACCCCCCAGCACACAGCATACATTACATATTCCAATTTATTCAATTCTTTTAACTGTGAAATGGGAAACTCTGACCTCTTCAACTTCTAATAACTTGGTACCCTGATACATAGAAATATAGTTAGGAATATCCTCAAGTGGAAATATATACAAATAAAAATGAAGCCACAACATTTATTCAAGAGTGGTGGTTTCCAACAGTAACATATTGGGAATAACTTAAATATTCTGAAAGATGAGATTTAGTAAATATGTCACAAAACAGAAAATTAATCATATTTTTAAAAATATTGTTAAGGGGGGCGCCTGGGTGGCTCAGTGGGTTAAAGCCTCTGCCTTCGGCTCAGGTCATGATCCCAGGGTCCTAGGATCGAGCCCCGCATCGGGCTCCCTACTCAGCAGAGAGCCTGCTTCCCCCCTCTCTCTCTCTGCCTGCCTCTCTGCCTCCTTGTGATCTCTGTCTGTCAAATAAATAAATAAAATCTTTTTAAAAAAAAATATTGTTAAGGAACACTATTTAATAAGCAAAAATGCAGAATGTCTCACTGGTAAGAAGTTTATTAATGTTTGCATATGGACTATTTTTTTCTGTATATACACAAAATACATACCTATGCCAGATGAATACAGAGAAAGGTAGGCACCAAAATGTTGAAAGATCAGGAATTTCTCGGTGAGATGATTTCTCGTCCCTTTCCTGTATTTTCTGTGTGGACCAGGCACAATCTGAAGCATGGAATGGGATCATGTGACATACCACACCTCACCGTGGTCAGGAAGTGACCGCCAATTACTTGGGTGCTTAGTGTGGCTGGTGGGGGCCATGCTGCACACATGTGGTCATCAGAGTTCCACAATGTCGCACCGTGAAAACCGTTCTCCACACTACCTATGACAGGTTCATGAGCTGCCTTCAGCCTTCTCTGGAATGTGGTGGGATGTAATGAAATTTTTAAATGTCAGTTCAGGAAATATTCTTGAATGCCTAAGTTGATGACATAGTAAGACAAGACCATGAAGCTGATGAAATGCTAAAGTAAAATAAAACTCATCTTGCTTTTCTCCTCTAACACTACAGATCATTTTCGTGTTTGTGGCAGTAGAAGGAAAAACTCAGAAAAAAAGGCTCCTCCCAGGACTGTAACTTAAGGTTCTAGATTCTCAAGAACCACATTAACTGATATACAAGAGGTCATGTATGTTAAAATGACCTTTCTTACTTAATTTGATCAAAAGAAATAGTACTCTTGGTATGGACTGGAAGACCACAAATTTAACACAAAACAAAGATGTAGTTTTTAAAAAATGCCAAACATAGACATGCCTGTTTAAAGGCTTCATACTGAAAGAACTATAATGTTGGAAAAACTGCCAACATGACAGGAAGAAGTCAGTAAGTAACACACATCAACGAATGAGTTCTTACACACAGTTTAAGGGTCTGCACTTACAGATACAACACATAACAGAGGATTTATCCCACTGTATTAAATAGAATTTCAATCTCCAATAACAGTTCCCACATGCAGTTCTCAAATCTAGTCTACACTCAGCACATCCAGAATTCACTGTACCTTCTCTGGCCCATTCCAACAAACCTGCCTTTGCATCCAGCCTGGATGGCCCTACCGGCCCCTCCACTTCTGCCCTTAACCCCCAGGATCTATTCTCAACCTTGGCAGTCCTAGCAATCCCATTTCGACATATCTCAGTTGGTGACGCTCCTCTGCTCCAAACCTCCCACCCTCTCCAAGTAAAAGTCAACCTGCTATAACTTACAAGGCCAACATATTCTGGTCTTCTGACCTTCCAGATCTCGTATGCTCTCTCCTCCTAGCTCACTCCGCTCCAAACACACTGCTCACCTGGTTCAATCCCAACCCAGGGCCTTTGCACTTATTCCCAGGTCTCGAGTAGTCTCCCCCAGTAAAACCACATGATCTGCTCTCTCAAACTCCCCCAGTAAAATCACATGATCTCTTCTCTCAAACTGAACTGAGAAGAGTTCCTTCCTGAACAGTCACTACTCTGCCACACGTTCTATACCATCTCCCGCTTCCTCTTCCCCTTTGCTCTTATTATTTAACAAACAATTAAGGCATCAATATTATCAGCTTCAAGTACACTACTAAACTGATACTGAAACTCGAGTTAAACAAGGTATTATGGGGCACCTGGTTGGCTCAGTTGGTTAAGCATCCAACTCTTGGTTTCAGCTCAAGTCATGATCCCAGGGTTGTGGGACCAAGCCCCAAGTCAGGCTCCACGTTCGGCGGGAGTCTGCTTGAGACTCTCTCTCCTGCTGCCCCTCCCTTGGTTCATGCTTTGGCTCTCTAAAATAAATAAATAAATATTTTAAAAAACACAAGCCATTATGGTAAGACACACATTCGTGGGATTTATTTATTTATTTGACACAGAGAGAGAGAGACAGTGAGAGAGGGAACACAAGCAGGGGGAGTGGGAGAGGAAGAAGCAGGCTTCCCGATAAGCAGAAAGTTCAATGCAGGGCTCGATCCCAAGACTCTTAAATCAGGACCTCAGACCTCAGTCAAAGGCAGCGGCCAACAACTGAGCCACCCAGGTGCCCTAACAATTGTGTGTTTTAAGATTAAGTGTGTCTGGGATTATTCTATCCCATGCTGCTCTCTTAATGACATGTGTGGCTTTTAAAGTCTCACTTCACAACTTCGTCTTTATCTCCTTTCTTTAAAAATCTCCAATGTATAATGTCTACCATCATTTATTATTACTACTAATGATAAAATCACAAGAACAAGCCTCATGTACAGAACACGTGCTCTGTGCCTGGCACTGGGCTGAGCTCCCACACCGCCCTCCAGGCAGCCCCACATCACTCACTCCCCGGTGACAGCTAGTGCCCTTTACTACTGTAAGTACTAAACCTTCTACAGGCCCTAAAGAGATCTCCCACTCATCACCCCATCATCTTGACACCTTTTGACATGTTAACGGTCATCCCTGTTAATATGCATGGAAATCAGTCTGCTTGTTGTTTATAATGCTCTGTCAGTGACAGGTTTGTGTTCAAATATTTACTGGGGGGGGAAAATAGTCTCTTTAACAAGCAAACTAAAAACACTACAAAGATTTCACTGAACAGTTGGAGGTATCCTTTCCTTGGAGACACAATTTATACATACAGTAGCAACCATCAGAACATTTAAAAACTGGGCCAGGACGGGCATCGACCCCTCAGAACAGACACAGGCTGCACAAACACAGCGTGCCCCGCACGGCATATGCCAGTGGACTGAGGACCAGCCCTGTGTGTGCGGGGCAGTCAAAGGTCAACCATGCAGGAGAACCTCATGCTGCCTTTACTCCCTCGAATCCCCAGAGAACCAGGGTACAAGAATGTTTACAGAAGAACGAACAGCTCAAAATAATTCTCCCTCAGACCCTAGGACTAGGCTATGCAGACACCGAAGGGCCTAGTTGTAGTACGTAGAGGAAGCAGGCTAATTAAAAGCTTTTTGACACCTGAAGCAGGGGTAGCAGGCCAAAGCAGCAAGCTCTCCCACCAAGCTCTGAAGCCCAGAAGCCTTGAAGCTGCCGGAGCAAGGCTGGAGCAGGCGGAAGCGGTGAGCCACCAGGAAGCTGTGGACACGCAACACCCAGGGCGTAAGTTAAAGGTTTTCCTGAAAGCAAAAAGGAAAACCCAGCGTTAAGTTAAGCAGTAACTGACAAGTGAGTTGTAGAGAGAAGGTTCTTAACTGGTAGAGCTGCTGATTTTTGATTAGGTCTCGGCTCATTTAGTGTTTCCCTTGATGTATGCATTTCTTGAAGGAGTTCCCTAACTTCTGCTTTTATTTTCATCATTTTTTTCTTTTAAGAAAAAGCATAATTGATAGAAATGCCGCTCCCATCAGATATCCAGGCCAGAGGTGAGCTAGAGGCATCTATAAACCTACTTACAAATTCCTGAGAGAAGACAAAATACCTTGGAAGACATAGCTACCTCTTAAGGGTTGTCTCTGCATTTTAGAATCTCTGGGTTGAGAAATACAGGGTGGAAAAGACTGCCAGAGAGTTTTTATCAGGAATGAATAACTATGCATTAAGAGCTCAGAATCCAGCAATACTACTTTTCTATTCAAAATTCAGTCTTAAAATAAATTACATGCAATCTGTTGCTTTTATTTACACATTTTACTGATACTCATATACTGCAAGAATAAAAAAAGAAAGGAAAGAAAGGTGCGGGGGGAAGAAACCTTCTCACACGAAATCTCAAATACCCTCAGTCGTGCGCTGGGGACTCTGACTTGACTCTGGAGATCTAACAGCAGAAGCCCAGGCCAGGCGGGACTTGCTCCCGGTCCCCACGGCCACGCTGCCATGTGTCCCGCACACGCCCCGGCCCTTCAACCCACCCAAGCAGCAGACCTGTAGGGCAAACATCCCTGGACTTGGCTATGGGCCTCACTTAACCCACTGTATAGGTATCAATAATACTCTAGTGCCCTATCCTTTCTTCCAGTCTTTTTTATGGAAAAAAATTATTTAAATATTTTTATTATTACTTTATTTCCTTCCATAGCTCAACCTGCACTGAGCCCTAAAATCTACCTTCAGTCCCACCACTAATTCTCTGTCCCTTTCCAATCTTCTAAAATGGCCTGTGCCACCTGTCCTATCTACTTGTCACCCCACAATTAAAGACCTGGGGACCTACTTCCTAGAAAGTAGATCCTTCGCATTCCCTCATACCATCTTTACATGTCTCTGTACTTCTACATATCCTCACTTCTTTTCATTTTTAACCCAGGGAAGAAATGTCCCCATGACTCTCAAGGCTAATGATACCACCTGAGATCTTGATCCCAGACCCTCTCCTTCCTTCTTACCCTTTTTCCATTAAAGATTTCTTTCTAGACTTCAAGCACCCCTTTCTTCCGCTTCCTGAATATCAATTGAGACCTTCTCTCACCCAAAAAACAAAAATTAAACAAAAAAACTGACCCACTACTACCCTCCCCTCAAGGAGCCGTTACTACATCCCTTTTCCATAACGCATCATTTCTCCATGAAGCACATTTTTAAGGAGTAGTATGCGCTTGCTCTTCCCACTTGCTCCTCATTTATTTGCTTCCCAGCCTCTTACAATCACTTACTTCCATCTAGTTTCTATTTCCCTCCACTCGACCAAAATTATTCTCTCAAAGATCCATAATGACTTAATTTCCAAATAAAATCTCTCATTCTCATTTCTCATCTGCTTCAAACCTTCTTCATCACCAAACACTGCTGACAATCAGTATACTCTCCTACTTTTCTTTGACTTGATAACTGTTCCCCAACGACCCCTACTCTGGCTTTTTAGATGCCCTCCCCCCTCCTGACTTGTGTATCTACCCCAAGTGCCCAGCTCATGAGTCTATACGCTCATGACTCCTAAATCCTGATCTCCTAATATTGATGCCCTTATTTCTAACTGCCTATTATTCATCTCTAAATGTTCAGCAAAAGTTTCAAATTCAACAAGTCAAAACCTATCTATATAGCAAACTCACATACTAAGCTGCACACCTCAATCGTCCATGAGCTCCACCCATAGCTCATCTCTGACAACCAAGTGACTTCTTTCCAATCTGTCCCTCCCACCTGCCACCAGCTGGTTCAACACCTCATTATTTCAACTAGAAATTGATACCAAAAACCTTTTTGACCACCTGATAATATGCCAGACATTATGCTAACTGCTGAGAATACAAAAATAAAAGAGCTCTTGCCCTCAAAAATCTCACACTCTAATGTGGGAAACATACCTGAAGAATTACAGGACAACCTGGAAGAGGTAAAAATAAGATCTTTTTAAAAGCACAGAAGACAGATTCCTGACCCAAAAGGTGAGAGTGGGGGAGGGAGGTACTATGTGAATATATCTGTTAAAGTGTTTTGGAAGAGGTGACTGACACCTGAGGTCTTACACAATGCACCCGGGAGAAGGGGGTCCTGGGGGATTTGACTGGAGGAGGGGATTCTGGGAAGGGGATACAGATGAGCAAGAAACAGAAGCTGGAAATACCTGTGTAGGGGAGAGGGGTGAGGATGTTTAGGGACAAGGAAAGATTTCTCCCCTAGCAGAGAATAGAAGGAAATGAGGCTGAAGTATCCCAATAAGGAAGAGCTTGCATGATGTGTTCATCACTAGAAACTTAAAATATGAATAACAGGAAGCCATTCCTCAGAGCTGGCTTTACTTAGATCGCTTTAGCAGCTTTATGGCAAGTGGGTTCAATCAAGGATGGAAAGAAACGAGAAGCTGAGGTTAAAGACACCAATGACCCAACTGGGGAAGAGAGGAAGAAATTCAAGAAAATTCAAGAAATACTTAGGATATGAAAGTTGGTGGTCAATTAGATGTGGGGATGAGGAGAGAAATCCAGGCTTTCCATGCCTCTGGTCTCTTCTCTCTCCACTCCTTCCTCAACACTATCACTGGTACTACCCCTCCTGTTTGTTCCAACTCTCGTGCCTCTACCTACAGCCCTCTGGTCTTCTCCCATTCCCACCGAATAACGTTCCTTAGCATAGCATGGCCCATTACTCACATTCCAGTGATCTTCCAACCACCACCACCAGAAATTCTATATTCCACTCATAAGATCCCTAACTGCTCCCTCAATTGAAGGAAATTCACTTCAATTAAAATTTTTTGAAAACCTCTTTTGATTCTAATAGAATATAATTATAGAAAACTTATAAAATCAAAGTATTAAAAAAATAGCCACAGATAACATTATTTCATAGTGAAAAGAAAACTACTCTGAAATCCTATAACTTTGGCCATACCCTTACAACCAGCAAGATCCTCTTCTAATTCTGCAACAAATTATTTATTAAAATCATTTGAGGGGCACGGCACCTGGGTGGCTCAGTGGGTTAAAGTCTCTGCCTTTGGCTCAGGTCATGATCCCAGGGTCCTGGGATTGAGCTCCACATCAGGCTCTCTGCTCAGCAGGGAGCCTGCTTCTCTTCCTTTCTCTCTGTCTGCCTCTCTGCCTACTTGTGATCTCTGCCTGTCAAACAAATAAATAAAATCTTTTTTAAAAAATCATTTGAGGGTGCCTGGGTGGCTCAGTGGGTTAAGCCTCTGCCTTCGGCTCAGGTCGTGATCTCAGGGTCCTGGGATCGAGTCCCACAGTGGGCTCTCTGCTCAACAGAGAGCCTGCTTCCTCCTCTCTCTTTCTCTCTTTCTGCCTGCCTCTCTGCCTACTTGTGATTGATCTCTCTCTCTCTCTGTCAAATAAATAAATAAATAATCTTTTTTAAAAAATCATTTGAAATGCACTGAAAGCATCATGTACAGACACACTATGAAGAGTATCCTTTATAATACAGAAAAAATATAACCACCTAAATATTCATTCATTCATTTTACAAATACGTATTGAATGCCTAGCATGTCCTAGACTCTGTAGTAAGTGCCTCAGTACTGCAGAGAAATGAATATCCTTATATTCACAAAGCACACATTCTAGCTTAACGTTACCGTTGAGTCAATTACAGAACAGTCACATTATGGACTTCTATGGAGCCATGAGAAACCAGGTTTGCCAAGAAATATTTCAACACATGGGGAGAAGGCTTAAAACTATTTGGTAAGAAAAGCCAGTTAGATATTAGTGTTGACAAAACTTCCAATTTTACTATCCATGAATAGAAATAACATTAGAAAGAAAAGCCTGAAAATGTTAGAAGTAGATCTCAAGGTCACGTACCATTTTCCCTCTTGCTAATTAGACAGTGACTCTAATCAAGGGCATGAACATATTTGGATTACAGTACATGATTAGAAAGTATTACTTTCATTAGTCATAACAGAGAATCATGAAAGGAAAAAAAGAGCCTCATTTTTTTCTGCTTCTAATCTAATAGGGAAAATTATGTTTAAAAGCATAGTGCTAAGTACTTAGTATAATGAATAAAGAAATTCAATCCCTGCCTTCACTAGCAGCCCACTGAAGAAGACAAACATTAAGCACAGAAATAAGCAACTGAGAAGTTGAAAGTGTATATGTTAGGAAGCAGTTGGACAGGGGTTCTCCCCTTTCCCATCAGAAAGATAAAAGTATCTTACATCTTTATTCCCATTTTTATAAATGCATTCCACTGACTGATTTCATTCTCCCATTCAGTTTCCTTATGGATTGCATTCTGCCATCAATTATTTCACTGACTTCCATATATGGAATGATTTAAGATTTTATTTATTCATTTACTTACTTACTCGGAAGAGAAGGGGCAGAGAGGGAGAATCTCACACTCAGCATGGACCCCAATGCTCAGCTCGATCTCGTGACCCTGAGATCATCACCTGAGCCAAAATCAAGAGTCAGATGCTTTTTTTTTTTTTTTTTTTTTTTTAAAGATTTTATTTATTTATTTGACAGAGAGAAATTACAAGTAAGCAGAGAGGCAGGCAGAGAGAGGAGGAAGCAGGCTCCCTGCTGAGCAGAGAGCCCGATGCGGGACTCGATCCCAGGACCCTGAGATCATGACCTGAGCCGAAGGCAGCGGCTTAACCCACTGAGCCACCCAGGCGCCCAAGAGTCAGATGCTTAACCAACTGAGCCACCCAGGAGCCCATGGAATGATTTTAAAGAAGCAACAGGTGATAAGGAAATACATTTTGTTCAGCAGGGACCTCTGCTTTCTTTGAAAACACATACCCATTAATATTGGCCTTAGATATAAGGCAGCAGTCATTTCAAAGTATCTGGAGGAACTGTATCAAAAGAGCTGAGAGTATGGACAAATTCACTCTGCTCTTGAGTCCCCTAGGGCTCAGAAGTTAGCAGTAAATGGAAATGGAAATACTCTACCCCAAAAGCAAAAAGGTTCTACCATCTCTCTTGGCGTCAAGAGTTAAGTACTGAAAAGCAAAGAGGAGTAATTCCCCTCCACTTCTGTCCAAATGACGAACGAAGGTGAATTAAGACACTTGTCCACTAGTAATCAGTGGGGAGGCCTGTACTCTGGAAACCAGTACAGCTACCTGGACGCACATACTTTGAGTCTATTTCTGGTGGTATGGAAGATTACGTATGTTGAACAAGCTTCCTAAACAACATAAATGTGATAAACTATGAGAACAACCTTTTAAACACTTTTCACAGATGAGATGAAGGAACCTGACACAGTCTCAAAACGAAGCACATCTAAGAATCCTAGAGGACAAGCAAGCACAGCCGGCTTTCACCCTGGACTCTGGAGACTGATCTTGCACTTCGGTGCCTGGAGAGCAGGAAGGGACGGGAAATAAAGACTAGGCAGCATGAAAAGTAAAAAACAGAACAGGAAACCAAACCTAGTAAGTAGATTTGTAACAGTCACAGGACATAAGGTCCTTATACAAAAAAATTAATTGCACATCTATGCACTAGTAAATGCTAAACGCGCCACATATACTGGACATAAAGGAGGGTTCATCGGTGGTTGAGTATAGTGTTCTACATCAACTGAGTTTGTAGCTGTTCACATCTTTTTTCCTTACTGTTGTCTACTTGTATGAGATATTAATCAGTGTGCTAAAATCTCCTACTATGAGGCTCCCATGTGTACCCTTTTACTTCTGTCCATTGTTGCTCTGTATCCATAAAAGCAATTAATTAGGCCATACTAAGCTATGATGGGTGGGATATAATAAAATTTTAAAATTGGGTATACTAAAATTTTGATTTAACCTATCTGCTCACTATCTGCTGTATTTCCCATCATTTATTTTCTACCTCTATAACTCATTATACATACTAGTATTTTCCTTTCACTGGCTATCCTAAAGATTACAATTTACAGATTCAAATTAGTATTCTTACCACCTCCCAGACAGTCATTAGATCTGCGAGTACATTTAATCCACTTCCCCATCTCCTACCCACTGTGCCATTGTGGTCATGTAACCTAAATGTACGTACGTGGAGTACTATGACTATTTTATGCCATCATCAAAAGCCACATTTACCCTTTCTGAAGCTCTCTGGCCCTTCCTACATCCCTGTGCTTTATCTAGGATCATTCTCTTTCTGCCAGAAGATTCCCTTCAGTATTTCCCTTAGTGTAAGTCTACTGATGACAGATTTTCTCAGTTTTCTCTTTGCCTAAAGGTTCTTTATTTTGTCTTCACTTAAAAAAAATTAAGACATAATTCATATACTATAAAATTCACCCTTTTAAAGTGTACAATTCACTGGTTTTCAGTATATTCACAAGGTTGTATAATCATCACTGTCTAATGCCAGAATATTTTCATCACTCCCCACAAAACACCCCATACCCAGGAGCAAGCATGCCTCCACGCCCCCTTCCCATCAGCCCCTGAAAACCACTAATCTACTTTCAGTCTCTATGGATTTGCCTATTCTGGATGTTTCATACAAATAGAACAGCTAATAAGTGGCTGTTTATGTCTGATTAATTTTACTTAGCATGATTTCAGGATTCACCCACACCACAGCAGATACAAGTATCTCTTTCCTTGTGGCTGAACAAGATACCAGTGGATGGATAGACCACCTGTGTTCACAGTCTTCAGTTTACAAACACATGGACTGTTCCCATTTTCATTTATTTATTTATTTATTTGGCTCTTATGATGAAGGTTCCTATGCATATTCACATACAGGTTTTGTGTGTATGCTTTGTTTTCATTTCTCTTGGGTATAAATTTCGGAATAGGATTGCTGGATTGAAAATTGGATTGCTGGACTGAACTTTTTTTAAAGATTTTTTTTATTTGTTCAAGAGAGACAGAGATAGTGACAGAGAGCACAAGCAGGGAGGAGAGGAAGAAGCAGACTCCCCCAATGAGCAGGAAGCCCAATGCCGGACTCAACCCCAAGACCCCAGGACCACGACCTGAGCCGAAGGCAGACACTTAACCAACTGAGCCACCCAGGTGCCCTGGACTGTATGTTTTCTACAGCAGCTGCACACTTTACATTCCCGCCAGCAAGGTACAAGAAAGCGTTCCAGTCCTTCCATATCCTCACCAAAGCTTGCCGTCTTTTTAATTACAGCCATCTTGCTGGATGATAAGTGATATCCCCTAGTCCCTGAATTGTGTTTCCCAAATGACTAACGATGCTGGACATCTTTTCATGTGCTTACTGATCATTCATATATCTCACTGAAGACATGCATATTAAAATTATTTGTCAATCTTTTAGTTATGTTATTTGCAATTTACTGGTGTGTTGCAAATGTTCTTTATAGGTTCCTGGATATTAGACCATTTTCAGATATTTAATGGTCTCCCATCTTTTTCACTTTTCCAATAGTGTTTTTTAGAAGTTCAAAAGTTTTTAATTCTGATGAAATCTAATTTATTTTTTTCTTTGGTTTTGATGTATATTTAAGAAACCATTGCCCAACCCAAGGTCACAAAAATTTATATCTATGTTTCCTCTAAGAGTTCCACAGTTTTAGCTCTTAACTAAGTTTTAGCTCTTAGCTCTTTAGCTCTCTTCTCTGTTTTGAGTTACTTTTATACATGGTATAAGGTAGGGTCCAACTTCATTATTCCTCATGTGGTATCTAGCTACTCCTGCACCACTTGTTGAAAGACTATTTTTTTAATCCCTTGAATGTTCTTGGCACCCTTATTAAAAATCAACTGACCAGGGACGCCTGCCTGGCTCAGTTGGTGAAGCACACGACTCGTGATCTTGGGGTCATGAATTTGGGCCCCACTTTGGGGGTACAGATTACTTAATAAGTAAAAGTTAAAATAAAAAAAAAAAAAGAAAGAAAAGAAAAAAGAAACAAGTTGGGGCACTTGGGCGGATCAGTTGGTTAGGCAACTGACTTTGGCTCAGGTCATAACCTCAGGGTTTAGGAACAAGCCCCATATCAGGCTCCACTCTCAGCAGGGAGTCTGCTTGTCCCTCCACCTCTGTCCCTGCCCCTCCCCCACCCCTGGCCCAATCTTGCTCTCTCTCTCTAACTCAAATAAATAAAATCTTAAAAAGAAAGGAAAGGAAACGAAGGGAAGGGAAAGGAAAGAAAAGAAAAGGTCAACTGACCACAGACATGTGGGGTTTTTTCTGGACTTTGAATTGTATTCCACTGATATGTAATCCTTAAACCAGGACCACACAGCCCTAATTACTAGTGCTTTGTAATGAATTCTAAAATCAGCAAGTGTGAGTTTTCCCACTATGTCCCTTTTCAAAATCATTTTAATTATTCTGGGTCCCATGAATTTCTACATAAATTTTAAAATCACCATGTCAAAGCGTGGGTTTTGAAAGGGATTACATCAATTTGGGGAGAATTGCCATCTTAACAGTATAAAGTGTTCCAACCTACAAATACAGAATGTCTCTATTTGTCGAGGTCTTCTTTAATTGCTTTTGACTATATTTTATAGTTTTGCTTTCATTTTAAAATACATATTTTTGCTGGGTATAGAAACATAAATCGACATGTTTGCTTCTTTGAGCAATTTTCCATTATCTTCAACTTGATCGTTTCCCTTGTCAAGTGAACTGTCTTCTCATTGCTTTTTGGAAGTTACAAGTCCTTTTTCCTCTAGTTGTTATTAAAACCCTCTCTTTATTTTATTTTTTAGCTTTCAGAAATTTTACTATCACATGCCTGGACTATCATATGCCTGGACATATCAAATTTTACTATCATATGTCTTGATGCATTTGTCCTGTCACTGAGTCACAGGAACTCTTGAATCTATGTGTGGATTTCTGTTCTTAGTTAGCTTTGAAAAGTTCTCACAGATTATCTCTTTTCTTCAGATGCTGTTTCTGTCCCATTTTCTCTTTTGTCTCCTTTCTGGAACTATAAATACATACATGTTAATTTTTTCACTGTCTAATAGGAATCCTAATTTATTTTTTAATTTTCTGTCCACTTTTTTCTCTCCATACTTCAACCTAGATATTTTCTCCTGACCTAGTTTCCAATCCACTAATCCTCTCTTCAGTTTTCTGTGGTTGCTATGAAACCTACTGAGTTTTAATTTAAGCCACTGTATGTTTTATTTCTACCCTAGGGTCAGATCACCTTAATACAATCTGGGATTGATTTGATTACAACCAAGTTTCCATCTTGTGAGGGCTGGCCTATTTCCATTTGTCCTTCCACCTAAGGGGTGTAACCCTTCAGGGGCCCCAATTAAATACCTAGAATATTTAACAGAGCCCTCCTCTTTATTGAGCTCTAATTTCTAATTTTTGTTCTCCCTGAGCTGTGAGATTTCTGAAAGTTTTCTTTAGCTTCTCTGCCCCAAGACAACTGCCTTCAATTGAAAGGTAGAGCTAAAATGCTGGAGATTCACATCTCAATAGACCTACTTTTCTGACTCACAGCCAGAGTCCGAACTGATTTTACAGCTCTACACTTTCAGATAAATCTGTATTTTACTCAAGATTTTCTAGTCGTTTTCAGCAGAAAAGGTAGAGTGATACAAGCAAGTGTCATAATCAGAATGAGAAGTTCCTTGCAAATTACTTAGCGTGTCAAATTTCTCAAAATATTCTATAGGATTTTGATTGGCATTTCATAGAATTTATAGATTACTCTAGAGAGAATGGACATATTTACAAATACGTTATACCATGTTTGACTATAGAGTATCTGTTTTTCAGATCTTTACGATATACTCTAACAGAGTTTTAAATTTTCCTCCTTGTAAATCGTGGCCATTATTGGTCAGGTTAAATCCTGCTACTTGATTGTCTTTATTCTTGCAAATGGTATCTTATATCATCATCTCTTCTAGCTGATTATTTTGTGTCTATAGGAATTCTGATTTTTATAAAATGATCTTTTATTTGAGAAGTACTAAATTATCTTACTAATACATATATTTTGTCTATTGCCTCTGTAGATTTTTATGTGTAGGTGATCTATAAATACAGATTTATCTCTTCCCTTCCAAATCTATTAACTCATTTATTTTCCTAGCATACTGGCCAGGAACTCCAGTAACACAAAATGCTCTAACAGTGTTAACCATGTTTGTCTTGTTCCTGATCTTAAATGACATGCACCTGAAGTTTTTCCATTCAAAGTCTGCTTTAGGTTTTGGCACATATCTTTCAGCAAATTAAAGACATCCCCTTAATTATTTTTAGAGTTTTTTAAATTGATATGTATTAAACTTAATGCTTCTGAAATTGAAATAATCATGAGCCATGACCCAACAATTTTTAAATACACTAATTTTTTTTAAAGAACCCATATTTTGGTTTTGGTAATACTACTCTCTATTTAACAAATTTCCAGCCTTACTTTTAGTATTTTTCTCATTCTCGTTTACTTTGTGGTTCTTTTTCCAACTTTCTGAATTAAAATGTGGGTCATTTATTACTGTATTAGTTTGCTTGGCCTGGCATAACAAGGTATCATAGATCAGGTAGCTTTACCAACAGAAATATATTTTCTCTTACAGTTCTGGAGACTCAGAAGTCCAAGATCAAGGTGAAAGGGTTGGTTACTTCTGAGTGTCATGAGGAAAGGATCTATTCCAGGCCTTTCTCCTTGGCTTGACACGCCCAACTTCTCCCTGTATCTTCAAATCATCTTCCTTCTGTCCATGACTGTGTCCAAATTTCCCCTTCTTATAAGGATACCCTTAATAGTACAGTAGAGCCCCCAGTAATGACCTCATTTTAACTTAGTTATCTCTACAAAGACTCTATGTCTAAATAGGGTCATGTTCTGAGGTACTTAGCTACAACTTTAATATACAAATGTTTTTGAGGGCTTGGGGATAGAGCTGCAATTCAGCCCAAGTTTCTTGTTTCCTGCTAAATTAATTATAAGTTATAAATCTCTAAGTGTCTCACAAATTTGGAAATGCAATTTCATTCATATCTAACTACTTTATAATTTCCCTTATGATCTATACTTTCAAGTGTATAAACATATAGGTCATTTTTAGCTGGTATTAATTCCTTTTCTTAAAGAGACTTATCTATTTGAGAAAGAGAGAGTGAGGAGGGGAAGGGGCAAAAGGAGAAGAGAATCTCAAACAGATTGCCTGCTGAGCTTGGAGCCTGACACAAGCTTGATCTTACAACCCTGAGATCATAACCTGAGCTGAAATCAAGAGTCGGATGCTTAACCCACTGAGCCACCCCAATTTGGCACCCCAAATTTCTAACTGTTTTTTTTAAGGTCAGATACTGGGCTTCATAATAATAATTTTTGGAAGTTACTGAGGCACCCCTTCTGGCCTAGAACAATGTAAAATTTTTTAAAGATTTTTTAAAAGATTTTATTTATTTATTTGAGAGCAGAGGAACACAAGTGGGGCTGAGGGAGAAGCAGGTTCCCTGCTGAGCAGGAACACTGATGCAGGCCTAGATCCTGGGACCCTGGGATCATGACCCAAGCCAAAGGAGCTGTTTAACCGACGGAGCCACCCAGGTGCCCCAAGACCAAGGTAAATTCTAAGAATGATCAGTATGTGCTAGAAAACAATGTGTGTTCTCTACTAGATATAGAATTCTTTATTTATCTAATCATGTCATTATTTAATTATTATTATTTAATATTATTATTTAATATTTAATATTATTTAATATTATTATTTAATCATGTCATTAAAATATTTTACATCTTATCCAGGTGGCAACAATGGTAGACTAGGTTTACAGGAAGCAGGTACTGGGACTGGACATGGCAACTGTAGGCTCAGGGTCTCCACAGCTTCAGTAAATCCAGGATCTAGACCCCAAAGTGTGGTGGGCCCTAGCCATCCTTTTATGCCTGGTGGTGCTGCTTACTAAAGCAGACCCTATTTTGCACCCCTGCAGATGAACCGTTCAGCCTCCATATGGGGACATCAGCAAAACGGAGTGCTTGAGCCTTTCCTGGATAGACCAAAGTTGCCTCAAAGAGTACAGTTTGCTAAGAAAATGAGTCTGCCTAAAAAACTCTGATATCTAGAAATAGTGGCTGAACTTTCTAAACATTCAAAAGATATCAGCAACAGAATTCCTGTGTTTCTTCCCAGTTCTTTGGGCCACAAGCTCTGACCAACTCTGCATTCACACCCATTCCGATGCCAGTGGGGAGCTCGGGGCCTGCTGAAGGCTGCTCCTCTACTGAGTAGTGCAGGATGATTTTATGAGGGCCTTCCCTCTGGAGCCTGAATTTTCTGGACCAAGCAAGGCCTGGTCTCAGATGGCCTCATCATGATTCCCATGTAGGCTGCAGACCCTACTCTATCCCGCTACGTGAGCACTATTTCAATGGCTCTCAGCCACCAGGCGATGGAAGTGGAGAGACCCTCCCAAGTGCAGCGAGGTCTGTAAACCCGCGTATCCTCGGTCCTACAGGGGTAAGAAGAAGCTACCGCTACAGTTTCCAGCTTCCTTCCAGCACACTTACAGCTGGTGCTTACAAGCAGGGCCCAGCAGAGGGAGCCTTCTCTATGTTGGCCAACTCGGGCGGTCTTTGATGTTCCTGTCAGCAGCAGAGTAAAGGGAGGCCACACCACCTGGCTCCCGGACTGGACTGAGGAGAATGCCGTCCCCCACTGGCTGGCTATCACCCCTAGAAAACAGACTGGGGTGACAACTGCTTCTTCAAATTCTCAGAGGAATCAATCAGAGATTGTGGTCAGAATCTCAGGTACTGATCAGCACCACAAAAATGTTGTGGCCTACTGCAGCCTGGTTTTTGTTTTTTATAAGGCTGGTTGGGTTAAGGTGAGGATGGCGGTGGGAACTCCTTTTCTTCTTTGAGTTTGGATAAGACTCAAGAGCTCGGATGGTGGCTAGTGCGCGGTGGGGCCCGAAAGACAAGACCAGACCACACCCTGTGTATACTATTTAAGATTAAACAGAGCTCCCTTACACAGGAAAAAAAAAAAAAAAAAAAAAAAAAAGGCAGCCTTGGCTACAAGCGGCCTCTTCCATGGACTGATCCTTACTGCTGACGGAACAGTGAGCCCTTTCAATTTCCTAATAAGGACTTTTGCGTAGACTAGTGCCTGCTGCTCCAAATCCTGCTGCAACCAACCTCCAAACTCTCCCTCCAGGAACATCTCCACTGAGCAAAACTGTGTGAGAACCGGAAGGGTCTGACTTCAGGTTTTCTAAAGCGATGGAAAATGAAATTCCCAACAATGATATAAATTCCTACATATATACAGAACCTCCTACCAAGTGGTTATTTTCTAGACTTTGAGGAAGAGGAGAGATGATAGACTGTTAAGTGAAGAAAGCCACTTTGTCCAGGGGTCCCTTAATCTGTTGAACCTTCCACTGTGGCACACCCTTTCTGTTCTTCTCTGTGGCATGACTTTTTTTTAAAAAGAAGTTTTATTTGCGGTGGACCTGATCATGTGAATGAACAATTCCAACGCTGACTAGAACTGCTATGCTAGTTGCAGAACATAAACCCCAATAGAATAGCTTACACAAAAGCAAGTGCGTCCCTACTGGATACCAATTTGACAGCCTCTAATCCCTTCGTGAAACGAGTTTAGGAGAAGCTAGTTGTTTCCATTTTTAAAAATCACTGCATTACTCTACCAATCGTTTTAACACAGAATGGAATAAACATGTCATTAAAAAGTCCTATTTCAAAAAATAAAAACTTCTTAAGTCGTGATTTTTTTTTTTTTTTAACTCCTTGACTAGCCAGTTTCTGAGAAGGGATAGTTAAAAGCTCTATTTTCAACTGTTCTGTATTTTTGTATTCCCTTATGGAAATGTTATCAGTTGTTACAATATATATTTTAGAGCTCATTTGTTAGATAAACATGGATTATTATAACTTTTTACAAATTACTTTATAACATTTGTGATTATAACATTCAGAAAGACAAAACAAATGTAGAGTTAAACACAATTTTAAAGTGAACAACATATAAGTAAAATGGAGATCAAGAAATAGAACACTGTAGTAGCCCAGAATCTACCCACGTACCTCTACCTTCTCACCAGAGATAACCATTATCCTGACTTTTGTGATGAAATCAAATCACAGGCATTCCTAAGGTGCCCTCCTCCAACTCAACAGTCAGGTTTTAGAAACAAGCTTATTCTAGCCTCATCAAATGGGCTGGGCAATGGTCCCATTTTTCTATCTGGGGAAGTTTACATTCAGACTGACTTCTTCCTTAAATTATTTGCAGAACTTGCAGATTAATTCATCTTAACCTGGAAGGCTTTCTAGTGATTTATGAAATAGAGAATAAGTTCAAAAAGAATTTATTATTCAATAAAAAGCAAATGCTTCAAAAACCAAACAAAACAACAAAAACCAACATTTTTGTTTCTACCTAGAAGGGTTACCCCTACTCCTGTCACTGTACACCCTCCCCCCCTTGTCCCTGTAAAATGTTACTTTATGAAATACAAGTATGAATTGTACAATTTCTACCTCTTAACAAAAAACAGCTTACTATATATACACTATCCTGCAGCCTATTTTTTTAAGGTTTTATATATTTGAGAGGGAGTGAGCACGAGCAGGGGGTATGGCAGGCAGAGGGAAAGGGAGAAGCAGACTCCCCACTTAGCTGGGAGCCCAACATGGGGCTTGATCCCAAGATCCCAGGATCATGACCTGACCCGCAGCCTATTTTATGCACTTTACGATATATCCTGGCGACCTCAGATCTTTATCGCAGGTGTACAGTGTTCCACTGTGTGGCTATACCATAGCTTGTTCAACCTATTTTGGACACTTACGTTCTATTTGTCTTATTTTTTACACTTGAATATCTGATCCATTCATAGTTTGTCCTAATATATAATATGAATTTTAACTGGATCCACAAATGGACCCTTCCAACTGGCTCTCCCGTTGTATCAAGACCATGTATTAAAATTTCTCTTTTGCACTAATTGGAGAGACTGCCTTTAGCAGACATTACTAGACATTACTATGTGTATGTGAGCCCATTTCTGGACTTTTTATTCATGTGCTATTTCTTGAGGCTTTATAACACATTTTAATATACAGTAGGTCTATCCCCGCTCCATTTTTTAAGCATTTTTCTGTTGATTCTTAATATTTTCCTGTATAAACTTAAGAACTAGCCTAGTAATTACCATATTACTGGAATTATTTAATCTGTTGATTAATTTATAAATAATTAACACTTTTATGATGTGGCCATTGTAAATTTTTCTCTTCCATTAACTTCCAACTACAGTTATTCATACATATAAAAGCTCACAACTTGTGTATATGTAAAATTAGTATGGAATTATCTCTTTAGTTTTATAGTAGCTTTTAGCCCTGTCTTTGGGCTTTTAGATATAGTTTTTAGATATATCAAAATATATTTCCAAACTGAAGTTCTAACTCTTCCTTTTTAATTCTTACACCTAATTGATACAGGCTTTTTGGCAAAAATTATATGTGTGCGTGTCTGGGTCATTCCAATTCATTTTCGTTTGACCCTAATTCTGGGCAATTTATGTGACTTCACCCTCTAGTTTATGCAGTAGTAGAAAGGTAGAAGAAAGAGAGCAAAATTATCAACAAGAAAACTGACTGACACTGATGTTTCTGTAAAAATAAGACTGTTGTGACACTTAAAAGATGCTAAGTTCTTGGAATGGGAAAAAAAGGACCCATATTCAAGAACAACTATTATGAAAATAATGCAGAGATTGTTTGGCAAAGAAGTCAATACAGAAATCAAAAGAGAACATTAAAAAATATTCAAGTAACCCCAAAAAAAGGCAGAAAGAGAGCAAGAGAGGATGCCTGGGTGGCTCAGATGGTTAAGCATTTGCCTTAGACTCCAGTCAGGATCCCAGAGTCCTGGGATTGAGCCCCACATTGGGCTCTCTGTTCAGGAGGGAGCCTGCTTCCTCCTCTTTCTCTGCCTGCCTCTCTGCCTACTTGTGGTCTCTCTCTCTGTGTCAAATAAATAAATAAAATCTTTTTTTAAAAAACGGTGGCTATATTAATATGAAACAAACTAGACTATCAGACAGACATACTACCTTACAAAAAAGGAAACACTCCATAATGACAAAAAAAGTTGATGTATCAGAAATACATACAAATTGAGAAATTGTTTGCAACTTTTATGAGTTTCAAAATGCATGAGGAGGAGGAACAGACATACCCACAATAATATTTGAAGATTCTAATATTCCTTTCTCAAATGAACTAAACAAAACACACCAAAGTATGGAAGATTTTATTGACAGCATCAACCACCTTGACCTGACATTCATAAAAGCATATAATCAATCAACAAACAAACAATAAAAATTATTTTCAAGTACATATGGAGTATTCATAATAATAAATCATATTTTGACCATAAGACAAATTTTAATAAATCTCCAAAGTACTGAAAACTTAAGAGTATGATGTCTAAACATAACAAACATAATTTGGACATCAGTAACAGTAAGATAACCCATTTAGTCTCAAAATTATTAAAAGTAAATGCTATATTTAATGACTAATCAAAGAAGATATCAAAGAGAAAGTCAGATCGTTTTTTGATATGAATGATAATGAAAATATAACATCAGAATCTGTGGGATAGGGACGCCTGGGTGGCTCAGTTGGTTAAGCAGCTGCCTTCGGCTCAGGTCATGATCCCAGTGTCCTGGGATCGAGTCCCACATCGGGCTACTTGCTCTGCAGGGAGCCTGCTTCTCCCTCTGACTCTGCCTTCCACTCTGTCTGCCTGTGCTCGCTCTCACTCTCTCTCTCTCTTACAAATAAATAAATAAAATCTTTAAAAAAAAAAATAAAAAAAAAAAAAAATAAAAAAAAAAAAAAAAAAAGAATCTGTGGGATACACCTAACCCTGCTCAGAGAGAAATTTAGGTTTTTTTTTAAAGATTTTATTTATTTATTTGAGAGAGACAGTGAGAGAGAGCATGAGCGAGGAGAAGGTCAGAGGGAGAAGCAGACTCCCCATAGAGCTGGGAGCCCAATGCGGGACTCGATCCCGGGACTCTGGGATCATGACCTGAGCCAAAGCAAGTCGTCCAACCAACTGAGCCACCCAGGAGTCCCGAAATTTATAGTTTTAATGCTGAAATTGGAATGGAAAAGAATGAAAGATCTAAGTTTAAGTTTTTGAGAGGCTAGAAAAAAGATGAGCAAATCAAATCCAAAGAAAGCATTATAAAAGAAACAAAGAAAAAAAATTATGTTAAAAAGTGACAAAAATAGGGGCGCCTTGCGGGGGGCTCAGCCAGTTAAGCATCTGACTCTTGGTTTTTGGCTCAGGTCATGATCTCAGGGTTGTGAGATCGAGCCCTGCACTGGGCTCCACACTCAGCCCAGAATCTGCTTGAGAGTCTCTCCTCTCCCTCTCCACCCTCCTCTGTCCCTCTCTCTGCTCACATGCGCTCTCTCTAAAATAAATCTTTTTTTATAAGTGACAAAAATACAGACAATCCATAAACCTAAAGTAGATTTGTTCAAAATTAGTAACACTAAACAACTTCTAACATGACTAACAAAGAATGAGAGGAAAAAAAACCTAAGCATCAGCAATGAAAGATGGAGTATTACCTCATATTCCACAGACGTCAAAAAAATAATAAAGGGATATTATAAGCATCATTTGAAAACATAAATGAAATAAACAAATTTCATGAAAAATAAAATTTACTGAAGCTGACACAATATAAAACAGAAAATCTGAATAGTTCTATAACCATCAAGAAACTAAATTAGTACAATTATATGCCCACAAAAAACCCCAAGTCCAGAAGGTTTTACTGGTAAATTCTATCCAACATTTAATGGGAAAAAAATACCAAATATACATAAAATATTAAAAAAAAAAGAAAGAAAAAAAAAAGGCAAACCCTCCACCAGTTCATTTTCTAAGTCCAGCATAAAACTAATGCCAAAAATTGACATCAACATTATAAAAAATAAATCATAGGTAAACATTCTCCATTAATTATAGATATGAAAATAGCTAAGAAAACACAAAGGAACTACTGAATAGAGCAATATCTCAAAAGGACAGTAAGTCATGACCAACTGGAGTTTATCCCAGAGATGAGTTTAACATTTGAAAAATCAATCACTTACCAAAGGCAGAATTCATGAAAGAAATAACTGATAAATTCGACTTCACCAAAATTAAAAACTTCTGCTTTATGACAGATACTGTCACAAGAATGAGAAGACAAACCTGAGAAGAAGTATTTGCAAAAGACGGCATCTGATAAAGGACAATTATCTAAAACAAACAAAGAACTCTTAAAAATCAACATTAAGAAAACAAACCACCCTGGGGCACCTGGGTGGCTCAGTGGGTTAAGCCTCTGCTTTCGGCTCAGGTCATGATCTCAGGGTCCTGGGATCAGGCCCCGCATCGGGCTCTCTGCTCAGCAGGGAGCCTGCTTCCCCCTCTCTCTCTCTGCCTGCCTCTCTGCCTACCTGTGATCTTTCTCTCTATCAAATAGATAAAAATAAAATCTTAAAAAAAAAAAAAAAGAAAAAGAAAAAGAAAACAAACCACCCCATTAAAAAAATGGGCGAAAGATCCTTACAGACACCTCACCCAAGAAGATACACAGGTGGCATATGAAAATATGCTCAACATCACCTAGAGAACTGCAGGTTCAAACAACCATGAGATACAACTACACACCTATTAAAATGGCCAAAATTTAAAACACTGAAAATGCCAAAGGCTGATAAGGATGTGGATCAACAGGAACTCTCATTCATTGCTAGTCAAATGCAAAATGGTACCAGCCACATAGTATGACATTTTGGTAGTTTCTTACAAAACTTTAACAGTACTCCTACCATTCCATCCAGCAATCATGCTCCTTGGTATTTCCCCAAAGGAAGTGAAAATTTATGTCCACCCAACAATCTCCTCATGGGTACTTATGGCAGCTTAATTCATAATTGCCAAAAGTTGGAAGCAACCAAGATATTTTTCAGTAGGTAAATGGATAAATAAAACCAGAGGCTTGTTTAGACAATGGTGTATTACCCAACACTAAAAAGAAATGAGCTATCAAAAGCCATGAAAAGCCATAAGAGAAATGTAAATGAACATTACTACATGGAAGAAGCCAATCTGAAAAGCTACCTTCTATATGTTCCAACTACAGGACATTCTGGAAAAGGCAAAACTGTGGAGATAGTAAAAAGATGAGGGATAGCCAGAAGACAAAGGAAACGTGGAATGATAAAACAGCGCACAGAGGATTTTGAAGGCAGTGAAACAATTCTGTGTGATATTTTAAGGATGGATATGTACCATTATACATTGGTTCAAACCCATACAATGTGAACCACCAAGAGTGACCCCCCCAGTGTAAACTGTGGACATCGGCTGATAACACTGTGTCTGTGCAGACTCACAGACTATAGCACATGCATCACTAGAATGCAGAATGTCAATAGTGGAAGAGGCTGAGCACAAGTTGGGCTTGGGGGGATATGGGAACTCCCTGTACTTTCCACTCAAACTTGCTATAAATTTTGCTATAAAAATGTTCTAAAAAATAAATTCTATTTTTAAAAAGTCTAAGTGACTCACCATATTACCAGAATAAAAGAGCAAATCTATATGATTATTTCAGTAAATGCCCAAAAAGCATATGACAAAATTCAGCACCCATTAGAGAGGAATTTTTTTTTTAATTCTCGGCAAACCAGTAATAGAAGACAGTATTTTCAAAAGGATAAAAGGCACCTACACAAACACTAAAACACTGAGTCCTGTCTCCCAGTGCTCAGGAATAGGGTAAGGATGCCTATCCTCCTGGCATCTATTCAATAATGTACTACACGTCCAAACTAGTACAGTAAGATAAAGAAACAGAAAGTATAAAGCCTGTAAAGTAAAAAGGAAATTGTCCCTATTTTCAGATGATATGATCATTTACAAAGAAAATCTAAGAAAGCAACAACTAAAATAACAAAAAACTATTTAAAAATAAGTGAATTTAGGAAATAATATTAGATACAAAAATCCGTGATGTATCTACATACTAGCAGCATGCTATCTGAACATAAAAAATTTTAGTATCATCTACCATAGCACCAAAAAACATAATATATTTAGGAATACATTTAATTAAAAGAACGAACAAAACTTATATACTAAAATTATAAAACATTCTTGAGAAAAATTAAAATACACTTTAAAAAACAAAGAGAGGGGCACTTTGGTGGCTCAGTCATTGAGTATTTGACTCCTGATTTTGGCTCAGATCATGATCTCAGGGTCATGAGATCAAGCCCCACATCAGGCTCTGCACTGAGTCTGGAACCTGTTTAAGATTCTCTGTCTCCCAGGGCACCTGGATGGCTTAGTCTTTAAGCATCCGTCTTTGGCTCAGGTCATGATCCCAGAGTCCTGGGATCAGGCCCACATGGAGCTCCCTACTCAGCAGGGGAGTCTGCTATTCCCTCTCCCACTCCCCCTACTTGTCTTCCCTCTCTCACTGTGTCTCTGTCAAGTAAGTAAATAAATAATATTAAAGGAAAAAAATTCTCCCTCTGAGCCTCTGCACACCCAACCCCTCAGCTCACACATGCTCTCCCTGTTTCTCTTTTTAAAAAAAAAAAAAACAAAAAAAAAAAAACGGGGCGCCTAGATGGCTCAGTTGGTTGGATGACTGCCTTCGGCTCAGGTCATGATCCCGGAGTCCCAGGATCGAGTCCGGCATCTGGCTCCCAGCTCCACAGGGAGTCTGCTTCTCCCTCTGACCTTCTCCTTGCTCATGCTCTCTCTCACGGTCTCTCTCTCTCAAATAAATAAATAAAATCTTTAAAAAAAAAAAAAAGGAAGAGAGAAATAACATTGTTTATGGACTAACTAGTAGACCCAACATTATTAATGTGTCAGTCCGACCAAAACTGATCTATAATTGATGCAAATTCATTTTCAAAACCAGTAGGTTTTATGGAAACTGACATGGATTCTAAAATTTATGCAATAATCCAACAGTTCTATAAGAGTTCAAACGATTTTGAAAAAGAACCTGGTAGAAGGACTTACACTCAGACTTCACTACATGCTCTCAACTTTACAGTATAAAGCAAAAGGAAAAAAAATCAAGATAGTGTGGAAATGGGGCACCTGGGTGGCTCAGTGGGTTAAAGCCTCTGCCTTCAGCTCAGGTCCTGGGATTGAGCCCCGCATTGGGCTCTCTGCTCAGCAGGGAGCCTGCTTCCTCCTCTCTGTCTGTCTCTCTGCCTACTTGAGATCTCTGTCTGTCAAATAAATAAATAAAAATCTTTAAAAAAAAAAAAAAAAAAAAAGATAGTGTGGAACTGGCATAGGGAAAGACAAAGAGACCAATGAAATAGAATAGAAAGAGCAGAAAAAGGTGCAGGCTTATATGGTCAACTGATGATTTTTTTTTTTTTTTTTAAACAAAGGTGCAGAAGTAATTCAATAGACGGAAAACAGGCTTTTCAACAAATGGTGTTAAAACAACTGGAAATCCATTGGGACATAAATGAGCCCCAATGCCTATCTGACATCATACATGAATTAATTTGAAATGGAATTGGGAAATGTGGGAAATGGATCACCAATCCAAACAGAAAAGGTAAAACTATAAAGCTTTAATGGGAAAAGCATAAATACCTTTGTGACCTGGCTATGAACAAGAATTTCTTAGAATAAAAAAAAAATAACAACAATGAGAGAAAAAATTTTCAATTATATCATCAAAATTTAAAACTTCTGCTCATAAGGAAACACTTCTTAAGAAAATTAATAGGCAAACCACACAGCCTGTGAGAAAATATTGACAAAACATGTATCTGACAAAGGACTCTTATAATATAAAATATAATGAATTCCTACAATAATGAAAATACAAATACATCAATTTTTTTTAAAATGAACAAAATATTTGAATATATACTTCACAAAGAAGATAGAAGAATGATGAATAAGCCACAAAAACACATTACTATGTTGACATACAACACAAATCCAAATAACAATGCAATTTAAGACCATGAGATACTATTACATACTCGCTAGACTAACAATGAGAATGTATTGGTGAGACCTATGGAACATGGTAGGAATATAAATTGGTACAACCAGATTAGAAAACTGCCAGTTTCTTTTAAATTTAAACATGCACCTACCATTAGCAGTGCTGTTCCAGTAATATTACCAAAGGAAAATATAAATGTATTTCCATACATACTTGTACAATAATATGCGTATCAATTTTACTCCTAATACTCAAAAACTAAAAACAGCGCAAATGCTCATCAACATAAGAATGGATAAATTGTACTATATTAATAAAATAGTATGCTAATCAGCAACAAAAAAGGGAATATTCATACATTCAATCACAACAATGGATCTCACAGACATATTCTGAGCAAAAGAAATTGTACCCTGAAAAGTACATATGGTAGGATTCCATTTACATGAAATTTTCAAAAACCCAAAACTAAGCCACAGTTATAATTTAAAACAGTGGTTGCCACTTCTTAGGGAGATGGAAAAGTTCTATATCTTCAATAAGAGTGAATCTATTTATCAAAACTCACATCATACATACACACAATACGTGTATTTCAACACATAAAATTTACCGCAAAAGAGAGAGACCATCAAAAAAAGAAAAAAGCAAAAAGAAATCACACTCCCAGATGGCTTAACTAGTTTCCAAGAAATAATAATCTTACACAAACTTTCAAAAACTGAGAAACCAAGAACGCTTCCCAAATTGTTAATTCTTACGACCTAAGCATATCACTCCAGAATATAAAAAAATTAATAGAATAGGTAAATTAAAAGCCAATCTTTCTCATACATGTAAATTAAAACTGCTAAACAAAATATAAGCAAATTAAACCAAACTATATATATTAAAATGATACACAGAGCTGGATTTATATACTAATGTAATATTGGTACATTCAAAAACTAACCAATATAATCCCCGCAGTAACCAAATATAGAAGTTAAATCATATCAACAAAACACATATAGAAAAACTTTTGATAAAGGTTAACTTCTATGCATGGGAAAAACTCTAAACAGACAAGGACTAGAAGGAAAACTACCTTAGCCTAAAAAAGAATAACAATACAAACAAAAAATCTGCAGCAAACTTCAAATGCAATAGTAGAATACTGAGTACTTCACTCTAAAATCACAAACCAGACAAAAATTCTATTTTCACCACTTGAATTCAACATTTTATGGAAGATCCTCTCCATTGCAGTAATATATGAAAAAGAAATAAAAGGCATAAAGTTCAGAAAGAAAAAAAAACGGTCATTATTTGGAAATACAATTATGAAAAATTCAAAAACTTACATATTAATAATCTAGAATAAGTGAATATATCAAGATTCTTAAATACAGTATGAATATACAAAAATCAATTGCATTTCTATTCTAGTACAAAGTTAGAAAACAATTCTCTTAAAGCTCATCTGAAAACATCAAACACTCATAAATGTATAAAACCTACAAAGAATAAAATGAGCCTTGACTTATACCTCAAGAAACACAAAATTATAAATCTGATGGAAAACAGTCTAAAATATAAAAATTTTTTTTTAAGATTATAGACTTTAGCATGGGAAAATATCCTCATGACCTTGGAAGTTTTAAAAAAACTTCTTTAAAGGAACACAAAAGGACTAACAATAAAGAAATTTTATTAACTGGAGTTTACTAAATCTAAAAACTTCTCCTCAATAAAAGATCCATATGGAGAGGGAAAAGCCAAGACACAGAAAGGAAGAGATATTTTATTTAATACACACATACACACACATTATCTCCAATAAAGCACCTATACCCAGAATATACCAGTAAGTCAGATAACCCACTCTCAATCCGCCACCCACTCCCAATCTAACATCAGAATATGCACTTCACACACGCACAAAAAAAATCTAAGGTATTTACAGTGATATGAAAACGGGTATAAGTTAAAAACTTAAGAGAAAATATAAAATGAAATTGTAATCCAATATTACTACTCACCCTCCAAAAAATTTGCTAAAAATTTAAAAACAAATAAATAACCAAGTATTGGTGAGGTTGTCAGCAACTGGAACCTTCTCTGTTGGTGGGTTTTTTGGTAAAAATCAGCAAACTGGTAACCACTTGGGAAATTTTCTGGCATTATCGACCAAAGCTAAACAGACCTATCCGATCACCCAGCAATTCCACTCCTAAGTTTATATGAAACACAAATGAGTGTCTCTGTCTCCCAAAAGACATGTAAAAGAATGTTCATAGCAACATTAACATGGCCAAAAACTATAAACAACTTGAATACCCACCAACATTAGTATGAATAAATATCTTGTGGTGTATTTATACAAAGGAATACTGTGAACTAATACAAAGATGAATCACACATGTTGAGCAAAAAGCCAGAAACAAGAGTATGTATTATATAATTCCATTAATAAATAATTCAAAAACAGGCAAAATAAATCAACAGTGATAAAGTCAGCATAAATAATTAATATGGAGGTGCTTACTCACAGAGAGGAGGCAGTGGGTACCTATTGTACGTAATGGTTACATAAGTACATGCAAATGTAAAAATCCATTGAGTCAGGTGTGCACAGAACTCAATTTTTTAAAAAGCTTAAGACCTCAAAATAAATGTATTTTCAGACAAATAAAAGCAGACAGTTTATCATCAGACAGGATGAAATAATTAAAGGAATTTTTAAGTCAAAATGTTATCAAAGGGAAGTCTGTGACTATAAAAAGCAAGAGAAAAATGTGAATATATGAGCACATCTAAAGGAACAGAGCCAGTAGTTTTGGAGGTTTTAAATATATGTACTACTGAAGACATAACAGCAATGACCCAAAAAAAGGTTTAAGTCAGATAAATCAGAATTAGCAAAATACAAATTTGCCACGACTACGTATGGCAATCTCTAGAGAAACCAAATGAAAAGTTAAACTAAGAAATTAATAAATGAGGGAGAGAATAATTTAAAATACTCCATTACCAGGAATTAAACATGTAATACAGAATGGGCAAGATAAATAGAAAACAAATAGTAATAAATAATTCCATTACATATAGTCAAATGACTATACACTTCAATTAAAAGATGAGATTATCAGACTGGATTAAAAAATAAAAACTGGGGGACCTGGCTGGCTCAGTCAGTAGGGAATGTCATTCTTAATAAGTAAATAAAATCTTAAAAAAAAAAAAAACAAAAGCAAAAACAAAAACAAAGGGGAGTCTGGATGGCTCTGTGGGTTAAGCCTCTGCCTTTGGCTCAGGTCATGATGTCAGGATCCTGGGACCAAGCCCCACATGGGGCTCTCTGCTCAGCAGGGAGCCTGCTTCCCCCTCTCTCTCTGCCTGCCTCCCTGTCTACTTGTGATCTGTCAAATAAGTAAATAAAAACTTAAAAAACAAAGTAGAGAATGTGATTCTTGATCTTGAGGGTCATGAGTTCAAGCCCTAAGCTGGGGGTAGAGTTCCCTTAAAAAAACAAACAAACAAACAAACCAAACCTGTATTCTACTGAACAGTAAACATACCATAAGATTATAGAAAGCTAAAACTCTAAGCATGGAATAAGATATTTAATGAAAATACAAATAAAAAGATCTAGAATCATTCTAGTCACATCAAATTAAGGAAAATTTCAAAAAGCATTATTTAGAGACAACAAGGATCATTCTATTATGATTAAAAGAGTTAATCACCAGGAAGATACAATAACTTTATATTTGTTATCAGTGAAAAATAAAAGAAATAAAGACTAAACAAATCCTCTATCAGGAAACGACAAATCAAGCAGAGAAAATAAAGTAAGGATGTGGAAGATTTGAACAAGGTGAATGATTTTAACCTAATATTTATATAACAATGCATGGCAAATTTCAAAGGACTGAAATCACGCACAGAGACTGTTACGGAATTACACTGCAACTCAGTAAGGGAAATACACTTAGAAAACCCTCCAAGTATTTAGAAACTGACCAACAAACTTCTAAGTTAATAGGAAAAAAAAAAAAGAAAACACAATGGAAATTTGAAATCACATTAGAAATCACACTGTATTTTGAGCAAAATAACAAAGAAAATATGACATATCAAAACTTATCAGCTGTAGATAAAGCTGTCTAGAGGAAATTGTATAGCCTTAAACACACATTTGAAAAAAAGGGCTAGACACCAATGCTCTAATTATCTGTCTCTAAAAGTTATAAAAAGAATAGCAACTTAAAACAAAAGAAAGTACAGCCCACTTCTCCCTCTACCCTTACCCTGCTGATGCTCCCGCGAAAGGAAAAGAAGGAAAAGAAAAAAGGGGCACCCGGGTGGCTCAGTTGGTTAAGCGTCTGCCTTCTACTCTCTCTCTAATAAATGAATAAAATCTTAAGGGAAAAAAAACAAAGAGAATAAAAGGAAGAAAATATTAAAAGCAGCAATTACTGAAACAAATATACAATAGAAAAATTCAAAAGGCAAAGGTTAATTCATTGAAAAAATAAAACTGATAAAGTTCTAGCATGAAAAATGAAAAAATGAGAGGTAAAAATAATAAGTATAGTAATAACTGTGAAAAATCAGATGACATGGGTGAACTTAGCAAAACTAACATACAGAGAGAAAATCCAATCTGATTTCCTCTAAAGAAATTAAAACTGTCTTATTGGCAAGCTCCAGGCCCAATGGTTTCACAAGTGGAATCTTCTACACATTTAAGGAAGAAATAACAATCTTCCCAAACTCTTCCAGAGAACAGTAAGAGAGGCCAGCATAACCAAAATACCAAAATCTGATTGGTATTTTATTTTGTTACTATTTTTTTAAGATTTTATTTATTTGACAGACAAAGATCACAAGCAGGCAAAGAGGCAGGCAGAGAGAGAGGAGGAAGCAGACTCTCCGCTGAGCAGAGAGCCTGATGTGGGGCTCGATCCCAGGACCCTGGGATCATGACCTGAGCCGAAGGCAGAGGCTTTAACCCACTGAGCCACCCAGGCGCCCCTGATTGGCATTTTAAGTAGTAAAATTACAAGCCAGTTTCTCTCCAAGAATCTGAACACAGACACACACACACACACACACACACACACACACACACAGTAAGCTAAGTGCAATGAGACATGAAGATAATACAAGGTTGGGCTTATCTTAGAAATGAAAGGTTAGTTTAACATTTGAAACTAAATCGTTGTAATTCAACACATTAACAGAGTAAAGCAGAAAAGCCTTAAGTGTCTTAAAAGATGCTGATAAAACATTTTCTTAAAATCCAACACAATTCATAATTGAAAAGTAAAATCAACTGGGTTGCTAGGTATGAAGGCAAACAAAACTCCACGATATTTCTAATTACTAGCAAAAAAACAACTAGAAAATGAAATTTAACAATTCTAATTAAAATAACAAAGAATACCACATTCCTTTATCAAGTGGCTGATTCAGTATCATTAAGTATCAATTATCTACAAATTAATCTCCTATTTCAGGGCAATCCTAATCAAAATTCAAGTAGATGTATGGGTGTGGATTTTTAAGAGTATTTCCGAAACTGAAACATTCAGTGTAAAATTTTATGAAAATATCAAGGGCCAAGAACAGAGGAGGAGAGGAAGGAAGCTGGAGTAATTACAGTATCAGATATTGAGACTTCTTAATCTAGAGTATGTAAGACTGTGGTACCGGCACAAGGAAACTTCCACTGACATGTGAAGAAAAACATCTTGGAAAAAAATTCCATGTAGAAATATTTCATCCAAACACTAATATATTTTCTGATTGATCATATAATGATAGCAAGGACATCATATTTCAGTTAAATTCTCTCATAAACTGTATAAAATTTTTTCCACAACAATTAGCAGAACTTTAATAAAAACTTTATCTCTTACCTCTCCAAAAGCTCCTCGACCTATCACCTTCAGTATCTCAAAGTCTTCTCTGTGTAGGCGCATCTGTTTCACTTTAGAAGTAAATGGTTTGGCTGAAACAAAAGAACATCAATTACTTAAATTAGGTATATACATAATGGCATTTCTTAAGCAATAAACATTCAAATGATAATTAAGAATGAAGTCAAAATACCTCATAATCCCATCAAACTATATTAAGAAGAAATACATTTAATTTCCATAAGAAAACAATTTCCTTTATTTCTTGCATGTGAATTGCATTTTTTGTGATAAACATACTTTTAAACACCTAATAACCTAAGAAATAATGCAAAGTAAGAGCAATGTACAAAGGAGGTCAATTCATTTTCACGTAGAATTCTAACACTCAATGCTAGACATATTATTTTAACAACAAATGTCCAAGAAGTAAAAGCAAATTTCATGGAAGGAGCTTCAGCAATTCCAACCACGTAAATTCAGATTTCTTTCACACTCATTCATGTATATACCCTTTTAACACCATTAGCAAGAGTCTACACTGTATAAAACATGGTGGCACTCACCGGAGTTTGAACAATTATCAGTACAGTATGATACCTTCCTTCTTCAGGAAGTTCTAAGTCTTCAGGGCAGACAGACAGTAGACACACATACAAAATTTAACAGTGGGATGAAACTTCTAAGAGAGGTAAATATAAAGTGCTTCAAGATAGGTGAGAATGGAACACTAATACTTTACAGATGACATAACACAGAACTGCACCTTGAGGACTAAGTAGAACTCTGCTACTTTGCCTGGGTTTGCAGTGTAGACATTCCAGGCACAGGGAGCAATATAAGCAAATGCAGAGAGGCAAGAAAATGACCATGAGGTGATGACAATAAATATTCCACTGCTGTTACAGAATTTTGAGAAGAAAGGCAAAGAAAATGGACCCAGAAAGCGGAAAATGTAATTGGCCTTGAATACCATACAAGGAATTCAGACACCCTATTAATAATAGCTGATAAACTGACATTTTTAAAAAATCTTAAAATCAGTGTATGTTCTGCTGCCTCTGAGAGAAATGTCAACCTGTCTTCCTTTCCTCCCTTCATGTCCCTCTTCGGTCTCACAAAAAAAGGAGTAATATGATTAAAGGGTCTATAGATACAGGTCTCGTCCCCTTCCCTCCATGGGGCAAGAGTAATATTTATTTGAGCATTAGGAGAGTGAAACAGGCGAGGCAGTCCTTACAAATTGATTTGTTCTGAAGGTATTTAGCTCTACTAGATTAGAAAAGAAGGGGGGTGCCTGGGTGGCTCAGTGGGTTAAGCTTCTGCCTTAGGCTCAGGTCATGATCCCTGTGTCCTGGGATCAAGCCCCATATCGGGCTCTCTGCTCAGCAGGGAGCCTGCTTCCTCCTCTCTCTCTCTCTCTGCCTACTTGTGATCTCTGTCAAATAAATAAATAAATAATCTTAAAAAAAAAAAAAAAGAAGGGTATTCCACACTGCATATCTCAGTCTAGTAGAGACTTCTGTGGTGTTTTAGATAATAAGGAAAGGAAATAGAGGTTGGCTATTTGGAATTCACACAAGTAAGAAGATGATCAAAGGAATATCAAATTTGAATGACGGTATGGAGGAGCTCATCCTAGGAAAAAGGAAACACACAAAATAATGGCACCAAATGAAGTGAACACTTCGAAAAAATTACTAAGGCACCTTGGTTTTTGAACAAACCAGACTAGACAAATTGGTGAGACTATGGCCACTGTGTACCAGTCAGGGTTCCAAATGGAAATACATCATAACTGGCGGAAAGTTTATTGACAAATAGACTATTTGCAAGGTTGTAGGTGGGACATAAGGGAACCACAAGGAAGATTAGTCATCTATCCATCTAGGAGTAATCTGAGGCTGTGTCCCTCCCTTTCCCAGCTTCTGTATCAGCGTTTCAGGAATACATGGTTAAGGTGAGTAGGTACAGAATATATAAAATAAAAATAAAGATGTGGAGTCAGCCAGTATGAGTCTAGTGCTGGTCCAGTTGCCAGCTACAGCTAAAAAACATCACACAGCGGCCTACAACATAACATTTAGCAGTTCTTTAAATACAGCTTCTACCTCACTTTATATTCCTCCTACCTCAAGACTTCCAAATAACCTGAACCCAAATAAAGTATATGCTCCATAATTTTGTCTCATTACCGACCCTAAATCCAAAAACAGCATTTCATCACAGACAACTACAGTTATTTGTAATCTAGAGTAATTCCACATATACCTTCTTTTAGGTAACATCCTACTTATCTAAAAAGTCAAAAATGGAGCATTTTCAAACACCTGAAACACTACTGCAGAACAGGAAAAGAAAAAAATTTTTTTTTAATTTAAATTCTATTAGCCAACATATAGTACATCATTAGTTTTTGATGGGGTATTCAATGATTCAAAGAAACTATTTTTTATAAACATATATTTTTATCCCCAGGGGTACAGGTCTATGAGGGGGGTTGGGAGAAAGGGGTGGGAAGAAACTATTTTTTAAAACTAAATGAAATTCTCTCTATAAATGAAATTTATACAATTCAGGTACATAAACGGTTGCTAAAATGATCTTTTAGGAAAGATACAAAGGATGATAGTATGCCAAAAGAAAAAATCATTTTTCCATACAGTAGCATATTCCCTGAAAGCACTACAAATGAGTACGGCACAATTATGTGTAATTAGGATTTTATGAGTTTTCCAAGTTTTATGGGAGACTTCAAACAATCCTATCTATTCTTTATTTTCTGAAACCTGCTGGTAAAAATCCCATTTCTTTGGCACTGCAAAAGTATTCTATTTTAGACATTCAAAAATGAGTTAAGCCACAAATTTCTTCTGAAGGCTCATAGTTTTACTAATCATTTACTCAATTCACTCACAAAGTACATTCTAATACCTGTGCTGTATGCCAGCCATTTTATAAGACGCTAGAGATACAAAAGATAAATAGTCCCTATCCTCAAGTAAACAAATTGTGCAATAAGTGTTATTTTTCCATTTAAAATGTTCCATGTGAATACAAATGGCTAATAAACAGAAAATGGCACTCACAAGAAATCAGAGAAATGCAAACAAACAAACTAGAAATATTCTATTACTTACCAATCAAATGCGCACCACCACCAACTCCCCCCAACCTCCGGCAAAAAGAAAAAAAAAGTGAAACCACCAAGTGTTTGTGGGTGTTTGAATTATGAATAACAGGTATTCTCATACATAGCTGATATGACTTAATTACAATCTCCATGAAGAGGATTTGGTTTCCTATTTCACTTTTTCAATTTAGTATATTACTTAAGATTTTTAAAACTTGAAACATCTTTATATACCTTGATATAAATCATACTTGGTTGTAATGAATTTATTTAATACACAGATGTCATTGCTTTGCTTTTAAAATTTTATATCTGTGTTCATAAACAATGTTGATCTACAATTATCTTTTTTTCTATACTGTCTTCATCTGGTTTGGGACCAATGATCAATAAACCTCATTAAGTATGTTTAAGTAGCTTTCTCTCCTTTTTCAGTGTCTACACAAAATACAGTTTGTTTAAAGATCTCAAGGTGATAAACAAAACCAGAAAACTTTTAGAAGATGAAAGTAGAGGGGCGCCTGCGTGGCTCAGTCGTTGAGAATCTGCTGTCAGTAGAGAGCCTGCTTCTCACTCTGCCTACTCTCTCCCTGCTTGTGCTCACATTCTTACTCTCTCTGACAAATAAATAAATAAAAATATTAAAAAAAAAAAAAAAAAACAAAGAGAAGATGAAAGCGGAGACTCTGACTATAAGGTCTGATAAAGCATGTTAATGAAAACATCTTTCCAGTGGACTTTTAATAGCTGACTTTCATATTATTGTCATTTTCATATTTTCTATTTCTTCTTGTGACAACTATGTTATACTTTTCTACAAATTCATATGTTGCACTGAAATTTTCAAATTTACTAGGATAAAGTAAAATAATTTTCTTTGGTCTTTTTTTTTAAGGAACATAACAATTTTTTTTATTTTTGTGCCCTTTTAAAACTATGCTAATACTGTATATTTGTATCTTTTTTTATTGTTTTTCCTTATGAATACGGCTGGAAGTTTGCATATTTTACAGTAATTCTTCCAAATACATAATATTTAGATTTGCTGGCCCTCCATAAAATTCTGTGAGTTTTTTCTTGTTTTAGTAGGTTCTTCCCCAAATTTATGCAAAATTTCAGAAAAAGTAGAAGCTACTATTAACCCGTCCCCTCCCACGAAATAACTAAGTTAGAATAAGCAAAAGAGATATTAGGGGGAAATGCATTAGTAGACTAAGGATTTAAAGGAGCCATACATAGAGCTTAAAAAGGGGGGGGGGCTGTATAACCAGAACATAATGATTCTAAACATGTATGGACCAAACAACATAACCTCAAAATACGTAAAGCTAAACTGACAGACATAAAAGAAGAAACAAACTCACCTTCATATATTTTACTGTAACTCTCAGTAATTGATAACCCAAAAAGACAAAAAAAAAAAAAAAAAAAATGAGCACCATGCATGTAATGCCCCACCTATGAGTTGGAGAATATCATTTAAAAACATACACACAGAACTTCTACAAATTTTGACAACATGCCAAGACATAAAGCTGCCTCCAAAAAATTCCAAAGTACTGAGAACATAAAAACCAAATTATATGAGTATAATACAATTAGAAATCAATAACAGAAAGGTTACCAGAAAAAACCATAAGCTCTGATATCCTAAACCAATATTAAGGAAGAAATTAATAAAAATTAGAAAATACTCAGAACTACACAGTAATAATAAAATACTATATAACAAAAGCAGACTAAACTAGTATATACTGGGGCAGGGGGGAACTCTCAGTATTTACACGGGTAAAGAACAACTTAAAAATTAAGGTATTAAAGAGACCATGAAGTATTAGACCAAAAAAATAAACTCAAAGTAGAAGAAAATAAATAAGAAAGCAAAATAAATAAAATTAATTAATTTGAAAATAAGCATAGAATACAAAGGCTCAACAAGGCCAAAGGACAGTTTGTTGAAAAAAAACTAATAAAAACAGAAAAATCTATACTGGGAATGAGAAACTGAACAAAACTTCAGATGCTGCTGAGACTAAATGGGTGGTAAGAGAATATCATTAAAAGCTTATGCCAATAAATTGGAAAATATAGAAGTAAACAAATTCCTAGAATGAGTAACTGTGTTTTTAAAATTAAAAATATGAACTATCTAATAAGCTAAATCACTAGTGTAAAAATCTTCCACAAAAAAAGACCAATCCTGAAGAGCATTACCTCCAAATTCAACTAAACACATTAAGAGGTAATTCCAATTTTAATGAAATTTTCCAAATAATAAATCAAGAGGGAAAGCTAACCCATTTCATCAAAAATACAGATGCAAAAGATCTCATCAAATTATCAACTAATCTAGCAATTTATAAATAAAATAACATGACCAAGTTGGGTTTATCCCAAGAATGCAAAGTTGTTTTAATATTAGAAAACTGATTAATGTGATTTAGCACATAAACAAATTGGAAAAAAAATTCAATATTTTAAGAAATATTTCTGGGACGCCTGGGTGGCTCAGTTGGTTAAGCGGCTGCCTTCAGCTCAGGTCATGATCCCAGCGTCCTGGGATCGAGCCCCACATTGGGCTCCTTGCTCGGCTGGGAGCCTGCTTTCCCTCTGCCTCTGCCTACCACTCTGTCTGCCTGTGCTCACGCTCTCTAACAAAAAAATAAATAAAATCTTTAAAGAAAGAAAGGAATATTTCTATATACAAACACAGATCAATAAAATTATACAAGCATTCATGCGATTTTTTAAAAACTACACCTTTTTTAGCAATTTTTTAAAATTTCCTTTTCAGTGTTCCAGAATTCATTGTTTATGCACCACACCCAGTGATCCATGCAATACGTGCCCTCCTTAATACCCACCACCGGCTCACCCTCCCTACTCCCTCCCCTCCAAAACTCTCAGTTTGTTTCTTAGAGTCCACCATCTCTCATGGTTCATCTCTCTCTCCAATTTCCCCCAACTTACCTCTCCTCTCCATCTCCCCATGTCCTCCATGTTATTCCTTATGCTCCACAAGTAAGTGAAACCATGATAATTGACTCTCTCTGCTTGACTTATTTCACTCAGCATATCAGCATAATCTCCTCCAGTCCCATCCATGTTGATACAAAAGTTGGGTATTCATCCTTTCTGATGGAGGCATAACACTCCATAGTATATATGGACCACATCTTCTTTATCCATTCGTCTATTGAAGGGCATCTTGGTTCTTTCCACTAGTTTGGCAACTATGGCCATTACTGCTATGAACACTGGGGTACATATGGCCCTTCTTTTCACTGTATCTGTATCTTTGGGGTAAACACCCAATAGTGCAATTGCAGGGTCATAGGGAAGTTCTATTTTTAATTTCTTAAGGAATCTCCACACTGTTTTCCAAAGTAACTGCACCAACTTGCAATCCCACCAACAGTGTAAGAGGGTTATCCTTTCTCCACATCCTCTTCAATGCATGTTGTTTTCGGTCTTGTTAATTTTGGCCATTCTAACTGATATAGGGTGGTATCACAATGTGGTTTTGATTTGAATCTCCCTGATGGCTAATGATGATGAACTTGAAATGGGTAAAAGACCTCAACATGAGGCAGGAATCCATCAGAATCCTAGAGGAGAACATAGGCAGTAACCTCTTCAACACTGGCGACAGCAGTTTCTTTCACGGTATGTCTCCAAAGGCAAAGGAGACAAAAGCAAAAATGAACTTTTGGGACTTCATCAAGATCAGAAGCTTTTGGGGGCACCTGGGTGGCTCAGTGGGTTAAGGCCTCTGCCTTCTGCTCAGGGTTCTGGGTTCGAGCCCCACGTCGGGCTCTCTGCTCAGCTCTCTGCTCATCCTCCTCTCTCTGCCTCCTCTCTCTGCCTGCCTCTCTGCCTACTATGATCTCTGTCAAATAAATAAATAAAACCTTAAAAAAAAAAATCAGAAGCTTCTGCACAGCAAAGGAAACAGTCAACAAAATGAAGAGGCAACCCACAGAATGGGAGAAGATATTCGCAAATGACAGTACAGACAAAGGGCTGATATCCAAGATATACAAAGAACTCCTCAAACTCAACACACACAAAACAGATAATCACATCAAAATATGGGCAGAGACATGAAAGAGACTTCTCCAAAGAAGACATACAAATGGCTAACAGACACATGAAAAAATGTTCATCATCATTAGCCATCAGGGAGATTCAAATAAAAACTACACTTTAAACAAAAGAGAAACAAAAGAAACTTCCATGGCCTGATAACTGATAGCTACAACAGCAGCAGCAGAATAGCAAACTTAACACTTTAAAGAAAAATATTAAAAATATTCTCCTTAAAATCAAGAGGCAAATAAGGACATCTTCTATTAAAACTATCATTATTGTCACTCCTACTAAACAGTTTAATAATGATACAGTCAGTACAGTAAGAAAAGAAATAATAAAAATAAGGATTGAAAAGGAAGGAAGCTGTTATTATGCACAGATGATGTAATTATCTACATAGAAAACCCCACAAGCAAATCAAAACCACAGTGAGATACCACTCCACACCTGGCAGAGTGGCTACTATTAAAAAGAGAAGAAGTAACAAGTATTGGTAAAGATGTGGAGAAAAGGAACCCTTGTGCACTGTTGGTGGAAGTGCAAATTAGTGCAACAGCTTTGGAAAATATGTAGGTTCCTCAAAAAATCAAAAATAGAAATATTATATGATCCAGTAACTCCATTACTATTTATCCACAGAACATAAAAACACTAATTCAAAAAGATATATGCATCCCTATGCTAACTGCAGCATTATTTACAATAGCTAAGATATGAAAGTAACCCAAGTGTCCACTGACAGATGAATGGTTAATGATGTGGTGTGTGTGTATGTGTCTGTGTGAGGGGGGGGGGGGAATATTACACAGCCATAAAAAGGATAAACTCTTGCCATGTGTAAAAACATGAATGAACCTGCATGGAGGTTCCTCAAAATGTTGAAAATAGAACTGCCCTATGACCCAGCAATTGCACTATTGGGTATTTACCCTAAAGATACAAACGTAGTGATCCAAAGGGGCACGTGCACCCGAATGTTTATAGCAGCAATGTCCACAATAGCCAAACTATGGAAAGAACCTAGATGTCCATCAACAGATGAATGGATAAATAAGATGTGGTATATATACACAATGGAATACTATGCAGCCATCAAAGGAAATGAAATCTTGCCATTTGCGACAACATGGATGGAACTAGAGCGTATCATGCTTAGCGAAATAAGTCAAGCAGAGAAAGACAACTATCATATGATCTCCCTGATATGAGGAAGTGGTGATGCAACATGGGGGCTTAAGTGGGTAGGAGAAGAATCAATGAAACAAGATGGGATTGGGAGGGAGACAAACCATAAGTGACTCTTAATCTCACAAAACAAACTGAGGGTTGCTGGGGGGAGGGGGTGGGATTATGGACATCGGGGAGGGTATGTGCTTTGGTGAGTGCTGTGAAGTGTGTAAACCTAGTGATTCACAGACCTGTACCTCTGGGCTTAAAAATATATGTTTATAAAAAATAAAAAATTATAAAATTAAAAAAAAAAAACATGAATGAACCTAGTGGGTACTATGCTAGGTGAAATAAGTCAGAGAAAGACAAATAGAAAATTATTTCACTCATATATGGAATCAAAAAACAAAACAAATGAATAAACAAACAAAAAGCAAAATCTGACCTGTAAATACAGAGAACAAACTGATCATTACCAGTGGGGAAGGGAGTGGGGGATGGTGAAGATTGGTGAAAGGGAGCAAAGATACAACTTACAGCTATGGAATCAGTAAGTTATGGGAATAAAAGACACAACATAGCAAATATAGCCAATGATATTTTAATAGTGTTCTATGGTGACAAATGACAGCTACACTTATGGTGAACCCAGCATAACATGAAGAGAAGTTGAATCAGCAAGTTGTCACCTGAAACAAATGTTAACATTTGTGTCAACTACACTAAAAAAAATTTCTTAAGAAATTTATGTATTAAAATTCATCTTCCATAAAAATGTGCTTCAAAATGAAATAATGTATAGATAGATAATATTCTTTAGTGAATTCTCTACTCTGAATGCAAATAAATTATTTCAAATACATAACCACCCTCGGGAAAAACAAAAAACAAAAAACAAAACACTCTCTTAATTACAGAGAACCGACTGGTAGTTGCCAGGAGTGGATGAGAGGATGGGCAAAATAGGTGAAGGAGATTAAGAGGCACAAACTTCCAGTTATAAAATAAGTACATCATGGAGATGAAAAGTACAGCACAAGGGGGAAAAACCCACAAAAAAAGCAATATGCCTCATGCCTACAATGACTGAATCAAGCAAGCTGCTGGACAGAAATATTATGCAGAACTCAATTTCATTCCTATACATCAAAAACATTTTTGTGAAATTATCTAGAAAGATATTTATGATGGCACTTTTAAAAGGACCTATCAATAAATCTACCAAAAGATGTATATACTATACTACAAATATATGCTACATTACTTCCCTTATACTACAAATACACTACAAATAGTTAATATACTACAAATATATATACTTAATATACTATAAATACTTCCTGGAAAATGTTCAAGTCCCAAACAAAAAGTACTCGGACAGAAGGGCACAGTATCGTTAAAAGGTCAATTCACCCCAAAATATTTGCAATTTAATGTAATTACAATCAAAATCCAACTCGGGGTTTTCATGAACCTGACAAGCGAGTTCTAAAATTTACAAGGATGAATGAAGAAACCAAGAATAATCAAGATACTTTTGACAAAAACAAAAACAAAAAACATGACAGAAAAAGGACGAAGACTTGCACTATTAACAAACCAAGACTTATAATAAAACTAGGGTAATTAAAATAGTATGTGTTGGCAAGAAGATGGGCAAACTGGCCAAACAGAGAGCCCAGAAGCAACTCATACACATATGGATATAATTTATAATAGTACTGGCACAGTACAATGGTGGGAAAAGAATGGACTATTTAACACATGACAATGGTTATATTCAGGAAAGGAATGCAATTGGAATAGTATTTCACACAATATACAAAGTCATTCCAGGTTGTTTACAAGACAATATACAGGACACTAGGACTTTGGGTTGGAGAAGAATTTTTTAACAAAGATAAAGTATAGTTTATTTTAAAAATTAATAAATTTGACAATTAATAATTTTTAAATCTGGGCACATGCATGGCACAATCAGGTAAGAGTCCAGCTCTTGCTTTCAGCTCAAGTTGTGATCTCAGCTTCATGAGACCAAGCCCCAAGTCAGGCTCCAAGGTCAGCAGAGAGTCTGCTTAAGACTCCTCTCCCTCTGCCCTTTCCCATCCGTGCTCACTCACACATGTGCTCCCTTTTTCTCTCACTCAAAATAAATAAACCTTTAAGAAAAATTTTTTTCATCAAAAGTCACCATAAAAGCAAGACACTAACTAGAAGTAATTTAACCGTGACACATATAACTGGAAATGGATTGGTAACCATATCACTGAGTGTCAATTACACAAAGAGCTGCCAATTACAGACCCCAAAAGAAAAAACATTAGCTGTCAGTTACAGACCCCAAAAGAAAAACTTGAGAAAGAAATCATGAATTATAGGCCCCAACAGGAATAGATAAGTACTGCATCTCTTACATGCCCATCTACCAATTTATTTAAAAGAAACAAACCACTTGTTATGATGAGCGCTGTGTTGTATTTAAGTGACGAATCACTAAATTCTACTCTAAAAACCAATATTGTACCGTATGTTAACTAACTAGAATTTCAATAAAAATTTTAAAATGAAAAAAATAAGTAAAACAGACCAATTGAAAAATTGTGTACTTCTCTATGAAATACACAATTTTTCAATTGGTTTGTTTCCAATGGCCCATAAATATATCAACAGACAGCCAACTCAATAGCAACTGAACAACTGTACCTAAAACCACGATGAGCTACAATTTCACATACATCTGACTGGCAAAAATTAAATAATCAGAAAAAAACAAGTGTTGGGAGGAATAATATCTTGTCCACTGCTAGTGGGAATGTAAATGAATACAAGCACTATATTTAAGTTTCCCATTTAGCTATTTCAATGGAATATACGCATATCCTGCTATCCAGAGATTCCATCTTCAACATATAATAGCACGTAGAGAAACCCTCATGTATGCAACTGGAAGACCATATTATTCAGCATTATCCATAATAATGAAAACCTGCAAACAAATGTCCATCTACATGAAGATAAACTGGTTCATTCATACATCCAAGTAATAAAAGGAAGTGAAAATAAATGAAACATAGCTATTTTAAGTGAAAATTAATAAAGGGAAACCTCACTATAGTGAATTCTGGATGCAGAAGGGGAGGCTGGTCACACTAGTCAGAAAGGCAAATATTAACAAGTCAGTAAAGAAAAGATGCTAGTGAGGATACAGATAAAGGGGAACCTTCTTACACTGTTGGTGGTAATGCACACTGGTATGCAGTATGGAGAGGCCTCAAAAAGTTAAAAATAGAGCTACCCTATGACCCAGAAATCGCCCTATTAGGTATTTATCCAAAGAATATAAACATAGTGATTCAAAGGGGCACATGCACTCCAATGTTTACAGCAGCAACATCAACAACAGTCAAAATATGGAAAGAGCCCAGAAGTCCATCGATGGATGAATGGATAAAGACGATGTGGTACAAAGAAATATGGACTATCACTCAGCCATCAAAAAGGATGAAATCTTGCCATTTGCAACAATGTGAATGGAACTAGAGGGTATTAGGCTAAGTGAAATAAGTCAGAGAAAGATAAATATATGATTTCACTCATATGTGGAATTTAAGAAACAAAACAGATGAACACATGGGAAAGGAAGGAAAAATAAGATGAAACTGAAAGGGAGACAAACTATAAGAGACTCTTAACTGTAGGAAACTAAGGGTTGGTGGAGGGGAGCTAGATCGGGGGGACAGGGTAAATGGGTGATGGGCATTCAGGAAGGCATGTGGTGTAATGAGCACTGGGTATTAAGTGCAACTGATGAATCACTAAATTCTAACTCTGAAAAAGATAATACAGTATATGTTAATTTAGTTGATTTTAAATTAAGAAAATAACGTGACTGAAAAAGTGGGGAAGAAAAGAAGGAAAGGCTGGAAGGGGGGAGCTGTCCCACTCAGTATCAATTACAGGAAGAACTGCCAATTACAGACCCCAAAAGAAAAACTCAAATCATGAATTACAGGTCCCCAACAGGAAAAGATGAGTACTGCATCTCCTACAAGAAATGACCGCCCCTGCAGCTCAGCCAGGGAGAAACCACTATCACCCTGAACTCCTGATTTGCTTCAAAAAAGATTTTTGTTCAAAACAACTCTCAACTTCCTCCTTATTAGCCATAAAATATTGTTCCTCTCCTTTGTTTGCTGGATTTATCTATGGTTTTGCCATAATTTGCATACCTCAAATAGCAATTCTGTTATTTTTTTTTGCTGGTAAAATAACTATTTTTAAGGTTAACATAAGCAACCTCAAAAACACACTACCTAAGAAAGAAGTCGCAAAAACATACAGTATGATTTCCTTTACCTACTGTTCAAAAACAGGCAAAAATAAATAATCTTCTATAGGAACTTATCAAAGTGATATATCTATGAAGAAAAGCAAGGAATTTCATTGTATGATTTATTCTGGAGAAAAAAGAGAAATACACTGACACACAGGTGTTTCTAAGATCCTGTTAATATCCCATTTCTTAAGCTGGCTCAAAGGACAAAGAGATGTTCATTTTATTATCATCTTTTGAATTGTACAAAAAGTCTTATACGCTATATATATTCACAGGAAAAACTTCTAATAAAATTTTTTTAGTTTGTACAATGTGAATCAATCAATATTTATGTTAATAGATATGATTAGCTCAAAAATTGAGTTATTTGACCAGAATTTTTTCACAATTGAGTATTTTTTCAAATCTGAGAAACTATGATGTCTTTAACTAAACCTGATGATATACCTTTAATTTCAGTGATCGAGTTAGATGAAAACAACTGGTCATGAAAAATTGAACTATGAACAACTTTTGGGACAAAATAAATCATTACTAGTCATTATTCACCAGAAGAAAAAAAAGTTCTCTGAGGGGCACATGGGTGGCACAGCTAGTTAACAGTGGACTCCAATTTCACCTCAGCTCATGATCTCAGGGTCGTGTATCAAACACCTCACTGGGCTCCATGCTCAGCGAGGAGTCTGCTTGAGATTCTCTTTCCCTCTCCCTCTGCCCCTCCCACTCATGCACTCTCCCTCAAAAACAAATACATACTTGGGGGAAAAAAAAAAGAAGTTTTTTTTTTTTTAAGTTCTCTGAAGACATGTTCCTGAAAAGAATATATGACTGGTTGATCACAGGCCCTTCAATCTACTACATACATGATGCAAGCAACTTCATCCCTCAAATAAAACAATCTTACTGAGGATTACTTAATTCAAAACCATTTTCTACACACATATTACTAAGAAGCACTACTCAGGAGCTTTTCAGGAGAGGAGTTAAATGGCAGAGGAGTAGGTGTACCCTAAGCTTGTCTCATCCCTTGAACAAAGATAGTTAGCAAATCATTCTGAACACCCAAGAAATCGACTAGACAACTGAGAGAACAAAAACGCAAGTCTACAAGTAGAAAAGTAGAAAAGCAACAACCTTTTGGAAGGTAAGAAGTGTGGAAAGTTGAAGGAGATATAGCTGTGGATATGGCCACACAGAGGGAGCCTGCTTACTGAGACTACCAAGTATTACAACCCAGGGAACCCCAAATCTGAACTTTTAGAAGTCTACTACTGTGGGGGACATGCCTGGCTTAAAAGAACTCAAGTGGCAAAGCCCAACAGAGCCCCAGGAGTGACAGCACGGTCTGGGGATCTCCTGGATCACAAGAAGAATGGGTGGTGCCAACAAGCTGCACTGTTGCCAGGCACAGAAGCAGGAAAGTTGGCTGGGAGCAGCAGGTCCTGGTGCCCACCTACTGTTTTGTTTTGCCATTAACTGTGAACTACTGCATGATCCTGCAACCCCTTTTCTTGGGGCCCACGGAAATAGCAAAAGCTCAGTGAGTCCCTCACCAGAGGAACAGCACAGGTTGATACCCCAGAAGTCCCTAAAATTTGGAGTCCTGAAACTCAATCACATGCCTGAGACCAAAAATAGCTCAGACACAGGCAGGGTGAATGCAAGGTTCAGATGGAAACTAGAGACACAAGAAGAGTGACTGCTCTTCTGTGAAGGCTCACTGAAGAGTCTGGGGTCAAACTTTCAACTTCAGAACTAGAGAGCTGGGCACACCATATTCATCCCATCCATGTGCTCTGAAAGGCTTCAGAGAGCAAAAATAGCGCCACGTAGTGGATTCCAGAGTCGCATACACCAAGCCCCACCTCCCTGCACCTCGCAGGTCCATTCTGACTGAAACAAGTCCGCTTGAGAATCTGCTCAGAAGACCCCTCCCCGAGAAGACCACAAATAGTTTATTGATCCTAAAAGGCTACAAAGTTTCAGCTCTAGGGGAAGTGGGATCCATCTTCCTTTTTACTTACTTTTTATTTATCATTTTTCATTTATTATTTTTAATTCATTTTTTATTTTTAAACTTATATATATATACTTATATTTTTTTAATTTTTGTTTCTTCTCCTTTCTCTCTCTTTTTTGGGAGGAGGGGGATTTAGAAGCTTTTAACAAGCAGACCAAAACACACCCAGGATCTAGTTTTTTGTTGTTGTTGTTCTGGGTTTGTTTGGGGTTTGTTTCTTCTTTGGATTTCTCTATTTTAGTTTTTGCCTTTATTTTCTTTCTTCTTTTCTTTTCTGGACAAAATGACAAAATGGAGAAATTTACACAAAGAACAGGAAGTACAACTACAGTCAAAGATTAAATCAATACAGATAGAAGAAAGATGTCTGAACTAGAATTTAAAACGATTATAAGAATACTAGCTGAGCTCAAAAATAGCATAGAAAACAAGAAGAATCCCTTCGTGCAGAAATTTAAAAAAATAAAATCTAGTCAGGAGAAAATTAAAAATGCTGTAACCAGAAAAAAAAAAAAAATGCTATAACCAAGATGCAGTCCCAAATGCTAGTCATAAAAAGAAGGCCAGACAAAGCAGAGGAGTGAATCAGATGATAAAATTATGGAAAATAATGAAGCTGAAAAAAATAGGGAAAGAAAGGTAACTGACCACAAAGGTAAACTTAGGGAACTCAGCAACTTATTAAAACGTAATAACATTCATATCACAGGAATCCCAGAAGAAGAGAGAAAAAGGGGGTCAGAAGATTTACTTGAACAAATTAGAGCTGAAAACTTCTCTAATCTGGGGAGTGACACACATATAAAAATGCAAGAAGCACAGAAAATTTCCAATAAATTCAACAAAAGCCTACTATTGCCAAGGCATATCATAGTCAAATTCACAAAATATTCAGATAAGGCAAGAATCCTGAAAGCGGCAAGGTGGGGGGAAGTACTTAACCTACAGGGGAAGACAGATCTGTCTGCAGATTTGTCCATAGTAATTTGGCAGGCCAGAAAGAAGTGAAAGAAAATATTCAGCGTGCTGAATGGGAAAAATATGCAGCCAAGAATTCTTTGTCCAGTTAGACTGTCATTCAGAATAGAGAGATAAAGAGTTTCCCAAACAAACAAAAACTGAAGGTGTTTGTGATCACTTAAACCAGGACTGCGAGAAATTTTGAGGACTCTGACTGGAGGAAAAAAAGACCAAAAGCAACAAAGACTACAAAGGACCAGAGAATATCACCAGAAACATCAACTCTACAGGTAACACAAAGGCATTAAATTCATATCTTTCAATAATGAATGTGACCAGACTAAATGCTCCAATCAAAAGACAAAGGTATCAGAATGGATAATAAAATAAGATCCATCTATATGCGGCCTACGAGAGACTCATTTTAGACTTACAGACACCTGCAGACTGAAAGTGAGGGGATGGGAACCATTTAGCATTGCTAATGGACATCAAAAGAAGTATATATATTTCAAAAGAAATACACACACACACACATACACACACACACATATATATAATTATATCAGACAAACTACATTTTAAAACAAAGACAAGAGCTATAGAAATGTACTACAGGGGTACTGTATCATAATAAAGGGCTTTATCCATCAAGAAGATCTAATAATTGTAAATATTTACACCCCCAACTTGGGAGCACCCAAATATATAAATTAATAATTAATAATAAACATAAAGAAACTCACTGATAATAATACAATAATAGTAGGGACCTTAACACCCCACTGACACCAATGGACAGATCATCTAAAGAGAAAATCAGGAAGGAAACAATGGGCTTGAATGACCTACTGGACCTAGATGGACTTTACAGATATATTCAGAGCATTTCATCCTAAAGCAGAATACACAAATACAGATTCAAGTGTACATGGACATTCTCCAGAATAGATCACATGCTAGGTCACAAATCAGGCCTCAGCAAGTACAAAAAGACTGACATCATACCATGCATATTTTCAGACCACAACAGTATGAAGCTTGAAGTCAACCACAAGAAAAAATTTGGAAAAATTACAAATATATGGAAGTTAAAGAACATCCTACTAAAGAATGAACGGTTAACCAGGAAATCAGAGAAGAAATTAAAAAAAAAAAAAGAAAGAAAGAAAGGAAAAAAAAAAAGGAATTGAATGAAAATGAAACATGACAGTCCAAAACCTTTGGGATGCAGCAAAGGCAGTCCTAAGACTATAATGCAAGAAAAGTCTCAAATACACAATCTAACCTTGCACCTAAAGGAACAGCAAATAAATCCTAAAGCCAGCAGAAGAGGGGAAATTATTAATATAGATTAGAACAGAAAAAAAGGATATAGAAACAAACAAAAAAGAACGGATTAATGAAACTAAGAGCTAAGAAACTAAGAGCTGTTTATCGAAAGAATTAATAAAATTGATAAACCCCTAGCCAGACTTATCAAAAAAAGAAAGAACCCAAATAGATAAAAATCATTAATGAAAGAGGAGAGATCACAACCAACACCACAGAAATACAAATAATTATGAGAGAATACTAAGAGAAATTATATGCCAACTAAGTGGGCAACCTGGAAGAAACGGCAAAGTCTCAGAAACCTACAAACTACCAAAACTGAAACAGGAAGATATAGAAAATTTAAACAGACCCAAAACCAGCAAAGAAATCAAATCAGTAGTCAAAAATCTCCCAACAAAAAACATCCAGGGCGAGATGGGTTTCCCAGTGGAATTCTACCAGACATTTAAGAAGAGTTAATACCTATTCTTCTCAAACTGCTCCAAAAAAGAGAAATGGCAGAAAACTTACAAACTCATTCTACAAAGTCAGCATGGCCTTGATTCTAAAACCAAAGACCTCACCAAAAAGGAGAATTACAGGTCAATATCCCTGATGAACATGGATGCCGAAATTCTTAGCAAGATACTAGCAAACTGAATTCAACAGTACATTAAAAGAATTACACACCACAATCAAGTGGGATTTATTTGTGGGCTGGAGGGGTAGTTCAATAGTTCCAAATCAATCAACATGATATACCACATTAATAAAAGAAAGGATAAGATCATTACAATTCTCTCAATAGATGCATAAAACGTATTTGACAAAATATAATAGCCTTTCTTGATAAAAACCCTCAACAAGGTAGGGTCAGACAGAACATACCTCAACATCATAAAGGCCATATACAAAGACACACAGCTAATATCATCCTCAGTGGGGAAAAACTGACAGCCTTTCCCTTACAGTCAGGAACAACACAAGGATGTCCACTCTCACCATTACTATTTAACATGGTACCGGAAGTCTTAGCCTCAGCAATGAGATGACAAAAAGAAAAGGCATCCAAACTGGCAAGAAAGAAGTCAAACTTTCATTATTTGCAGATGATATGATACTTTACATAGAAAACCCAAAACACCACCACCAACAACAACAACAACAAAAAACCTGCTAGAACTAATACATGAATTCAGCAAAGTTGCAAGATATAAAATTAATGTGCAGAAATGTGTTGCGCTTCTATACGCCAATCAGTCCCATTTACAATTGCACCAAAAACAGTAAGATACCTAGTTATAAACCTAACTAAAGAGGTAAAGTATCTGTACTCTGAAAACTACATAACACTTATGAAAGAAATTGAAGAGGACACAAAGAAATGTAAAAGCATTCCATGCTTATGGACTATAAGAACAACCATTGTTAAAATGTCCTACTACAGAAAGCAATCTACACATTTAATGCAATCCCTATCAAAATATCACCAGCATTTTTTCACAGAGCTCAGTCTTAAAATGTATATGGAACCACAAAAGACCCCGAATAACAAAAGCAATTCTGAAAAAGAAAAACTAAACTGGAGGCATCACAATTCCAGATTTCAAGGTGTGTTACAAAGATGTAGTCATCCAGACAGTATGGTACTGGCATAAAAACAGACACATAGCTCAATGGAAAGAATACAGAACCCAGAGAAGGACCTTCAGCTATACAGTCAACTAATCTTTGACAAAAGAGGAAAGAACATCCAATGGAAAAAAGACAGTCTCTTCAGTAAATGGTGTTCAGAAAAATGGACAGCCACATGCAAAGACTGAAACTGGACCACTCTCTTACACAATACACAAAAATAAATTCAAAATGGATGAAGGGCCTAAATGTGAAACAGGAAGCCACCAAAATCCTAGAGGAAAACACACAGAGAAACCTCTTTGACTTTGACCATAGCAAATTCTCACTAGACACATCACCGGAAGCAAGGGAAAGAAGCAAAAATGAACTACTGGGACTTCTTCAAGTTAAAAAAAGCTTCTACAGGGCAAAGGAAACAATCAACAAAACTTAAAGGCAGTCTACGGAATGGGAGATGATACTTGTAAAAGACATATCAGATAAAGGGTTAGTGTCCAAAATCTATAAAGAATCTCTCAAACTCGGCTGTTTTGAAGATGGCGGAGAAGTAGCAAGCTGAGACTGCTTCAGCTAGCCGGAGATCAGCTAGATAGCTTATCTAAAGATTGCAAACACCTGAAAATCCATCGGCAGATCGAAGAGAAGAAGAACAGCAATTCTGGAAACAGAAAAACAACCACTTTCTGAAAGGTAGGACCGGCGGAGAAGTGAATCCAAAGCGACGGGAAGATAGACCCCGGGGGGAGGGGCCGGCTCCCGGCAAGCGGCGGAGCAACCGCGCACAAAATCAGGACTTTTAAAAGTCTGTTCCACTGAGGGACATCGTTCCAGAGGCTAAACCGGGGCGAAGCCCACGCGGGGTCAGCGTGGCCTCAGGTCCCGCAGGGTCACAGAAGGATCGGGGGTGTCTGAGTGTCGCAGAGCTTGCGGGTATTGGAACGGGAAAGCCGGCTACAGAGACAGAGCCGACAGTAAGCTCGCAGCTCCGTGTTACCTTGAACCGGTCGCAGGCTCGGTGAGCTCGGAGCGCGGCCGGAGGTCAGGCAGACGGGAGTAACTGGGCGCTGTTCTCTGAGGGGGCCCTGAGGAGTGGGGCCCTGGGCTCTCGGCTCCTCCGGGCTGGAGACCAGGAGGCCGCCATTTGTATTCCCGTCCTCTGGAACTCTACGGAAAGCGCTCAGGGAACAAAAGCTCCTGAAAGCAAACCCGAGCGGATTACTCACCCCGGCCCCGGGTAAGGGCGGTGTAATTCCGCCTGGGGCAAAGACACTTGAGAATCACTACAACAGGCCCCTCCCCCAGAAGATCAACAAGAAATCCAGCCGAGACCAAGTTCACCTACCAAGGAGTGCGGTTTCAATACCAAGGAGAGCAGCAGAATTCCAGAGGAGGAGAAAGCCAAGCACGGAACTCATGGCTTTTTTCCTGTGATTTTTTTTAGTCTTGCAGTTAATTTAATTTTTTCTTTTTCATTTTTTTTTTTTTTCTCGCCTTCGGGTAAAATTTTTTTTTTTTTAACTGTTACCTTTTTCTTTTTTAACAATTTTTTACTAGTTTATCTAATATATATATATATTTTTTTACATTTTTCTTAGGTGTTTTCTTTTTTAAAAAAAATTCTTTTCTTTTCTTTTCTTTTTTTTTTTCTTTTTTCTTTCTTCCTTTTTGAACCTCTTTTTATCCCCTTTCTCCCCACTCACGATTTTGGATCTCTTCTAATTTGGCTAAAGCATATTTTCCTGGGGTTGTTGCCACCCTTTTAGTATTTTACTTGCCCCTTCATTTACTCTTATCTGGACAAAATGACAAGACGTAAAAATTCACCACAAAAAAAAGAACAAGAGGCAGTACCGAAGGCTAGGGACCTAATCAATACAGACATCGGTAATATGTCAGATCTAGAGTTCAGAATGACAATTCTCAAGGTTCTAGCCGGGCTCGAAAAAGGCATGGAAGATATTAGAGAAACCCTCTCGAGAGATATAAAAGCCCTTTCTGGAGAAATAAAAGAACTAAAATCTAACCAAGTTGAAATCAAAAAAGCTATTAATGAGGTGCAATAAAAAATGGAGGCTCTCACTGCTAGGATAAATGAGGCAGAAGAAAGAATTAGTGATATAGAAGACCAAATGACAGAGAATAAAGAAGCTGATCAAAAGAGGGACAAACAGCTACTGGACCACGAGGGGAGAATTCGAGAAATAAGTGACACCATAAGACGAAACAACATTAGAATAATTGGGATTCCAGAAGAAGAAAGTGAAAGGGGAGCAGAAGGTATACTGGAGAGAATTATTGGGGAGAATTTCCCCAATATGGCAAAGGGAACGAGCATCAAAATTCAGGAGGTTCAGAGAATGCCCCTCAAAATCAATAAGAATAGGCCCACACCCCGTCACCTAATAGTAAAATTTACAAGTCTCAATGACAAAGAGAAAATCCTGAAAGCAGCCCGGGAAAAGAAGTCTGTAACATACAATGGTAAAAATATTAGATTGGCAGCTGACTTATCCACAGAGACCTGGAAGGCCAGAAAGAGCTGGCATGATATTTTCAGAGCACTAAACGAGAAAAACATGCAGCCAAGAATACTATATCCAGCTAGGCTATCATTGAAAATAGAAGGAGAGATTAAAAGCTTCCAGGACAAACAACAACTGAAAGAATTTGCAAATACCAAACCAGCTCTACAGGAAATATTGAAAGGGGTCCTCTAAGCAAAGAGAGAGCCTACAAGTGGTAGATCAGAAAGGAACAGAGACCATATACAGTAACAGTCACCTTACAGGCAATACAATGGCACTAAATTCATATCTCTCAATAGTTACCCTGAATGTGAATGGGCTAAATGCCCCTGTCAAAAGACACAGGGTATCAGAATGGATAAAAAAACAAAACCCATCTATATGTTGCCTCCAAGAAACACATTTTAAGCCCGAAGACACCTCCAGATTTAAAGTGAGGGGGTGGAAAAGAATTTACCATGCTAATGGACATCAGAAGAAAGCAGGAGTGGCAATCCTTATATCAGATCAATTAGATTTTAAGCCAAAGACTGTAATAAGAGATGAGGAAGGACACTATATCATACTCAAAGGTTCTGTCCAACAAGAAGATTTAACAATTTTAAATATCTATGCCCCCAACGTGGGAGCAGCCAACTATATAAACCAATTAATAACAAAATCAAAGAAACACATCAACAACAATACAATAATAGTAGGGGACTTTAACACTCCCCTCACTGAAATGGACAGGTCATCCAAGCAAAAGATCAGCAAGGAAATAAAGGCCTTAAATGACACACTGGACCAGATGGACATCACAGATATATTCAGAATATTTCATCCCAAAGCAACAGAATACACATTCTTCTCTAGTGCACATGGAACATTCTCCAGAATAGATCACATCCTCGGTCCTAAATCAGGACTCAACCGGTATCAAAAGATTGGGATCATTCCCTGCATATTTTCAGACCACAATGCTCTAAAGCTAGAACTCAACCACAAAAGGAAGTTTGGAAAGAACCCAAATACATGGAGACTAAACAGTATCCTTCTAAAGAATGAATGGGTCAACCGGGAAATTAAAGAAGAATTGAAAAAAATCATGGAAACAAATGATAATGAAAATACAACGGTTCAAAATCTGTGGGACACAACAAAGGCAGTCCTGAGAGGAAAATATATAGCGGTACAAGCCTTTCTCAAGAAACAAGAAAGGTCTCAGGTACACAACCTAACCCTACACCTAAAGGAGCTGGAGAAAGAACAAGAAAGAAACCCTAAGCCCAGCAGGAGAAGAGAAATCATAAAGATCAGAGCAGAAATCAATGAAATAGAAACCAAAAAAACAATAGAACAAATCAACGAAACTAGGAGCTGGTTCTTTGAAAGAATTAATAAAATTGATAAACCCCTGGCCCGACTTATTAAAAAGAAAAGAGAAAGGACCCAAATAAATAAAATCATGAATGAAAGAGGAGAGATCACAACTAACACCAAGGAAATACAAACTATTATAAGAACATACTATGAGCAACTCTACGGCAATAAATTTGACAATCTGGAAGAAATGGATGCATTCCTAGAAACATATAAACTACCACAACTGAACCATGAAGAAATAGAAAGCCTGAACAGACCCATAACCAGTAAGGAGATTGAAACAGTCATTAAAAATCTCCAAACAAACAAAAGCCCAGGGCCAGACGGCTTCCCGGGGGAATTCTACCAAACATTTAAAGAAGAACTAATTCCTATTCTCCTGAAACTGTTCCAAAAAATAGAAATGGAAGGAAAACTTCCAAACTCATTTTATGAGGCCAGCATCACCTTGATCCCAAAACCAGACAAGGATCCCACCAAAAAAGAGAGCTATAGACCGATATCCTTGATGAACACAGATGCGAAAATACTCAACAAAATACTAGCCAATCAGATTCAACAGTACATTAAAAAGATTATTCACCACGACCAAGTGGGATTTATTCCAGGGCTGCAAGGTTGGTTCAACATCCGCAAATCAGTCAATGTGATACAACACATCAATAAAAGTAAGAACAAGAACCATATGATACTCTCAATAGATGCTGAAAAAGCATTTGACAAAGTACAACATCCCTTCCTGATCAAAACTCTTCAAAGTGTAGGGATAGAGGGCACATACCTCAATATCATCAAAGCCATCTATGAAAAACCCACCGCAAATATCATTCTCAATGGAGAAAAACTGAAAGCTTTTCCGCTAAGGTCAGGAACACGGCAGGGATGTCCATTATCACCACTGCTATTCAACATCGTACTAGAGGTCCTAGCCTCAGCAATCAGACAACAAAAGGAAATTAAAGGCATCCAAATCGGCAAAGAAGAAGTCAAATTATCACTCTTCGCAGATGATATGATACTATATGTGGAAAACCCAAAAGACTCCACTCCAAAACTGCTAGAACTTATACAGGAATTCAGTAAAGTGTCAGGATATAAAATCAATGCACAGAAATCAGTTGCATTTCTCTACACCAACAGCAAGACAGAAGAAAGAGATATTAAGGAGTCAATCCCATTTACAATTGCATCCAAAACCATAAGATACCTAGGAATAAACCTAACCAAAGAGACACAGAATCTATACTCAGAAAACTATAAAGTACTCATGAAAGAAATTGAGGAAGACACAAAGAAATGGAAAAATGTTCCATGCTCCTGGATTGGAAGAATAAATATTGTGAAAATGTCTATGCTACCTAAAGCAATCTACACATTTAATGCAATTCCTATCAAAGTACCATCCATCTTTTTCAAAGAAATGGAACAAATAATTCTAAAATTTATATGGAACCAGAAAAGACCTCGAATAGCCAAAGGGATATTGAAAAAGAAAGCCAACGTTGGTGGCATCACAATTCCGGACTTCAAGCTCTATTACAAAGCTGTCATCATCAAGACAGCATGGTACTGGCACAAAAACAGACACATAGATCAATGGAACAGAATAGAGAGCCCAGAAATAGACCCTCAACTCTATGGTCAACTAATCTTCGACAAAGCAGGAAAGAATGTCCAATGGAAAAAAGACAGCCTTTTCAATAAATGGTGCTGGGAAAATTGGACAGCCACATGCAGAAAAATGAAATTGGACCATTTCCTTACACCACACACAAAAATAGACTCAAAATGGATGAAGGACCTCAATGTACGAAAGGAATCCATCAAAATCCTTGAGGAGAACACGGGCAGCAACCTCTTCGACCTCTGCCGCAGCAACATCTTCCTAGGAACAACGCAAAAGGCAAGGGAAGCAAGGGAAAAAATGAACTACTGGGATTTCATCAAGATCAAAAGCTTTTGCACAGCAAAGGAAACAGTTAACAAAATCAAAAGACAACTGACAGAATGGGAGAAGATATTTGCAAACGACATATCAGATAAAGGACTAGTGTCCAGAATCTATAAAGAACTTAGCAAACTCAACACCCAAAGAACAAATAATCCAATCAAGAAATGGGCAGAAGACATGAACAGACATTTCTGCAAAGAAGACATCCAGATGGCGAACAGACACATGAAAAAGTGCTCCATATCACTCGGCATCAGGGAAATACAAATCAAAACCACAATGAGATATCACCTCACACCAGTCAGAATGGCTAAAATCAACAAGTCAGGAAATGACAGATGCTGGCGAGGATGCGGAGAAAGGGGAACCCTCCTACACTGTTGGTGGGAATGCAAGCTGGTGCAGCCACTCTGGAAAACAGCATGGAGGTTCCTCAAAATGTTGAAAATAGAACTGCCCTATGACCCAGCAATTGCACTATTGGGTATTTACCCTAAAGATACAAATGTAGTGATCCAAAGGGACACATGCACCCGAATGTTTATAGCAGCAATGTCCACAATAGCCAAACTATGGAAAGAACCTAGATGTCCATCAACAGATGAATGGATCAAGAAGATGTGGTATATATACACAATGGAATACTATGCAGCCATCAAAAGAAATGAAATCTTGCCATTTGCAACAACGTGGATGGAACTAGAGCGTATCATGCTTAGCGAAATAAGTCAAGCAGAGAAAGACAACTATCATATGATCTCCCTGATATGAGGAAGTGGTGATGCAACATGGAGGCTTAAGTGGGTAGAAGAATAAATGAAACAAGATGGGATTGGGAGGGAGACAAACCATAAGTGACTCTTAATCTCACAAAACAAACTGAGGGTTGCCAGGGGGAGGGGGTTGGGGAGAAGGGGGTGGGATTATGGACATTGGGGAGGGTATGTGATTTGGTGAGTGCTGTGAAGTGTGTAAACCTGGTGATTCACAGACCTGGGGATAAAAATATATGTATATAAAAAATATATGTTTATAAAAAATAAAAAATTAAAAAAAAAAAAAGAATCTCTCAAACTCAATACCCAAAAAACAAATAATCCAATTTAAAAATGGGGAGAAAAGATGAGCAGACATTCTTCCAGAGAAGACAATACAGATGGCCAACAGACACATGAAAAGATGCTCAACATCACTCATCATCAGGACAATACAAATCAAAACCACAATGATATACCACCTCACTGAGTGGCTAAAATTAATGCAGGGAACAACTGGTATTGGTAGAGATATGGAGAAAGGGGAACCCTCATGCACTATTGGCAGGAATGCAAACTTGTACAGCCACTCAGGAAAATAGTATAGAGGTTCCTCAAAAGCTTAAACATGCATGAATCTTGAAGACATTATCCTAAGTGAAATAAGCCAGACATTAAAAAGACAACTGTTTGCTTCAACTTATAGGAATTACCTAGAACAGGCAAATTCAGAGAGACAGAAAATAGATCAGAGGTTCCCAGGGGCTGGGGAAGGGGAGAAAATGGGGGTTAATGCTTACAGAATTTCTCTTTGGGGTGATGAAAAAGTTTGGGACTTAAATATAGTGGTGATGGGTATGACATTGTGAGTGCCATTAATGCCAATGAACAGTACACTCAAAAATGGTTAAAATGGCAAACTTACATATCCTTTACCGCATGTTAAAGATTAGTATAATATAGTATAATTTTATATATATATATATAAAATATAGTATAATAGTATAATATACCCAAACCACTGAATTATACATTTCAAACGAGTGAATTATTTGGTATCTGAATTATATCTCAATAAAGTTGTTTGTTTGTTTTTTAAGGAAGAAATCTTTAAAAAAAAGGGGGGGTTGCTAGGTTGGGATGATGCAGACAGGCCTATGAAAGTTGAAAATGGGAGCCTTAAAAAACTATAACACCAATCTGTAATACTTTTAAGTACTGGAGCTTTGATTTCTTAAAAGGAGCTTTGATTTCTACTATATAATAGGATCACAAAACAAAGGTATCATTCTCCCATAACTGACTTCCTCCCAAGGCTAAATCAGAAGTCCAGAAACAGATAAATTACATCTCTAATTATTCTAATTTGTGGTTAAAAATGAACAAGGGACTACAACTGGTATCTATAGAAGGTACATAGTTATTATGATATTCAAATAGTATAAAGAAAATGAACCAAAACAAGTAATTTGTATTAGTGAGCACTCCATCCACAATGTCTGAGATAGGTTAAAAGATGTTCTACTACATTAGAGCTGAGAGTTCAAAAATTCAATGAAATTTTGACACAGAACCAGATGATTCACAATTTCAATTACTTGATTATTTCTTATTTCTATGCTGCATTTGAAGTAATTGATTATACATCCAACTTACTGCCAAAATTTCATTAGCAATATTTAACAAAAATAAGGAAAAAAGCCATGAATTCTATCCACCATAAGGCCATCTCAGGCACTCTGTGTGAGTAAAATCATTTTGGCTACATAAGACAAATTACAAAAAAACCAATAACAACAATAACAAAAAACTATATTCATTACAACAGCTGGAAAAGATTTAATAACAGCTATATTACTATCTCTGACAAAAATCAAGGCCATCTAACTAGTCTGCTGTACTTCTAGACAGGAGACACGTCTCTACTGACTACATGTTACATTCAGTGACATTTCACAAAGCACTACACCATCTAATGATAACAATACCTTGACTTTCTTTAATGCTGTACAGTTCAGGGCTTTCACTTGTGGCACATTCTTTGTGAAATGTCTGTCATGCCACCTCCCTTCCTTACTCTGAAAATCCTTCCCTGATTCTCAGGTCAAGCGTCCATCGCAGAGCCTCCATTAGAAGAAGCCATGTGGAAAAGTGACCAAAACTGTACAACAAATCATTTAAAACTGTGCTCAGAAAGAGTCTCTGCAGATGGCTGTAAGTAGCAGCATCGACACTCAGTAGGTATTGGGGCAAGCATTCCAGCATGAGGCTAAAGGCAAAGGAGAAAATCATATGAAAAAGATGGAGAGAGAACAGCAAAGCACATGCGCAAAGAGAAGCAAAGATGAATGACAAGAGTTCTGCCAGCTCTCTCTTATGCCAGGCTCCAGGAGATTCCTGGACATTTGCTTGCAGTCCTGACTTGAATTCCTCCAACACCCCTGAATGTTATGGAAAGTAACCTGCTTTTCCACTCACAGCTACTCAACAGTAGCATCCAAACTAACACCTACTTGTCATAAAATGCCTTATGGTAAATGTTAGGAACACTTATTTATTCTGAGGCCTATGAGCAGTATGTGACTTCACTAGGAAGTCACAGAACCTCAGAGAAGGACACACCAACATGGAAGTAACTGTTTTACATAAATTCTGAAAACCTGTCTCAATTTCAAGAATACGGTATTTTTCAAAATATTCCTCATTGCTGTCTGAGTGGACCCCACTTTTTAAAGTGTTTCTGCGCTACAAAATGACTCAGTCTAAGGACAAACTTTGTGTGATAATAATGATCTTAGCAAGAACCATTTCATTGTAAGCTAAGTCAAAAACCATGTTAAGCACTTGTCCTACATTATCTCTCACTCTCATTATCATTCAGAATAAGTAATATTATTCTGATTTTCGGGGGGGGGGGGACAAAACAGGTTCAGAAAGGTAAAATAAATTGCTGAAGTTCACAATGCCAGTCAGCGACACAGACAGGACTCAAACTCCGACGGGTCAGGCTCCAAAGCCTTTCTAGTATTCCATGCTGCCTCTTTCTTCCCAAAAGTTTTGAAGTCCTTCGTCCCTGCTGAATGTAGATCTAAACATGGAGGCTCCTTCAATCCGGCCTCCAGCCTCCCTCCTCCTCACAGCTGCTGTCCAGGCCTGAGAAGAGGAACGGGCTGCTGGCTGCGAGCCACCGGTGACAGCTACCATGGACTGAGAAAGGAATCAAGCCCGAGGTTCCAACAGAAAAAGGAAGTGGAGAAGGGGAGGTACAAGTGAGCAGCTGGGGAATAAAGGCAGGGCCCAAAGGCGCAGAGAGGCCTGGAAGAGAATAGGGAGTACTGGAACAGAGATTTTAAGCTTCCCCTCACCCGGGATCCTTGCTTCTCCCTTTCCTTTCAAACTTCTCCATCTTCCTCCCCTTATCCTTTCCATGGCACATCCTTCCCCTGTGGGCGCAGTGGCTCAAATGCAGTGGAGAAACAGGAGAGGCAGAACCACACAAGGGCAGGAAGACGCAACCATCCACGCAAAAGGATGAGCAAGGGCACAATGACAAGTCGAGCTTCTAAGCCACGTTAAAGCTTTTAACACCTGTAGCGAATTCTGGGTCTAGATTCTCAAATAAAACATATTGGGGGGGGGCGCCTGGGTGGCTCAGTGGGTTAAAGCCTCTGCCTTCGGCTCAGGTCATGATCTCGGGGTCCTGGGATCGAGCCCCGCATCAGGCTTTCTGCTCAGCAGGGAGCCTGCTTCCCCCTCTCTCTCTGCCTCTCTGCCTACTTGTGATCTCTGTCAAATAAATAAATAAAATCTTTAAAAAAAAAAATGGGAACTTTAAAATTAATATATAGTTAAATATTTTTGAAAGAGAATGTGATTATACACTAGCCCCTTATAATCTACAAAGAAAAAAGTTACAAGTAGTAGTTTTCTGCGATTGTTGGCAACTACAGATAATTGGAAGCAGGTATAATACCACATCTTACTCACTTTTTTTTTTTAAGATTTTATTTATTTATTTGACAGAGATCACAAGGAGGCAGAGAAGCAGGCAGAGACAGAGGGGAAGCAGGCTCCTTGCTGAGCAGAGAGCCTGACTCCAGGCTTGAAGCCAAGACCCTAAGATCATGACCTGAGCCAAAAGCAGAGGCTTAGCTTTTTAGCAGAGGCTAAAGGCAAAGGAGAAAATCATATGAAAAAGATGAAAAAGGAGAAAATCGTGGAAGGTAGAAGGCAAAGGAGAAAATCATATGAAAAAGATGAAAAAGACTGAGGCGCCCCTCTTACTCACTTTTAAGCACCTAAAATACTATCTTTGACAGACTGGGTTTTTTTCAATTTTTAGTAATTGAGTTATTATTCAAAGAAATTTCAAAGTAGTCTATATAGTTTTGGCAATTTAGTAAATAAGTAAAGGTAACATAGATTCACACACATACAACCACAGAACACACACATAAAACACAGAAATGCTGAATAAAATAGACAATGATAAGAAATTTTATATACATATTCAAACTCAAATAAGAGAAGAGAGAGAAAGAAATCTCCAGGAGCCAAAACTACAGAGAGAACTCCAGTCAAAATTTTAAACACAGTAATAAACCCTGCAAAAAGCTTTATGGAAAGAGCCCAGATGTCCATCAACGGATGAATGGATAAAGAAGACGTGGTGTGTACATACACACACACACACACTCACACACGTACACATATATGTGCAAGGGAATACTATGTAGCAATCAAAAATGAAATCCTGCCATTTGCAAAAATATAGATGGAACTAGAGGGTAAGACCTAGAAATAAGTCAACCAGAAAAAGACAACTATCATGTGATCTCACTGATATGTGGAATTTGAGAAACAAGGCAGAGGATCATGGGGGAAAAGAGGAAAAATGAAATAAGATGAAACCAGTGAAGAAGACAAACCAAAAGAGACTCTTAATCATAGAAAACAAACTGAGGGTTGCTAGAGGGGAAGGGATGAAGGGATGGGGTAACTGGGTGACGGAGACTGGCAAGGGTATGTGTTGTAATGAGCGCTGGGTGTTATATAAGACTGATAAATCACAGACTTGTACCCCTGAAAAAAATAATACATTATATGTTAATTAACTGAATTTAAATTTAAAAAAAAAAAAAAAAAGAGGCTTACAGGAATCCTGGCCCTCAACACAGGTCCTACTAGATGGACAAGGAATCATGAGGTATTGCTAGTGACCTCAGAGAGGCAGAGAACTAGAGTCGAAACCCCTGACTAAAGAACCCAGGACCCTTTCTCCATGTAAGGAAACAACAAAAATTCTGAATCTTGGCCAGGAAGGCAGCCCAGGGTAGGAGCTAAGTTCGGAGTCTACACTGCTCACATGGTAAAAGAATCCTTAGCCAAGAAATTAACATGAAATCTAGTCCCTACCCCACATAGTAAAAGCACTCAGGGGAACGAGAACTCAACCCAGAAAAATCTACCCCAATCCAACAGCGAGCTCACAAACTAAAACTTTAAAACCGATGAGGAAATAGTCCATTATAATGGAAAGTTGGCCATCAAAACAAACAGATTAGTACCCAGGAACTCAAGAGATTAGTATAATCTGAAAACACCATAAAAGTAAGTAGATAACAATGATTAAAGAGATAGAATATAAATAATAAGGAAACTAATTGTGGAAATTAACCAAATAAACTTTAAGAAATAAAAATAGTGAAATTTAATGTTATGTTGTCACATATGCATATCACATCACTTAAATCACCAACTTACTGCTCTATACCTGTTTTTAAGTATTCAAACCTTATTTAAAAAGAAAAACAAGCACTCTGAACCATTAACTCCAAAGCAAGAGGGAAGATGGGAGGATGTACCGTTACAGCCTGAATCCTGACCTCCTCAAGAATATGGTATATGATTATGAACTCCTCCCAGAAAAAGCATATAACTTCAAGTTTTAAATATCATACAAAAGATTAACTAGATATCTCATGAACTTGAATTGAAAGGGTATTACATATATAGGGTATTACATATATAGACATATTTCAGTATTTACTATTAAGTATAAATTTAAACCAAATTATATGTCATCAAAGAAAATATCACCAGGTTTAAAAAAAAAAATTAGCCTTTCAAGACACAGGATATCCTGAGAGCGTCCTCTAACCGTAGCCAGCATCAAGAATTCTACCTTCTACGACACACTGCAAGAACAATAAGGAATTCAGAATATGGTGTTCAAATGATAGGGCAAAATTTAAGTATGCTGCAAAGATTTAAAAACATCTCACCTAATAATTAATCTAAAATTTTCCCATTCCTACAATAGATGCGACTTTCGTAACAGCAAGTGACTGCAAGTAACAAAGCAGCTACTTTAATGTACAGATTTTTAGCAATTTTGATTATATCACTTTTTACACAGAAAGGCTAAAGGAAGAATTTCATTTATATGAAAATAGAATGGTTAAAAGTGTAGGCTTTGGGGGGCGCCTGGGCAGCTCAGTGGGTTAAGCGAACGAGTTTTGGTTTCAGGTCAGGCCATGATCTCAGGGTCATTAGATTGAGCCCGTATCAGGCTCCCTGCTGAGCAGAGAATCTACTTAAAGAGTCTCTCTCTTTCTCCCTCCCTCCCCCAACTTGCTTATTCAAGCTCTCTAAAATAAATAAATAAATCTTAAAAAAAAATAAAATAAAAAAATGTAGGCTCTGGCATCAAAGCTCTGAGGAGTTAGTCTGACTGACCCTCAGCACCTGTGAGACTGAAAAGGCAGACTTTATGCACCTGCACAGGCACCTGTACCTCGTAACCCTCAATCACAGAGACACAATCAACAACGAATGCTAAGTACAGAGGGTCCCCGACTTAAGATGGTTTAACTTAACAATTTTCAACTTTACAATGGTGTGAAAGCAACATACACCCAGTAGAAACCATACTTGGAATTTTGGATCTTTTCCTGGGCTACTGATAAGATCCTGTCCTGAGATGCCGGGAAGCAGCCACAGCTCCCAGTCAGCCCCACAACCATCACTGCAATTACTTTCAGTACAGTATTGGATAAGTTACATCAGATATTCAGCACTTTCACAGGCTTAGCCTTAGAGAATTCCGCCCACCTGTATGTAGGCTAGTGTGAGTGTACTGAGCAAGTCTAAGGTAGACTAGACTAAGCTAGGATATTCGGCAGATTAGATGTATTAAATGCACTTTCAACTTAGCATACTTTCAAATTAGGATGGGTTTAGTGGGAAGTAACCCCATCATAAGTAGAAGATCTATAATAAGTTAAGTACCTGGACTATATAAGAATTCAAGAGTTACTAGTTGGTGTTACTAAAAGAATAATTAGTGCCACTTACTACTTATTGGATCTTAAGTGTACTAACTCTCTGGACCCCAGATTCTACTTTTCTCTGAAACTAGAAATACTAAGGCAAAGTTGCAAGAATAAAACATTTTTAAGCTAAACTACTTTCTTCTAAGGATCTCAAAACATATGTATTTTTAAAATCTGATGATCCGAAGACGGTACTTTAAATTCTAAGATGTATCATGCGCATTCATGCGACAAGAAAACGCCTACATAATATCCCAACAGCATAACTGAAAAGGAAAATGACAAGGAAAAGAAAAAGCCTCATGAATTCAAGGGAATAGATCAGTTTTGTTCAGTACTTTAACCTGTTACTCTGTAAATCAATGTAAAATAAATGAATATTATGGCATCATGACGAACAGTCTAGTTACCTCTTAACAACTATTCTTCCTCACTAATGGACTCCAGATTTGGTGGGGAGGGGTAGCCATATGCTCTTTCCCAGATGCTGAATTATAGCTGATATATGCCCACCACAGCCACCCCTTACCCCTTTTCCCATAGTCTGGTCAGGTCTCCGTGTGCAACCTGCTTGTGACCAATGAGGTAAAGGGCCTGAGGACTTCTGAGAAATTTTTCTCCCTGATAAGTAAGAAGAATAAAGAGGAAGCCCTTTCCCAAACACTCCCTTCCTATCTACTTAGGATGTTACACTGATGGTGCTTTTCCAGGAGCTGTCCTGCACCCATGAGCGGAAAGCCCTGCTAATCTAACTCTGAAACTGTTGAGCTGGAGAACCAACTGTGTGATTGCCTGCCTCAAGACATTAACAGTCAATGTCCTTGTGCTTTCCCCATTGTTAGTTGGGAGTCCCAGTAACTTACAGCTAATAAGCATACCTTAAGTGTTACAAATATTAAGCACAAATTTGAAACACAATTAGATCCTATGACAGACAATATTCTGTGGAAACTGTGTCAAGTTCCACCCTAGTCAATAACATTACATCTACATTTATTAACTGAAACTATACATGTTTGTAGCACTTTTCTAACCTCTCCCAAATTAGGTCATCAGAATAGTATTCATCATGTTAAGATTCATTCCATTTAACAAGAACAGCATTTTACATTCCTCCTTCTTCTCTCCTCTATGGAGACTTTAAATTAGAAAAAAGGAAAATAAGTATAGGCAAAATCCTTACTCTATCCCTAGTCTTAAAGGATCTGGGACACCCAGACTACATTACGGGAAAACATTTTTGAAAAAAAGCACAAAGTAATAATTTTTTAAAATCAGCACAAAATAGTTATGATAACTCCTCACTAAAAGTCTACTATGTGACAAGTTATTTAAAACCTTGCCTCATAGAATTAGAGAGGCGGGGCAGGGTGGGAGGCGCGGGTCATGGAGGTTAGAGAAGGGGAAAAAATGAAACAAGATGGGATCAGGAGGGAGACAAACCATAGGAGACTCTTAATCTCACAAAATGAGGGTTGCTGGAGGGGTGGGGGGTAGGAATAGGGTGGCTGAGTTATGCACATTGGGGAGGGTATGTGCTATGGTGAGTGCTACGAAATGTGTAAGCCTGTTGATTCAAGACCTGTACCCCTGGGGCAAATAACACATTACATGTAAATAAACAAATAAACAAATAAAATTTGAACAAATAAAATAAAACCTGCCTCATAGTAACTCATAAGGATAGGTGTGATCAATAGCTTCATTTCAGAAACAAAACAGAAGCAAGAGAATTTAAATTATTTCGTTTAGTATTCTTTGTTGTTGTTGTTCTTTTTACTATATTTTGACTAATTTTTGAGGAATTTGCTGGCTCCTTGGTCAAATAAATGAAAGAACTGAGATTCAAACCCAGACTCTCTAGCATACTGTCTTTAGTAGATCAGAAAGGGCAGGAAAATGTTGACCTGAAGTTGTTGAGGAAGGTATAATAAGAGAAGTAAAACTTAAAATGGCTATTGCAAATTTAGGAAAGAAAAGTTAGTCAAGCTAATGCATCAAATAAAGTTTGCTCTAAGAAAATTAAGAGACTATGTTTACATAGCTTCTTCAGCCAAGAATTCATATTTAATGTTGAATGACATAAATAATTCATGAATGATATTCCTACGATCTCCAATTCATTTTTAATCAGTTACTCATAGAGATACACAGAATATATATTTCTACAAAATCAAGTTAATTTGGGAACCCAGTGGTCTCTTAAAACTTAAATCAGACACCAATCAAAGGCCTATGGAAAAATGGAGTATTACAACGGTATTTTAATGTTTTAGGAATATTTCCTGGCCCTTAATCATTTTAGAAACATAAAACCTGGTCTGTATCATCTATCATGTATGTGTATGCAATTCACATAGACACTAACAGCTAAGGACAGAGATCTGTTAATGAAGCTAACAGGAAGTCTGAAGCAAAAGATAAAGTACAAAGAATTCTGGACAATTCATAAAATCACATTCACTGAGCATCTACAATGTGCCCGGCACCATGGCTAGTACTGAGTAACTTAATCAAATATTTTAAAACTGCAAAATTACAATTAAAATATATCTAATATCTTTGAAAATCTTTATTTTTTAAAGTATGCCTTAAAAAGAAATTCCCGAGAGCACCTGGGTGGCTCAGTTAGTTGTCTGCTTCAGCTCAGGTCATGATCCCAGTGTCCTGGGATCGAATTCCACATCAGGCTCCCTGCTCAGCGAGGAGTCTGCTTCTCCCTCTCCCTCTGCTTGTTGCTCTGCCTACTTGTGTACTCCCCACCACCCCCTGTCAAATAAAATATTTTAAAAATAAAGAAAAAGAAATCCCCAAATGATATTTGATTGAGGTTAAAAGCAGTTTCTAAAGTTTAGCAGCAAAACAAAATGCAAAGTAACCAAGAAAATATTTTAAATCATAGACAGTAGATAGGTATGGATTTATTCCTATCCAATATCAAAACATTACACAAAGCTATAATAAATAAAAGAATGTGGCAGAGTGGCAGATTAATAATACAGAGGTTGGCAAATTTTCTGTAGAGGCCACAGTTAAGTATTTTAGGCTTCGTCAAAACTCTGCCCTTGTATCATGAAAGCAAACAATATATAAACAAATGGGCAGGTCTATGTTCCAATAAATCCTCATGTACAAAAATAGGCCATGAGCCACATTTGTCCAATGTGTCAGATTCTGCTGAACCCTGGACCAACAAAACAAAAATAAGCTCAGAAATAGGTCCATAATTATCTGAAAATTTAGTGTAAATTCAAGAGGAATTTTAAATCAGTGGGGGAAAGACAGACTACTTGGGGGTAAAAAAAATCAGTCCATACTCCACACAACCCAAAAAATACCACCATCACTGAAGGAATAAATGTTTATAAAAACTGTAGTACTGCTGGGAAAAAGTACTTGGCATATTCCTGTAATCTTGAAGTGCAGACTCTCCTAGACAACAGAGTCATACAGCCAGAAGCCATAAAAGAAAAAATGTGCTAAATTTACTCACATAAAAACTTAAGTCTTATTTAAGGTTAAAATTAATGTGAACAAAGTTAATTTTAAAAAACTGAAAAAACGTATTTGCTTCAAAAGCTTATTTAACAAGAATTAATACAAAGAACATGGGTTTTTACATAATAAGAAAAAGACTAGTGTTAGAAAAATGAGCAGGGTAAACAAATGGGTAATTAAAAAGAAGAAAACCATGTGAAAAAATGTCCAACACCTGGAAGTAAATTAGAGATTTATATATTGGAGTAATAACTACTGACTGAGGAACAGGAAGGAGGAAAAAAAGATTAATAATACCTCTGTTCCTGGAAAACAGGCATGTTCATATACCATTACTGGGAGTTTAATATGGTATCCACTTTGGGGAAAGAAACATTGCAATAACTTTTTTCCATTTTCAATGGGCATTCCATTTGCCCCACTTCTGTATATCTACTCTTGAGTAATACACAAAGATACACGAACAAGTCCTGTAACACCATATGTTAGAACAAAAATCCAGAAACAGGTAAGGAAATCATATCAAATTATACCATAAATTACAGGACAAAAATTATGCAGTCAATAAAACAAATGCAGTAGACCTATGTGAATTAACCAAGAAACATCTTTAGGGCATATTAATAAGAAAAGCAGTCACAGAATAATATGTAGAAAATTACCACAATTACATTAAAAAAACAGTGTACACATTTGTAAATGAACATATATATTTAAGTAGATGCACAGGAAAAAGGCCTAAAAGGGCACAGGTCAAGTAATAAATAGAAATAACATCTGTGAAAGAGAATGGAAAGAGGGAATAGGACAGAAGGACTTTCACTTTTATTACTGAAAGCAGAGAGCTATTTGACTAAAATTATTGATTAAAAATATGGAATCTGAGGTCAGATGGACCCGGGATTCAAGGCTAAGATTGGTCATTTTATTAGTTACAAGATCACATATTAGTTATCTTTTCTAAACTTCACTTACAAAATGGAGATAATAGAACCGAAGATAATGAGTTGTTTTTTCAGTTTGGTTAATATATATAAGCAAAATATGCCATTTAAACCACTTTTGAGCATATGTCAGCAACATTAAATACATTCACAGTGTTGTGGAACCATCACTGCTATCTATTTCCAAAACTTTTTCACCACCCAAACAAAAACTATGCAACTACTAAGCAGTAACTTCCCGTTTCCCTTCTTCCCTGAGCCCCTGGAAACCTATAATCTTCTTTCTTTCTCTATGAACTCGCCTGTTCTAGGTGCCTCATACAAGTGGAATACAGCATATGTAGCTTACTGCTGGCCTATTCACTTAGCATGTTTTCAAGGATCATCCATGTTATAACATGTATCAGAACTTCTTCCTTTTTATGGCTGAATTATATTCCATTTATATATAATACATATTACTTATATGTAATTTATAAATATACACATACAAGACAGTCTTTTTATCCACTCATCAGTTAATGAATGCTTGAGTTGTTTCCACTTTCAGGTTTTGTGAATAACACTGTTATGAACATTGGTGTACAAGTATCTGAGTACCTCAATAGGTTGTTTTATAATCAAATAAGAAAACTAAATACTTAGCAGGATAACTGGCATATAAAAAGGCTCAGTACATTTTACTTATACTTCTGTAGCATTTGAACAATTTAAATAAACATGTTCATACACAACATGTAAATTTTTTTAAATATTTAACTATTTGCTAATTCAGAGCAAGATCTGATGGTAAAGAATTGCTAAAGAAAAATGTTTCCAGAGGGCACCTGGGTGGCTCAGTGGGTTAAAGCCTCTGCCTTCAGCGCAGGTCATGGTCCCAGGGTCCTGGGATCAAGCCCCGCATCAGGCTCTCTGCTTGGCAGGGAGCCTGCTTCCTCCTCTCTCTCTCTGCCTGCCTCTCTGCCTACTTGTGCTCTCTGTCAAATGAGTAAATAAAATATTTTTTAAAAAGAAAGAAAAAGAAAAAATGTTTCCAGGAGGAAGACACTGATCAAGAGAGAATACCTGTGAGAAACCTATGGATAGGTTGATTTTTTTTCCCCCACAGTAGACAGGGTGTTGACAAATGAACAAAATATTAATCTACTTGACATGTCATTCCTAACATGGACTACCAGAACTTAAATCCATTAGAGTAACTAATCCTGATTCCAATCCCATTTAAGTAAACTTCTGATAAATTTTTTTCAAAGGGGAACAAAAAAAAGCACTGGTGGGGCTGACATAGATGACTCATGTTTGATATAGTATTTACTGTAAATTGCCAAACTAGCATTCTAGTTCATCTACTGTGCCTCTTCTAAATCAGTAAGATTTGTGAATACATTAGTATACTTGATTTGATCAATTCTATAAGGTACAGACTGTGCTCACTTCAGCAGCACATATAAGGTTGAGACAGGACCTCATAAATTCGACTACATAATATCTTCATTAATCATATATCTCTATAAATACTCATTTAAATTTAAAAGAAAGATAAAATACAAATCAGGAAAATATCTATAAATATGATTGTTAAAGGGCTGCCATCCTTAAAATTCAAAGAGCTCTTGCAATGCAGTAAGAAAAGGAATAGAGAGAGGACATTGTAATAGAAAACTGGACAAATGGGTAAATAATTTTTCAGAGTAAGAACAAATTGATTTAAAATACACATTCAAAAAGCCTTAAATCAAGTATACCAAGTAATTTAGAGCTCTGTCTTCACATTCAGAAAGACCTGAGTTCCAAATCAGACTATAACCAAATAGTTGTGTAAATGTTGGGATTAATATCTTGACCTATCTCTCATTTCTTCACAGATACTAATTTATATATTAACGGAAAGATAGTGTTAAGTATTTTATAGGCAGAGGAGAGGAAAATGTCAAAATGGCAAGACCTGGCTGTAAGATGACTGATTAAAATGGGAAAGAGTTCAACTTGAAATGAAAATAATGATGAGCAGTGGTGACTTCCACAGAACGTCTTATCCTGCCAAAACATTTGGGTGTGAGACAGACAGGTGGATCATATACATCTGTCCGTGGTCCTGAAACTCCACTGACTATTAGGTCATAGTCCATTATAACCATGGAACATTGGTAACCCATTCAAAGTTTCCTAGGAATTCTCAACCAGGTGAACACTAACAAGGAAAGAGACATACATAACCCAAGGCTTCTGAAACAGCATAGCCATGGAGACATGACCAGTTAGGGTGGGGAGGACTTGCTTTGATAGATTTCAAATATTCACATATACAAAACAGAAGGGGGAAGTGAAGTAGAGAGGAAGGGGAAAGAAAGAATAAGGAGAAGGAAGGGTCAGAGGAAGAGACCCCCCCACACACACAGACACACACATGCCTCTGGATTTGTGGAAGTCTTACTGAAAGCCTATGGAATTATACACATTTGGGTTTGGTGCAATTTTGTACTAGATATCTCCTGAATATGGTGATAAAAGTCAATAATGTATGGTGCAAGAAACGGAAAGGAGGTATGAAAGAGATAAGAGAGGAACCCAGGGACAATATCTCTACTAAAATTCTCCCTCTCTCCCACACCTTACAATAGCTATGATTTGGAAGGAGACACCTGATCCAAGCTATCCCAATCAGAGTCTGTCTCTCCTTAAAAGAAATAGAGACTAGGAGTCACAGGAGAGAATCTTTGAGAGAGGCATAAGAGACGATGATTAACTTTACATTTTGATAACTTACTCGTGTAAGTTTCAACTGGGTACCTCTGAAGGAAGAGAAATGGAATGTATGTCATTCAAACAAGTAGAGGGGAAAATGATTCAGGAAAATATACTTACGGAAAAATAAGTATTTTTAAAGTTTTGTTTTTAAAAAGGAGAGAAAATATGGTAGAAGTAAATCCAAACAAATCTGTATTTACAATAAATGTAAATGGCCTACACACTACAGTTAAAATACAAAAAGATCTCACACTAGGGGCAAAAAATCCCATTATGGCAAAACCTTCCTTCACTGCATAAAAGTTGCAATTCATCAGGAAGAAGTAATAATTCCAAACTTTATGTACTTTATGTACTTAATTAATCTAGCCCAAAATATATAATGGGCAAAAAGTGATAAAGTTACATGGAAAAACTGGCAAATGTGCCATCAAGACAGGCAACTAATAAACATTCTCAGTAATTAATAGCTGAAGCAGACAAAAACCTAAACAATCTAAATAACAGGATGAGTCTAGTGGACACAGATACAACACAACTACAGAAGAAACATTGTTTTGAAAAACATATGCAACTTTTATATATATTGAACACTGGGCCATGATACAAATACAAAAACTTGGGAATTTTTTAAAAATAATGACTTTTTAAAAAAAGGCATTTGGAAATTAAAACATACCCCTGAGATGTGTGGGTGACTCAGTTGGTTAAGCACCTGCCTTCCACTCAGGTCATGATCCCAGAGTCCTGGGATCAAGTCCTGCATCAGGATCGTGGCTTGGCAGGGAGCCTGCTTCTCCCTCTGCCTGCCACTCCACCCTGCTTGTGCTCTCCTTCTCTCTTTCTCAAACAAATAAAAATTTAAAAAAAAAAAACATATCCCTAAACAACTCACAGTATAAAGAAAACAGAAAATTAGAAAACAATTAAAAGGAAACAATAATCAAAAGACAACATACAAAACATGTAGGATATAACCATAGTAGCAAGTAGAAATCTAAAGCCTTAAAACTCATATTAGAAAAGAAAATGATAAGAATTAATGAGTTAGTCACAGAACTTTAAAAGATGGAAAAAAGGGGCACCTGGGTGGCTCAGTGGGTTAAGCCTCTGCCTTCAGCTCAGGTCATGATCCCAGGGGCCTGGGATCGAGTCCCGCATTGGGCTCTCTGCTCAGCAGGGAGCCTGCTTCTCCTCATCTCTCTCTCTGTCTGTCTCTCTGCCTATTTGTGATCTCTCTCTCTGTCAAATAAATAAATAAAATCTTAAAAAAAAAAAAAAGATGGAAAAAAGAATATAAGTAAATGAAAGAAAATAATATAGATGAGAGTAGGTATTAATAAAACAGAAATAGATATAATCAACATTACAAAATATTGGTTCCTTCTCAAGACTGACACATCTCTAAAAAGAGATCAGGAAAAGAGAAGATATAAATAAGCAATATTAGAAATGAAAAAATGTATACAGTTACTGGTCTTAAGAGACTAAACTGAAGATCATTATTTGAGCAAATTTATCAAAGAAATTTTAAAAGTAAGATAAATGGGCAAATTCCTAGGAAAACTCACTTCTCACAAGAATAGAAAACTTGAATTCTATATTTAATAAAGAAATTTAACTCCTACTTAAAAATCTTTCCAGAGAGAAACCCCAGACGAAATAGATCACTGAATTCTGCCAAACTTTCAAACACCTGAAGCAGAAATGACACCAACATTACATGAGGTAATGCTTTTCAACTTGTTTTATGAAGCCAGCATCATCTTGATACCAAAACCTTATACACATTATAGAAAAATAAAACTATAGGCTAATCTCCCTTGTGTACACAATGCAAAAAAGTTATAATCAAAGCACTAGTAAGTCAAATTCAGAAATATGTTATACATCAAAACTAAGTTTAATCCAGGAATGCAAGATTGACTCAATATCCAAATGTCTATGTTAATCACCACATTAATGAAATAAAGATTTAAAAAATCATACGATTATCTCTATGAAATGCAAAAAAAATGATAAAACGCAATTCAATTATATTAAACAACAAAATTATTAAATTTGTCATTGATTTATATTAAAATAACCAAAAAAGCTTTAGACCTCTTAGAAAACTAGGAATAAATATACCAGATAAAACCCTTACATGGGTTGTTATTATTGTTTTAAAGATTTTATTTATTTATTTGACAGTGAGAGAGGGAACACAAGCAGGAGAAGCGGAAGAGGGAGAAGCAGGCTTCCCGCTGAGCAGGGAGCCCAATGAGGGACTCGATCCCAGGATCCTGGGATCATGACCTGAACCAAAGCAGACACTTCACGACTGAGCCACCCAGGTGCCCCCTTAAATGGGTTTTAAGTCAACTTCTAAAGCCCATATTCCCAGGGATAGGATTCAAAGCTGGGCCACACAGAGTGACTCTAAAACCCAGCCTTTTTCTATGACACTCTGACAGTGATCATGAAATATTTTTGTTCACATACTGTCTCTGCAGAGGTTTTGAAATACCAATGTATTCCCTTGACAATTTTAAATCACAGCTCAAATATTTAATTATAGATTTAATGGTTGCAAATGATGTAAATTGCAATGTATTTCACATTGCATATATGCTCTAAAGAATATTCCAACAAAAACTTAAACTTATGAAAAATTTATGGGATATGTCCACAGTATAATCCACCTGGCAAAGCCAGTCCTCACTATCAAACCAATCAGCAAAAATAAGACTTATTTTCTGTTAAAAAAGTAGGACTCTAATTTTTACTTCAAAGGAATGTGTCATTACATAACCCAGTATCAACATATTGTTTCAGAGTTCTGAGAAAGATGACGGATGACAGAACTTTGCCACTAGTTTATAAACTAATGAAACAAAGCACCCACGTTTTTAGAAGCTCTTTTTGTTTTGCCCTCCCTAAGGAGCCATGCATTCTCAAACAGTCTCTTTCGTTTTGCACCCAGGAGATTTTCACAATCAAAGCAAGGCAGCACAGCAAAATTCAAGACAGGTAAGGAGTATGCCTTTATAAAGCAGGAGATGGGCAATTCTGAAATGGGAGTGAAAAAAGAAAATCAGCAGACTGCAGTGTTCTCAAACAGATGGATTTTAAAAGAGAATACTTAAGGGAAGTTGAGGATTTGGAATGGGGTCCCCATGAAACCGAATGCACCCACATACCCCCTAGGAAGTCTTCATGCACCCTGGGTACAAATTCCTGGTCGAAGACTACTACACTAGATTACCAGAACCTGGAGTGTCAAGATGTCAACAGATGCCTTTAAAAAGTGAAACTGATCATTTTTATTTTAACAAAAATGTTAATCTGATATTAATTCTTGGGTGTAAGTGAGTGATGTTCCCTTAAAAATGGACTCCACCCTGGAGAATCTGTTTTCTAATGGAGATCAGCTGCAGTCTGTGAGAAGGGACTCTCTTGGCTGGAAACAGAGATCATGCTCTTAGCCCTGTCCCTCTTCTCCTCACACTAAGGTGAGCTTGCCAGCCAGGGAGCACAGCACAGTGTGATTCAGGGTGTTGGAGCTGTCTGTCCAGGCAGAACTGCCTCTGGGGTCCCAGAGACAGACTTGCTCCCTGTGGTCAAGGCTCCATCAGCAGCTGTATAGGGCCTCTCCCAAAATCCAGATACAGTGCCCAGTCTGCTGCTTTCCTACCCACCACTCTCTCCCAAATTCCAGGCCTCTGTACCCTCAAATAGCATGGCACTTGTGTGAGGAATGCTGAGCTCAGAAGAATCTAAGCCAAGTGAAACTAGTAAAGTCAGTCTAGTGTCCTATCAAAACCCCTTTAATGCTACAGTTTTTAAAAAATTATTATTATTTTTTTAATTTTTAAAAAGTCTTTCCAAAAAGCAGTCACTTTCCTATTTGTAGAATTGCAGCAATTCTTTCCTTAGCTCTCAGGTTGAGTTCACAGGTGCTCAGAATGATCTGACAGATATCTAGCTGAATTCAAGGGACCAGATGAAATGACGGTCCCTTACGCTCTTCCATCCTCTCTCCTCAATTTTTTAAAAGTCCTTTGAATGCTTCTTCCTGACTGGCTGCTCTGGTTTTACCCAGAACCAGGTAGGGGGAGCTGGGTTCAGAGTCCCTCAGCTTCCCTTTTTGTCTCTACTTCCCACCCCAGGCAGGCCTAGGGACCTCCACAACTTCTCAGAACATAGCTCTTGAAGACACCACCAGGCTGCTCCCCAAACTGTGGGACAGAGGCAGTCAGCCAGCCAAGGACCACAAGCTGGTCCCAGCCTCTGTGATTGCGGGTAAGAGCTGGATTATAAGGCCCAGTAGACCTGAGCCCCTGAGAAGCAGCCTTCTTGCTCACCTCCAGCTGGTGGCAAGTACCCTGTGTCTGCACTAAGCTAGGGGTAGTGGGACCCGGAGGCCTTGCCTTGAGCACAAAGGCAGCAATTTCGCCTCTCAGCACCTCTACCCACCACTCAGATTTAAAGCTTTCACAAATTCTCCAACTCAGAGAACTAAGAGTTTGAGAACAAAGCCTGAGGCAGGGAACAAGAGTGGGACCCAACACTGCCCAGAATCTCAGGAGACCTGAATTTCTGCTCTGGTCCTACCATGAACTCAGAAATCACCCTGGGCACAACATGTCCCTTAATATAAAAAGGAGAGTGAGAAAACCCACCTGGTTCTAGATAAAACCAAAGCAGTCAGTAAGAAAGAGTTATAATGATTAAAGGAAAAATTAAAAGTGAGTGAGTAAATATTGCCTAGGAATGCAATATTAATATTCTTAGGGTGAGAATAGCGATTTCCTGAAAATGACTATTTTTATGACTCCTATGCCACACTTCTTAGAAGCTTAAACTAAAATTAAACAGCTGTTTACATAACACCCCAAAATATCTGTATAGAAACCAGCAGAATCACTTCCAGTGTTTACATAGCTATTACTACACATGTGCGATATGAAAATTTTGATAGGAGCTCAGCAGAAAAGGCAACAGAATTTCTCAAATACAATCCTGCAGCAGCAATGGGTTCTCTGTTACTATTTGCAGTGATCAAACATTTTGCTTAATATAGTTATTTTAAAAATACAAATAATAAATGGTAAAAAAAATAAATAAAGTATTTAAAAATAGTAATACTACAGTGGCGCCTGGGTGGCTCAGAGGGTTAAGCGTCTGCCCTCAGCTTAGGTCATGGTCTCAGGGTCCTGGGATCGAGCCCCGCATTGGGCTCTCTGCTCAGCGGGGAACTTGCTTCCCCCCACCCCCTCTGCCTGCCTCTTTGCCTACTTGTGATCTTTCTGTGTCAAATAAATAAATAAAATCTTTTTTAAAAAAATAGTAATACTACATATCAGATAAAGGGCTAGTATCCAAAATCTATAAAGAACTTATCAAACTCAACTCCTAAAGAACAAAAAATCCAATCAAGAAATGGGCAGAGGACATGAAGAGGCATTCTGCAAAGAAGACATCCAGATGGCCAACACGTGAAAGAGTGCTCAACAGCACTCAACATCACAGGCAAACACAAATCAAAACCACAGTGAGAGACCACCTTACACCAGTCAGAATGGCTAAAATTAACAAGACAGGGAAAGACAGATGTTAGAGAGGATGTGGAGAAAGGAGAACCCTCCTACACTGTTGGTGGGAATGCAAGCTGGTGCAGCCACTCTGGAAAACATCATGGAGTTTCCTCAAAAAGTTGAAAATAGAGCTACCCTACAACCCAGCAACTGCACTACTGGGTATTTACCCTAAAGATACAGACGCAGTGATCCGAAGGGGCACGTGCACCCAAATGTTTATAGCAGCAATGTCCACAATAGCCAAACTATGGAAAGAATCTAGATGTCCATCAAGAGAAGAATGGATAAAGAAAACGTGGTATATATATGCAATGGAATACTATGCAGCCATCAAAAGAAATGAAATCTTGCCATTTGCAACAACGTGGATAGAACTAGAGGGTATTATGCTGAGTGAAATAAGTCAGTCAGAGAAAGACAATTATCATATGATCTCCCTGATACAGGGAACTTGAGAGGCAGAGTGGGGGCTTTGGAGGGTAGGGAAAGAAAAAATGAAACAAGATGGGATCAGGAGGGAGACAAACCATAAAAAACTCTTAATCTCACAAAACAAAATGAGGGTTGCTGGGGGGTGGTAGTGGTGTGGAGAAGGGGGTTGGGTTATGGACACTGGGGAGGGTATGTGCTATGGTGAGTGCTCTGAAATGTGTAAGCCTGATGATTTACAGACCTGTACCCCTGGGGCAAATAATACATTATATGTTAATAAAAATAATTAAAAGAATAAAAAATACAATAATAATACTGTTTGCTTAGGAGCAGGTAAAATGCAAACAGCAGAAAGGCAGAACACCACTTCACTTTTTGCTAATGGTTCTTGCATTTATTCAAGCACAGAGCCAGTGAACTCAGCTGGTCAAAAAAGGACACATAGTAGGATTCCACTCCTAGGGGGGATTTAGAAGAGTGAAACTCTGAGACAGAATGGTGGTTGCCAGGTGCCACGGGGTGGGAGTTATTTTTATGGGAACAGTTGGAGCTTGGGAAGATGGAAAAAGCTCTGGGAACAGATGGCAGAGATGTCTGCATAACAACATGAGTGCACTTGATGACCCTAAACTGTACATATAAACATGATAATAAAGGTAAATTCTGTTACGTATTCTTTTATTTCAACTTTTAAAAATAAATACCTATGTTTAAAGTCACAAGAGGAAAACTTTAAATTGAGAAAAATCCTACCCACTAACTTAATCTTTCCTGCAAATTAAAGAAAAATTTCCGTTATTCTATTTTAGTGGCAGAATGAGAGTGTCTAAGCAGCATGACCCACATACTAATGCAAGAGTAACGTCCTGAAAAGATGCATATAAATTGGTTCCATGACTTTTTTTTTTTTTTTAAATGTGCCGATTCTTTGGATTTTTTTTTTTTTTAAAGATTTCATCTATTTATTTGACAGAGAGAGATCACAAGCAAGCATAGAGGCAGGCAGAGAGAGAGAGAGAGAGGAGGAAGCAGGCTCCCCGCCGAGCAGAGAGCCCGATGCGGGACTCGATCCCAGGACTCCGAGATCATGACCTGAGCCGAAGGCAGAGGCTCAACCCACTGAGCCACCCAGGCACCCGGTTCCATGACTTTTTTTAATGAGCAAACAGTTGTAAATCTGTTGATATTAAATGATATAGAAAAATTTTATATAGGGTTTCTATACACACATAAACAAGAGAAATATAAGTGAGCAAGAAGTATTTAACCCACCATAAAAATGAGGTTTCATAAATCACTGTGAAACACTTTACTACAATATGTAATAATAGCTTATACAAGTTTCTTCTTACTCATTTACCACTCTTCCTGCATTAAAAAATACTAGAAAATGTATGGAAGACCCAACTAGCAAGATTCTATTTGTGATGAAAATGTGCTACAGGTTTGTGCTATCTACTTTCAAAATGTTTTACTACATTGCTTTACATAACTAATGAACAACCCAAAAACTATTTCTTCCTTCTATAATGGGAAATTAATGTATAGAAATTAATGCCTTCTTTTGCCCTATTAGCTATGATGATACAGTTTGATGGTAATTTAACAGTACATTTTAGTATTTTGTAACTAAAATTATAAAGACTTTTATTTCCTACAAAAATTACTAATTTACTTTTCTGCATTTTATTCTCCTTGAAATAAAAAACCAAAGTTCAAACAGTTCACAACTTATGAACTTGTCATAATCTGGAAATTTATTTGCAATTAATTAATTTGAAATTTAGAATATCACAGAGAAAATGTTACAAGTACTGGGTGTCAGTTTCCCAGCCAACCACACGGGAAGTATGTAACTTCAAATCTGAGGTTCAACAGGGAATTATCAATCCTTCTACTCACCATCACATCCAAGAGAGTGAATGCCAAAACTTAACAGCACTGAAGATCGTGTTCTAGTTTTCTCAATCTTTCCCAAAGAAATACTAAGTCCCCAAGGCCTAAACTTTAGAGCAATAACTAGTTGAGTTTCTCGTTAAAAATCGAAGCTCTCCCAACCTTTAGAAATCCATTTAGTTTTAGGCCAACAAAAAGATTCTCTGGCATATGACTCTAGGTGGAGAAACATGGTCCAAACAGTCCTCTCCAGTCCTCCCAGCCAGGCACATGGCCCAAAAGGACAAATTCTTCTGATTCTTGTATAAGAAAAACAAAATGCCTACACAGATTTATTAATGGAGGGCCCAAAACTTATCAGGATTAAGCAGACATTCTCCAGTTTGGAACCAGGTCTCTTAATCAGAAGTGACATTAGAATCAACAGGGAAGTGGCGGCGGGGCGGGGGGGGGGGGGGAGGATAAATAAATAAATCAGTGAGAATCAACAGGGAAGCATTTTTAAGATTCATATACCCTGGTCTCCAACCTGAGTTAACTGAATTATAATGTCTGGAGATGTTCACACATATTGTGAAAAAGCCATGCCAAAAAAAAAAAAAAATACTTTAGCTTTTCATTTCAAGGAGAATAAAATGCAAAAAAGTAAATCAGTAATTTTTGTAGGAAATAAAAGTCTTTATAATTTTAGTTACAAAATACTAAAATGTACTGTTGAATTCCCATCAAACTGTATCATCATAGCTAATAGGGCAAAAGAAGGCATTAATTTCTATACATCAATTTCCTGTTATAGAAGAAAGAAATAGTTTTTGGGTTGTTCATTAGTTATGTAAAGCAATGTAGTAAAGCATTTTGAAAGTAGATAGCACAAACCTGTAGCACAAACATTTTCATCACAAATAGAATCTTGCTAGTTGGCTCTTCCATACATTTTCTAGTATTTTTTAATGCAGGAAGAGTGGTAAATGAGTAAGAAGAAACTTGGATGTATACCCTATCTTAAGAACCACATCTTCTGAGGACTTGACAAATAACTCTTCAATAACCACATAAATCTACAAAAAGCAAACCAAAATCTGCATTCTTGGTTCCATTTACCTCTCCCTGAAGTAACAGAGTCAAACTCCACCCTCCGGCCCTGAAATAACCAAACCAGGTAGAAGGATCCCGAAAAAAATCACAAAGAAAAGCTGTCAGGATCTGGTGGTTTGCTTTTCTTGAGGATAGCCGGGTTATTCCATGCAAATTCTACCTTTTGTGAGTCTTGCATGCTCCTATCATTAGGGACAGAATCATTTAGAACATACCATGAGATTACCAACTGAGAATCAAATCCAAGAAATCACGGTGTCTGTCTCAGACCGGAGTGAAAAAAGAGCAACTCCATTTTTGCACAAGTCAAATTATTTTGGCACACCCTGGTTAAAACTGCAATTCTACCTGCGACTGGGCAGCTGGATGCAGTTAGAGAGAGAAAAAAATCACAAACATACTAGCTAATTAAATTCCATCACCACACATATCATAGGAACACAATATTCTGACAATCTCAATAAACTCTCCCCGATGGTCACTCTCCCACCCAATATTACGATGTCATATTGTGCGGGAAAAAGGTAGCATCAGAGGCCTAAGGCTGCTATTCTTAGAAAGGCCTGCTTGCAAGGTTGGTGATGATTAAGTAAGATAATCCACAAAAATTGCTTAGACAGTGCCTGGCACACTGTAAATACTCAATAAATATTAGGCTGCTGTTACTCATCTGCTGCCCAGGCCAAAAACATGAGCCCTGTCTGATGACCAACCAATCTAAAACCAATCTAAATTACCACCCACAACACTCTGTCCTGGCACACTTTTATTTTCTTTATAGCTCTTACTCATGTCTAAAATAATCCTATTTATTTTCATGTTTATTTCCTGACTAACCCCCACCCCAAATTATGATGTAAGCTCCATGATAGCAGAAACCCTGCCTGTCCTGGTCATTGTTGTATCTCCAGAAATTGGTACCCACCATGTAAGAGGTATGCAGTAAACATCTGTTTATATGAATTAATTAGTATATTCCAAAAACATTCTATTGGAACAAAAGACTACAAATCTTAAGGCTACTTATGTTCTGGTAGACAGCAATTTCCAAGCCTCCTTGCTTTAAAAACAAACATATATTCAATGGCTTTCTACTGTCCAGAGTCAAATTCAACTTACGTAATAAGCCTTCTGAAATGGCCCCAACTCACCATTCCAATTTATTTCCCACTATTCCATCACTCTGCTCCAAGCACATGCCTTTGAGATTTCCTGCCTCCCTTCTCTTGTACTCTTCATTGCACTGTTCCTCTCTGCCATCCACAATGCCCTCCTCCTATCTCTAATTCACAAAACACCCCTTAAAGTCAGCTCCAATGTCACCTCCATGACTGACCCTTCTCCATTCCCCACTCTCCTTACCAAAAGCAATCTCTCTCTCTCACCTCCTCTAATGCACTTACATGCTCCTTCATTCTTCAAGGTCAGGAACCACATGCTGTTCATCTTTATTGTTCCCACACTCCATTATACACATAATTCCCACACTCCATTATACATATAATATTTATTATACACAATAAATATTCATTGAATTGATTTTAAACAGACCTCCTAACCACACCTTCTGCAGACATCAGTAGCAAAAAATACACACTGAAATTTGTGTTAGAGACACAGTAAGAGATGATCCTTGGGGTAACATATATAAAAAGATAATTAATAATCCAAGATAATTCATACTGGCTGCCAAACGAGCACCATAAACAAATTTTATAGGTACTCAGAGAGGGTAAGTCAGCAAAAGATGACAAGGCTTGGAAAACTATTATTTTAATGACTGTCTGCAATTTTAAAATTAAAATTTAATGACAGATATCTATAGTGCATCCTTTTCTCTCTTCCACACAATAACACTGACTCAGAATCATTAAATCAAAACCACACATTAGAGAAGGCATACTCTGAGTTGGTCAGGGAAAAGGAAAAGAACACCATAAAACTTTACTGTAGCATTAATAATCCCTAAAGAAAATGCTATGAATAAATTGCAAAATACAAAGCCAAATGTAGTAGAGACTGTTTATAGCTTACCCGGAATCCATTCCCTCTTCCTAAAGAGAATCCAATTATTATTTTTTTTTTAAAGATTTTATTTATTTATCCGACAGACAGAGATCACAAGCAGGCAGACAGGCAGGCAGAGAGAGAGAGAGAGGAGGAAGCAGGCTCCCTGCAGAGCAGAGAGCCCGATGCGGGACTCGATCCCAGGACCCTGAGATCATGACCTGAGCCGAAGGCAGCAGCTCAACCCACTGAGCCACCCAGGCGCCCCAAGAGAATCCAATTATTATTTAAACTTCCCTCACACAGCCCACAAATACCTTAATAATCCCATCAATGCAACGACTAGTTCAAGAATAGACATAAGACCTAATTCCGACCATCAAGACTGGAGAGGAGACTTTCTGGGTATTTCTGTGAAAGGTAAAGTCTTGTTCATCTTGAAAAGGCTACAGAAAGCCATATCTCTCTCTTTCTCTCTCTTCCACGAACAAGGATGTTGTTCCAGTGCCATCCTACAACCTTGGAGAAAACAGGCGTTAAGAGAAGACTACATCATGGCAGCAGGGAGACTACAAGAACCTGGATGTTTGATAACACTGTTGAGCCACCAAACCGAAGAAGCTTACCCTACCTCTACTCTTCATAGTTTCGCTAAGATATTCCTTATTATTTAAATGAGTTTGCATTGGGTTTTCAGTTATGTATAGTCAAAAGTACATCATCAACTACCCCCCATTTTTGCTGCTTAATCAACAACCTTTTCTTATTATTGTACTGGCATTTAAATTGTTTCTTTTTACTCCAACCACTAAAATCAGGACTTGTACCATTAGAAATCTGACCTGTTTCTGCTACAGAATCATAAATTCAAGAAATAAAGTACAAAGGTTCACAAAATTCCTTTCAAGTTCATTTCAAGTTCATTTTAAAGGAAAGACAGCTTAAAAGTAACCAAAAGGCCTGAGGTGTATAATAGGCCTGCTAAAGTAGTTTTGAAAATATCACTGTTTAAAAGAAGAAATAAAAAGTCTAAGATAATGTTTCAAATTTCAAATGATAGCTACATATCACTAAATATAATCTCTATTTTTATAGATACAAAAGTGTTTCCACATTTTTATCCTAAAGGACATAAAAGTGAAATAGGTAACATTATGATACTATTCCAATTATTCTTGACAGAATGGCAGTAAAACAAGAATTTTGAAAATATTTTTGATAGCAAATGAATCACCAATAAAACTCACTGAATTCAAATCTCCTATTACCTAGAAGATACAGTGAAAATTCAAAAGATTTTAGGATAATTTGGTCATAATCTTACTACTTTCCACTGAAAACTAAAATCAAAATTCTAAATTTGTTAAAACTGGACTTACAGAGGGGATTATGGGAGTTAAAAACATTTTAATGTTATTATGATGATAGTTCTTTCTACCTTCCACAACCAATACAATTATCCAGCATGAAGCAAGCATTCCATAACTGTTTGGATTTATTACTGTCATCACTAATGAACACTTTTTGACCTCTGGTCCATATTTCTCCCTCCTAAACATTCTACGTGGATGTCACTATCATTCAAACAAAACCAAAAGTCTATAGACTTAAACATTTTGCTATTTAGATTACCCTCTTCGTCAAATTCTATTTCTTTCCTGATTTCTACAAAATTGCTTTAAAGTAGGAGTTCCAGAAGTTTTCTCTTCATGACAATGTTGAGATTTGACTGTATTAAAATAATTTTTATTTTATTGCCTATCTATTCCATTGTGCATTCACCAATTCTTTCCTTTATCAAATAAACATCTAAGTAACTACAATACACCAAAGACTTGTGCTAGATATTAGGAATGAAGTGATAAGCAAAACAGACATAGTCCCTGCTCTGGTAGGGAAGTTAATATCTTAATCAAACAAGGACAAACATACATAATTTAAAAATATGTGTTATAAATTAGGGACTATGATATATATTTTTTGAAACTGGTATTTTTCAATCACCTTTTAATCCTTATTGTTTACAATTTCTAAAAATTGTCACAAAAAGGGAAGTCAACCAAGCTGAATCCTCCAGCTCACAGAACTTAAAATGAATATTCTATCAGCACAGTTCATACAACCTGTGACTAATATGATTTATTTGAAAGAAGTCTGTATCCCCAATAGCCATCAGATTGATATGCAAGATTATGATGAAGTCATTTTTTAGAAAGACCTATTTCACATTTTCATCACTAGTTCATTGTAAAAGCTGCTTTGAAAAATGACCCTAGCTTATAATAAAATCACATTTATACACAGATCAGTCTATAACAGCATTATTTATAATAGCAAAAGAAAATTGGAAATAGCTTAAGTATTGAAAAAACACTGTAATGGCCAATAAATAACTGTGTATCTATTTAGTGAAATATTAAGCAGACTTGGAAAATGGGAATCATGAAAATTATACAAAATAGACTGGGTGTTATGAATATTATGAACACTACATGAAAAACAAATGAGGTATTATATGGCGCCTAACAGAACATAATAAAAAAATAATAATAATAAAAGAAAATTCTACAATATAGAAAAACAGACTAAAATTATACGATATTGGGGTGCCTTGGTGGCTCAGTGGGTTAAACAACTGCTTTCGGTTCAAGGTCACGATCCTGGAATCCCAAGAACAAGTCCCAGGTCAGGCTCCCTGCTCGACAGGGAATCTGCTTCTCCCTCTGACTCACCCTCGTGCTCTCTCTTTCTCTCTCTCTCTCAAATAAATAAATAAAAATCTTTTTAAAAAATTATATAGTGTTGGTGACAATGATAACTAATATCTATTGAAGACTTACTATGGGCCAATATTTTAATATTACATATTAAGGAAAAATAATTCCAACAGTTAAATTCGCTAAAGATATATATACAGTACAAAATTTTAAATTAGTCACAGTCCCAGCAATTCTGGCAATATATTCTCTTCCTTACTCCCTTCACACACTGCACACAAAGAAGACATAACAAATTAATATAGGAGGAAAAGTATGTAAGCTAAGATTCAGTTCAACTCTACCTAACAGAAAACTCAAAACATAGCTCAAACAAAATAAAAATGTATTTCTTTTTTAAGTAAAGTAAGTCTGAAGCTAAAAAGTCCAAGGCTGGTAAGGGAGCTTGACAAAGATGTCAGGAATCCAGGATGTTTTCAGTTCACTGCTATGCCATCCTTGGAGCAAGCATGGTTCTCATGCCCAATCCTCATGGTCCAAGCTCTGAAGACATCACATGTTCTGTGCAGCAGGAGGGAATAAGGTGGGGGAAGCCCCCCTCTTTTCATAAAACTTCTGATAAATAACACACATCACTTCTGCTTACATCAACTGACCAGAAGTAGTCATGCGGCCACAACTAACAGCAAAGAAAGCTAGAACACAGTCAGTCAAGTTTGTTAATAAAGAAGGTGAGCCCTACCATAGTCTTTTCTGCAGAAAAGACTGTTAGACTCAAATTCACATGGAACTGCAAAGAGACTAGGATAGTCAAAAACTCTTGAAAAAGAGGGGTTGCCTGGGAGGCTCAGTCATTAGGCATTTGCCTTTGGCTCAGGTCATGCCAGGGCCCTGGGATCAAGCCCCGCATCAGGCTTGCTGCTTGGCGGAAAGCCTGCTTCTCCCTCTCCCACTCCTCCAGCTTGTGTTCCCTCACTCTGTCAAATAAATAAAATCTCTAAAAAAACAAAAACAAAACAAACAAAAAAAACTCTTGAAAATAAAGAACAAAGTGAGAGAACTTAAACTTTCCAATTTCATAATTTGGCACAAAGCTACAATAATAAATTGGGTATGTGGTAATGGCATAAGGACCAACATACAGATCAGCAGAATAGAACTGAGAGTCCAGAAATAACCCATCTATCTATGAGCAGTTGATATTTGAAAAGGATGCTAATCTGTTCAATGGGGAAACAATAATCTGTTCAACAAATTATACCAGGATAATTGGATTTCCACACGCAAAGGAATGTTAGACCTCTACATCTACATCAGACCATTTGCAAAAATTCATTCCAAAGGGATCTTTACTTCATTTACTGTCCTTTCACAGAAGAACTTTCACTTTAACTGCTTGATATGATTTATATTTCGTCTGCTATAATTCCCCAGAGTTATATCACAATTCCAAATTCATACTTCATACTTCACACATACCAAATTCATATTTCCAAGGCACAGGGAACAGGAAGCATTTAGATGACATCCAACACACACACGTACACAAAATAACCAAAGTTAAATTATGACCAAATAGTATCAGAAATTCAACCCATATAATTGCCCTCACTCACCTCATATCTTTTTTGTTTTTTTTAAAGTGGGCTCCATGCTGGACAGAGCTTGAACTCACCACCCTGAGATCAAGACCTGAGCTGAGATCAAGAGTCAGATGCTCAACGAGCTGAGCCACATAGGCACCCCACCCCGTATCCTTTTTTGTAGTAATAACCTAAAGAAAATCGCTTGTTAGTTTTACTAATTTAGCTAAATATGTGTATAGACAAGTGACATTTGTATGTTGGTGCTATAGAGCCTAAACACTTAAAGAAAATTAGTCTAAACTGAGCACAATACACTGGTCATCTACAAACCTCCATATCCAATCTGCTAGGGTATTATATATTATCACGTGTGTGTGTGTGTGTGTGTGTAGACACACACGCATATATATATATATATATTTCACATTCTGGAGGCTGGGGACCTTCAGAAACAAACCACGTTAAAGAAGAAATATAAATCACCTGAAGCAGTTAAATAAAGTGAAAGTCCTCCTGTGAAAGGACAGTGAACTGAACTAAGCATTTCCTCAGTATTTTTTAAAGTTTTCTGGATCTTCAAAACAAGTAATTCAGACTCAAATACAGTTTGGGACACATGCAATTTCAGGGGGAAAAAAAAGTTAAAACTGCTTTACCTGAAAAATCTTGGTATTAATAAACATTTAACAATTAAAGCTGTTTAAAATCCCAATAGCTCCTACTGTAAAACTACATACTCTTGGGGCGCCTGGGTGGCTCAGTGGGTTAAGGCCTCTGCCTGCAGCTCAGGTCAGGATCTCGGGGTCCTGGGATCGAGCCCCACATCAAGCCCCACATCAAGCCCCACATCTGCTCTCTGCTCAGCAGGGAGCCTGCTTCCTCCTCTTTGTCTGCCTGCCCCTCTGCCTACTTGTGATCTTTGTCAAATAAATAATCTTTAAAAAAAAAAAAAAAACAAAAAAACAAAACCTACATACTCTTACAAAAGTTATCTTCATCTCTTTTCAAACTGAAACATAAGTCAGACACTGCTGCAAAGGAAGTATCACCACGGCTGGGGAGAAAATTCCTTTATCATTTGCAAATACTAGTTATATTACATCATTTCCTTGTCTCTTTAAATGGGATGGTTGAGGTTGTATTTTTCGGGAACATACCTAACTGAAATCAAAACATGCTAGACTACCTTAAATACCTTATCCTGACCCCAAGTAACTATTTTAAACTACAGATGTTGCAATCCAAACACTCTTAGTATCTACTTTAAATTCTCATTTTAAGTAAAGCCATTAAATCTAGAAACTTAAAAATGATCACCACTTTAAGATGTAATTATCTTACATATGGCTTTACTATGTTCAATGTTTTCTTTTTTCCTTTTAGGTAAAATGCAAGAGTAAATACAGAGCTTTTTTTAATTATTTTTTTAAGATTTTATGTATTTAGAGAGAGAAAATGCAAGTGGGGGTAGGGGGACAGAATGGGTAGAGAATCTCAAGCAGGCTCCACAACCCTGAGTTCATGACATGAGCTAATATCAAGAATCAGACACTTAGGGATGCCTGGGTAGCTCAGTGGATTAAGCCTCTGCCTTCAGCTCGGGTCATGATCCCAGGGTCCTGGGATCGAGCCCCGTATCAGGCTCTCTGCTCAGCGGGGAGCCTGCTTCCCTCCCACACCCTCACCTGCCTCTCTGCCTCCTTGTGATCTCTGTCAAATAAATAAATAAAATCTTTAAAAAAAAAAAAAAAAAAAAGAATCAGACACTTAACCTTTAACTGAGCCACCCAGATTGTTTTAAGTAATCTCTACACCCGAAGTGAACGTGGGGCTCGAACTCACAAACCCAAGATCAAGAGTCAGATGCTCTACTGCTTGAGCCAACCAGGCGCCCCCAGAACTTAGTATTTATTTATTTTTCTTGGAACTTTTTAAATATACAATCCCCAACAAAATAAGTGACCAAACAAACTGAAAAACAATCAAAATAACCTTGAACAACAGAAGCAGTCAACAAACGAATCAGAAGAACATCTAATGCAAGGAAACAAAGTATTATGTTAATGTTTCGGTCCTCTGGGCTGCTGTACTAAACTACCACAAACTGAATGGCTTATACACAACAGAAATGTATTTCTCACAGTTCTGCAACAGTGGAACTCCACAATCAAGGCCCCAGCGCAGGTACACTCCAGCAAAAGCCCTCCTCCTGGTGGCAAGCTGGCACCACTTCACTGTGTCCTCTGTGGCCCCTTTCCTTTATAAAGGTTCTAGTCCCATTCCTGAGGGTACCACCTTCAAAGACCATCATCATCTTTGGGGGTTAGGATTTTAACGTATAAATTTGAAAATGACACTAACATTCAGACCACAGCCATAAGGCAAGAATGATTTGTTTGGGGTGTGCTTTTTAATATGCATCTTAATGTTCACATTAAAAACGAAACCTGACCCAGGAGCAGCCAGAAATCAGACCAGTTTCCTAGTTAGGCCTATGTCTCAGCAACCCCCTGAAACAAAATCTCTTGACTCAGCCCTAAAACAGAAATGAAAAGGAGAGCTCATTTAGGTTTCAAAAACATCTTCTCTGTGAAAGGGTGAAATTCATTACAAGAAGACTCATTTAATGTGAGGCTTTTTTTTCTTTTTCACTTGCAAGGACCAACTTGGATTTCAGAAGACTCAAGAGCAGCCGAGTACTGCTGAAACAGAGCTGCCTTAACAGCTGTGTATCTGACTGGAGTTCTGATGGCCCCTCTCCCGGTACCTAGTTGCTTACTAGTTGACAGAAGTGATCATTATATCCACCATATATGTCACTTATGTGATTTATTTTGTCCTTACTGCTGTTAGAGTTCTGGTCTATGTCCAATTCCACAAACAATGAGTACTATGTGTATGCTGGGGTAACCTTTGAAGAATCTGGGTATCAGGAAATACATAGAATTTATCCCACACAGCTCTTTCAGGAATAAACTACCCTCCCCAGGTAATAAATACTATTTACAAATTACCATCTATGAGAATTATCACTAAAGAAGGAAAAAAAGACTGATCTGCTGGAAGAATAGCCTGACAAATTCTAAATCCCCCCTTTACTGTATCCAGTTCTGAGTTCCTCAGTTATAGGACTTAGAAAAGTTTGAAAATAAGGTCATGAGAAGAATAAGGTAATTGGGACTTTCTGACTCTGCAAAAACTAAAGCTATTTTTTAAGTTGTCATTTTTATTAGTTATTCTTGAACACAGATTCAATTGTCACTTTAAGAAAAACATCGGGGACACCTGGGTGGCTCAATCAGTTAAGCCTTGGACTCTTGGTTTTGGCTCAGGTCCTAATCTCAGGGTCGTGGGATCGAGCCCTAACATTGCTTCACACTCGGCACAGAGTCAGCTTGACATTCTCTCCCTCTCCTTCCCCCACGCCCCCTCCCTGCATGTACACACTGGCGCGCGCGCACACACACACACAGTCTCTTTCTCTCTCACTCAAATAGTAAAATCTTTAAAAAAAGAAAAAGTAAAACATCAAGCCCCAGTAAGCACCACCATCCTCACTAAATTTTGGTTAGTTTGAAATTCAGTGCTTCCATTACTATAACCATATAAATTATTTTTCTTTCCTATACAAGTTTTTATTTTCTTAATAATTGCTTTCACATTTGTTTCATTTTCCAAACAACCCCAGACTCTCCAGACTTCCAAATCTCCTCTCAAGAAGTCTATCCACATCAGTGTAGAAGTCTCTCCTGTCTGGATTGACTGACCTCAGTGCTGGATGCAAAGCTGCTATTCTGCATTCTCCCTTCACCATCATCCTACCAAACCCCTTCTTCTCTCTCCCGTACTGGGCCTCCTGCTTCCTACAGCCTACATTTCCTCATCCTAGTTCATTCTCCTGTTTCATTCGGGCTAGGATGACCTCCTCATCAGTCTGTCTAGGATCTTCCTGGCTTTCACTCACGTCCCAAATATGGAGCAACTTCTCGGTCCTAAGTAAGCCTGGATGGGGGGCTGCTTACCCTATTGGGAGTCCACTGATTGCAGAAAGTAAATTTTTTTAAAAACCTGCATGTCTAAAAATGACCTTAACCCATTCTCACCCTTGACTAAGAACTTAAGTACAGAATTCAGGCTGGAAATCATTTGTCTTCAAACATTAACATTGCCTTTTAGCTTCCAGTCTTTGCTGCTGAGAAGTCCAAAGCCTTTCTGATTGCTGATCCTTTGTTTTCTTTCTCTTTGGAAACTTTCTGGGTCTGTTGTTTGTCCCAAGTTCTGAAAATTCCACAGCGTACTGACTGGGAGTCTTGATGTGAGTTTATTTCCATCCATTGTGCTGGGTGGGGCCCCTCTACAGAGAAACTCATAACCTTCAGTTCTAGAACATTTTCCTGAATTATTTCATTGATGAATTTCTCCCCTCTGCTCTCCCTATTGAAATTCCTGTAATTCAGATTTTTACTCAGAACTCCTAAATTGGCCTATAATGTTCTATGTCTTTTCTCTTAGCAGTTTTTGCTCTATTTTCTGAGAAACTTTTCCTGTTTTACTTTCCAACTCTTGTGCTGAGGTTTTAATTCTAGCTATCACATTTTTAATATCAAAGAACTTATGTTTCTTTTTTTTTTTTTCCTTTTTATGACATGCTGATTTGTTTCAGGATCCTCTCTAATCTCTGAGAATATGCATAGTTTTGTTTTTGAAGTGAGTCTATTTCGCATAAGTTGTTTTTTTGCTTGTTTGTCTGTTTGCTCATTTGGAGCTATGCCTTATGCAGTAGAGACTTTCCTTGGATAACTGACAATCTTTGGTTTCCTATTCATGCTTTTCTATTCATCCCATATTAAGTATGAGAAAATGAAAAGACGATCTGAAGCTCTGGAACAAGGACTGTCACTGTCTTGTGACCGCCACAGCCCTCTAGTAAAGGGTCCCTGATGTCCAAGAAAACTCTGCTAATCTTTTTGTTTTGAAGTAGGTTCCACACTCAGCATGGAGCCCAAAGTGGGGCTTGAACTCACCACCCTGAGATTAAGACCTGAGCTGAAATCAAGAATCAGACACTTAACCTACTGAGCCAGCCAGGCGCCCCTTAAAATCTGTTTCTGTGATGAAGGCCTGCTGTCAGCATTCTGGGAGCCAAGCAGAAGTAAATAAACATTTCTTTAACCCCATTTTCAGTAGGAAATGCCCACCCTAAACTACATCTAATATCACTCAACCCAGAGAATCTCTATTTAAGTGAGAATAACCACCCAGTCTCTGGGGAGCAAAGACTATAGTAGCCCATTGGCACGCAGCAGGGAAGGGCCTGAGAGTTCCTATTGGTTACGGAAGTTTCAGTCACTCCTCCACATTTTAGTCCCACCCACACCTCAACTTTCAGAGGTTCCTTAAGAGACCAATTTCTAAGACTTTTGAGGATTCTGCTGAGTAAACTGGGTAAGCTCTCAGCTTTCACTCGTACTGAGGATTCAATTTTCTCAGCTTGCTCATCTGCCCACTTTTCGGCTTCCGTAATTTCACTGCTACAGCATCTCTCCTGTTTTTCTCATCTGTGAAGGTTTATTACTTTTAAAAAATTCCTTTACTCTAGTTTTAGGAAACTATAGAAGAGAATGAAATTATATTTGTGTGTTCAACTCATAATCACCAGACTTCAAAGTTTTTATAAGACACTGTGCAGGTAAGATTAAACATTACATACTTGATGTAAAAAAATTTTAACTTAAAAAATTAAAAATTTGATTTTATCTTATTCCTTAAGCACCCTCTTCTCCTTATCTTTACTTCATGAAATACTTGTTTACCGACTGTCAACTGATAAGGGAGGGGATTATAAACCACTACTTATACAATCACTTTTGAAATAAAATAACATAAACCAATGAGAAAAGAAGTCCAGGACATACAAAAATATGATTTTCATGCAATGCTTTAAAATCAAATATATTGTTTTCAGTCTTGTCTACAGCAAGTATAACTGCATTAATTCATTCAATCAACATTACCAAATGCCTACCATGTGTCATGTGTAGGAGGATTGGGGGTGGTATAGAAAACAAATTTCCAAACAAATTCACCAATGAGAGAAAAATCATGGAATAGTCAAAGATGTGCCTTAATCAGTAGTAGAGACAACACTTCATTACAGCTACAGCAAAAGTTGAATGTGGTACAAAAGGGCAGTACCAGAGAATTGGACGGAGGTCGGGGGGCTGTTGGTGATGGAAATACTCTGCATCTTGACTGCGCTAGAGCACTACATTTGTTAAAACTCACAGAATATACACCAAAAAGAGTAAATTTCACTATATATGAATTATGCAAAGAATTTTTAAAGATTTTTTAAAGGTGAGGAGCATCTGGTAGCTTGTTTGGTTAAGTCTCTGACTTTGGGTCAGGTCATGGTCCCAGGGCCCTGGAATCAAGTTCCTTACCAGACTCTTTCCTTGGTGGGAATCCTGCTTCTCCCTCTACCCCCTACTGCTCAAGCACTCTCTCTTTCCCCCTCCGACAAATAAAAAAAACCTTTAAGAAAAAATAAGTTTTTTAAAGGTGAGAATGGAAAATAAATATAAAGAAAATTATAAACACACAAACACACACACACACGCACGCACGCGCGAGCCACCAGGTGGGGAAGATCAAAGTAAGCACAGGTGGGGACAGAAACCATGGTGGACCAGAGCAGGATCCTGAAGGCTGAACTAGATGAAAAGGATGTCCATAAAAGGGCTGCATGGGATCACTTCTGGGATATTCTTGCCAAAGATGTATCATCATGAGGAAACAAACCCAAATTTAGTGTTACTACAAGTGTTGCAAAATACTGGCCAATAATCTTGAGAAATCTCATTCTGAAGACTTAGTACAGACTGAGTGAATACTAAAAGGCATGACACCCAAATACAACATGTGATTCTGAACTTTTTCTATAAAAATATTATCAGCAAAACTGACAAAACTTGAATGAGGCCTGATGATTAGATGACAGTGATAGTAACACATCAATGTCAATCTCTTGATTTTAATATTTGCATCGTGGTTATACAAGAAAATATATAAAATACACACAAACATACTTGGGAATGATAGGAAATCAATAGGCAATATATTCTCAAATGGTTCAGAGGAAAAGACACTGTACTGAACTTGCAATTTTTCTGTAATTTTTCTTTGTTTCAAATTTGTGGCGTTTTTTAAATGATGAAAAAGATGAGGAAAACAGACAAAGACTGTATCGTTAAAAATTCTGTATGTCACACTAAGGAGTTTAAATGTCATTCCAAAAACTATTAGTAGTCATTGTAGGATATTAAGCAGGATGTTGATATGATCAAAGGATCACGTTGTGTTTTTTAAAAATCCATCTACTAGGGCACCTGGGTGGCTCAGTGGGTTAAGCCGCTGCCTTCAGCTCAGGTCCTGGGATCGAGTCCCGCGTGGGGCTCTCTGCTCAGCAGGGAGCCTGCTTCCTCCTCTCTCTCTCTCTGCCTGCCTCTCTGCCTACTTGTGATCTCTCTCTGTCAAATAAATAAATAAAATCTTTAAAAAAAAAAAATCCATCTACTAAACAGGTGCCTGGGGCACCTGAGTGGCTCAGCCAAGTAAGCATCTTCCTTTTGGCTCACTCAGGTCATGATCTCAGGGTGCTGGGATTGAGCCCTGCATCAGACACCCTGCTCAGCGGGGGAATCTGCTTCTCCTTCTCTCTCTGCTCCTCCCCGTGCTTGCTCTGTCTCACAATCTCTCTCTTTCTCAAATAAATAAAATCTTTTAAAAAATGAAGTAAAAAATAAACTGGGTAGGATTCACAATATTTTCAGGTTAGGGACACAGGTAATAATGAGGTTATACATTACTCAGCATTTAATGGAGAAACAAAAGCATGATTAATAAGGTAAGATCCAGAAATGGGATCCATTTAGATACGTTTAATACAGGCAAGTCAACTGAGCAGGATAGACACAGAAGTTGAATAAAATCAGGATAACCCATACTTAACTGAGATTACCACAGGAACACAGGCTAAAGAAACAAAAATGATCATACTTAATCATAACCTGATGCAATGTAACACAGCAAGGGGGGGAAACTGTTAACTTAGCACGCATCCGTGAGAAATGGGGTGACACATTACAAAGGCATGCAGCAAAAAGGCAGAAAGAGAAATCACACTAGACTTCCAAACACTACTGTGGCTTTAACCATAAACTCTAGGAAAATCTTTATAAGTATGGAGCATGGAGAAACTTTATGGTATCATACCAGTATGTCAGCTTGACTATATCCCTGAGCTTTCAGTCTGTTATGCTTTTAGTTATAATTTTTGGTCGAGCAAAGCCATACTTAGCTAGCAATACAATCTTAAAGTGGGGCTTTAGCCATTGCAAGCTTTTCCTCATCTTTCCAAACAAGCATTTTTTTAAATCTTAGAACAGATATAAATGCTTAACTGCTGTTAATAAAGCAATTTGGGGCATTAGCCACTCCCAGTACACCAGATATTTAAGGATGGGATCCTGGCTGCAGCAGAACAACTATCTTGCTTTTACCAAACCCTCATAAAGTCTGCTTAGCTTTGTTCTGTTTCCCTACAGTCACACAATCTCTCGAATTCTGGACCAATGCAATGATTAGAGAGGCAGCTGCACTGAAAAAGATCAAGCTGTACGGAAAACAGAAACGACTAGGTTGAGCAGGAGCATCTCTGCAAACGAGTAACTGCACACACGAATTCAAAAGCATGTACGGGGTCTTAATGTAAACACGCATCCATCCATCCAGTGCAGACCTCCACGCTCAACCGAATAAAAGACTACAGCTTCTAGGTGCTACAAAGGGCAGTGCTAAAAAATGTTAAGCAGAGAAAGAATAAAGGCAAGTCATTCAATCCTCCACCTTTGGAGTTTGATGTAAATTGCGACGATATGCAAAACACCATGTGATAGATTTTAGTAACAACCTCTGTCACATGAGCAGTTCAAAGGCTCTGACAGCACCTACTGAGTCTAGTACACAGTCATTTCCCAAACTGTTAAAGTTCCTCATAAAAAGGGTTCAAAAGACAAATGACTGAGGCAAATTCTAGGTAAAACAGGTTAAAAAGGGTTTCTGTACAGCACAATTTTTTTAATAATTTTTTTAAAGACTTTTATTTATTTATTTGAGAGACAGAGATCACAAGTAGGCAGAGAGGCAAGCAGAGAGAGAGGAAGGGAATCAGGCTCCCCGATGAGCAGAAAGCCCCATGGATGCGGGGCTCGATCCCAGGACCCTGGGATCACAACCCGAGCCGAAGGCAGAGGCTTTAACCCACTGAGCCACCCAGGTGCCCCTACAGCACAATTTTTAAAAAACTTTTACTCTGACAATGAGTTTTGTAATAGCCAAAGATGCAATAAAACTATTTCTCAATCTTACATATTCACTGAACTCTTAATCTTCATAATATTCATTTATATCCCTTGAAATATAGTTTAGAAAACACTAGTATATACTGTTCATTTTCTTCATACTTACTGCTAGACCACAACATGTACTTACGGGTGCTGCATAACCCTTAATCCACAAAAAGTCCTAAGTGAACAATACCTCAATGATCTTTCGTGATTATTTTCATCTTTTGAGTCAAGGTCTAGAACTGTACAACTCACTTGCAGATTGGAGCTATATAAATATAAAAATGAAACATAACTAGCCATGTAATAATATTTGCTGTTGGTGATGCAAAGAATAGGTACTGGCTTGATATCTGCTGAAAATAGTTCAGTTAATAACAAGATGTTCAATGCAAAATATCTTGTCCTAAAAGAAGGAATAAGATGCTGTTGGCACAGTCACATAATGAAAGGCATCTCCAATGCCAATATCATTTAAGTAAAATATTATCAGTAAGAGATAAATATTTGTTACTGATGAAATACATCCCACTATTAATACAGCTACACAATCCAATTAAACTTTACCAAAACAATAGTGTTTTAGTTCTTCCTTTATCATAATGCTAAACAAAAACTTAGAAAACCAGATAAAAGGGGCAAATGGGTGGCTCAGTCAGTTAAGTATCTGCCTTCTGCTCAGGTCGTGGTCCCAGGGTCCTGGGATAGAGCCCCACCATCGGGGAGAGGGGGTGTCAGTGGGGAGTCTGCTTCTCCCTCTCCCTTGACTCCTTTCCCCTCCTCTTGCTCTCTCTCAAATGAATATATAAGACTTTAAAAAAAGAAAAAGAAAACCAGGAAAAAAAAAAGGAGATATAAATCACCAGAAAAGGAATAAACCTAAATCAACTTTCAACCTTTTGCAAAATAAGCTATTACTATTATGTCCATTTTTTCACAGATGATAAAACAAGGAGAGGCTCAGTAACTTGCTTAAATCATCCAGCCAATAACCAGAGCAGTCAGTCTGAATCCAAAGCCCTTGCTCTTTACCAGTATATTCGTTTAGAAAGGAATATTTCGGGTTGAGGTATTCCACTTGCAGATCTTCACCATGGAAACTCTAAGTAAATTTAATTAAGCTTTATCACTATGAATAGAGCAAACAGAATAGGTGGGGTTTTTTTTCCACTGATTAAGCCTACAGTGATGTTTAAGCAATTTGAAATAAAACCTAAAGTTAAATGACTGCACATGACTGAACTAATTCACATGTACTCTTAAAAGACTGTTTTCAACCACATAAGAAGTACTTTCAAGCATAATTAGATTTGGGGAGAGAAGAACAGTGTTGACGGGGAAGAAGGGAAAAATAAATGTGTATCAGAGGGGAAAGAAGAAAAGCTAATTAATCTGTCCCCCTATAAGCAATTTGTCTTTAAATAATCAAACAGAATTATCCTCTAGTCTTATTATCTGCCACCCTCATATCCAGAGAAGTTTATGGTAATCAGAGAGCTGCTCACATTGGGCTGAAACAGCACCAATTACCGACATCCCCCCCTTGTTCTAGGACAGCACCCCCTCAGCCGAGACACTGCAGAGAGTACTGAACCTTATATATACTACATTTTTTGCTATACGTATATACCTATGAAAAAGCTTAATTTATAAAGCTTAATTATAACTAATAATTAATATAACCATTATAAAACTATGCTGTAATAAAAGTTATAATGGCTGTAAACGGAGTCTCTCAAAATATCTCATTGTGCTGTACGCAGCCTTCTTGTGACCACGTGAGATGATGAAATGCCTACAAGATAAGGTGATATGAAGTGAATGTCAAAGGCACTGTGACATAGCATCAGGTTATTGTGCTTCCAAGATAGTCTTTATTTCTCTTTTTCTTTTTTTTTTCGAATTGAAGATATATGGCAACATTACATCAGCACCATTATTCCAAAAGCATTTGTTTTGTGTCTGTGTCACATTTTGCTGTATTTCAAACTTTTCATTATCACATTTGTTGTGGTGATCCAGGGACCAGTAATCTGTGATGTTACTGTTGTAACTGTTTAGGAGCACTGCGAACCTTGCCTGCAGAAGATGGAGAACTCAGCCGATAAATGTGTGTGTTCTGACTGCTCCACCAACAGGCCATCGCCCAGTCTCTGTCCCCCTCCCTGGGCCTCCCTATTCTCCATGATGGGATGCGACAGTACTGAAATTAGGCTGGTGAAAAACCCTACAATGGCCTCTAAGTGTTCTAGTGAAAGGAAAAGCCTCCTCTCACTTTAAATCGTAACCAGGAATGATTTACCTGGGTGAGGAAGTCATGTTAGTAGCCAAGACGTGCCAAAAGCCAGGCCTCTTGTACCAAACAGCCAACTTATGAAAGCAAAGAAAAAGTTCTTGAAGTAAACTACACGTGCTACTCCAGTGAACACATGAATGAGAAGAGAGCGAAACAGCTTTACAGTTCATACGGAGGACATTCCGGTGGTCTGGACAGAAGAGCCATCAGCCTTCTGCCAACATAGCCATCAGCCAACATTCCCTTAAGCCAAAGCCTCACCCAGAGGAAGGCCCTGACTGAACTCTGGGAAGGCTCAGAGAGGTGAGGGAGCCACAGAAGAAAGTCTGACGCTGGCAGAGATTGATTCACAAGGCTTCAGGAAAGAAGTCGTCTGGACACTTCGAAGTGCAAGTTGAAGCAGCAGGCGCTGACGAAGAAACTGCAGCAAGTTCTCCAGAAGATCCAGCTCCGAGAAGTCATGAAGGCGGCCACATGCAACATCAGATTTCAATGTCGATGAAACAGCCTTGCCCTGGAAGATGCCATCTAGAACTTTCACAACCAGAGAGAAGTCAATTTCTAGCTTCAAAGCTTCAAAGGGCAGGCTGACTCTCCTGTGAGGGGCTCGTGCAGCTGGTGACTTTAAGGGGAAGCCAGCGCTCCGGTGCCATTCCAGAAATCCTAGGACCCTTAAGAAGAATGCCAAATCTACTCTGCCTGTGCTCTGTGACCAGAGTAACAAGGCCTGGATGACAGTACATTTGTTTACAACCTGGTTTACTGAAGATTTTTAAGCCCACTGTTTAGACCCACTACTCAGAAAAAAGATTCCTTTCAAAACATTACTGCTCACTGACAATGCACCTGGGCACCCAAGAGCTCTGACGGAGCTGGGCAATGAGATTAGGGTTGTTTTCATGACCACTAACAGAACATCCATTCTAAGCCTATGGATCATGAAGTAATTTGCACTTTCAAGTCTTAATACTGAAGAACTACATTTCATTTGGCTACAGCTGTCACAGAGCATGATTCCTCTGACGGATCTGGGCAAAGAAAATAAAAAACCTTCTGGAAAGGATTCACCTTTCTGTTTCATCTACTCTAGATGCCATTATGAACACCCGTGATTCATGGGAAGTCGTCAAAATATCAACATTCACAGGGGTTTGGAGGCAGTTGACTGCAACCCTCAGGGAGGACTCTGAGGGGTTCAAGACTTCAGGGAAGGAAGTCACTGCAGAAGGGGAGGAAAGAGCAGGAGAACGAGCATCAGGAGCGGAGCCCGAGGACGGGACGGACGGGCTGCAACCTCACGATGGAACCGAACGGATGAAGTGGCTTCTCATGGAGGCGCAAGGAAAGTGGTTTCGTAGATGGAATGTACTTCTGCTGGAGATGCTGTGAAGATCATTGAAACGACAACAAAGGTTCGGAATATCCCATAAACTAAGTTGATAAGACAGCAGCAGGGTTTGAGAGGACTGACTCCAGCTCTGAAAGAAATTTTCCCATAGCTCCAATGCTATCAAACAACATCACATGCTACAGAGAAATCCTTCATGAAATGAGGCAAACTCATTCTTGTTTTAAGAAATCGCCACGGCCACCCTAACCTTTAGCACCCACCACCCTGACCAGTCAGCAGTCACCAACATGGAGGCAAGACCTCCCAGCCGCAAAAAGATTGCAACTCGCTGAAAACTCACATGATGGCTACCATTTTTAAACAATAAAGCTTTTTTTAATTAAGGTATGTCCTTTTTTAAGATATAATGCTATTACACATTTAGTAGACCACAGTAATGTAAACATAACCTTTACATGCACTGGAAAACAAAAAAAAAAAATCATTTGAATCAGTTTATTAGGATATTTACTTTATTGCAGTGGTCTGGAACCAAACCCTCAGTATCTCCAAGGTATGCCTATATATATATGTTTTTCTCTTTAATAAAAGGATTGTATTTTCTGGTTTCTTTACATCAGATATAAATAGGTGCTGGCACTTGAAACCCATAGCTTCATACATATGTTATAGGTAATATGGAAATTCCACACTAGTTCAACAGTCTGAAACCAATAGCTTAGTTAAAACACTGTAACTTACAAAAACAACAGTTAGTATGGTAATGAATTCTAAAACTGGCCAAGTCATTGATCTTTTCCTCTTAAATATCACTAAGTAATGAATAAAACTATTTCAGATAAACACTTTTGCAACGTATAAATAACTATAATAACTAAAGCTACAAAAGATAAAGTGAGAATTTCTGTATTTACTGTGAGTTCCTATACTTGAAAAGCAAGTTTAATTAGACCAAGAAAAGGTCATAAATAGTCTTCTCAGTAATTTCAAAGACTGTAGGAGCTGATAGCATTGGTTGATTACTTTGTATCTAATTTCACTCTACTTTATAAGGTGCTTTTCCTAGATGTACTAGTTCATCACCATCACACTTGTGCTAGACCACCACGATCAAGTTTCTCTCTCAGTTCGCATGACTATCACACAATGGACAATTAAAAATCCACAACCACTAAGTAAAAGAAAATTTATTCTGATTCAGATTCTCTCTCAAACCACACAGTATCCCCAAATTATCTCTCTTTCTAATCCTCATACAAGGAATACCATGACCTCGTACTGAAAGTGCATTTCCCAAAGAGTATTCCATGGAACACTGGTTGCCATACATCTTCCAGATATTCTTTAAAAATATGGTTCTATAATCATACCAACTGTACAAATTCTAGGATAACTGGCAGTATTTCTGATGTTTAATTTTGTTTAAAATAGCTTCCCAAATTTATTTAGCCACATAAACATCTCCCTTCCCTCCCTTACCACTAAGCACCTATTAATATCCCCTGGGTTTCCAGAACACATTTTGAAACTAGGGATGGGGCTAGAGTGAAGAAGCCCTAATTCCAAAATAGAACCAAACAGTTCATAGGAGGAAAAAATTAAGGGTCAAACAGCAAGATGGGAGAGGGGGGAGCCAGATCTTCATACCTTCTGTTACTACAAGAGCTAAAGTGCTGCCTTCCTACAGCAGCAGCTAAAGAAGCATTAGAAAGGGGGTTCGCCAATATAAGGTTAGCCATTCCCCATGTACTAACTGGAAAAGAGGTGGACACTAGGAAGAAAGAACAAAGCAAATACTGGGAAGAGTGATCCAAGTGCTCTGATGGACGTCAGTGGGGAAGAGAAAGAAATTCTCTTGACCTACAAAGGAGTTTTGTATGCAGTGATAACAAAAAAATCGCCATTCCTACATCTGGGATGACCTATATTTACAGTGAGGTCATTCAAAAACAAAAATTATGTAAAGAAATTCTTGACGCATTAACATACAGTGAAAGCAGCGGGGCAATTCTTGGCCATAGCTTCTGAAAACTTGAAGTCACTCCCACTGGTAGTTTCATGAGTAGGAAGGGACAGAAAATTGATGAAAGCAGCAAATCCTTCTCACTTGCATCTACCCTAGAGTTCATCTGAAGTAACGGGAAGATATAACCAAAAAACTAATACCAATATCTACAAGTCATATGATCATCCCTCATGTTCAACAAACTTCCAATTCTGACAATCAATTAGCCAACATCCAGGACCCCAAAGTCAGAGAAGGAAAAACGTCAAAGGAAAAAGAAATGAACCATCAAAGACTCACACAATACAAAGGAGTGAAGTTGGGGCGCCTGGGTGGCTCAGTGGGTTAAGGCTCTGCCTCTGGCTCGGGTCATGATCTCAGGGTCCTGGGATTGAGCCCAGCATAGGGCTCTCTGCTCAGCAGGGAGCCTGCTTCCCCCACCTCTCTCTGCCTGCCTCTCTGCCTACTTGCAATCTCTCTTTCTCTGTCAAATAAATAAAATCTTTAAAAAAAAAAAACGAAAACAAAACAAAGGCGTGAAGTCAATTTCTCTGTTCACTAAGTTCTTGTGAACTAAACTTACCTATTCACAGTGCAGACTTAAATAGCAACCCAGGAAAACACTATATTCATGCTCATTTTTATCAGTCATCCTTTCTCCCGTTCTCCATCCCTCCTTCAAAGTTTCTTGCTCCTCCCTAAATTCCTCTTCTTTAAATTCTTAAGTCTGTCCCTAAATTTATCCTGTGCAGTTTGGGGGGGGGGGGGGGGGGCGGGGGAAGGAACTTGGTCTCTAATCCTTTTGCTATCAAACAACATATTTTAGCTTCATCTACACTAGAGTTTCAAACTTTTTTTCATCTACAAACTCATCTTCAAACTTTTCTTCATCTACACTAGAGTTTCAAATCTATAGTAGAAATACAGGAAGACACAAGAGTTTTGCATGAAAATACTTATTCTTTCTAAACATGATGTCATTGACATTTTCTATCCTGGTCTATTTAATTTTTTAAATGCTGGTTGGACTTAGTAAATTGACTTTAAAATCCATCAAAATCAATAGGATGAAATACAATGGACTATTATATACAACATACTGGCAATAAGAGTGCCAAAGGAGAAAGGATTTCAAAGCAATTTTTTGACTGCCCCTGAAGTGTAGATTATTAATTCATACCAAGTTTGGTTCCTTTACCCTAAAATAGCCTGGGCTTACTCTATAATATTAATCAACTCCCAGGAATTATGAAATATTTCAGAAAATTGCCAACATTATGCTATTCGTTTTTACACTGCTATACTAAGGTATGCCCTACATATCCATATGAAAAATAAATTCCTAAAATTCTTAAACTGTTACTCCTAACATGCCCATTCTCACAGAGCAATAAATTCTTCAAAGAGAGAGACACACACACAATATCAAATGATTTCACTCATATATGGAATGTAAGAAATAAAACAAATTAATGTAAAAGAAACAAACCAACAAAACAGACTCTTCGACACAGAACAAAGTGGTGGTTGCCAGAGGGAAGTTGGATGGGAGGTATGGGTGAAACAGATAAAAGGGATTAAGAGTACTTTTATCTTGATGAGCACTGAGTAATGTATAAGATTGCTGAATCACTGTATTGCACACCTGAAAATAATACTGTATTAGCTATACTTCTATTAAAAACAGAAACAAATGGAAATGCTAAAGAAATAGCCACTACTTATTGCACTTGCTTCTACCACGTACCAGCATTGTATTAGGTCAAAAAATTCTACTTCCTCACTATCGTTCTTAGGAACAGAATAATAGATGAGTAGTATAAAGGAAACAAGTGCCCAATCTGTATCTCCAATGACATTTATGACAATCCTGAGGACTTAAAAATAAATTTAATCATCTGTACGAAACGAACACTTTGATGGTTTGGTATGACAAATTCTACTAACATAAAGCTAGTAAGGAGCCACAGATGTGAAGAACCAGGTGTCCTAGAAAAGATTCAGATACTTCTAAAGAAGGCATTTCCACCTCACTTAATTGACCCACACCTGAAAAAATGTGAATTACCTTTAAAACTACCCCAGTGAAAAGTTTAAACCACAGTACCCACTGAAGTGCTCTAGTAACAAGCTTATTATTAATCATTTAGATGTATTTGTGTGAATACACTAAATAACCTATAAAATTATATTAAGGATAATTTTAAGTGAAATATTACAAAGTGCAAGATTCAGAAACCATCAAAAAAAGTATACAGATAGCCTTGCTTGCTTCTTTTGTATTGAGTAACATTATCCTACATGTATTCTTTAAGTAAGTTGGTAAAGAATACCCTAAAATTCCAATTTCCTATTTTAAAGTAGAGGGTAGCCAATTCAATGAAATATGCACTCATTTTAGTCACTGTTAGCAAATAAGTTTATAATATAAACGTTATTCTCACTTCCACAACTGTATTGTAACTTACTCTAGGGTTATATACTACTGACATCAAAACTATTACTTTATAAACAAACATTCAAACCATTATCATTTCACCAGTTAAAAAACAAGGACACAAAAGTCTTTCAAATCTTACTGGATATAACTAGAAAATATGTATTATTAAATCTAAGTGGTCCATGGCCTTAAGATACTCTTATCCCCTTGCTCTATTGCTCATTGCCTTAATTTCTTCTTCCTCTCTAAAACTTTACTTATTTCCTCCCTCAAGCCATCAGCACAAGCAAGGAATGCTGCCCTCCTCCCCACCAAAAAAAAACAAATCTGAGTAAAATATCCGTTGTTTTTGTCATGATACTGTAATGAACAAAACATTAACTATACCAATGTAAAAGTGAAATGGACCATAACTAGGAATAAAGTGAAACTGATAGAAAGGAAGCACCGCAGACAGAACCTTGGCTGACTCCATTTTTTAAAGTAGCCTATCATCACCATAAAAATAAGGCATAACTAGATGACACATTCATTAATGTAAACAGCCAAACACAAATATACACCATGTAATACAGAGTATTTAACTACTACTGCTCTACTGTTGCAAACACTGAGTCTTTTAAAACTCAAACTAAAAAGTGTATCATTTAACGCAAATCAGAATTATCATATTTAAGCCCAATGAACAATCCCTATAAATTTCCAATACCAACCAAAAAAATAATGTTTAAGAAATTAAATTGAGGTCATTTCACTATCTGGAAACTTCATCTGTTCTTTATATAATGTTAGATGATAAGAATAACATAGGACATATCCCCAAAATGTAGCAATCAAGTTCAACGCCAACAACAACTGATTTATTTCAATACTTAAATGGAGGAACAGACTGGCATTCTTAACCTAAATTCTCAAATAACTTAAAAATAATAAATACACCACTCAAGATACACCTTTTGACAGCTTTTCCATTCTTTTTTCTTAGTCCTTACTCAAATGTCTATGGTTGGTAACTCCCACTTTTGAGACCTCACACTTAAAAATGCCTGACTAGACACTGCCTACCCCAACAGCGTACTAATTCCTTAAAAATTCTAGACTCTTTTTCTCTACTACTAAGAAAAACAACACAAGTTTACTGGAGACTGTACATTTTTGTTACATCCTGTCAGACTTACTAAGGAGGCAAAGTACGAAGGATACCACTGAAACTTAACTTACTTTAAACTGTGCAAAGTCCCTGGTTTGAAATACTCAAAACATATTAAGAAAAATAAAGTATATTTGGCCAAATACTTACTTGACTTTAGGCTTAAACTAAATATGCATAAGCAAGTTTTTTAATAGAGATATAAGAAACAAAATCCAAGAAAACATCTTTGGTGAAAAAATATAAATTATTCTAGTAAAACAGCAAAATACCTTCTTGCATGAAACTATGTAAACTCAACCAAAAGGCAACTGAGGATACGGTTTTCTTTTACCACAATTTTAAAATCATATTTATTACTGGTACACACATAGAGTTCTCCCATCATTTTGTAGATGAGAAAGAACAGTTACTAAATGATAATCGTGATCATAGTCAAGGGTGTCCCTATGGTACTTAATTCAAGAACTGAAATTCTACAAGTACCTAAACTCTTTGTTTAAATTTTCAAAACACTAAAAAAAAAAAGAAAATCTCTGAATCTAGAAAACATGCAATGCAAAACAACATACGTTTTGCAAAATATTTTACTCTACAAATAAAAATAAAAAACATATGAAACCAGTACCAAAGTCAATCAAAACTGTCTCAGTCTTAAGAGAGAAGATAGTTTAGAATTCTTAGTATAAGAATTCTTAGTATAAGCCTGGCGGTCTGTTTGTAAAAATCATCCTGTTCACATTTATAAATACATACACACACACACACACACACACACACGCATTTTTAAATACCTCATGACATCAACTTGTTAGAAAACTTCTGATACTGGCAAGTTGGATAAAGTTATTATCTATAGGCCATCTTGAATGAGTTATCTACCTAACCAACGAATTTTTCATAAATTTCAAATAAAAAATAAATGAACAAAATAGTCACCACTTGACTTTTACTTCAAGAAAATACAGCTTTACTTGGGAACAAAGACATTTCAGGACAAACATTTTCCAACAAACTATAATTATTAATATTCCAAAGGTACAAACACTTCTTTAGCAAATACTCCTCAAAAGCCGATGTACCAACACAGGTGTGGGTGGTGATGTGTGTTGTTCCAACAGAGCCGCTGGATGTTGGAATGTGCTCGCGTGTAACACGGGAAGCAGAACTTAAACCAAGCCTTCAAGCCTGAAGGTCACATGGAGCGTCTGCGCTCATCTCCGATCTATGGCACTACAGCGGGTCTTCAAAATCACATCTCTTCGGGAAATGGAGACAAAAATCTCACCGGTTTAGATCTGCATTAAATTTATAGTCCGTCTAACCCTCAAGTGGGAGCTGTTCCCAAACATTCTCCACCAACTACTATCACAAAATTTTTTAAGTATTATGTCATGCTATCTGAAGAACATGACAGTTTTGGGAAAGCCCATGTTTAGTAGCTTCCTTTGCTTGTACCACAGGGAGATGAAAACAAATCCCCGAGATCACCACCTTCCAGTTCCTGTTGACCTAAGACGTTTGACTATCTCCTCCCCTTTTCAAGAGTGATTTCCAAAGACCGGGAAGGAATGCTTCCACCAATAAATACCTTTCAGCTGAATGTGTGTTATTCCGCCATGCGTTAGGCAACTGTGAGCAATAATCCATTTTGCTCATCACAGAATTGTTCAAAATCTCTTACTATAGACCTCTAAACGTAAGTTCTTCCTCCTAAATTCCACCTTAAATCAAGGCAATAATTGAATCGCACGGTTTTACTCTTGGGAAAATATCTACCAAAAACTTAGCCAAAAAAAAAAAATCTTGAATAATTGGTATCTATACCTTCATGGCACATACATTTAAATGTACGTACCATACCCATTATTTAAGTCTCGGTTATAAACACATGGTACACGGACCATCTATCTGCCTACTGATGAGAGGGGACAGCTTACTCACGGTAACCCCTGCGACATGAAAGCCCAGCGCCCACCTCCAGGGAGCTTACTGAAAAATACAAACTCACCCCATTCCAGGTATTCAAGAATGTTCTTCTCTCTTCGCAGCGGAGAATTATTGCATTCATCATACAGGCAGATGAGTATATCCAACAGCGTCTCCACACTGAAGCACTGCCCATTGGTCTGAGCGGGCCCGTCCAAGATGAACTGCTCCAACTGCCTCAAACGCACTTCCCCGGACATGTTTGCTTCGGGGTCCGCCGCTTTTCCCTTCAGTGAGTATTATGGTTTGCACTACGAGTGTGTGATTCTAAATGTTACAAGGTGCAGTTTTAAAAATAAACCCTTCGTCCCGCACACCACTGTCGTGCACGGCAGGTACGGAATGACACCCCGACACGCCAGGAAGCTCCCGTCACCGAAGCGTCTTCGATCCCGCACAGATGCATGTATCGGGAGGGAAAGTTACCATAAAATAGATCTCTAAAACATCTTAAAAAGAATAATACAATTAAGTCGTATATTTAAATAAAATAATAATTAAAAGTACAGCGAACCAAAGAGTCAGGACTTCTTTAAAAAAGAAGAAGAAAACAAAATACAACTCTTCTCCTTCATTCAAAATTCAGCTCGTGCAACACAATCCCGCAACGAATCCGGCTGCATCATTAATGAATCGGGTCCGATCCGCATCAGCAATTCACTTCCCGGGAAGGAGGAAGACGGAAAAGGGAGGAAAGCCCCAGAAGGTACATGGGGGAGGGAAAAGCTCGGCGCTGCTGCAAAGGCTGCCGCCCGCCGCTGGGAGAGCGCCCCGGCGGCGGCGCGGCGGCGCGGCGGCGGCGGCGGCCGGGGAGGGGGCGAGGTCCCCGAGGCAGCCCCTCGGCTCGCCGCCCGCCGGGTCCCGCCCGGAGGACGCTCTTCCTTTCTCCTCCCGGCGTCCTCCTCCTCACGGCTCCGCGGCGAGTCGTCTCTCCCGCGGATTCCGGTCGAAACTCTTCATCTCCCTCGCAGCGTCTGCCGGGGCCTGACGCGCGGCGCGGCCGGGACGGGAGCGCGGGCTGCGGCGGCGCTCGCCCCGGCTCCGGGGGCTGCGGCTACTCGGCCGCCCGCGCCCGCCCCATGGCGGGGGTCGCCGGCCGGGGGCCTGCGCCGCGCGGGGCGGACAGCCGCTCTTCCCCCTCGGCCGCCCCAGGCTCCCGACACCCTGGCGCGGGGCGGGCGAGGGGTTGGGGGGGTCCGGATTCAGAGGACGCTGGCGGCTCCTTCTCCCCCTTCTTCACGCCCCGGGGCTAAGGGCATCTTTCCCCGACGAGGCGCAGGAGGAGGGGTGGGTGCCGCCGCTGAGGCGAGCAGAGGCTGCGGCAGCCCGGCTCGCAGCCACTCCCTTCCTCTCCGTCCCACCCCTCCCCCGCCTTCCCGGCCTGGCGCGCTCGCGCCCTGGGCTCCGCGAGGCTCCCCCAGCCCCCGCCGCGCGCGCGCCGGCCCGAAGCGCGCCGCCGCGCCCGGATCCAATATGGCGACCCGGCCGCGGGCGCGCGCGAGCGCACCGCCCCCTCGGTGCGCCGCCCCCCTAGAGTCCGAGTCCGCGGGCCCAGCGTGGGTCGGTCCCGCGCCCGCGCGGAGCAGAGCGGAGGCCTCAGCGGGCCGCGGGCCGTTGCACCCCCATCCCTACAGGACGGCCGGAGCCGGCGGGGCCGTGGCCACCGCGACGTGGAACGCAGGGATGCAGGAGGACCCGCGGAGGCCTCTCGTGCGGACCGCCAGCGGGCCTGGCCCGGCGCGCTCGGAGCACCACCTGCCTCGCGCGTTTGCTCTGGGTTTGGGGGTGGAGGGGCGCCCTCCAGGAGCAGCCGGCGTCAGGCTTCCCCCGGACCTGCGGAGGACCGTGCCTCTCTTACCGCCCCTCACCTGCGCACCACCCGCCCCGCCAAATGCGGTGCCTGAGATCAGCCGACTGGCAGTTCCCCGGGTGTCTGATTACACCACTTCGTGTGTCATTCCCAGGACAAATGCAGGGACACACTTGTGGGCGCTACCGTCCTATTCGGGAGAGTGTGTGCCAAGGGCACAATGCCCATCTCTCCTCCCGAAACTTTCCCTGCGCGCACCACTGGCTTTCCTCCTCCGGAACCACTCCAGCTGCTGCCTGCTTGTCCCCCGCCAGGGGTTCAGCAGATGCGGGGAGTCCGGACCGGGCTCCGCGGGCTTCGAACCTCCGGCCCCCGTGTGCGCGCACACGCATACATGCGCGCGCCCCGCACATGTGCCCCAGTGGCACTGCAGATGCTGGGCAGCAGCGGCAAGTCGTTCGGCTGCCACGGCCCCTGACGCATTGAAGCATTTAGGGTCTTCCAGGTGTTTTCTAGTCTTGATTTCAGAAGAGACCTGTTTACTAATTTCTCATGGAAGGCCCCGCAGTGAAATGTATCACCAAACTGGGTCACTGCGTTTCCGTCATTTCCTCTCAAAATTGCCATCTCCTTTATAATTCTCCTCTGAAATATGATCATTTTATATTCCTGCCTATGCCCATGGGCCAGTTATGTTTTCTGCTAATGCCCACAATTGCATCTTTTTTACCTCTTAGTAATATGGAAGCTGAGGCGCAACTAGAAATGAAATCTAAGAAATGAAGGCTAACGGAAATCATTCAAGTTTCTGTGATCCACAAAACACTATGAATTTCCCGTGAAATCTACAGTTGCGACGTCTACACTAGCCTGGCTTAAATAAGGACAGTATTATTTCCCATGTGCTGTTAACACATGAGTGACTCTTAGACAAAAGGTGAATCATTTCTAGCCATGACGTCTATGTGTGTTTGTTGTCTAATTATACAAGTAATAAAAGAAAAACGAAATGTTTAATCCTAACACAGATAATAATGTTTTGGAGTTTGTTATGCAAGGCTTCTTCCCACGCATTTTAACAAAATGATACAAAATGAGAGAGGTTTATCGCCTCCTCTTTTCACCTAGCAATATACTATAAACATCTCTTCGGCTCAACAAAGGTTCTTCAACAACATGGTTGCTAATAGTGAAGCCAAGACATTTTAACAATCCCATTTGACCTTGAGGTGGGGTAGCCAAGAAAGAAGCCCTTTCTTCAGCTTTTCCACCATAGAACTGACTCCAAGATACCTATCCAACTTGAAAATAACTGTAAGGACAAGCTTAAAAGAACCTAAATATGGGAGGTTTCCATGAATACTAATTAACGGGGGAAGTATGTGAGATACAGACACGTGTTTTTTAACAGAACAGTAAATCTGCCAGTCCTCTCTACCTATTCTGTTAGCAGTTGGGTACCACCCACAGTCCAGGGTATTGATGGTTGCTTAATAACCTTTTCCACATTATTTAGACAGTCAAGGGGAGGACTTATTTTTATTTAAAAAAAAAAAAAAAGGCACAAAGAGAAGGAAGAAGGTTGAACCCAATCAATTTGGCTTGAATAATTCAAGCCCAGAGACTTAATAATTAACTAGGCACTAAACACATTGTGCGGGTGTTATTTTAAATGTTCCGGTTGAAGTGTGAACATGCTTGTTAATGAAACCGGTCTTAAGCCAAAGAAAGGCGCAGCCCCAGCAGCCCCACAGCGCTTGAAGTGTTCCTGGGAAGCCAGAGTGGCATGGTGTTCTCTGGGAAAGGAGCCTGGAGGAGTTCTTTGTGAAATTCTGCTCAGGGACCTGCAGATCAGATGTACGCAATCTTTTTGAAATTATCATCAGAAGTTTTATACGAAGGTGCTGGGAATTATTCAGACCGTTCAGGAAAGAAAAGACGGAATGGGACCAGAAGAGAGAGAGTGAAAAGAGGAGGACAAGACAGGAGTCCCTAAGCCCAGGCTCCAATGCAAGCTCTTTTCATCTATCTACTCCTCTGATTCTAACCTAAGAGCAAGAGAATCCAGGCACCAGCAAATATTTGTAACCACCAACCCTACGCTTACCTTGCTGTGTCTTACTCCAGAATGATGGCTGGAGGAGAGCAGAGCCCAAAGTGTGGGGCGTGCCATATCACATCCCCTTTCCACACAGCTCATCCTGACCCTGCAAATGATCAACCTGCTTTATCACTCTCTGAGGTTGAAACCCCACTTGTCTTCACTTCACATCTGGCTCCCAACGTGAGCAACACCAACTGCAAAGGCTTTACCTTATGAAAAAGGCAGACTTTGTAATTAATAATTGCTTGCTTTACAGAACACTGGCAGTGGGTAAACACTGTCCTGAGTCCTTTGGACACATTATTCTATTCAATCATCATAAGCATAGGATGTAGAAAAATTATCATCTCCATGTCATAGACGAGAAAACAAGGTCTAGGGAACTTAGATCCATAGCTAGCAAGTGACCAAGGACCTGTGGGTCAACACCAGGCCCACCCAGCTCATGCCAGGGCCCGTGGTTTTATTTGTGTATTTATTCATGCATTTATTTTTGGATTTTATTTTTAAGCAATCTCTACACCTAACATGGGGTTCAAACGTACAACCCCAAGATCAAGAATCACATCCTTTACCAACTAAGTGAAGATAGCCAGGGAGTCCCAGCGCCCAGGGTTTTTTTTTTTTGTTTGGTTTGGGTTTTTTTTTTTTTTTTAAAGATTTCATTTATTTATTTGACAGAGAGATAAAGAGATAGAGCACACGTAGGCAGAGTGGCAGGCAGAGGGAGAAGGAGAAGGAGGCTCTCCACTGAGTAGGGAGCCTAATGCGAGGCTAGATCCCAGGACCCCAGGACCCCAGGACCATGACCTGAGCCGGCCGCTTAACCAAACGAGCCAAGCAGGTGCCCCGAGGGCCCAGGGTTTTAAAGATGACACAAGTGTGGTCTGAAAGTGCAGAATTCTATTGTAACCAAGAAGCTGGAAAATAGAGTTGTCTGTTCACATAGTTGGGCCTTAGAAATGGACATTCAGGCAAAAGAGGGAAACCGGTATAATGTGTCAGGGTAACCAGAAATCACCTATGTATTTGAACCAAGGAAACCATAATTCTGGGAAATGATTTCACAGGTGATAGCAGGGCTGAGGAAACAGACAAGGGAGAACAAGGTTTTACCCAAACTACCACACACACACACAAAAAAAGATAAAACAAATGTTTTATCTCTGAACAAACATTAAGTGGTTTTGAAGTGCCTGATTTTAACATAGGAGAAATTTTCACTCCTCTCTTTTCAGATTTATTTTGTTTTTTAATCCCTCAAAAAGGTGAAAAAAAACAACCAACCAAACCCTACTCATCTAGGGCAACTTTAATTAGGTTCACAGACTAATGTCCCATTTGCTCATCAATGGATCTTATCTATCCTTAAATCTCTTGCTTAAACTTCTCACTAGAGCTCTGCATAAACAAGCTCTACCATAAATGGAATTTTCAAAAATGTGCTTTGGGTCAAACATTACTGTATAGATAGTGTCCACTATTGGACCTATTTAGGAAATTTGAACTCTAAGAATAGAGGTGGTCTTCTCTTGTAAATTCCATCAACAGGGAACATTTGGCAAGACTCCATGGCCATATGTGATGACAAAACCCAAGCCCATGAAGCCAGTGTGTTCCTCTCAGGACTGAGGTGACACTGGAGGTGACACGGCCTACAACCAGGGGCTGGCAGCTGAAGAAGTGAGAATTGGAGAATCCAGTTACCACACGTGGAAATTATCCAGGTCCAGGTTAGCAGGGACTTCCATCTTACCAAAGCCAACGATCATTGATCCTAAGCCCACTTTTCATGTGACCTTTTAGAGGTACTCAACAGGACTGATCGCCCCCCTTAAATGAAACACCTTTCCTTTTTTTTTTTTAATTTAATTTTTTTTCAGTGTTCCAAGATTCATTGTTTGTGCACCACACCCAGTGTTCCATGCAATACATGCCCTCCTTAATACCCACCACCAGGCTCACCCAATATCCCACCCCCCCACCCCCCCAAAACCCTCAGTTTGTTTCCCAGAGTCCACAGTCTCTCATGGTTCCTCTCCCCCTCCGATTTCCCCCAACTCACTTCTGCTCTCCAACTTCCAGTGTCCTCTGTGTTATACCTTATGCTGCACAAGTAAGTGAAACCATATGATAATTGACTCTCTGTGCTTGACCAGTTTCACTCAGCAGAATCTCCTCCAGTCCCATCCATGTTGATACAAAAGTTGGGTCTCCATCCTTTCTGATGGAGGCATAATATTCCATTGTATATATGGACCACATCTTCTTTATCCATTCATGTATTGAAGGGCATCTTGAGTCTTTCCAATGTGGCCATTGCTGCTATGAATATTGGGGTACAGATGACCCTTCTTTTCACTACATCTGTATCTTTGGGGTAAATGCCCAGGAGTGCAATTGCAGGGTCATAGGGTAGCTCTATTTTTAATTTCTTCAGGAATCTCCACACTGTTTTCCAAAGTGGCTGCACCAACTTGCATTTCCACCAACAGTGGAAGAGGGTTCCCCTTTCTCCACATCCTCTCCAACACTTGTTTACTGCCTTGTTAATTTCTGAAACAATTTTTTTTTTACTCTGCTTTTACGCTTTCTTGATTTTTCTCCTACCTCACTTGCCACTCCTTCTCAGTCTTCTTTGGCAGGTCCTCCTTTTCTTTCTGCTTTCTAAAAGTGGGATGCTCCAGGGACCAGTCTTTGAGCGTTCCCTCTCTTCTAACTACACCCATTCCCTTAGGTGGTCTCAAATAGGTTTAAGAATTTAAATACTATAGCAGCACCTGGGTGGCTCATTCCTTAAGTGGCTGCCTTCAGCGCAGGTCATGATCCCAGGGTTCTGCTTCCTGCTCAGCAGGGAGCCTGCTTCTGCTTCTTCTTCTCCCTCTCCCTCTCCCTCTCCCTCTCCCTCTCCATCTCCATCGGCCCTGGCTTGTGTTCCCTCTCTCCCTGTCTCTCTCTGTGTCAAATAAATAAATAAAATCTTTAAAAAAAAAAACTTAAATACTATATATGATGTTTGAAAAAACACATCACAAATTTTTCAACACTCTTCTCATCAAGAGGTTGGGTCTGTATCCCTTCACATTGAATCTAGGCAGTCTTAGTGGTTCCTTTGTTAAAAGTAGGAGCTAGTGGAAGTGACCATTTCACGTCCCAGGCTGGTAGCCTCACCTGGCCCATTGGAATACCATCACAAGAATCCTGCACTATCATGTAAGATGTTCAAGTATTATAACAATTCCAGCTGTCCCCAGGGCTGCCATTCAAGGAGAGAGCCCAAGCCATAAAAGAAACCCATGCAGACACAACACAGTCAACAGCTCTAGGCAGCATCAACTTCCAGACATCTGTCTGCAGATGCCTCTGGAGGATTCCAGCCCCCAGCTGTCAATCATTCCAACCAAGACCTCGAGTCTTCCCAGCTGAGGCTCTGGTCATTGTGGAGAACACAAGCCATCTTCACTATACCTTTTCCCATTTCTGGTGCCCAGGATCGATGAATCTAATAAGATGACTGTGTTAAGCTGCTACATTTTGAGATTATTGGTCATGCTAAAGTAGTAACTAGAACAAAATATAAATGCTGGTAACTGCCACATTTATTTTATCTGATTCATCAGCACCTAGTACCAGGAACTGTATGCTACCTTCTCTCAGGTTTTGTCTGTAGTGTCTAACTCCCACAAGAGAACTGGGGGCAGGCACTCTCTCTTCCTAACCAAGAGGGAAATGAAGAGACCTTTTCCTAAGGAAAGAGCCTCCCTATTGAACTGCCTACTGAGAAATATCCCTGAGAAGAGAAGTAGAGCTGTCACTCTTCTGGAGCTTGACGACAGGTACAAGGGCCCTGAGGAAGCGTTTTTTAGAATCTTGGCATATCAGATAAATGGCTACTATCTGAGACCTATAGAGAACTTGCCAAACTCAACACCCAAAAAACAATACAGTAAAGAAATGGGCAGAAGACATGAACAGACATTTCTCCAAAGAAGATATGGCCACCAGACACATGAAAAAATGCTCAACATCACTAGCCGTCAGAGAAATACAAATCAAAACCACAATGAGATACCACCTCACACCAGTCAAAATGGCTAAAATTAACTAGTCAGGAAGCAACAGATGTTGACAAAGGTTGCAGAGAAAGGGGAAGCCTCTTACACTATTGGTGGGAATGCAAGATGATGCAGCCACTCTGGAAAACAGTATGGAGTTGCCTCAAAAAGTTAAAAGAAGAGCTACCCTATGGCCCAGCAATCGCACTTCTGGGTATTTACCCTAAAGATACAAATGTAGTGATCCGAAGGGGCATGGACACCTGAATGTTTATAGCAGTAATGTCCACAATAGCCAAACTATGGAAAGAGCCATGATGTTCATCAACAGATGAATGAATGAAGAAGATGTGGTTCATATATACAATTGAATATTACTCAGCCATTAGAAAGGATGAATATTAGGGATGAATATGATCCCATGATCCTGGGATCAAGCCCAGCATCAGGCTCTCTACTCAGCAGAAAACCTGCCTTCTCCTCTCTCTCTGCCTGCCTCTCTGCCTACTTGTGATCTCTGTCAAATAAATAAATAAAATCTTAAAAAAAAAAAAAAAAGGTGGGGCACCTGGGTGGCTCAGTGGGTTAAAGCCTCTGCCTTTGGCTGAGGTCAGGATCCCAGGGCCCTGGGATCGAGCCCCACACTGGGCTCTCTGCTCAGCAGGGAGCCTGCTTCCTCCTTTCTCTCTCTGCCTGCCTCTCTGCCTATTTGTAATCTCTGCCTGTCAAATAAATAAATAAAAATCGTAAAAAATTAAAAAAAGAAAGAAAGAAAGGATGAATATTTACAATTTACACTGATGTGGATGGAACTAGAGGGTATTATGCTGAGCAAAATAAGTCAGAGAAAGACAATTATCATACAGCTTCATTCATATGTGGAGTATAAGAAACAGTGCAAAGGATCACAGGGGAAGGGAGGGAAAACTGAATAGGAAGTCATCAGAGAGGGAACCAAACCATCCATGAGAGACTTTTAACTATAGGAAACAAACTGAGGGTTGCTGGAGGGGAGGTGGTGGAGGGATTGGGTAATTGGCCAATGAGCATTAAGGAGGGCACATGATGTGATGAGCCCTGGGTGTTATACACAACTGATAAATTACTAAACTCTACATCTGAAACTAATGATGTCCTATATGTTGGCTGACTGAATTTAAATTAAAAAAAAAAAAAAATCCTATCATCCTAACATTACAACTCCTAAACATAAAGTAACAAATTCCTAAACATAAAGTAACAAAGACACTCTTCTTTGAGAAAGGTAGATGGTTTGTCTACAAAATTTTTGAAAGACAGAAAAAAAACTTTCGGTAATTAAGTTTGGGGAAACCAAATGTCCTCTGCCGTATTGTGGACATAGAGCAGCAGCAATGGCAGTGAACACGGAGTGTCTTCTAGGTCAACACCAAACTGAGTTCCTGCATTCATGGAATGATCTTACCTTGATAGGGCTGAAACTACACCATTATTTCCCTCAGCTCAAGCTGCTATAGCAAATTAACACAGACTGGGGGTGGAGGCAGGGAGGAAGGTGTTAAACAACAAACATTTGTTTCTCACAGTTCTGGAGGCCAAGAAGTCTAAGATCAAGATGCTGGCAGATCCACTTCCTGGTGAAGCACCCTTACTGGTTTGCAGATGGGTAATGTCTTGCGGGTATCTTTACATGGTGGAGAGCCAAGGAGAGAGAGGAAGAACCTCTCTCTCTCGTGTGTCCTGTATAAGGGTACTGATCCCCCCAGGAGGGCTCCACCTGGTGACCTAATCCCCTCCCATAAACTCCACCCCCTAAGACCATCACATTGGAAGTTAGGATTTGAATGTATGAATGGGGGAGGGGGAGAGGAGGGGAAGACACAAAATTCAGTCCATAACATTCCCATATGACAAAGGACTAGAGAATTTAAGTAGCTTCCACAGGGTTATAGGACTGATAGACAGGAAGGTCAGAATTACTAGCCAGACGAGATCATTAGAAAGCCTGAGCACTGAAATACTTCGCTAGCTACCTCATAGCAAAGCTAGGAGAAACTAGTATCAGTTACCTGATTAATAATTAGATTAAGCGCTATTGTCTAAACAAAAGAAGGGAAAACTAAAATGTCTTCATTATAACCTTAAATCATAGAAGACATTCTCTTGCAGGAATTTTGGTCAATTATTCCCCGTGTAAAGAAGAATTAAACCAGAGAGAATAGTTTTATTAAAATAGAATTTATTTCAGATAGAAAAACAGAGAAACTTCATTATCAGGATGGCAGACCCCAAAATCAGACACAAAGAGAGATAGTGGACCTATAATCTCTGAAGTTCTTAAAAACAATCATTTCAAGCCAATTTCAACAGCCATTTCTCTTGAATAGTTTGGAATCCACCTGCCAGAAGGTAAAAGACCCAGAACAGATGCACTCTCCAGGCTTCATTCAGCACAAAGATTCAGTGCTTCCACACCAGGACGGGGGACTAATTAAACCCACAATCATATGGCGGAGCCTGTGATTCTGTTTTAGAACAGACTGTGACCTCTCTCTGACCCAGAGGGTAGCAGCATCAACACTTACAAGCCAAATGAAATAAGGCGCTGTCAGCAATGTTCCTCATGATAAAAAATGTAACAATAATAATAATAAAAAAGTATCAAGACATAAACCCTCAAATAGGATGGTATCCAGAGCACCCCAGGCGTTCATGAGAATAAAGGAAATGAAAATTCAGGAAAATGAAGTCTGAGATATCAAGAGGGGTTTTCTCAAATTAAAAAAAGTCCCCCAACGTCATAAAATACAAGCAAAAGTCCACGCAGACGATAAGAAACAATATAAAAATCTTTGTAAGTATTAAAACTTGGGCTCGTCCCAACCACTTCTTCAGAAACTAGCATGGCATCGGTCAGGGAAAAAGCTAGAAAATATTAGGGACTGATATTAGAAGAGCCACATTAAGTCTTTTACTCTACTCTAACATTAGATATCCTTGGTCTTTGAAATTTTCTTTCTCATAACGATAACATGTTACCCTATATAAACAACTGATCACTACTGGTTTATTATCTCAGCAATGGAGCTGAATTTTCTCTGAACCATCCATACCTTTTTGTTCGCCCTGCCTGTGAGATCATGATTTAATGACGAGCCCAGTGCAAGGTACCAAGGATAACTGTGGGGCAGATAATTTCTCTGCGTAACGATAAATTGTCTAGGCAGTAATAAACTACTACTTTGTCCTCTCCAAAGAAGACATCCAGATGTCCAACAGACACATGAAAAGATACTCAACATCACTGATCATCAGGGAAAGGCAAATCAAGACTACAGTGAGTGATCACCTCGCGCCATCAAAAAGGCTAAAATCAACAATACAAGAAACAATGGATGGATGGTGAGGATGTGGAGGAAAAGGAACATTCATGCATGATTGGTGGGAATGCAAACTGGTGCAGCCACTGTGGAAACAGTACAGAAGTTCCTCAAAAAATTAAAAATAAAATTATCATATGATCTAGTAATTCCTCTACTAGGGATTTACCCCCATATTATAAAAACACTAATTCTGAAAGGTATATGCACCCCTATGTTTATTGCAGCATTATCTATAATAGCCAAATTATGAAAGAAGCCCGAGTATCCATTGAGAGATGAATGGATAAAGAAGAGACGGTATGTATCTATGATGGAGTACTACTCAGTCATAAAAAAGAACGAACTCATGAACTCTTCCCAGTTGCAACAAATGGTTGGAACTAGAAAGCTAAGGGAAATAAGTCAGTCAGAGAAAGACAAATACCACATGATTTCACTCATACATGGAATTTAAGAAACAAAACAAACAAACAAAGGAAAATAAAAGACAAATCAAGAAACAGACTCTTAACTCTAGAGCATAAAATGCTGGTTACCAGAGGAGGGATTGGGTGGAAGAGGGTGGTGGGGGAAGGGGTGGAACAGGTGGTGGAGATTAAGCAGTGCACCTGCAGTGATGAGCAGCTAATGGATGGACGTGATGAGTCGTCATATTGTACACCTGAAACTAATACAACACTTATGACAATTACCATGGAATTAAGATTTAAACATTTAAAAATAAGATAAGATAGGTAGTTTTAAGAATAGCAGATCACAGGGGCACCTGGGTCGCTTACTCAGTCGGCCAGCTGATGCTTGATTTCGGCTCAGGCCATGATCTCAAGGTCATAGGATGGAGCTCTGGGTTGGACTTCAAGCTCAGTAGGGAGTCTGCTTCTCTCCCTTTGCCCCTCCCCCCTGTGCTCTCTGTCTCTCAAATAAAAATAAAGAAATAAATATATTTTTAAAAAAGAATAACAGATAATAAAAATGTCTCTGAAAAACAATCACTACTTTGTCCTCATTAATCTTCACACTTAAGTTGGAATTAACCATCTCGCAAACGTGGTAGCTAACCATTAACCAGGATACTGGAGCAACCATTCCCAGTTTTTAATAAACCATTGTTAAACTGTTCTAATACTCATTCCTCAATCATCATTTACCAAGCCCCCAAACTGCACTAGGAACAGAGCACAAAGTGTAAGTAGATAATGTTCAACCTTCACTGTACAAATCCCCCAAAGACATAAAGGGTAAGCAAAGATATCACCATATTATTAGTGTTCTTTTAGTTGGAAGAGGAAGGTTAGCCGGTAGGAGCTGAAGAAGCAGAGACATTTCTCTGAGAAACTGAATGAGAATATGCCTTTTGGTAAGCTTTGGATTACTCACACAACAGAGAAGACAGAGGGGATTTTTCCAAATAGGGAAGAAAGAGAAAGCCAGCTTCAGTACTGCAGGAAGCATGCTGGGACAGAAGAATCAGGCCCTCCAGAAGGGACTGCGGAACCGATAAACAAATCTGAGCGTGGCTAAATGAAATCTTGTGTAGGTGAATTATCTTGCAAGTGGCTGATTCCATGAGGATGGGATTGGGTAGAGCCATGTCTTAGAGGAAGCAGCTATGGTTGTCAGATGGATGCCAAGACTATAGATGATAGTGGTCCTTCTAGGTTAGGGTGGCATTGGTTAGTAAAAGAGGTGAGAAGAGGAGACAGAGGCAAGAGCCTTTAAGAGATTCCGAGTCTTGGGGCGCCTGGGTGGCTCAGTGGGTTAAGCCGCTGCCTTCGGCTCAGGTCATGATCTCAGGGTCCTGGGATCGAGTCCCGCATCGGGCTCTCTGCTCAGCAGGGAGCCTGCTTCCTTCTCTCTCTCTCTCTCTCTGCCTGCCTCTCAGTGTACTTGTGATTTCTCTCTGTCAAATAAATAAATAAAATCTTTAAAAAAAAAAAAAAAAAAAAAAAAAAAAGAGATTCCGAGTCTTGGCCAAGAAGCAACAGACTCCAGTTTCAGCAGAGAATTGGAACAGAAACCCAAACCCAAGATGCCAAGTTGGGCATGACATAGAATAAGGGTCAGGTAGAAGCTTTCTGAGGTGTCTGGAAGCCAAATGTGCCTTTGGGTCCACTAGACCCCACATGCAGAAGCAAGCACCTATATCACAATCTTGCTACCTAATGGTCAGAACTGCTGGTGTGCACCGTAAGGCTGGGCTTGCCATAGTCAGGTCTTGATGGAGCAGAGCCCAAGGGTGATTGGTGCTGGCATGCGTTGGGACTGGAACAGCCATGGACTGATGCCACTTGCCTAAAGCTACCTCCCTTGCTATCCTACCATGACTTCTGACACCTTCAACAGTCTGAACGCTGCTTTGGCTTAGGGTGAAGTTGGGGAACATGTTTCACAGGGCAGATGCAATCCAAAGCTGGGACTGACCTGACCACCAGAGTGAGGATTCTTATTACTTTGAGCTAAAGTCCAAACAACAATTTCTTCCTTACAAGCAAATTGGCCTTTTAAGGGAAAATCACTGGAAGAGAGAGCCAGGGAATAACATCCTCAGCCCAAAGAACCATCAGGAGGCAAATGTGGTCCTCAAGGACACTTTCAACTGAAGCTACCCACCTCAGTCCCTTCTAAACACTCCCATTCAGTATGTATATATTGAGCACTGCCTGTATGCCAATCACGCTTCCAACGCCATGAGGTTTGAGACTAGAAACCATTCTCTCCTCTGCTTTTTCTTGCTGCTCCTTATTTCTACCCTCCCCTCACTTCAAACTCTGCCGATGTAAATTTCCCAGCCATTTCTGTTTATCTGCAACTTTTCCTCTTTTTTTCTGCCTTCCTTCCCTCCCCCACTTTAACACCCTTTCTCTTTCCTGGCCTTCTCCCTTCTGTCTTTCCCTTTTTTCTCCCTTACCTTCCCACTACCTTGCTTTCCTTTTCGTCATCATAAATAAATATAGAGTTTAAAATACGTATTAGACATAACTAATCTCGGGGGAAGAAATGCATGATTTCACATATGCTCCTGTGAAGTCCGTGAGTTGGGACAAACAGCACGAAGTTAGCCCTGACTCGCCCATGCCTGTAGATTTCGATGAACTCCCTCCTCCAGTGGGGACTGAGCCACCCAGGCGTCCCAGGCCAAGCGTGTCATTTTTTCCAACAAAATGGTGACTGGGAGAAGGAGGAAGTAAAGGTCTATGCCTGGGACATTCCACAGGGCGGTGAGAAATGGAAAAATCAGAGCAAATACTTCGTGGGGAGTCCATCCCAAACATTCTTCTTGCATCCTTTCTTTGGACCTCATGGCATCACCCCCAACTAGGCGGCATTATTATCTCCAGATAAGGAAACACATGTGAAAGGCGGTGGCAGAGCTGGAGCCGGGACCCAGTCAGCCAGACACCAAAGGCCATAGCGACAGAACGAAGAGAAGCTTCACCAACTCCCTAGCGGCGTCTACTCGAACAACGTCACGAGGGAAAAGGAAACCGCAGTCGGGATTCTGGGGGCTCAAGGGCTCATGCAGCCTCACACGGTGGGCCCTGAGGCTTGCTGGCATAGACTTGTTGGGGGGAGTCCGTGATCAGGGAACACACGAGCAGGATTCAAGGCAGCAAGCGTTGACATTTCTGAGCTGGAAAAATCATTATCTTACCCAATTCAGGAGTCACGCAGCCTCTGCATAAACATTCCCAGGGACAATTCTCCTACAAAATAAGAGTCACAGTTTGGCCGCATTTTTGATTCAACCGTTCAAAGCCTTAAGCTCGCATGTATGCAGCGGCTTTAAAATATTTTTCTGATGCTCCCACCTTTGTGACATTTCACCCATCATTAATTCTTTAGAAATCACCAAAATGCAAGGTGAGTATATTTAATGCTACTGAACTGTACACTTAGATATGGTTATGACAGTAGGTTTTGGGGCTGCGTGTTTTCACGACTAACATTTTAAAGAATCGTGAGAATGTAAATAATTATGGATGTGAAATACACATAATCCTCAAATATACATCATGAAATTTGGTGGCATGGACAACTTAATCATTTTATTTCAGAAAAAAATTAAAATCCAATGGATGACTAAGCAAGTCTGTTTGTCGGGAAACTTGCTCTGAGCGGTTATTTATGCTAGACGCCATGTTAGTACCATTCACTTACATCTCTTCTCTTGAAAGTCCTAAAAACTCCTATTTCCCTTCGCTTTCTGTATAGACATGTTACAATTGACTACAGTAATTAATATCTTGTGATTAATTCAGCTTGATCATTCATGTTTTAACCTGATTATTTCTTCAACGACACTTTTGATTGGGGATATTCATGGCTTAAGCGATATATTTACTTGGATTTTCTGCTTGGGAGACTTCATGTGGTAGTACTTTATATGTATACGTAATTTATCTTGAGTTCTCCACTCTTTGGAAGGAATACGTGATTAGCTTACACCAGATCTCAGGAGGGAAGACCATCCTGCCCATCGTACTGATCATGAAACCAAAACTCAAGGGTAAGCAACTTCCTGAAGTTCTGTAGCAATAGTGGGAAGATACTAAAGACATTACCATGGCTTAGAATTAGAAGTCGATGCCTGAGCATCAGAATTTATCACTTCTTTTTTTTTTTTTTTTAAATATTTGTTTATTTGGCAGAGGCACAGAGAGAGAGAGAGGGAACACAAGCAGGGGGAGTGGGAGAGGAAGAACCAGGCTTCCCGCCAAGCAGGGAGCCCGATGCGGGGCTTGATCCCAGGACCCTGGGATCATGACCTGAGCTGAAGGCAGACACATATTGACCTGAGCTGAAGGCAGACACATAACGACTGAGCCACCCAGGCGTCCCAGAATTTTTCACTTCTGTTACTCTGTCCGCACATGACCAGTTGGCTTTTTTCAATCCACCCTCAACAGGTTCTTTACTAACTTGGGATATTTTCATGCTAATGCACAGATGTTTCATGTATGGGAAGAAGAGAACAAAATGTTTTGAATGTTTTATTTATGTTAAATATTCAATATGTTTTTGAATGTTGCATTTAGAATGATAGAGAAATAAAACTATCGTAAAACAGAATTTTGGGATCATGGGATTGAAAATGCTACTAGGATCATTATTTCCCAGGCACAGCATAGGAATCACAAAGCCTTTGCTTGGAGAGTCCAGCGATAAGGATCTTACTGCTTTTTTTTTTTTTTTTTTAAGTTTTTATATATTTATTTGAGATGGAGAGAGAGAGCATGCATGAGAAGGGGGAGAGGCAGAGGGCAAGAATCTCAAGCGGACTCTCAGGCCGAGGGCAGAGCTCGGCTCAGGGCTCGATCCCACAACCCTGAGATCATGACCTGAGCTGAAACCAAGAGTCTGACACTTAACTGACTGAACCACCCAGACACCCCAGATCTTGTTGATTTCAGGTTTGGCTTTATTGCTAGATAAGTCTATTTTTTATTATGAATAATAAATAATATATTGTACCAGTCGGCAATTGGGGCTATATAACAAACCACTCCAAAATTTCATAGCTTAATTCAAACTTTTCTACAGCTCGAGACACTAGAGCCAGCAGCTTTGGCTCTGCTTAGTGGTTCTTCTGCTGGGCCAGCTATAGGTCAGTTTTGTCGATGGTGGGTGGGCTTTCGAATATGTCCAGAGCCTTACCTGGCACAACTGAGCTCCCATCCACATGGTCTCACATTTTCCAGCAAGCTAGCCTGGACTTGTTCACATGGCAAAGGCAGGAGTCCCTATACAACAAGGAGAAGCACACAGGCCTCTAAATGTGTTGGAACTGGCACAGCATTCGCTGCCCCCGTATCATATTGGCCTGAGCAAAGTCACTGGTCCCACCTAGATTCTGAGAGTAGGAAAATGAACTTCTCAGAATGGATGAAGACACATGATACAGGCCACAGATATGAAAAACTAGGAACAACTGTGGCCATTTCCCCATCTACCATATGGATAATAAAAATTACATGGTCGGGAGGAGGGCTCCTCAGGGACTCAGTGCATTAAGTCTCTCTTCGGCTTTGGTCATGATCCCGGGTCCTGGATCAAATCCCACATCAGGCTCCCTGCTCAGCCAGGAGCCTGCTTCTCCCTCTCCTCCCCCGCTCATGCTCCCTGTTGCTCTCTCTCTCACACATATATAAATAAAATATTTTTTAAAAATTATGTGGGTGTGATAGTATGATGTTAAGGATATGGGAGGTGATGTTTCAGATGTCAAGAGGCCAAACCACAGGGCACGGAGTCTAAGCATTAGAATGGTCGACTGCTGGAAACCACAGATAATGTGTACTGACTGACCTGAGGATGAGTTATTAAGGATGAGATTTTACTCGAATGCCAGGACAGCCCAAATTCCCAAATTCCACCCCTGTTCATGACATTCCCACGACAAATCCATGCTCAAAAAATACAGCAAGTCCCCTTATCATTGACTGGAGCTTTGGTCCCATCTCCTAGCAGAGAACTCAAATTCTGTCTGAGTAGCCTCAAACCTAAAGAGACCCAAAAGCCTGCCTCACGTTTTTCTCCTGGAACCTGGACTTGAATCTCAGACCTTTTCACTCCTCTGGGTGGACAGTCATATCCACCAGATGTGAAGCAAAAGATCAAAAGGGACACAGCAAAAGAGATGGTTTGCCTCAAAGCCTAAATTTGTCTACCTCAGTCCCTTAGATCCAGGCAGAATCACAGGACCTCTCAGAAAGTCACAGAATGGGTAGGAGGAAAGGCCTGTGAAAAGGAGATGGGAAATGTTTATGACAGCAGCAACCTCACCCTTCCGTAAGGGATGGGAAAGTCCTGGGTGAGTCTCCATCCTGATGGGGGTTCAGGTTCCATCTCCTTTCTCTGGCTTTCCAGAGGGAGGAGTCCGGAAGGAACCTGACTGCAGATACCAAACATTTCAGCTCAGCATACGGTTTCTCTCCGCAGATACAGAATGGCCAATAAATTATCCTTCAACCTGTGTGTCTGTACCAAAGTCTGACATTTGGTTTAGAGTAAGGGGTGGGGTGAGAAAGAAGCGCAGAGGGACGAGAGGCCAGTGCAACTGACCACTTTACGTTTTATAAAATACTTTCACGCGTAAACTCTCTTAACATGTCCTGAACTTTCAGGAATCTCTGTGAATTTACTTTTGCACGTTTGCATGTCACATTTGCATGAAGTGTTCTATTCCCTGTATCCATGAGTATTGATTGGGATTTTTGTGGTTGCAAGTAACGGAAACCAATGCTGGAAGGGGTTTGCTGTGAACTTCCGAGATAGTGCACAAAATCAAAGGAAAGGCAGAATCATTGGTCTAGCTATAAGATCCGGTTGGCAAGAGCTGGTCATTCCTTCTAGGTGCTAATCACAGGGCAAATTAGCTCCAAGTTTTTATTTTTTAAGATTTTATGTATTTATATGAGAGATAGAGATAGCAAGAGAGAGGGCATGAGCCGAGGGGAGAGGGAGAAGCAGGCTCCCCACTGAGCAAGGAGCCTGGTGCAGGGCTCCATCCCAGGACCCTGGGATCAGGACCTGAGCCAAAGGCAGATGCTTAACTGCCTGAGCTACCCAGGCACCCCTCCAACTTTTTTTAAAAAGATTTTATTTATTTATTTGAGGGAGAGAGAGAGAACACAAGCACAAGTGGTGAGAAGAGGCAGATGCAGAAGGAGAAGCAGACTCTCCACTGAGCAGGGAGCCTAATGCAGGACTTGATCCCAGGATCCCTGAAATCATGACCTGATCCAAAGGCAGACACTTAACCACCTGAGCCACCCAGGAACCCAGGCTCCAACATTTTTGATCCTTGGGTCAAATGATGCAAGGACCAAAAGTCAAGAAACCATATCCAGCTGACTTCGTTTGATTGCACACTTATCCATCGGACAGAGAAAGGACTAACCAAGGACTAATCTGGGGAGAAAGGAAAAATTTCTCATTTTCCAAAAGAATAGGAAATTTTGCGGGGCCATCAAGAACAGTCCACTGCAACATCATAGTCAAAGCATCATTAATACTGAGTGAAGATAGTGAGGGTCAGTTGTCCTAGGGACTGTAGGACATAACAGGTTAACAGGGAACCTTGGAGAAATCGGTTAAGTTGCAACAGTCTAGGGGGAAAGTTGAAAAGCTCAGTATATTTGCTTAACACAGTTGTTCTACAAAGGTCCCTGGGGCTTATTTTGACCAAGTAGGAAAATGATTGCAACGAAGGAAGAATTTTTAAATTTTTTTATTATATTCACTATCCCCTAGGAATAGGAGCCACGCCACACCATCCCACACAGTGCAGGTCCACCCAGGGCAGTACCAAAGTAAGATGAGCAAGTAAGGAGAGGGGGGCCGTGGGCAGGAGCTTTTATTGTGCTTCACACAGAAAGGAATGGGAGAAGCAAGGAAAGCAAGCACTACAAACTTATGATAAGAGTCTGAATGGTTTTTGGCAGGCCCTGGGCTCTAGGGATAATGCCCTGTTGTCCAGTACCTGGCCCCGTGGTGATTAGGACAGGATAGTGTCCCAGGCTGAAGCGTGGTCAAAGAAAATGAGTGGCAGGGTATGGTTTGCATATCGAAAGTGTGTTATCTCCAGAAATTGCTTAACTCTGGAAAGAGGAGTTCCCCAGGCCCACAAGGCCGCCAGTGCTACAGCATCAAGAATACAGAAAGAACATATCGCTAATGCAACTGTGTTCTTCTGGGCAGACACGTGAAGCCATATGAGGATCCTGGGTAAGTGATACAGAGTGTGGAAGGAAGCCTACAGAGGCTGATCCTAAGTTCCATTTTGTTGACCATCCCATATGCTGCAGGCATGGTCTGCTGAATCTCCCTCCACTCCTCTGGGCCCTCTCTCGCTTTCCTCTAGCCTTGTAAATTTATCGTGCCCAAACTGTAGGCTTTATCAAAGCAGTTCCTATAGCCACAATTATTGTACGAATCCATTTATAAATGTGACAATAAAACATAGCCAAGCATATTTCAATAATCCATTTTAAGATATAAACAATTCCTTTTTTATGTTATATTGTAGATTTGCAGACATATGATCTTCCAAATTGATGCCAACATAAAATAAATTCCCAGTAATTTAAAATGTTTAGAATGTGAAACTAGTCTAATTTATTTCTACTTTGATGTCCCTCCATCTTCACGTTTGTCTCAATTCCTCTACTAGAATCATATTCTTATTTATTTTTTCTCTGGGCATTCTTGGGATATTTCTGCTCTGTCGAAATTCAATATCAAGCTTCACTGTTTTATTAAATATATCAAACAGCAGATTCTCTGGCTAGAGAGCTAAAAGTTGCCAAAGGAAGTGTTTCTTTTATCTGCTGTGAATTACGCCAGGAGGCTCAACAGAGTGGTAAAGACTGGGTGTTTTATATCATTAAGTGAATATGTAAGAACAGATCCCTGCAAGGATCTGATTATCCTCTAGCCATATGCCATCACCAAGAGAAATTTAAGCATTTTCTCTGTCTCCACAGATGAAGTGTATGTTTTCTTTGGCTTTACTTCTATTGAGTTTAGTTAATCCCTTTCAAACCAGGAAACCCAGACTTAATGTATATTGACTCTCTGCACAAAATCTTCTCTATCTTGCATGTACTGACACACGGTTTACCTGTCATTTTAATTGCGCTCACACAAATTATGTAGGTTTATATTTAACTGTACCAAATCTCATTTGTGATTCCGAGTTTGTTTTTTTATTTTCAACAGCAGTTGGAAGTGAGCTGGCAGAGTGCTTTGAATGGTTTCTTTTGTAAATAGTGAGAACGCAACGTTCCCCCACAATTATTTCCTTTAAAGTTAGTTTTCATGTTGATAAGAAAGGAAACTCAGCTAACACTGGCCCTCTACTTTAATTTTCCAGTATCTGGGCATCTGGGTGGCTTAGTCAGTTAAGCATCTGCCTTTGGCTCAAGTCATGATCTCCGGGTCCTGGGATCAAGTCCTGATTCTCTCAGTGGAGAGCCTGCTTTTCTCTCTGCCTGCCGCTCCCCCTGCTTGTGTCCTCTCTTCTCTCTCTCTCTGTCTCTGTCAAATAAATAAATAAAAAATTTTTAAAAATCAAGCTTTTAAATCTGATGTTTAACACTGACTCATTGAATAAAACTGCTGAAATGATGGTCTTGTATTATTTCCATTTCCCCATATATAAAAGAGTTAATAATGTAGCTGCCACAGAGCATATGGTGAAATTCCATGGAAAAACCACAGCGATCTGCTGCTTTTGGAGCCACGAGGACGTCCATAAATAACGGGTCACACCAGTCTTCCCCGACCACTTCTCCAACACACCCACAGTTCTGATACACAGATTTCCGCCCTGCTCTAGAGTTTCAGATTTTCTCCTTTTCTGAAGTAACCATTCCCTGTGAAGTTTAGTCCCGTACTGCTCATTTTCTCTTGCGCCTCCATTTCCTAAAGAAAGGTGTGGAACGGATCCAGCTCCTGAATTCTAGGAACTTCTATAAACTGAGATATGTTTAAAGAAAACTTGATGAATCATTATGCTACCCCACCCCCACAAGACTGTGGAATGTTAGCTTTAAAAGGAATACAGAGAACATCCAATCCAAACTCTGCATTTTCCAGATGAGAAAACTGAGCTTGTGGGAGCTTGAGGAAGCTGGAGATTTGGCCAAAGTGGCAAAGCTAGTAGGTTACAGATCCATATATGTACAATTTCAAAAGCATGCATATTGATATTTATTTCATTTTCATTACTTTCTTTTAAAAAAAAGTATCGTAAGACTAATATAGCCTGGTTAAACTTTTGAAGTCTCAAAACACAAAGACAGTAACCTGTTGTATCACATTTCTTTATCAAAGAATTATTACTGACACTCGTACCTCTAAGAATGGTTTCTAAGAAATGGTCACTCAGAGGTGAGATTCAACACATTTAACAACAGTACATCAAAGACATTGCCCCACAATAGAAATGTCCATCCTGATTCCACTAGCTGCATATAAGAGTATATTACTCAAAAATGGACAGTCCCCATGCTAGAAATAAAGAAATCACCCTAAAAGGTGGTCACGACACAATAAAAATATAACCATTCCTAATAAAGCTACAAGATTGTCATTATCACATTTGTTCAATACACTCTGCCTTTTTAAAAAGTTTTAAAAGGAAACAAAGCCTTCCCCCCGCCACACACATGATATTTCTGGCAGACTAACCATTAGGTTTAACCATTGGTAACGGTGGCAGGACTGTCCTCCCAGAACTGGTAAAAAATCAATTGCCTCCTCAAGTTAGAATTTTTAATATTTTCCAAAATAAGCTGTGGCTATAGTTATCATGTATATCATGTATATCATCCTGTGTCTACCATGTATATGTCATGTATATAATCATGTATATATCATGTGTGTTATGTAATGTGTTATAAAATTTGTACAATTATTACATGGGTTTTGGGTATGAGGACATAATAAATCTGCTTTATTAGCAAACTTGAACAGGGACTAAATGTGTATTTGCTGATTTACTGCAGAACAGGATAAACAATACCAGTGTGTTTTTCCCAAAGTCAATACGGAAATACCTAACAGTACTTACTTTACTAAAAAAGTCTGATTTTGTGGCAAGAACACACTCAGTTTTCCTGTGTTTCTCTTTTATTTGGAAGAATCAGATGGAGTGTTCTTTTAATCCTTTGCTCCCACCTAGAAGGAATTTTTAAAAATCATAAAATATCACTGTGATATAATTTTTCACAACATGAAAAAGATCCCTCTCCTGCATAATTCCTGAAAATTTTTCATCCAGCTGTTTCCTGAACACATTCTATGATGGGGAGTTCATTGCTTAATGAGGATGCCCCTTACTTAGGAGCTGTGGTTGCATAAAGGTCCGTGTTAACCCTTCACCGGCATCTCTGGACCAGCAGTATGAACATCACTTGGGAACTTGTCAGAAAAACAAATTCTCAGGGATCCTGAGTGACTCAGTCTGTTAAGAGTCTGCCTTCAGCTCGGGTCATGATCTCAGGGTCCTGGGATTCAGCCCTGCGTCGGGCTCCCTGCTCAACAGGGAGGCAGCTTCTCCCTCTCTCTCTGCCCCACCCACCCACTCCTGCGCACGTGCTCTCTCTCTTTCAAATAAATAAAACTTAAAAAAAAAAAGAAAGAAAGAAAAATTCTCAGGGCTCCACCCCAGATTGACAGAATCCAAAATTCTAAGAATGGTGCCCAGCCCTGTTTTAACGAGCCCTCCTCCCCACCCAGGTGACTCTGATGCATGCTCAGTTTTGAGAACAATTGTCCTATATACAACTCTACGCAACAGAATTAAGAGACATTGTGTTGTGTATGACTCATTGGGTTGCAGATATCAGAAATGTAACTCTACATTTTGCTTAGCATCCAAAGCTAAACGTCTTAGTTCATAAGGCTCTGGATAATGGGGTACCTCGTAGATCAAAAGGATTGATCTGGACCTTAGGGACCTCCTGGAACTGGAAAGAAGACAAGGAATGTCTCATTCCCCTTGCCTACTCACAAGCGCTACACTGGCCTCACCACCACTATCTGCCCATATGTTGCTGATTTCTGGTTTGCTCGATTTTATCCTCTTCTGTTATAGACGGGCTTCAGCTCATGATGAAGATGGCCACGTCCCCACCCTCCTACCCACCCACCCATGCCTTCATATGCTTGTAGCACCCAACTTCAGAGGCAACGCTGTTCCTCTTTCGGCTGCAAATCAAGATATCCCAGGGAAGGACTCCTAGGGCAGGAAATACTAATCCCACAAAGGTGTTGGGAAGTCTTGCCAGACCGACAAATAACAATAGTTACTGCAGTCTATTACATAAACTATAGTCAGTTTTACTTTGTGAAAAGGAAATTTAGAAAGACCAGTCACCTTGCCCAAATCATTCAAGTCCGTGAAAATCAAAACCAAAAATATTTTAGAGTAATATTATTTAAAACTATAACATAGTCACTCATCTGTTGAAGACCTTCCTAGAAAAATCTACTTTGGGTTTTAAGTCAACATATTTGTACTGAACTTTCTTCCCCCGTGGAAAAAAAAAATAGTTTTATAAAAATAGCTTCATGAGCTTGCAGTAAAACAATGGTGAAAGAAATACAATTTTTCCTATTGCAGACAGACAGTTGAGATTTTTTTTTAGCATTTGTGTCATTCAAAAATGATTGTTACAAACTTCCAACTTGGCAGGAATGTACTCCCAGTGGAGGAAGGGGGGGGGAAATCAAGCCAATCTAAAGTCATGAAGATTTAAATAATGTATTTAAGAACAAGCACAAAATAGAACATTTTATGGGTTTTTGCAAGAACTTTGACTTAAGGCTTCCTGATTGAAAAAAATTTTTAATTTAGGAATTTGACTTCAGCAAAACAATCACTTTTTCTTTTGGTATGCCTTCTATCTAAACCCAGAAAAAAATGATAGTAATGAAGCCTATGGGTAAGGAATATACGTGATCAAAGTATAAGAGATTCCAAAGATTTTCATAGCAAGACTCATTCAATCTCTTCAGGCTTAAGTGAGTCTTCCCACTTTCCCTTCCAGTGGTTTATTATAGCTTAACACATTATGGTTGCTCTCTTCAAGGCCTATTATAAACCATGTTAAATGTGCTACATAGTAAATCAGTATAAGAACCTTAACTTTATGGGGCGTCTGGGTGGCTCAGTGGGTTAAGCAAGCCTCTGCCTTGGGCTCAGATCATGATCTCAGGGTCCTGGAATGGAGCCCCGCATCGGGCTCTCTCCTCAGCGGGGAGCCTGCTTCCCTTCCTCTCTCTGCCTGCCTCTCTGCCTACTTGTGATCTCTCTCTCTGTCAAATAAATAAAATCTTAAAAAAAAAAAAAAAACCCTAACTCTGGAATTTCCTGGTTCTTGAATGTCTCAGTCCATACTTTTGTGTTATACCATTTACAGATAGTTTCTAGAAACCAAGTACTACCAACCCCTGATCCTTTCCACCATTTGGGCCCTCTTGTTTCTCCAACACAACCTGGGACAAGGGTTTGTGTAAGCAGAGTTGAACTAATGTGACATTAAGTAGATTGTGAGATAGAGGCTCTTATTAATATTTTAAGAAGACTCTAAGTGAAGTCCAATTGGTTTTTAGACCTTAACATCATTATTGCCTCCTACCACAAATTTCATAGCTCTCTATTTTTCCATGACCTTTTGCAATAAATGTTGAATCTGAAAGTATGTAGAACAGAGGGCTTAGACTCAGTTTCCCCTTACTCACAATTCCATCTTAGTCGACGACTGATAAAAATAAAATCAGAGAGCCCCATTGTGTTCCCCATTTTGGACACTACATAAACCCAACCCATACCATTTTGCCACAAGAAGATTCTGTGAGAAATGCTGAATTCCAAACCTCCGTGTGGATATATCCCCAAAGTCATCTGGTTCTACTCTCACTTGTCACTCTCAGCTGGAATTCAAAACTGCCAGCCTCCTACAACCGGTTCCTACTTTAACAGGAACATACACTATGCCTCTGGTTGGGGTCAAAATCTTGTTTTAGGATGGTTTCTCCTTATGGTCCCTTGTATGCTGGTTCTATATATTAACTTTCTTCTCTCTTCTGAATTCCCGACTAGAGAGAATTCATACATACGATGATCATTTTGATGATGCGTATGAGCCTAATGATGATGACAATGATTTCACAATCATCCAGGAGCATCTGCAACGAGCCAGCCTCTGGACAAAGTACAGTCTGCTCTGCTCCGACAGCTAGGTATGTAATGCAAATTAGCTCATATATGAATGGTAAGTAGGGGGATATAGACATAACTGAGATTGCTTTGATTCGTATGTGATTTTCATGTCAACATTTTGCAGCTCAGGGTACACATGTTAATATTTTACAGTTCAATGCACACTATTTAATCAGTTTAATCACCGGAAGTCATGAAGTCATCCAGCGCTGAACAAGGTGTCCATTCACCCCGCTGTCTTCCTCTTGGCTCTGTCTGGGATGTGCTCACCGGGAAGCTTTCCTGAATCTGAGTGCAACTCACCCTCATCTCCATAACTTGGCGGCATCTAGTCTTAGTCATACCCTTTTCCATCAAACAGCCATCCCCTCTCCTTAAAGGCAAGTTACACTTACTATTTTTAAGAAGTTTTATTTATTTTAGGAAGGGAGAGCGCGCCCGAGCCCAGGGAGGGGCAGAGCCAGAGACAGAATCTGAAACAGACTCCGCACTGAGTGTGGAGCCCAATACAGGGCTTGATCTCACGCCCCTGAGATTGTGACCTGAGCCAAAATCACGAGTCAGAAGCTTAACCGATGAGCCCACACAGACACCCCTACTTAGTTGTTTTTTTTTAAGGAGGAGTGTAACTTGAGGGCATTGTATTAGGATGGGGATCATTATCGTTAGTCCTTTGGCAACAAAGTTACATGGGTTCTTCAGCACCAGTCCCAATCCTGCTTTTTTTTTTCCCCATAAACCCTCTTACTGGCAGGGCCCAAGTTTGCAGAATGAGTGGTTTGTTGTTTCTGCCCCTGGGGAGGAAATGCCTGCTCTCTGCTCATACGGTCTTACTTGGTGCTCTCCACTATGGCCCAGCAGGGGTATTATTTCCATTAGCTGATGAAAGGGAGCGGACGCTCAGAGAACTTCAGTAACCCGCTCGAAATCTCGCAGTTAATACGAAGGCAAGATGACATGGAGTCATTAGATACACCCCATTTGTTCCCTGGCCTCTGGCCGGTCTTAAATAGGACCAC